>NC_052532.1:156238982-156876482 GCF_016699485.2 Gallus gallus | reverse complement strand
AAGAAGGAGGCATCACAATGAAGTCAAATTAAAAAAAAAAAAAAAAAAAGGATAAGATAAAATGTCAATTTACATAAAAATTTACCCATACTGTTTGCAATGGTACACTATGTCTAGGCTGCAATTGTCAGTTCAGGCTTTTCAAAAGTGATTTTTTTCTTACTTAGCATTTGAGAAGTTTAAGAAAAAAATAAAGAAAACCAACTTCAGGGCAGGTTATCAGCACTTTGTTTCTGTAAGTGGAAGACATTCTTAAAACTTTTCTCTAAGTTCTCTTTTCTGTAGCAGTAACCTAAGTATGAAGTGGCACAACTTAAGCCTAGGAGACAAATTATTTCTTCCATTAAAGCCAGGGCATTCAATCCTGTACATTTTTAGGAAGAATATATATATCATTCTATATCCCCTTCAAATTCAGAAAACAATGGTATGTTTCTTAGGGTCTTTAGAATTCATTTCTAGAGCACCTAGATACAACACGTATTTTTTTCTTCTTTTGAAAATGCATTGTTTTGAATAATGTTTTATATTTTCAGCATGAGTTTTCTGTGCAAGAAAAAATACAAGTGGCCAGCTTCTTTACTAGTAAGTAATATAGGAAAAAAAAAACTTGCAATTTCATTTTTCCATTAACTCTAATAGTTCTTAAATTACTTGAAACATCCTTTGGCCTCTTGGGCTGAATGAAGAGGCACACCAACAGCCACTGTCCAAAGATTATTTCAGTGATACTGGCTATCATTTAGTGTACCTCTATGTTATCTATGAGGTTACAAGTTTGACTATATGCATTGTGTAGGGCCTTAGAAATACTGAAAGCTCAAATCAAGACTGATTTCACAACGTGCTAGATGATGAAAATAAATAGATTGAACTCAGTATTGTAAAGAATTGCAAACTAATATATTAAGACAAAATAACATGTAAAAAGTAGAGTGAGAGTAGAGAACTGAAACATGTCAATTATATTTGCAGATAGATACCCATCAAGGTCTCTTAATTACCTTCTAGTTCCATTAAAATGCAATATTCTGTAAATACAAGATGTATAACAATATTTTAGAAAAAAAATCACAATGAAATATTGTATGCATATCTCTCCATATAAATGCATACAAAAATGAAAATGAACATATAAATACATTTACACAATAAGTAACTGGGCAGTAGATCTGTGAATGAAAATTCCCATTTAGATCAACTGCCAACAACATCTAGAAAAGAAGTTTTTTCAGAGAAATAGCTAAAATCATAACAATGAGCAGAAACATAATTTAGGCAAATTTCTGGAGCATTTTTCTGCAGATTTTGCTTGAGGACAGGTCAGGCAGAAGAAAATCCTTGATGATGTTACAATTTCCTCTGAGTCTTTCATATTTCTAAAAATACAGCCATATTCGTTTCTGTATTTATCAAGGTGAATACATATATATACGTGATGTATACTCTCTCTCTCTATATATATATATAAGAATTTACTACCAAAAATACAGAATGAATATCAATATATATGGGATGATAAACTTATCATTAGTTCCTTTTTGATGCTTGACAGCTGACAGTAAAATACCATTCTAATTATAACTTTCAAATAATTAAATTATTTTCTGTTTCACACTAAAGATAGCATGGAATTTGAGCACTTTGTTTTATAAGATAGTAGCCAGTGATCTAAGATGGTTCATGTTGCTAAGGAGGGACATAAAATAAAACCAGAAACAAACACTGAGACTTTTTAATGTGTGGATTTAATAAAGTTACACCTTGATTGCTGCTATTATAGTAGTCAAGATGAGGTTGCTATTGATTATCTGAAAATTACTTAAGAAATTTCCCTTTATATCAAAGGTTAAAAGCTTTTCTGAAATAAAGAATTTAGCTTCTTTTATGAACGTGGTGAATATTTTATATTTTGTTATAGAAAACAGCATGCACATTTCCAACAAGAGAGTGTCCTTCCCATAACACCTCAAATAACATATTCAATTTAAAATGTAAGCATGACATTCAGGCTTCATTTGCTGTTGGTGTCAATCTAAAAAAATATAAATTGATGCAGACAGAAAATTCTAATCTGATGCCCTAGGGCCAGATTCAATAAAAGGCTTAGGCATCTAAATTTGGTGTTAAATCAAGTAACTTTTAGGTGTTTGTCCCCCAGAATGGTATCCTGGGCTGAAGTGAGGATGCAGCTTACATTCCTACATATTGCATAGGGTAGGAATTGTTGGACAATTATCTGTTGGAGGGGGGGGGTTAAGCAGTCATCGCCACCAATATCCCATAACAGCATCCAAGCCAGGTACTTCAAAGTGGTATCTATTAAAGTTAACAAGTGAAACTGTAGTCTGCCTAAGCCAGTATGAAATATAATGCAGCTATCTGAACACAGCAAAGAGAGAAACTCTGAAATGGACCAAGCTATATATTCCACCTTTCAGATGCACTAACACCAGGGTTTAAGGTTGGAAGACAAAAGGGATGATGTTAAAATATACTTCCTCTTTTACACAACGCACAGTGATTAGAGATTTGTCCAGGGTATGTGTCACAACTTCAATTCTCTTTTCTGTCCACAAGGAATAACGATCTGTGCTTCCAACCTTAAGGAGGTCAGGGATGAAAAGTTAACTTCCAAGCCACTGATTATTTTGAACTATTTTTTTTGAAAGACTTCATATCAGTGAACAAGAAAAAGATCTGATTTAAGTCATCCTAAGCTTAGGTTTGCTGCTAGTTTCTTCTTTCTATTCTTTTTTGAGATTTCACATACAAAATTACTAAACAGGTTAATAAAATTTCAGCCCCTAGAAAGCTATGACCCTGAGATATGACCTGAGCAGGAGTCTGCACTTTCACTTTTAGTACTAGTAACAAAAACCTACCTAAGAACTAAGTAATACAATATATCTCAGCAGAAATTTAGGGACTATCCAGTGCAAACTATTATGTTCATAGATGCTTTACTATACCTGAAAAGATTCAGTCTCTTAATTTTAAGGCAACAAATTGAATGGATCCTTATGCTTCATAAGTCCTTTTTAGCTCTAATTATTTTATAAGCTATAATAAATCATAGGTTACAAAATTAGACACTTGGCTTTGATGATGGCTGTCAAGTACTTGAACTAACATTGTGTACATTCTACAGCCTGCTTACAGTGAATTTCAAAAATCTGTTGTCCTTTAATAAGGAAAAAATAATACTGGAAATCTACAGTACTTGACCATTATAGATATACAGGTAGTAACATCTTGAATTCCATATGAATGGTAAGGCAGAAGTGCTCTGCAGCATCTCCTGCAGGTCCGCCATAGTTCAGACTGAGAATCTGGATGAAACACAACACAACTCAACAAATCTAACTTTTCTTCTCATGGAACTCAGAAAGTAAGTGAAACTTCATATGTTTATGCTGAGTTTTGTCTCACCACGAAGCTAAGAAATGGTCAAGTTGTGCGTTTGAAATCAGTAGCTGGAAGATATTCCCAACACCCACCATTTACACACAGTCTTTGAAAACAGAAGCTATTCCTAATTTTCTGCAATGAATATTGACATACTGGCTGTGAACCAGACCCAAAGAACCTAATTTGACTCTTGGTGGGATAGTGAAAAACTGTCTGTAATGGAAGCTGAGGTCACTCAGCGCTGGGCACACCAGAATCTGAGAACATACTTTGAAGTCTAAAAACAAATTAAAAAGAAAGAAAACTTCAAGAATGATTTACTAGTAACTAAAACTACTCCAGTGAAAACAAACTAATTCTTGCCATTGGGAATAAATCTGGCTGAATTCTAAATAGAAATACATAAAATCTTTAAAAACTGTATAGCACTTTCTTCTTTACACTACTTGTAGATCTGGTGAGAAAGAATTAGCCTATCTGTCTTACGCTAAAACATTTAAAATCTGGTATGTTGATCAGCTGTCTCTGTTAATATTTTTTTTCCCTCCTTTTTAACTTCTCTGTTGGCAGTAAATGGTCTTTCCTTAAGCTCTGAACATTTCAGATATTTTGACTATTTTCATTTTCTTTTAATGGAAGAACATACAAGAAAAGACAGTGCTCTTCTACCAAGCAGGATTTCCCAGGCTCTCACAGGCTCAATTAAAAACCATTTTGTAGATGCAGGTGATAGATTTGTGCCAACAAATGTTTAGAAGAAAATGAAATAATGTTTAAATGCTCATGATACTTATTCAGAATATCTGTTTTCCTCTGATTTTTTTCCTTTTGATCCAGGTTACGAGGGTGACGTCTTCAACTTTAACCTATGTTAGTATTTTTTAACATGACTGCATTCTAACTGATTTGCAGTGGTAAGCAACAGTTTGGAAATCGGATTGCAAGCTCACAGTGACAGAAGTAGATAATTACTATCTCCACAGATATCTATAAGCTAAATCACTTGTTTTAATACAGATTAGATCAGTATTAAAGTTACAGGATTGGTACGAGAGACATGATAAATGTAGTCATGACAGAAAACAAATATTAATTTACCCCATAAGTCTAGATAGCCCGTAAATACTTACTATTAATTTGATAGCCTGGAACAGAAAGGAAAAACAAAACAAAACAATAAAAAACAAACAAACAAACAAACAAACAAAAAACACCACCACCAAAAAAAAACAAAAAACAAACCAACAACTAGAAATTAGAAGATTTGTCCTAAACAAGGAAAGAAGAAACAACCTGTTTTCTCAGCATTCTCAGCAGTTTTGCTGAGAACAGATCTTGCAAAAAATGTGAACTGGATTTTTGGAATATTACTGCTTTGTTTATACCAAGTCTTTTTTTAAAAAAATGAATGACGTAAAAAACAGTAGCAATTCTCATATATACTTCTTTTTTGCCAGATTTACCAGTCTGATTATACTTAAGTGAGTAACTTCGACGGCTGAAAAAAATCATTTATGGAAATGCAAAACAAACCTATTTGATTACATCATATTTCACAGCAGGGATACAATTTGTAGGGGCTGAGTGAGGGCATAGTGTAAGCTAAAACAGGTTGTGTGTTCAATGAACCAAACTAAATGGTTTATATAAAAGAAATGTTTCCATTAATTTTGGGGAGTAATCCTATTAAATATGCCACCTGTCCAGAATATAAGTGTCCAGATATTAATTTTTTTTCATATTTCACTGTTCCAGCACAAAGCAGAGAAAGTATCACCTTATAGCTGATAAAACGCAAAATACAACACAAACTGTTGTATTTTGAAATCTTTGTCACTGAAGAGAATTCCTCTAGCTGTTTCAATATGTGGCTGTTATACTTTCTATTTTCTCTCTCATTGTTCTCAATTAAGTGTTTGGTTTGTTTTTTTCTAATAAGCCCCAAAATACCTTTTCAACTGATTTTTCTTATTTCTCACATCCCCTACAACAAAATGTTTCTTGTCCATTAATATTTTTTAAAATTTTTATCTATTTAGTAAACATAATGCATGAAATATACCTTTTAAAATTCAACCACTCCTCCAAAATCTCCTGTAACAGCCCTGTACAGGAACATAACTTAGAATACCAATAGAGATTAAATGGTGTCATAATCAGTATAAGTGCATGTGGACTATTCACCTAGATCAAACACTTTGGTCATATACTCAATTAAATTTAAATCCCATTATATAATGTGTACCAGCCTCATTTTATGCAATTCCCTAATTTAATGACTTGGTATTAGCCTTTTTTCTTTTTGCATACATGGACTAATTTTCACGGTGCTCAGTTCCTTTGGGAAGTAGGTCATTAAAGTCAACTGGATGGAGACAGAAACTTAATACCTAAACAGTATTGTACAAGGGCCAGAGACACAACAGTACTATAAAACTGTTTTTCACTCATCCCTCTTTGTAATATCTGCGAAATTCCCACCTCATATAAAAATTGTTCATTAATGTCAAGGACCACAAAATAGAAGAATCCAGAAATCCAAAAATCATTTTGTTGTAACTAAATTTCCGAAACATCAACAATAAGCGCAGTATAACATAAATCAAAATTATTACTTAGCTACTGAAAAAAAAAAAAAATTACAGTGAAATAGTAAAGTCCTAATATTCATATTACCTTTCTCAATGTGTATTCTTTTTGACTCATGTCCCATGTCATGACCAGCCAGATCACCTTCTTTAGGCCCAGGAAGGACATTAGGTGACAAACCCATCAGCATTTGGTTCATAGATAGCCCATTCTGATGGACAGCTGCTAGACAAAAGCACGCACAAAAATAAAATCAATTATTACATTAAGAATATTTATTTCTAATTATTTTATCTACTCTTCCTCTTAATTATACAAAAAATCTAGTAATCATAAGGTTGCTTAATTAACACAATCAGAATGTAGATAGTGAGCCAGTTTCTTCCTGTTACACCTTTCAAAAATCAGTTCATTTTGGAAAAAGAATTCAGTATTTCTGGACTCAGTTGGATATTTTCTTGTTTATTTAACAAGAACTGAAATCCCAATCTAAACAATCTGGAAAAGAACAGAAGGTTCTGAGGGAGACATTTATTGCATGGTGTATAGTTGGCTGTACAAAAGTTATTTTACGCATTATCTAAATTAAGCATTGTGGTCTTCCAGGTAAGAAATTACCATTTTTCAGAAATGTATTGAGCAACATCAGATTTGCAAATCAGATACCTAGAAATCTACAAAAGCTGCTCCAAGAGTCTCACAAACCCAGAAACTCCCAAAGGGTATACTATATCCCTAAATTACCCCTAAAAATTGCATTTGCAATGGGCTTAGTCCATTTTCAATACAGCCGTTTTTCAGAGGTAACTCATATTTCTGTAGTAGTCATCTTATTCTTGCTGGTACCACAAAAGCAGATGTATTTAAGAATCAACTGTGACGACAACAAATCAGATAGGAGAGAAAAAGATTGTTTCTTTCAGTAAGTTACTGAAGTGATCCAGCATTTGAGGAACTTTGTTATGATCATCACTGGGAGAAACAACAGGCAGAGCTTCCATTCTTGTCTGCTGGTAGGTAAACAGATAAAACTAAAGGAGAAAGCCGTTTCTTAAAAAAAAAAAAAAAAAAAAAAAAACACTAATTCCTTAGCAAAAACAATAGCAATGTTTCTGTTTACTTTTTTTTTTTAATTTATAAAGGCATTTATTAGTTGTAATAAATATATAAGTTAAAAGAAAAATATTTTTTTTTAGTGTTTTACTTACAAATTCATAAAATAATAGGGAAACAGATCACAGTGTATGGGATACTAGTCTAATCTACACTCTCAATTATCCACGTGATAAGAAAACAGAATTCTCAGCTTGTCCTGGTCAGGCCTCATTTATTTTTTTGGTAACTCATTTTTCATCACATAGTAATGACAGATCTTTCATCTGAAAGTCAGTGAAGAACTAGCTTCCTGAATCTGCAGAGTTTGAATGGAAACAGTCTAGAAAACTCATGTTTGCATCTAATCAATATGCCTATGTACCTCATAGCTATTTCATAGCCTTCATTTTATATGCTAAATCCTCCAGTTCTAGCTGCTGCAAAATTCCACTGTGGAAAGATGCCTTAAAAGCATAAAAATCTACAGTTGAGCAATAATAAAGGAAATGGATAAGTTCAGTATAAAATTAATATCCTAAAATAATAGGCATTTTAAACCTCAGATTCTAACCTGGAATAATATAAAGCCCAGTGTTTCTGTCACATAATTTACATCCCCTACACAGGGCCTTGATAAAAATGGTAATGCTCTGTGACATTATGGTTTAATTTCGCTCCACCCCACATGAACTATTTGGTAATAACACTCTTTGTATCAATTCTAACCATTACAAGTTTTTACATTTTAAGAACTTATAAAGTACATATATTTTTAAATTATATACACTTATTCTTTTTTTTTCTCAAATAATTCTGTGATGTAAAATGCTGCTTATGAAGCCAGATTCAATTCAGAAATGAAACTAGAGTAGCCAAATTAAATAAAACTTTAAATAAAAGAGGCTTACAACTGTATGTTCAGTTCTAAAAACTAATCTAGCAGATTGGTTCTTGGCTGTAATTCATATCTTGCATCTTTATGTTTAATATTACATGATGTCAGTTTATATCAGTACCTGGTAATGTAGCATCAGGTATTACAATACTGCAAACTGGGGAACATGACGTTGGGAAATAGTTATTGCAGCTGAACTTCTGAACATGATACCTGTGAGATCTATTTAAGATGAGGGCATTTTGATTAGAAAAACCAGCTGCACCTAATCAAATTTAAAGTGGTAACAAGGAGAATAATGTGACCTACGGATTCTGTCTGAAGAGCTCTCAGTCCGTGCAGGAGAGCTGGACACACTGCTGCTTCGATGAGAGGATGGGTGGCTGCCAGGTCTTCGGCCCTCTTCAAGAGAAGGAGCAGGAGAAGGGCTGTCTGGAACACGTTCCTATACCCCATGAAAAATAAGTTTTAAAAAAAAGGCATGTTAAAACTCGGTTTCCAAGGATCATTTCCCTAAACTGTATACCCCTCCTAAATCAAAACCTATTTTTCTCTTCCACTGAGGTGTCCAGGATTTGCAGAGAATTCTCAAAGGAAACTTTATAGTTTTAGGACTCTAAACCGCGTGTTAGTATGCAATGTGAGAGCTGCTCACCCTGTCAGGATTTTAAATTGCCTTCTGGACTACTTATAAGAATAAGGGTTTTGCTTTGCTTTTGGGTTTTATTTTAGTCACTTAAATCAGTGTGCTGCTGAATTGGAAATATACATTTTGTTTACTAGCCTACAGACATTAGCCTTATGGGATATGAAATGATGTACTTTACTAAATAAATAAAGACCAGACACTGCTGTTTTAACTCATGATTAATTTTATTCCCCAACCTAGCATCAAAGGAGTTTTTGAGAAAAGAGATTTTAAAGAACCACTATGGATCATAAAGAAAACTAGACAAGAGTCTGAATGTCTCCCAAACGATGGAACACAAACTGGGAAGGAACCACACTTATTCTAAGAGTGTTTTGCACCTTTGGCCTTATCAGTTCTTCAAAATGTGGGAACAACGCCCACCAGCATTCTTCTATCTAGAGGAAAGCATGTCATGATAGCTGGGAGGAGCTACAGTGCACTTCAATATGTCCTTTGATTTTGAACATCGCAGCATGAAGACTGTGATGGCTTGGACTGCACTTTTTGCTATGTGAAAGCTGTCAACATGCACCAGAGTGATTTATCCAATATTTACACAGAACTTTGAACAAAATAATGAACAATAGCACAGAACAGTCCTTTCCACAAAAATCTCTATCTTTCCCTGCAGTTTGCTAAAATAGGTGTGAGTTAGGTTGGTTTGGCCAAGTAATTGTGAAAACAATTTTTAAGTAGAAATTCTGACTTCTAATGACACAAATGCAGAAAAAGAGTATACATTCAACTCACTAAAATATTTCAGTAACAAAACAATGCACTTTGTATGTTTAATAACATGTATTAAAACTTCCAGTTACAAATGTCTTTAAAGTGTTTTTCTGAAAAGAGCATCATGCTCCTCACACTGTACATTGATTTTTCAACAGTAATTATTCTTCATGCACAGTAGTAAGATGAATATTAATTCTGTTGTATGCATTCCATGACACTTAGCAGCACAACTATTTACAGTAATCAATAGATTTGTTCCAGGTAAGCTTTATAATAATGTCTGTTAACTTTGCAAAGGGATTCAATGGGCCTATTAATGGAGTGGGATGAGACCTTTCAGAACAGTGCTTCAAAATGTTATGTAGTTAATAGTCTCGGGTTTTTAAGTCAAAAACATTGATGAGGATAGTTTAACTGCATCATAGCTCTAGGCTTATTTTGACTTTGATTCTGTTTATATATCCATGAACTGGGTATTCAAGAGGAGGATTATAACACAGATGCCTTCCAAATGTAGAAGATTTATTTCTTTAGATTTAGGAGGATTTAAGTATGCACAGCATACAGATTTGGTATAAATTGGAACACAGTATATTTAATCATTAATTTAATATATAATTTCACTGTTTGGCTTACAATGCATTGTTCTTAGAAGGGTTTCATTAAAATGAAATCCAGTGAGCATGTAAGATTTGAATACAGAGCTGCAGCGTAAATTAATTTATTTAAACAGCTTAATTTGTTTATCCTATTTATTTATGTGTGCTTTTACAGCAGGCATTATGAGATGGAGAGAGCAAAAGGAATTTACAGGACAACAAAATATAATTATTGTGCAAACAAAACAGATAATGAGTTTTATTCACATATAATATGACATAGCAGACGAACTCTATAGAAAACTAAATACACTGGCTTTATCAATTCATTTGTAAAAGGCCCTTTAACTCCAAGAAAAAAATGGGATTAAACTATGCAGAATGTATTAATTGAATAACTTAACTCATTTTTATATCCTTGCTTCATAATTCCACAATCAATAACACGGTCTATACCAATTTTTCATCTTTATCAGAACTAGCTGCAAAAAGAAATGGAAATTTCTCTAATAAGATATTGAAATACTCTGTAGTTCTAAAAAGTCAGAGTGATAAACTAATGGTGTTGAAAATACCAATATAAGCATTCTTCCTTACTACAGATTTTGTGTATAAAATAAGGGTTCCATCTGTGGTAAAATATTAACTTTACATTTACAGCGGCTTCACTTTAAAGTGCCTCAAAAAAGGAAATGTGCAAAAATGTGTTCACTAAATAACTCAGATGATCAGAACTTTCTTATAACTTCTGCAAAATGTCAGTTTTGTATAAATAAGTCTGCATGAGACACCAAAGAAGCAAAAGAATTTACTATATTAGAATCCTGATAGTAGGATTATGCTACTTGACTCCCAGCAAACAATACCAATCAATCCATTAAAACAAAAACAAACAAACAAAAAAGCCCTGTATAATATTATTTCATATAGTTTGCTAAAATCTACATATAAGAAGACAGTCCAGTGTTCGGCTTGAAATAGACACATCTGCATTTTGATACTGAAATGCAGTTTTGACACGTTAAATAGATATGAAACTTCAGAGACACTTATACTTTGAATGAAGGGGTGTCTCAATCAAATTAGATACAGACAATGAAGTCAGTGTAGCCTCACTGAAAACCAAATATCATGGCTCAGTTCAGTTCAAGTGCACACGTGCAGACAAACACCAAACATCCTCAAACATCAAAGGATTCTGAGATGTCCAAGCCAGGCTCACATGATCTACAAAAGATCTGTCATCTTCTGGAGTGGCAGCAAAATGCCAAAAGCATTATGCTTGCACATATTGGCTGATGAGCCGAACAGCTTCCAAAACACAATTGACAATATTTACCAGAAAACAAGATATATAGAATTATTTATGACTTGCAAAACATAACCCCAATTAGCCACATTTTTTCCTCATGTTTTTTACTCCCTTATTTGTTTCTACATGTACTCATGAGAAAAAGTGGTGGTAAATTAGGACATATGTTGCAATTCAAGATACGCTGACCCAGCTTTTCTGAATAGACAAGGCTTTCAATTAGCCATCAGAACTGGAAGCCATACTAAGCAAACACGTAACAGACTCTTAAGGGACAAATCTGGAGAGTTCTTTAGTTCAATGCTCTTTACAACCTGATACAAATAATGAATTCTGTGTTTATGAGTTCTGTGATTTAAGAATCTGATGTTTAACACTTTCAAAAATTATCCTAGCATATACAAAGATTCGCTATAAGGACTGCAGTGTCCTTTCCAGTACTCTTATTCCACTGACACTACAAGTCACAAGCCCTCAATATTAGTCCACTTTATAATTAGCAGAATTGTTCTTGCAACACTGGGCTTTTTTTAACTTATAAAGAACAAAGATTTTAACAGAGATCTTAACAGTCATCTCTAGAATTAGAAACCACTCCAACTTTTTTTTAAAAAAAAACACATTACCCACAACTTAATACCATCTCAGTGTTTCTCCAAGTAAAATAAAGATGTCTTGCTGTACTTAACAACATTCCTCTACATTTTTTGAAAAGCTCTTTGTGTAGATGCATAGACCATACCATATGATCCCATACTACAAGATGCCAAGACCACACTATAAGTTCCTCTTAAGTAAACTCTTATTAAGATTTATCTGAATATACCAGTAATGGCATTCTGAAAGCCATACTTTCTTCCCAATATAATATATGTCCTTTTCTTCTATTCAGATTTTCATTTTTTGAAAAGTGCATCATTACCAGAAGTCTTTCTCAAAATCTACCATCAGAATTATAGTGATGGTGTTCAGCTGTTGGTGTCTGTAACACTACCCAAGATTATACATTTCAGGAAACCATGGGGTTAATCCATCTGCTCTTAAGAAGATAGAAAAGGAAGTGTATATTCAAGGATCTCATCCCCTCAGTCATTCCTCAAACATGCTTTTATTCTTTGCCATCCCCATTCCAGGATCATTCTGACAAAACTTGAATCTACAGACTTCTAATAACCAACCACTTTTGCATGCACAGACTTAATCTTCTGCATATTCCTCTCCTAAAGCTACCTAAAGGTATTTCCAGTCTCAGCTTTCTCCTGTGTTCTAGTTTGCCTCTCTGTACAACTCATCTCTTGAGCCTGATTCCTTTCATTTTAGGCATGGACTGCGTAGTAGACATGCAACTAAGAACATCTGAAGATGTACATCACTATTAAAACTATTGAGCTATCTTGATGCTCTTCAGTGATGAATAAACTCCTCTAAGGATGTTGCAGTGTCATACTTTTAAATAGTTTCAGTGACTTCCTACTGTGGGACAGATACATGACAAAAAATGTTTCATACATGGTTAATTTTCAACTTTTAAAAATATTAAAAAGAAACCAAGCAAACAAAAAAATAAACAGAACACCCTCTTTATTAGAAGAGATGATAACATTTTGAACTTTCTGTGAAGGCACCTGGCTTCCCGTCTTCTTTTCTGGTATGATTAAAATAACCCCCTTCAAAATGACCAAAGCAAAGACTTCTTATTCTTCAGCTACATATTGACCTATTTTGAACTCAAGTGAGAAGCATTCAAAGAATGGCTTTCTTGCGAAATGACATACTTATTTGACACTGTTTTAGTTAAAGAAACAAATTCTTTGGGTATTTTTTGTATTCCCTGAAAAGGGGATATTTTGCTCTTATAGTTTCATCTTTTCCTGAGCTTCAGACTACAAATCAGTGTTTATTACAAAAATTTGAAAATGAGATAGGATAATAAATATTTCCTAACTTCCACAGTCACTAATAAAATTGATGTTAACAAAATGAATGCTATAAATGTTTATTTTCCATTTCCTTACTTGAATAACATCATCAGCTTGTTAAAGATCTTGCTCATGTCCCAGTGATGCAAATTCTGTCTCTCATCTATTTCTTACCAACATACTTCTAATCTCAGTCAAAAATCATGACTTTAAATGTTTTCTGTTGTCATTAATTATATGAATTTTTAAAATACTGGATTTATTTCCTGAAAAGAACATAATTGGCACTAGCATTTTCCTTCTATTTTTGAGTATCTTGAACTTGTCTTTTGGACTAATTTAAGATAATCTGATTTCCATTTTGCTTTTTAATCCACAATTTTTCACTGATTTTACCTCATATCTGATTATTATTCCCATCATAATACTGATAAATGACAACATAAAATGTAGGAAGAAATTAATAGAAAAAAGGACTGTATGTTTACTATATGATTATAGGGAACATTAGCAGAACTTAACTGTTGAGGTAAAAACAGAAGACCCTCAAGAAATTGTTTAACGGTACCTCAACCAAATCTTTTGAAATCAAGCATAAAGTATACTGATCTAGTCAGGCACTAAGTTTCACAAGACTGGGAGATTATTGATAATTATTTATTTATTATGTGGATGTACCTTCTTCATCTTTCAGTGTATTTTTTCAACTGAATTTGCAAATTATATTTTTTCTTGGAAAATACATATTTTGGATTAAAAACTCATAGTATTCTTCTAAGGCATTCAGCACTCATGCAAACATAGTATAATGCAAAAAGCCTCTTCAAACTGAATTATGTATCCCTTTTACATAGGCAGTTTGGACAATATTTTCCTTCTTTTTTTTCCCTTTTTTTTTTTTTTTTTAAACATCTACTCTTATCTGTAAAGCAACCATTCAAATTTAGGAAGCAGCAGTAAGAATTCATTCCTCATATTCAATTCAAACTGTACACCCAGACAAAAACCAAGAATGAGATCCATCTGATTAAATGCAGTTGTCTACAGTACAAATATCTACTTCTGAGCTAGTCACCCTGGGCTCATTTTTTACTCATACATTTACACCTGCAAGGTACAATTCACCTCACTCTAAAGTAGCAATCTAAAACAGGTCCAATAAGTTGTGTCGTAGAAGACAGCAAAATGAATCCCATTCATTGTACCTCATGGCCATTTTGCATCACATTAATCTTCCACCACAAACACAGTTCCGTGTTACACACATGCAAATTGCCAAACAACAAAAAAAAATTACTACCTTCCCTATATCGTTGGCTATCTGTAGCTACCTATTCACATGAACATATGGATGTTTTTAGCTTCAAACTGAGTGCCAGAAATATATTTGTTTAACCAAGTAAAATAATCTTATTTTACTCCAAAAAAAGACATTATTCCCAGTCTGAACCTGCCAGAAATCATTCTGTAAGTTCAGAATAAAGCAAACTGTATTTAAAACTCAAATAAATAATTTTGATTAAACAGATAGGAATAATAATTAAAATGAGACGCTGTCCTCCAATATAAAGCTGATTAAGCCATAATAAATGAGTTCAGCTACACTTTGACCTAAGATTTTCTTATGCTAAATGAACAAAATGTGCATAGATGTGTTCATACACATATTTATATTAACTCAAAATAATAATAAAAAAGTGATCCTGACTAGTTTGGAGATCCTCTCTGTTATGCAGAAGTTCACAAGTACAATCTTAAGGTATCCTATTCTCTGCGGTCATGAAAACCACAAATGAAATAGTAGCATTTTATAATATACTCAAAACTTTTTAGTTATATTGTAGTTTTTAAATTTGTCCCAGTCAATACTAAAGCTGGATGTTTCAGGAGCTAATAAGAATTAAAATATTTATTCTAGAGCATTTACTATGTTTACATTACTACTACTGGTAGTAGTATTTACTTCTACTTTTTCTTTTTTTTTCTTTTTAATATGAAATCAAATTTCATAGAATCTTATCATAGAATGGGTTACATTTGAAGGAATCTTGAAAATCATCTAGTTCCAACCCCTTTGCCATGGGCAGTGTTGCCATCCACCAGATCAGACTGCCCAGAGCCCCACACAATCTGGCCTTGAGCACCTCCAGGAATGGGGCATGCATAGATTCTCAGGACAGACTGTGCCAGCACCTCACTGCCCTCTGAGTAAAAAATTTTTTCCTGATGTCTAACATAGATCTTCCCTCTTTCCACTCTTGTAGTTTAAAGCCATTCCTCCTTGTCCTATCACTATGAGGCCATATAAAGAGTTAACCTCCCTCCTGCTTGTAAGCTCCCCTCAAGTACTGGAGGGACACAACGAGGTCTCCTCAAAGTTGTGTCTTCTCTAGGCTGAATAAGCCCAACTCCCCCAACCTGTCTGCACATGAGATACATCAGCAACATCAACCCTTTGATCATCTTCATTGCCTGAAGAGATATTTTAAAACAAATCTGTCAGGTGCTATCTTAAATAACTCAATATAGTCAATGTCTGGTTTTGGATGAAAAGAAGATACAACCTCATAAACAAGTGCAAAGCAACCAGTGCTGTGATATACATTGAAAAAGCTATTTTCATTTATTTAGTATGCAGTGGAGAGCTGCTGTGTTGCTGGTCACTTTTTCAGCAGCAGCTACTTTTTCATTTCTCACTTCATTCTTCCATAAATTAGACAGCTAAAGTGCAACTTTTCATTCCGGCTGCTCTCTTTTAACTATTACAAAGTAGAATTATCTCAAGTTGCTATTAATATGAGGCATGACCATTATGTTTTCATATAGCTTTCCGCTGACTGAAAGAACTGATGCAGTGAAACTGCTAATAAGCGGAACCTTTGAAACCATGGGCAAGTTATGAAAGACACCTCATGTCTCAAGCATCCCCAGGTCACAGCTGTCACACTTACTGCTATTCACTGCTGTCAGAATCTGCTATCCCAGCTTCTTGTTGCCCTCCTCTTGTTCATCCAACTCATATATCTAAACATTCTATTCCTAAAAGACATCTAGCGTTTGCCTCATGTTTGAATGGTCACAATAGTCTTCCAAAATATAATTTTGAAGATTTTATCAGTGCTAACTGCCAAATCCAAAGTGTTGCTATCCAAGGCTTCACTTTTAATTTTGTCTTTGTCTCTCTTCTTCTGTACGTAGCAGAATGAAACATTTCGCTAAAACATAATCTTTGCTTTATTCCACCTCCTTATTATGAAGAAATGAATATAACCCAGTAATAGAAAGATATTTTAAGCTTTATGAATTTAAAGATAACAACACTAACTCTGAACTCAGTAAATTGGAAGGAAAGGCCTGCAAGTCATCTATTGTAGCATTGTTTGAATAGTGAGTTCTTCCATCCAGTGAACCAGCAGATTTATAAGCTAGAGACACAAAGATAAAGTTACTTTGGATTATTACTTTTCAGAGTAGAAATTTATCTTAGGTAACCAAACCTTCAGAGTTCAGACCTATATACATCTTATACTGTAGTTTCGAATCTACAAGGAATGCTCCAAAAATAGTTCCCTCTTATCTAATGACATTGGCCCAGGATGTCAGAGGCAGATGCTGGTGGTACAGCAGTAGAGGCTGAACTTTCTCACCAGTATTCCATTACATTTTGTTGCCATGTGACAGATGGCAGCAGAGGGACAGTATTCCAAAATGGCGCCTGACATGGAAGCACATATGGAGCAAAGAGCATCACTGAACTTCTCCACGCGGAAAAGATGGTACCCATTGACATTCATTGAACCTTGCTGAATGCTTATGGAGACCAAATAGTGGATGTGAGCACAGTGAGGTGGAGGGTGATACATTTCAGCAGTGGTGACAATGGCAGTGAGTCACTTCTGTTGGTGCAGATTTTACATGTGTAGTGTGTGGGTTCTTGTTCATCACTGGTGAAAAAGCACAGCTAATGGTGGTGACTGTGCTGAAAATATAAGTAGCTGAAAATTTGGTTTATCAAATGGTGTTATTATGTTCTTTGAATCTGTTGTAGTTTCCATGGAAAAAAATAAGAGGCATTACTTTCAGAGTGATCTGCATGTACTGACATTTCAGGTCATAATGATGAACTCTAATATGATTCACAGTCTTTTAAAATCAGCTTGTGGAAAAACTGTCACTGAGGAAAAATATTTAAGTAAAATAAGGGTTAAAAGATTGATCCAGAAGATAATGAAAACAAAAACAAGAAGTCTAAAAAATTAGCAGCAGAAGAAATGAAGATATGCCTCTAATAACAAACACTTTTATGAAAGAGAGCAAATTCACTATTTATCCATTCTTATAAAAATAAAGAAAAAACAGCTTTGTCCTTCTCACTTACAACTATTCGCTACAATATTTATTTTAGTTGCAGTATAAGTTATTATTCATTGCCAGCACAAGGTTCAGAAAGTATGTTGATCAGAGTTTGATTTTCATCTACTCACTCAGTGCATATAATTTAACAGGCACTAAGCTCATCGCCTCTGACTGTTCCTAGCGAGGGGTAGGTAAATTACCAATGACATTATATCCATGCTTATGGGAAGAAAATTCCCCAAATGGTGATCTCATGCTTTCATGTTGATCAGGTTTCTCTTTCAATCCTGTTCGGTATTGAAAAATAAGATCATAGTTACTTGGCTGTTGTCTGTTTCCACATGATCATATTCATCTCTCCTAGGCAAAAGCAGAGGACATAAATGTGGACATATGGTGTTTCACAAAGGTGCTGAAGAGTAGGAACGTGTATCAGATCTTAAGCACTCACAGAATTACTAAAATGATTATATGCAGGAAGATTTTACACTTAGACGTGAGTTCTGGATGGCAGATTATCACTCTTTTATTTACATATCTACATTTAGTATAAATGTACTGCAGACACATACGTTACAGGTTGCAACTGAAGAAGATATAGTGATGCTTTGATATTGACTTCATCAGGTTTTATGTAAATATCTGAAAATAGTGAAATTAGATGTACAAACTTTGAAAAATATGTATTTCATTCCTGAGTGAGCATACACTTCAAAAATAGAACAAATGCTAATTTGGCCATTTAAGAACACTTTGTTGTAAATCCACAACTTTGTAACTTATGGTCATGTATAAATCAGGTGGGAACATGAAACCTGGTTTGCTAAATAACGCACAAGATGTTATGCCAGGAGCTGCAAAAAAGTTGGCTTCTATGGTGAAGGTTTTACTAGCATAAATAAAAGATGGTTGAATTTTCAAAATTACATGAGCAGATAAAGAAGAGATAAATAGCATCAATTATTAATACAAACATATGCCTAAATAAGCAATGTTTTTGGAAAAAAAAGATGATTTTCCAGTTACAAAACGCTGCTAAAATGTTTCAAAATCAAAATTGCTAGTTACTTTCAAAATCTTCACGTAGATTAGAAACTATCTTTTTTACTAGATGAGCTACAACAATGAGCTATGAAGACTTTAAGAACTCTGGGATAAGGAAAAAAAATCTGATACAGTGCTGTTTGTGGTTAAAATAATACACGTAATTACATGCTGATAGTCTCTCTTTCAGAGTCCAACACTGTTGAACCTATTAAACAACTCTAGACCTGATGAACCAGGAGTAGGTCTCAGTTAAGTCCCTTCAGCTTTCAGAGATACTGCCATAATGGGGTCAAATCTGAGAACGCAGCAGGCCCAGTTCCCATGATGCTTCCCAAAAAGTAAATCTTTTTTATATAACCCAGGAGCTACATTGTACTACAAATGCACATGCTTGACAAAATTTTTAAGCAGAAAGTTACAAATATTAGTGAAAAATCAAATTTTGATCTCTTACATAGGAAATAAAATACTAGCAGATGATGAAAAAAATGGAAATATTAGTAAGTACTGAAAACAAACTTTTGTTTTCCTAGTAATTCATACCTTTCAAATGTTGTTCTGCATGTGCTCCATCCCAATCTTCATTTTTTAGATACCTCTCTAATACCAGTGGTCACTGTTCCCATTAAGAAAATAAATTTAGAATGAAATATAGCACCACTTATGTTCCACAGAACAACTTTAGTATTGTGTAACTCTTCACAGAATCACAGAATTGTAAGGGCTGGAAGGGACCTCTAGAGATCATCTAGTCCAAGCTCCCTACAGGCTCCCTAGACAAGGTTGCATAGGTAGGTGTCCAGTCAGGTCTTGAACATCTCCAGAGAAGCAGTCTCCACAACTTTTCTGGGAAGCCTGTTCCAGTGCTCTGTCACCCTTACTGTGAAGAAGTTCTTATGCACATTAGTGTGGTTTGTGGCTGTTTCCCCTTGTCCTACTGCCCCATACCACTGAAAAGAGACCAGCCTCATCCCTTTGCCTCCCGCACCTTAGATATTTGTAGGCATCGATCAGATCCCCTCTCAGTCTTTTCTCAAAGCTGAACAGACCCAGGTGGCCAGCCTTTCCTCAAAAGAGAGGTGCTCCAGGCCCTTTATAATCTTTGTGGCCCTCCACTGGACTCTTTCCAGGAGATCCCTGTCTTTTGTACCAGGGAGCCCAGAACTGGATACAGTACTCCAGGAGAGGCCTGACCAGGGCAGAGTAGAGGGGATCACCTCCCCTGATCTGCTGACCTCACCCTTTTTAATGCACCCCAGCATGCCACTGGCCTTCTTGACCACCTGGGCAAAGTGATGGCTTATAGCCAACCTGTTGTCCATCAGGTCCCTCTCTGCAGAGCTCCTCTCCATCAGGCCATCCCTCAGCCTGTACTGGTGCATGTAGTTACTCCTCTCTAGGTGCAAGACTCTACACTTGCTTTTGTTAAACCTCATCTGGTTCCTCTCTGCCCAGCTCTCCAGTCTGTTCAGGTTTCACTTAACGGCAGCACAACCTTCAGGTGTGTCAGTCATTCCTCCCAGCTTTGTATCATCAGCAAACTTGTACTTACTAAAGGTGGCTCAAGTGAAAACAGAAGAACAAGGGTACAGAAACCACCATACAATCAAACAGTGAATTTTCAGCAGAGCATACAAACATCCACGTTAAGAGTAAGACGGATATGAGGGACAGAATTGACATAGCGCCTCAACAAACACTTCTAAAAGCAATGTCTGAACACTCTGTATCGTCAAAGATAGGACAGTGGTGCCACTGCAGGCCTCCAATGAAGATCTTACATTTGAAAGTGCAGATACCTGAATTAGGTCATTGAACCATATTTTTTAGGCTAATAACAACACTTTTGACTGAATGGTTCATTTTGAATCTGAGCTTGTTCAGTTACTCAGAAAGAGAAGAGGAACACAAGCATGTTGAATGTCTCAATGAGCTGACTTTTTTTCACTCTCCTAAATCACCTGGAACTTCAAAAGTTTTGTAATTCCTAATTTGAAGGTCTAAAGATTTTACATTTACTCAATTCTTGTCAAAGGAACTGCAGTAAAGGACAGATTTCATAGCCATAAAGTATCAAGTAACCTTGCTGCAATGTCTTCTTCTAACATATGGAAGTTTGTACACAAAAGTTTGTGTACATTTTAAAACTCATTTATTACAAATAAGAAGGATAAACATACACAATGTCGATATCTGAAAAAAATGTGGAATCACATCATAAATATGTAGTGGTAAGGGAGAAATGCTTGTATAATGAATACAGACCATCCTCAGACAGAATGAGAAAAAAAAAAAAAAAAAAAAAAAACTCTGCTAAATAGCTCCACAACCAAATTAATCTGGGCTGGAGGCTGCTGCTCTTGGAGGCAATAAAACTTAACATGGGTAGGAAGTTTCAGACTGAAATTTCTCTACAGTACTGCTACTGCTCTGGTCTGGAGATTATTGGGTCTGTTCTGCACAATTTTCTTGCATTCTGTTACAGCATTTGGCAATTTAGAGGCAAAGTATCAAGCCTTTCAGCCTACCTCAGATGCTTGGAGTATCTGTTGAAATGCTTAGAACTACAAGTTGAAAGAATAGACAGACAGTCTTGATCTGTTCCATTTTAACAGTGAAGGATCTTTTAACTTGCCATGTTGAGGAACATGCTACTAGATTACAGACTGTTAAACACAAGAAATCAGAAAGTAGTGTATTCTGTATGAAAGCTGCCTCAAGCTGAGCACTGCTTTAATACTGATTTTGAGAGGGGAGAACCAAGAAGGTAAAACTGGATGCCAGCAGCCTACTTCTCAGAGCTACAAAAACTGTTTTTCTTGTACATACTGAGTTCATGACTTACCTAAAAACTTCTAACACCTACCCATCTTTGTAAAAGATGTGAATGTGCAACATTTTTACTTCTGTATTAATATCATTACCTTAATAACAGATGTCTCAACTCTGGATGGAGGACTCTGCACTTGTGCTGCTGCTGCCATGTTGGCAATGGTACTAAGGTGATTCATCTGGCTCATTGCCATTGTGACAGACGCTGGAGGTAGGCTCACAGGAATTAATGGGTGGGGCATCATCATAAATGGAAGCTCCAATCCTGGAGGGAAAAAAAAGAAGAGAAGGAAATAGGATTATTCATTTTTGCATTTTTAATTTTTTTCTCCTGATGGACAAGAGTAATGGATGGTTAATATTTCAGGACAAAGCAGCAATGTGTCAGTTCTTCTCTGGGTTATACATGTGTAAATCACAAGCAACAACGGAGGGTTTTTAGACACAAGGAGAGGCTATTATACCTCTTAGTTTGTTCATATCAATGTAATGTTGTACAGTATCATTGATAAACAATAGCAGTTTATTAGGTTTTCTAATATATTCTGAGAGGTGCCTTAGTAATGCATTACTATGCCACTTACACACAGGTTATCAATTAAAGTATCGCATACATATCTGTTCTTTCTCATCTCCACTTCTCCTGGTGGTTACTTTGAAGGAAGTATTCTAACATTCCCCACATCTTTGATTTTTGATAGCCTATTTATGTAAACACAAAATAAAGACAAGAATTGGAAAACTGCTGATATTAGTGCTGAAAGATGTCAACCCGTACCATTTGGCAGAAGGTGGTTCTGTTGAAGAGGGTTGAGAGGATGGCTAACTGGAACATTATGTTGTCCAGGCAAGTTGGGGTGGTTAATAGAGGCCTGTGATCCTTGGGTTGGGGGAGACTGAAGTTTTTCTTTATCCCAAGAACCATCACTGCTGCCTGTGAGGAATGAATATATATTATTTGGATGAAGGAAGACCCCAAGTTTTAGATGTTTCAATATTAAAGGAAGGCCAGTAATTTAACTTTTCTTGCAAGGAATAATTTTTATTTTATTTTTTGAATATGTGGGATGGGGAAGGACTTTTTTGAGGTTTTGTTGTTAGTTTGTTTTTCCACATACTAAAGAAGATGTAAGGATAAATTTCCATCCAGAGCACAAACCTAAATGGATTAGAGTTGTGCTCCTTCATATTAAGTTTGTGTTTGTTGTATTTTTACATATACTTTTGCCATTGATAGCAAATGAAAAAAAAAACTATTTGTGGAATTTGTGTTTTGTGTTCATTATGTCTAAAATAAAGAATTTTGCCTATTATGTCAATACAATTTCAAACTACATTAATATTTCTTCTTGTATTCATGAATGAACAAACACTGTAGAAGTTAACTAAAAAATTCATTTACTGAATATGCCTGGTGTACATTTTTTGTGTTGAGTATTCAATTTTTGTTTCATATGATTAATTAAAATATATGAAATTATTTAACAATTCCTGAAGTCTTTTGCTAGAGGAACGGAATGTGGAAAAAACAGCGTTGAGATGAGTTCATGTATTTGTGAAATATTCTTTTTCATTATTGCAGATTCCCTGATAAAAAATACCCACAGGATTAAATGGAAGAATACAATTAAAGGACAATAAAAATTCACTTTAAAATATTAGTTTTTAGATTTGCTCTGAAAACATTAGTTGTGCGTACAAAGGTGTAATGTAGAAATTGAGCATGTCTACACATCCAAAGTAATCCATATATTCATTATATGAGTTTGTAGGTTTATCATATACAATCAATAAGCAATGTTTGAATATATTAATATCCCTACTTGCATGCATTCTCAGCAGCATTAATACACATCAAGAATATATGATCTATCCCCTTTTCCTATGGCCTGCAGTGTCATTTTCCTTACGGAAACTTGCTACTACTTTCATGAGAACTGATAAGTCTTGATAAGTGAAAACCAATTTAGTCTAAATTTAGCATTAGGGTTTACAGTGAAGTGCGTATTTCTGAATGTTTTTCTGTATACATCTTACTACCCAATAAACAGGGCCTGAGAAAGAACACAACTAATACCACCTCCTCCTCACTTTGGTAGAAAAGGGATTAGCACATTAGTCTTGACATTTTTTTTTACATCATTTTTATGGGATGACAAAAGCACAGAAGTTGGTAGAATTCCAATTTAATTTCTCTACATCTATTAAAAACCTGATTGTAAAAGCTGTACAACACAGTTTATAATGAAAAAACACTCCATTATTGCTGTGATTTTCTTTCCCTTGTTACTTCATGAAGATAGTTAAGGCTCAATATAAATCCTAACTCATTAGCTCAATACTGTCTCGATCCCAGTGTAAATTGTTCAGAAGTAGGTAATGAAAATTCAGTCCAAACTCTCCTAAAATCAAACAAAGCAATTTCATGAAACAATGAAAAGAATCAATTATATTAGATATTTTTATTATTTTACAAAAAATTGTCACCACCTTTATGCAGTCTACGTAGATACTGTGGTTAATCTGACTGGAATCTCATCACCTTTGATAAGTGAACATATTTTCTCATATTCTGAGAACCATCAAATACATACATCAGTAAAAAGTCAGACCATAGAAATAAGAGTTAAACATAAAAAGTGAGTTCATCTCAATTAATTTAAGACTAAACGTAGGTGTTGATACCAGTATGTATTTAACAGAAGAAGACAGATACCTCCAGAGGGCCATTTGATAAAGTGTTTTTATGATGCTTAGGGCTTCATTACAAAACAATCACCAAAAATCTGGCTAAATAATGTCAAATATTGGGCACAAAGAAGTCCATTCTAAATTTCTGCACCCGTTAAGAAAAAGTTCAGGAACTTTCTTTCTAATAGATGTTGCATCAGAGTACATTCTGCTTGTCCATGCCACTCCATTCAGGTTCATTGCTGTCTTGCCAGCAACAAGCCAGCGTAAGACCTGTGTGTTGGTTGGTTAGTTTAACGCAAGTGGGACTACCATGTGATTCAGATGTAATCAGTACTGCCTGGTGATCAGGTAATGCCTACATGCACATGAAATGGAGAGGGAAAGACCACAGGAGACAAATGGAATGAATGCCCCGTGGGCTTGCCTACATCTCTGCAGTAAACGCAGAGAAAGCTTTTACAGATGGATTAGACTTATATAGCTTAAGTAAGATGAATCTAGGCCAAAATGTTTTGCTTTTGTAGCTACAAACTCTCCAATCATCATCCTCTGAAAACCCTTCTTTGGACATTTATTTCTGTTCTTAAAAATAAATGGAAAAGTATGCGCAGTTGGTAAAATATGTTTCACACCTGGGGCAAAATTCATGAATTTACACTTAAAGTTTTTGCATTCTTAACCAGAACAACATTTTACAAATCCTTCAAACATTTTTCCTCTTATCTCTCCCATCTAAAGATGCTGACATACATATTTGCCATATATATATATAGAATATATATATAGAATACATTATATGTATATGTTATATATATAGAATACGTTACTTGTATATATTATATATATATACAACACATTAGTGAACATATGAATATTTGTTAATATGATAGGCACAGAAGACTTCTGCATTTCAATGTCATAGAGCTGGTGAATTCCCAGTGATATCAAGATTATCTGCAGTACAATTAATTTCATATTATACACTGATGTTCAGTATGGAGATGGTGTCAATTCCACTGTACACTTTCCTAATGTGGTCACTGAATGTTGCATGGCTAGTCAAAGGTTGCCAGTTATGCACTGATTATGTGGCTCAGAAATCAGAGCTTTTTAAAATAAGTACTCCTTTCTGCGTCCAAACTAAACTGTCTGTTGTTTCAGAATGATATCAAAGCCAATAATAAACTGGGATAGAGAATACAAGCTTAAGATAGCAAAGCATCGAGTCTAGTGTCTAGTCAATGACAGATTGCTTAATACTTGTAGTTTGGTGTTGTCTGTCAAGATTTGTTTACAGTGAGTCATAGACAAAATCCAGACCATAATATTCGGAACCACTTTCAAACTGCATGCTGTTGCACTCCTGAACACTTTTAAGTGGACAGACAGAAAAAAAAGTAGTCCTGGTCATTTGCTGTGTTTTTCTTACATTAGTTAATCATAACAATTTTCCTCCCAGAGGAAACAGTAATTTTCATTAATGTCAAAACGAAATAAGTTTAATTCCATGGACACTACTCACTGTCTGCACAACTAAGTGCTAAGTGCTAGCTACACTTTCTGTCACTTTTTATGTTTTATTTAGTCTTAATGCATACAGTGGTAACAAAGAGTATCAAAAATCTGTTTCCTTCTTCCTCTTCACTTGTTGCCCTGCTGGAGGCATATGTTTTTCCAGTTTTCATCAGTAGTTGTCAAGTCTTTGTAATAGGATTAAAAGTCTGGGCACCTGATGTCCCTGGGTGCTGCAGTTCACCCTCATAAAAGCTGTTTGCTTTAAATTGAGAGAAAATCATTTTTTAGTGGCATAATTAATTAAATTATGCAAAATGTTCCAGATTCAGCACAACACTTTTTGAAGCAGCAATTGGAAGCTCTACATTGCATTCAAACTTACATTGCATTTCAATTGATGCTGCACAAGGCTGACCAGAGTAGCATTTTCAAGTCTTTCCGGCACAAGGGACTCAATTTGGAAATGTAGATGCTTAATGTTAAGTGTTTCACATGCTAAAGTGCACTCAAAAATTTGAAATTAAAGTTCCAAATGTTAGTACACATTTAAAAACTGAGCTCAAAATGTCTCATAATGAACAGTCTGATGGAACAAAAACGACAATACATTTTCATAATTTAAAAGACTACAGAATTCAGTGTTTTTCCCAGTAACTAATATTTCAGCACGTATTTTCCATAATGTCAACTACTTTCTCCCATAATCAGCAGTTATGCAACAAACCATTATTTGTACACTAAACTGGGTCTGTAAGAGCCTGATGCCTGGATTATTTGTATTCATTAGTAGCACAATTAGGTAGCTAAGGATGGTAATAATAAACAAAAATAATTCTGAACTGGAAAGTAATGCAGCCAAGTAAAAGAAAATGAAGCAGAAAACTAGGCTGTACACTATCAGCCTTGCAAACAAACTCTGATTTAAGCACACTAGATTCATTTTTAGAAACTCATATCATATTTCTTTATTCCTTTTCCTTTCTCATTCTGTTTCATTTAGCATTCAATTTGTCTAAACTCATGTTCCCACAAAGTAAGCTAAGTATTTTAGTTCCCTTTATAGCAAACAGGGGTACTAGAACAGGCTTTAGAGAACTGTTGAGCTCACTTCATCAGAGGTAGGTACCTTTGGTCAGCTGAATCTGAATCTGAATTTTGTGGCTCTAGTGACTGCAGTGACCCTCCTCTCAGACTCAACTCAATTCCCCAAACACACACCACGTGAGACAGCTAAAATGATTTTAGACATTCTCACAGGGTTGGTGAGTACAACGCAGTGCCTGCAAGTCATCTGGAGATGGAAGTAAGGCAGCATACTCCTGGATATCTACGATAGTAGAAACATACCTATGTCTAAGCAACTGAGTCAAACTCGTCTTGATGACAGATGAATTTCAAAGTTAAAACTAGGTTATCTTCCAGGCCCTCGAGTCTTCTCCTTCTTTCATTAGAAAACTTGCTTATTTTATGGCACCTTGGAGAGGACTCTGTGCTCATCTTTAGGCAACTGAATTCTGGCTTTGGCTCAGGAACTGTTTCAGGTAATATTATTACATACACAGGCAGTATCATGGGGCAAAAAGACAAAGGAGTCCGAATTTCTACTACCAACTCAAACCTATTTATCTGTTTGTTCATTTATTTTTGGTATTACTGATCTTCTTTCAGTCCCCTTAATCTTTCAAACAAGCCTTCTGTTATCTTCTGTGTTTGCTGAAACAAATTGTATCTCAGCAACAATTACCAAACAAAGCATCAGTATCAGCTGTGTTGGCTCATTTTTCTGAAGTGGACTATTCTTCACTATCTGTGCTATTTATGTCCACTGGAAAATATGCATAATGGCATATTATAAGTCAGTAATCTTAGCATGTGATGTTGCAGAAGCTCTCATACTACTCTTCAAATCAAATCCTTCTTCTTTAGACTTGATTGCTATAAATTTGTGATTTCATTGTTGTTTAATTCAATTTGGTCTCCTGAAATCAACTATAGTCCTTGCCTCCTTACCTACCAAACCAGTATTGTGAGATATATAAAGGACAGACATCTATAGATAAGAATACTTTTATAAGGCCTCTGTGTTACTGCTTTATCATTAAAAGCAAATAAAACTTTGCATTATGTAAATACTGTCTGTCTCATACTGCTGATATTTTTAAAATAGCATTATTACCTCTTCTGAGATCACAGAATGTATGGGAGAACAACTGCTATCACATAGGGAAATTATAAGTTTCCCAAGAATTCTCTGGAACACTTTATGTTCTACTCTAGATAAGCATTCTTTTTTTTTTTTTTTTTTTTTTTTCTCCTCACAAAGCTTTGCTTTGTTGTTTTATGGTTAGATAATCATTCTTATGCTCTTAAACAGACCATGATAATGATAATTAAACAGCCTGATAATTGAAAGTTTTTCTAATTTTATCTAACATAGTGGGTTTATGGTTCTGGTACTTGCAGTTCTGCTATTGCAACTACAGCGAACAAGTAGGTATAGAAACAAATTCTTCAGGGAAGAAAAAAAAAAAAAGACTACTTTGATACACATTTTCCCACACAGAAACATAAAAAGGAGAAGCTATTAGAACCTTTGAAAACACATACAGTTTCTTCCTTGCAGACAACAGATTCAAACTCAAAAGAAAAAGGGGTTTTTGGCCACCAACATGTTGACTGCTTCATTTACTGTCTTAATTTTATTACACAGGTTTTTCTTGGCCATGAGAGAGAAATGATAACCACAGTTTGCACTGCAAGCCAGACTTGTTCCCACTTTACTCCACTTATCATATTAATCTTCTGATAAATAAAAATTGCAGTACAAACAAAAAATTCTGGGAAATAAGGTAGAATTCTACAAGCTGAATATCAGAGTACATACACTTAATCATGAATCACAAAAAACTGAATTTATATATAGCAGTAATTGAAATAATTTTTACAGTGGCAGTGAATCCCATGGAATGTATATTTCATACTTTATACTAATCCTTCATTATTTCACCAAAGAGATTAACACAAGAAAAGCTTTTTTAAAATTCAGTGTAATTAATAATGAAACTATCCAATGCAAGTGAAAGCTCAGCAGCTCAGTCATAGACTGTGTGACATTTACCTAGAAATAGATTTTCCATTTGTATCCTTCCACAAATACCTAACTTATTTCGTTTCATAGATGATATACAATTTGTTAGGATGGTTGTATGATGTTGTATGATAAGAATGCAGGTATCTCCTTGATGTAATTTTTATGACATAACTATTAATATGCTATAAGAAGTCAACCAAAATAAGCAGATAAACAAAATTGAAAAGAAATTGTTTATCTTATTCAACATGATAAAAAAAATCTAGTGAACATCTTGATTACAGTTGTATGTACTTATTTGTAGATTTTTTTTCCCACTCATTAGTTAATCCAACAATTGTTTTCAACAAGCAAACAAACATAACAGAAGAAAAGAAAAGCAAGGGAATGCAATATATCACATATTCATTTGGTAATTTGTATTCCCTCTTTTCTTTATTTTAATAAAGAATTATTTCAAATGACCCAAAAGGTTTAACTGAGAGGGAAAAATCCTGCAGATTTTCAGGAAACCTAAGCACAGCTGGTGGTCCTGTAATTTAATCTACTAATAAAAATCCATTTAGGTTAGAAATTCCCTAGTAAATATACATGAGCACAAAATGTATATATGTAGATAAAGTCCATGATTTAAGAAACACAAGTTTTCTAATGTCTTCTGTAAACAGAAAGATATGTGCAATCAGTTTGAGAAGACTTTGCCTCACCTCATTCTGTAGTGTTACAACACAGGGGAAAGAAGAGAGAGACAGAAGATGCACTGGGCTTGAAGGACTGAACAGGCCTCTTGCAAGCCTCTCTAAGGCTGGTGTTTGTGCACTTAGAAATGAAAATACAAGGTCAGAGAAGCTGACATATTTCAGACAGTCACATTTCCTGGTGATTTAAAAAGAAAATGTGCTGAACTAAACGGGAATATTTCAATTTTCCACACAAATGCTGCATGAACTTCATACTACATTGTCTCTGTAAGATTGGTGCACAGAGCACTTTCTTAAACATTGTTATGCAGACTTTCACTCATCGATTTTTCAGTCATTTTCCTAGAAAGCAAAGTTAAATGATCCACAGTCAGTCCTTACTCATACACAGATTAATATCTTCTCCAGTCTCCAGCAAATATAACAGTGAAGTCTCACAGCAATTAAATTATTTTGCTTCCTGTGAAAATAACCAAAACTGGGCTGCATGAAAAGCCACCAGCTGCAACACGTTTCAGATACTCTCTGGAGCACATAGCAGCGTTTCCCTTCCAGAAGAATTTGCCTTTGCCCTAGTGATGTGCGAGGCTGCCCATAGCCTACTTCAGGAACAGGGAGTTCTCGATCCATGCCGTGCCTCTTTCACACCACACAACTACCACAGGGATGCCAGAAGCTTGCACAAGCTCTGAGGCTCACAAAGAAACTGCCTCCTCCTCCTTTGGTAAGGAGGAGCTAACTCAAAAGTTTGAGAATTGTCTTTCTTTTAAGTTGGTTGTGCTGCTTTAGCCTACCCATTATGGGACAATCTTCATTTTTTAGTTCATATAAAGCATCTTCTGTAAGTTTACAACATGGAATCTCTCACACCTCAAAGGAATCCAATGAGAATTAAAAACAAAAACAGAAAAAGAAAAATGCCCTTTATATAACTTCTAGATACTGAATTTCACAGCTTCAGTATTATTTAAAGGCATACAGATATGCACATATCTGTGTGCTGTGTGTACATCTGCCTACCACTATGTGTATGCACACACAGGCACAAACCACACATGTAAATACATAAAGGATGCAACAAACTGTCAGCATGAAATTCACTAATAAATATCCTCCTTTCATTTGCATAAAGAGTATGCATTCCAAGCAGTATACTCAGTCTAGCAAATAAAACCTGACCACGTATCAGTCGAGTCCATTGCTGTTTAACACATACTATGCAGCGTTTGCCACAAAGCATGTCATTATTACAGTTGTCATTCAGTATCTCACTATCCTACAGTAAGTTCACAGTGCACTTCAGCCTTTTTCTTTAATTTCCTTCACTTCCATGTCCCAGAACAGATTACCATTATGTTCTGCTACTTAAAGAAGGAAATCACTACTCAAGAATTCATGGATCCTGACTCTCCTGGATTTCCAAAAAGCTTCCTGTACCCAATGTATTGTTTTCTCAGGACAATGATGACAGAAGTGACTGATATGACTCATATGACTAGTAGTAGCAATAGTACTAGTGATAATATATGATACTTTGACCAGATGCACAGTCCTAGCCCTAGAAGGCTTACAGTGGGAAGATAATACAACAAATCATGGGTATACACAGACAACGATCCATTGTAATTACCTCTCACAATTTATGCAGCTTATGTAAAAATGATCATTTTCTCTTTGAAATTTAGTTTACCAGTATTTTCCTACTTTGTGATAAATTGGTAGCCTACCTCATTCAATATTGCTACTGTGTTTCTTGATGGAGCCTTACAACTATGATCAAAGCCAAATCTTAATGCAAAGGAGCTAAACTATGAAATTAGATTTAGAAGGGAATATGAAAATGACATATATTAGTACATTTCTTAAAAGTTCTATTGGAAGTTCACTACCTTTTTGTAACTATTCTATAATTATTTTTTTCTATTTTTATTTCACTTTTTAAATGAAAATAAGCTATTTTAAAGAAGTTTAAGCTATTAAGAACCAATTATTTACTTCATTCCAGGAGGTATCTGGATCACTGTTACCAATAGTGATCTTAATGATAAAAAATTGTTGCCTACTGTGGAAGAGACAAAAGAGCCAAGCCAGTGTTTGACATAGATTTACACTTACAGCCATTACATCTATTGCAAATGAAGATGGTAGGCTTTTTCAGTGCTTAAGAAAAAGACGTAAGCACCTCCCTGCTTCCTTTTCCTAGTTCCATCAATCCCTCTTCATTACCATAGTTCAGCTGATCAAGAGGTGAGAAAAGGTACATAACACTAGACAGAGTATGGAGGGAAAATCAGTATATGTAGGACACATATAAAAAGTACTTATTCCTTATCCTGCCTTAGCTGGATTAGTTATAATGTTCTTCAGGTACAATATTGTGGGTACAATATTGGCATAGATAACCTGTGCTCCCAAGCCTTTTGCTTTCTGGACAAATGTATAACTGGTGGCTATCGCACAATAATGAGGTGAACACTGGCCTTTAAACACCATCATTAGATGCCTTCTCACTGGCATGTGTTCAGTCATCTGTATACCAGATGAACAAAAATGTTTCTCCCAGAGTTTCTGCCCAGCATTTTACATTGTCAAGCTCAATGTAAGATAGTAGTGGATCACCTTCCATGCTAAGTTTCTCAAAACCATATATAAAAAAGCTCCGAAAATACAGTGGATTCCACTGTTGTGAACAGGTGGCTGAAAGTTGCTTGTGGTTGTTCTACCGCACCGAAGCTGCCAGTGTGTTTTACTGCACACGAGCATTCATTATGGATCATTATTGACTACACAGAAGTCTGTACTGCTAATTTTTAGCTACCTCATGTCAGATAAGATGGATCTGTATGTAAATCTTTGTGCAGTCTTTTCAATGCACAATGCTTGTTGTGAAATAAACAAAAAAAACCAAACACATTAACTTTTACTATGACCATTTTCACAGTATTATGCAAGGAACCATGATGCTCTCTCTTCAAAAGGAAGTGAGTTCAGTTTCTTGTAAAAGTATTAAGAACAGGTTTCCAGGTCTGCACCTTGCTAAAAGCATCAAAGAAATCAGACTCAAAAATATCTCCTACGCGCTGCTGGAAAAGAGATCTTTCTTTTGTGAGATGTAGTCCACATATGCATGTCCAAAGAGGAAAAATCATGCATAACGTGTTGTCAAATTTGTTATTATTCTTGTAAGAAAATACAAGTGAAGTGACACTTTGTAATGCATGCTGTTTAAGTAAAGAAAAACAGCAATGTTAATTTTAGATTATAATTATGTTAGGCACAGACCCTGAAGTTAAACATTAGACAAGAGCCAGAGGGTTCCTTGATACTCAAAAAATTTGCAAAAATTGTGTCTGTGTTTCTAAATTATTTTTAAGTAACTATATTATTATTGTTGTTGTTGTTGTTGTTGCTGAGGATTATTGAATTTTTAAAATCAATTCGACCAGTTTTCCCAATAACTTGAGTTCCTGAGAAAAATCAACATAATGAATGCTGGTTTCCAATGAAAGCTGTACTTCTCACTTTAAAATCACCAAAACTAGCAAGTCATTAATAGGCAAAAACCCTCCTAGAAAATGAATCCTAGGGAAAAAAAAATGTCTAAAAGACATTAGAATAACTTGAAGTAATATTCCTAGAAATGGAATAAAAGGTAGTAGACAGTGTGTACCCGGCTTACAAACTGGGCATAGAGCTTAACATGCTCTGCCAGATGTAGGGTATGTAATTTCATAACCATATTCTGTAGCAGGAAAAGATGTACACATCATTTTTAAATATCTTTCCCTTTAAAAGACTGAAGACCCAATTCAATTCAAGTCAGTGAGATTTGAATAAGGCCCGAATTTCATTCCAACTTCCTTGATGTTGCAGTCTGAGCATGGCTGAGTTCAAAGACACTACTTCAAACTAGTGTAGAGGCATGTTAGCTCAAGAGATGTACACATGCTAAAAATTGGCTATAAAGTTTATTATCTTGTGGTTAATCTATGAAGGGCTAAAATATGTTATTTATATGAGATATACAATAACAGACTATTTGTCCTTTAAAGTGATTCACAAACAAAGAAAGTTTAAAAATCAGGACTCCCCTTTGATTCCACATGGATTTCTGTGCAGCCTTCAGGACTGATACTGTGTTAAAGTATTAGTACAATTTTTCAGGCAGATTACTCTGAACATAATGCTTTGAAAAATTTAGAAAGGAGAACAGATAGCAAAATGTCATTTCTTTCATAGCTACAAAATGCAAACTCCAAGTGTTTTAACCTAATGAATAAATGAGTTTGTCCTTTATGTATAAAATATAGTTTGTGTTTGTTGCACAAGTTTTTTAATAATAGATGAATTTTAGGTTTGCTTCAACATATTCAATAAAGTGTGATTAATTTGGTTTTTCAAAAATGCAAACTAGACATTACTATATTACTTTGTAAAATGCACAGCTTGCAACATTATTGTCTCTGTGGGATCTTAAATTGAATTGTAAAATGTGTCTTATTTCCAGTTTGATTTATGTAAGAAATTTCAGTGGATAATGCTCTTTTTGAAGTTTCGGTGCTTTCTGCAAAGAAACAACACATAACTAAAAATCATGACACAGTTTATTATAAATCACAGCAAAGTTTTATCATTACATAATCTTCCCCTTAAAAACCATATACTGATGTCACATGCTACGCTCAATTCAGTGAATTAACTTTTTTGTGAAGTTTCATATTATGACAGATTACATAACACATTTTTGACATGTTCTATGATTTTATAGCGATATTCTAAGTCATTACCAAATCTCTTCTTCTCTAAAAAAGCTTTCCTGTGCCCTGAGAATTAATCTATGATACCATTTAACTTGGCTTTTTGAAGTAAATATCACTAGATAAAAAGCCAGCTGGTTCTGAATAATGGGATACTTGAATGAATGTATTAGTGTTTGAAAATGAGAGTACAAATCCTTTAAAAAGATTAATTTCCATAAGAAAGATAGCTCACAGATCTACAAAAGAATAAATTCAAAACATAATAAACTGGCAGAAAGAGAGGTAGATTAAAGTAAAGGCAGCAGCACCTTGTTATTGCAGCTGTTGTATAGCAGTGTTTCTGTATCAATTACAACATTTGGTAGGTATGGGCAGACTCTTCAAAGGTTTCACTATAAAGCTCAAGTCTGGAATACAGAGTACACCCTATGTAATAACTTGAGTGATGAATTTTTTTTCTTAACAGGACATAACTTTTGTTCGTAACAATCAAGTCTCTGGGAAGAGTTACAAAGACGCTTCGGACGTCAATGTGAAAAGCTATCATCAGTTTTGTTTATTATTAAAGATTTGGATATGAATTTATCTTTATCATGGAAAGAGCCTGCCTTTATCTCAGTACACAAATGCTGACATCAGCATGTAAACTGACTTTTGTTGTCCTATGGACTTCATTTTCAATATCCTGTTTCAAAATATGTTTCCTTGAACGGGTCTAGAATTCTGTTCACACAATTACTTTGGCCAAACATTAATGAAAACAAAGTTTGCTGATGCAAGGAAGTACTGTGGATTTGCATAAAACAGATACTAAGGCTCAGGGAATTAAATCATGTTGGCCAAACTTTAATGTATGTGAGTTGTTTTTTTGCCGTTGCTGTTTGAGTTCTTTCCTGGGGAGGGAGGATGGTTCTGGTGATTGTATTAATCCAGATTCCAACAGCTCCATACAAAGTTTGTCTCCGGTATGCGCAAAAGTCAGATCAATCTAAGTAACCTGGTCTGGACAATAATGTAAGTTTGCCATGAAATGCAGAATCCTTGAAGATATCCTATTAGTAAAGTCCAGGCCATTTTATCTGTCAACCACAAAAAATGAACTCTTTCTTCTGTGTTAAAAGTCATGAAGTATTGAATATGCCAGCAACAACACAATTCAGAGGACAAAAGTTTTAAATTCCAGTACTTACTGCAAAACTGCTAGAGAGCAGATTTAATGGGAGACCTGTGAGTCTGGACCATACCCAGACAGATACAACTTTCTATACAAGCTTAATAGGCACCTGAAATACAGTGGTAGAGACTTATATTTAGCCAGTTCAGACTGATTTTCAAGTGACCAGATTGTAGTGCCACCTTGATAAACTTTGACTCCTTTGAAGTTGCAACAGGAATCATTTTATTCTTTTTTTTTTCTTCAGTTCAGTTCAGTGTACTTTGGTTTATATCATCTCATGTATCTAGAGATTTGTTACATATATGCCATACATTTTACAATAAATGGAAGTTTTGTCAATATTTATATGCAACTGATATTAAAGTGTTCCTAACATGTAATGTCCTTATTCTTTAAAAGAGATAGTGATGCAGACTAGAAGTGAATTCTTATGTGAATGGTAATCACCACAGTCATTACAGAATGGCGTGATAGTGAAATATTAAGTTATCTGATCAAAAAGATATCTGATCCAAAGTGACAGAGTTAATAAACAGGCCTTGACATTTGAAACAAAGTTATGTATGACAGAATCTGTTACCCCAAACCTGATCCATGCAAAGAGTATACTGCATGGTCATCAGACTGTAGTAAGGAGAATTTTTATACCAAGATAACTCATTGATATTCTTTCACAAGCCTACTTCTTGTCTGAGGTATTCCTAGATAAATATTGTACTGAACATGCCAGTACATATGACATACTCACTAAAAACCGCTATATCATGCAAACTTTCTGTACTATGCAGGGCATTCTGCTCCGTTATATTTTCAAGCATAGAAAAGCTTGCTTTTGTGCGTGCTGAAGATAATGACAAACTTCAGTCAGAGAAGCACCGAGTCAAAGGACTAGGATTAGATCTGTGCAACAGCTGCGATGACTCAAACCGAAGATCATACTTTCCTCCATTATTTTAATTTGCTAAGTCAAATAAACTGCCAAACTCCCTCGTACACTTTGAGAACATTGCAGACCTCCACACAGAAATGAGCTTTCAGTGATTAGGAATAATTTAAACCAACTAATTGAAACTAAAAACAAATCAGGGGAGTATGCCAAAATTAAGGCGAATGTCTATTGTAGTGCAACTGAAAAGAGTTTAGATGTTACAAATAATTCCTCATAGAATTCAGTGATATTTACTGTGATTCTATGATTCTTTGTAGTCTTTGTTAACACTGGCTACAAAATGTTTACAGCAGTTTTCTGAAAGGAACTCCAGATTCCTTTTTAATCATACTACTTTAGGAAAGCTGCTTTTAGTTAAAACACAAAAATTGTAGTTACAAGGTTTCTGCAAACATAACTGCCATTCCATTAAGGAAATGGCACAGCAAACAGTAAATAGTGGCCTCAAGGGAAATGTAAGTATTGATTTTATTACTATGTTGGTTGGATTGTATTTGCAATTGTCAACTCTAATTTTAGCTTGTGCATTAAGTATCCTTATAATAGCTTAAGGAAAAAGCAAATATTAATTAGAATATATTGATGATGTTTTTATAAGTCTTAGATTTAGTACGTACTAAGCATATATTGTGAAAAAATACAAATCTCTTTCTTGCTTGTAAACGTCGCTAATAAATGAATAGATAGAAATGATAATTACATGGATTACATGATACTTTTTGTGCATCATGTCATCTGCTGGATGCAATTACTTAAAATTAAAATTACAATGTAGTACAAAGATATTTATTATCGCATCCCGCTATGTTACGGCAAATAAAATGAAGTCACTGTTCAAATACAACATGATCAGAGCATAGATTGATTGTGACCTTCATTCTGTCAATTGCTTTTTGAGAAGTCAGATTCTTACTTGCCATATAGCAAACTATTACTAACAGAGACCACAGCAGAATGGGTTTTATTTTCAAGTTCCACCAAAGATAATGTGGCCTTTTTTCTGCTCTTTAAATTAAAACAGTACCTTCATAAACCCAAACTTCTTATATGCTGTTGTTTTTTTTCTGGTAATATTCACACGTACTTGGCTAGCAAAATAGATTTATGACTTACATTTGTAAGAAAGAAAATACCAGCAGACATACAATTATCTGCTAGCATATAAAGATGCAGTGGCTTCCTCATCAAAGTTTTGCCATCTTGATGTAAGAAATGAAAAGACTGTAAGTAGGTGGTGACGCTAATTTCAAACAATGTAAGACTGATTTGACAATACTCAGGAAAATAATTTCCTGCCCATATGTACTCCACATTTTATACCATGTCACTTGTGCAAAAAAGTGACATTTCAGAAAAAAAAAATCTATTCCTGCTAAATTTCTTGTTTAATGTGCAAAGTTTCTAAAGGTAGCTAAAAATAATTGTTTATGTGATCTACAGCGTTGCTAACTCCTGCAGTTTTATCACCAGTCCTGATGTCATTCATACTTCAAAAATCTCTGCTTCAGAAGACGTACAAGTATGTGTTAATTTTAGCATCTCAGTTAAAGGAGAGTCCCCCAGCTCCCTCCAGCTGTGTGCTGTAGTATCCGAAATTGAGTGGGGGCTCTGTGGCCATGAGAGTGCCTGGGGTTGTGGGTCTCCTTCCTAGGTGGGGCCACATTTCCCGCTGTGCTGGGGCCCTGGTAAACACAGACAAGGGTAAATACCCTGCCTTGAGGCTGTCATACCTGAGCACCCTCTTTACATTGTTGCAAAACTTTATCTTAAACCTTGAGAAAACCGCAGACTGAGAGCACTGTAGTGTCAAGACATTAAATTTCAGTCAGATGGCCTGCAACTGTTCTGCTCCTGCACCGTGCTCCTTCCTTTTCTTTATACGTATGTGCTGACTGCTGCGATACATAAGGGGTTTTGAAAGGCTGCTTCTATTTCCTGCCAAATGGCAGAAAAAAAAGAAAGGGAGGCCCTGCTGTATTTTTCCTGCCCATCTCCAAACACTCATACAACGAGGGGTGTGTAGAGGGAGGGTTCATGCTTTGTGCAAAGTGGACAGGGCACATCTGAGTCTCAGAGGACTCTTCTGTTTTCTCATACCCAGAGAGAGCCAAACTTAAAAGATACCACCAGCACTTTGCTTTCCACAAGGCACAGCCTCCAGAAGAGCTGTTCTGGGAGCTGGGCAAGCAGAGGCTCTCTGTAAATTTTCCTCTGCATGTCACGCAACCTAACTTCCCCTGCAGAAGATGGTAGGTGAATAAATGGAGGTCTGTTTTGTTTGACATGTATCAATGCATGCAGCTGTATAAAAGTTCAAGGACCACATTTGTTATGCATGTATTTATACCTTCTTTCCTCTCAGGGGACATCAAGATCTTAATCAAAAGTCTCAGTAGCACTCAGGTGGCGCAGAGTGGATTCTTTGTGGGTCACCTGATGAAAGCAAATTTCTCTATTCATGATTGCTAAAATGTATGTCTATTGTTCTTAATGAGCTGCTATTTATTTTATCCACAACACTGTAAGATTAAAATAAGTACAGAAATGCACAAATTAAATATTACATCTAAAGCACAGTTTTTAACTTACAAACAGACACGTTTCTCTAACATAGTACAGAAGGGCTTCCACAGAATAAGTTTAAAAAGGTCTGAGAGAAAAATAAAATGCAGACTACTCAATGCTATAAATAAGAGTGCAGTGAGCTCTGGTCAAACTATTTTTTTTGCAGAGGATTTTCCTCAAGGAAATTTAATATGCTTAACATAATATAACAATATGTAATAACAATACTGCATAGACAGATAGGCACAACAATATGTTTGAAGTCGTTTATTTCAATATTATTTCAATAGCATTTTTTATGTAAAACAGTTGTGTAAATGATGACATTACGTGATTACTTGAAAGCATTAGGAAAGAAATTGTTTCTGTTACTATTGTCTAACAAGATCACTATATTGCATCACTTAACAGGTCTGAGAAGGCAGGCAACAGAAAGAAAACTCATTGCTTTTACTATAAACCTCTTTGCGTATTAAGCAAGCAAAACAATGTAACTTCATGTTTCCTCTAGAACATTTAAGCAATAATAACTGTATTCCGTTCCTCAAAGGAAAATTTACTGTGCCTGTGTTGCATTATTCTAAATGTCATTAACAGTATTTCTTCCTCCTAAAAAGCTGAATAACAGTGAGAGAATCTACAATTTTTTTTTTATTTTTCTTTTTTTCAAAATTGGATAGAAGCATTTTAAAAGAGACAACTATTTTTCATTTACTGTAAGAAGAAGAAAGAAAGGTAAATTCCGGTGTTGTTTGATACAGAGAACAAAATAAGAAATAGACATGCATTATATGCTATTGAAGTGGCATAAACAATGTCACTGGCAATGTTAGATAGAGTAAATGTTTTATTTTAAAACACTCAGGCATAAAAGTCTTTTACTCTCAGTAAAATCTCTGTTGTGGTGATGGGGAATGTATTGCCACTAAAAGCTTCAAATCGTTCCCTTGTAGATTCTGCTGAAAGATCAGAGCTGATCTTTCACAGTCACATAGAGAAATCTACGTTCTGCCTCTACTAGCACAACTTTCTTCCTGAATAACATAATGATGAGACTGCCAGTTTTATCCTAGGGAAACAGGGATATATTCTTGGAAGCAACTCAAATTAAAGGAAGGGTTTAAATTTAAATGAGAAGGTTAAAGCATTCCAAAATACACACCACTTGAATAATAGAGATTTGAAGTGCCTTAAGTAAATAGTTTTTGGTGACCATATTCTGTAGTAAGCAAGCTGTTTAGAAGACTGCTTCATGCTGAGTTATAGAACCACTAGTAAATTAAACACCAAAAACTGTGTGTGTGGGAGGGGGGCGAATTGTGGAGGTATCTACCATTTGATTAACATAGGGTCCTAGAAGGAAGTTTAAAAGTAATACAAACCACAATCTCTGTTTTACGGAGGAAAAAATTCTGCCCATTATCACATGAAACTAATAATTTCACACTACCCTTAACAGAGATATATGTGAACAGGTAAGAGTCGTAAGTGCTGGTATACAAATCTTCTGAAAGAAAATCTGAATTTCTGTTTTGTGAATACGTTTACCATCTCACAGATGGCAGCCCAGGAGGGGAAATGATTTCTACAGGCTCACCACCCACCGGTAGGGGAAGGGAGGGAGCAGACGCTGAGGCCAGTTCTGACCCTACCCCCTAGAATACCAGACAGAATAGCTTCAAGTCACAATTTCCTTCTTAGGCTGCTCCCAGGGCAGCATGCAATTATGTACTTCAACTGGCTTAGGGCAGGCTGAGTGCACAATTAGTTCCTTGACCTTGCTGAGACTAACAGTGTGAGTAAGGTGAACGTGGCATATCTTTTTCTCAAAATTCTCAGTTGTTTAATGCAACTAATGTAAGAAAAATTGCTCCTCATCTTTAAAGAAAAAAAAAAAGTAAAAAAAAAAAGTTGCCTACAAACTTAACAGAAAGGTCAAAATGATGTTTCTAACTCAAAGTTTCTAAAGCTTTATTGATAAAATGATAATAAATATATATTATCTCTTTATTTCTACTTTCCACTAAAGAGCATAACACTTCCTCCTTTCTGTAATAGGTTTATTAGTTATAGCTGTTTTACAACAATACTCAGGGAAGTTCAATTAGGATCATAGACAATTATCCATGATAAAGCTCATGGCAGAAACTGTAGATTGAATAAATGCTGACACGGGTGCATTAAAGCACATGCCACTCACATAGCGTCAGGTACAGCTACCCCTTAGGTCTAAAGATTCAAATACTCCTTTCAGCACTTTGGCACATCTCAAGTAATTAGAAGCCATCTGCTGAAATCTTCTATGTTCAGTCTCAAACAGCCATCTTGAAATGGTTGGAGCTTTATGTCATGCTAGAGGGCATACCTTTCCCACCACACTGAAGTTGAAAGAGGCCTCAGACAGTGAGTAAGAATGAGATCATGCAGAGAAAAAAAACACTGCAAGGAGTTTGACCTAGGTTGTCCAATTAATTGTCAGTGAGTTAAAACAATGCAAATTCATTGAACAAATAAATATAAATCCTCTAAATTAAAGATGAAATGTACGTCAGTTTGGGACTCAATCATAAATTAAATACTCCTAATAGCCAATTAAAATAGAATATCAGGAACAAGTCAGGCAGGGAGAGATGGCTAAGTTAACCACAGAACTAGCAGAATATGTTTCTACTCATCTTGTAGTTGAGATGTAACATGCACCTACTACATACAATTAATGGGCACAGAAATGTAATCACAAAACAGAGAAGTCAGAGTTGGTATCCATGAATGCAGTGGGATATCCATGAATGCAGTGGAATAGATGACCTCTAAAGGTCCATTCCAACTCAAACGATTCTATGATTCTATGGAAGAGTTTGCAGAGCAACATTAAAACACCACTGCAAACCAGACTCACATGAAAAGTCACTTTTCCGATCTTCTGGTTGGAGAAGTCACAGAAGCGGGGCTGAAAACTATTCTATAACATTTGTGTTTAAAGAGTAATAGAAAAGCCTGATTATTATTCACCGTTTAAAAGGTCATTTTATGAGACAGGTATAGGCGTAAGGAATAAAACAGATCACGGCGGTATACATAAAGTGACTAAAAATACTTGGGAGCAAAGCCTGTTTTGACCATGTTATCAGTTTAGTGATTTTTTTTCTGTAAGATGTATAGAATATGATAATTGAGGTATTTATCTGGATTGAATGGAAACATGCCATAAATCGTAATCCCCAATTATAAAGTTGAAGAACATTTCTGAGTGTACAATATTAATGGAGATCAAAAAGGCAAATAACCCATATGTAATACATGAGCAGTGAGAAGTAACCTCCAGAACTTCCAATGTAAATCAGTTAGTTATATGGCACACTGGGTCAAGGTTTAGTGAAGCAACTTCTCAAAACCATAAAAATCACTTGTTGGAACAGCTGAGTCCACAGCGCGTATGATGAGAAGATGCTTTTTAGTATTCCTAAGTAATTCAGGATGTTCCTTTGGATGGTAGCTATAGTTACATACAAGCACAATGAAGTTATTTAGAATGCTCACAGAAGAAAGGTATCACAGTGTGGCCCTAAAAAAGCACATAATGAAGTCTCTGAATTAACTTCATTTCAAAGAGCAAATGAGTAGCGTCAGTCTCGTAATGCCTATATTTTTCTCTATGCCACCTCTGCTACAGTCAGGGGAACACTGAAAAGCAAAGTTAAAGCACTGCCTGGACATGCAACAATGTATAACTAAAAAAAAAAAAAATGAAAATATAATTGAAATCATTTTAACTGTGGATGAAGCACATTAATCACTTATGAAATAAGAAAGTGGAAACTCTTATGGAAATCCACATAACAATTTATTTGAATATGATGGAGTACAAAGTGCTCAGAAACACAGAACATTTTAAAAATAATTTGGTGAGTTTTGTGAACGGATATAGGGTTAAATTCACTTCTTAGAATCGCAGAATCATAGGATCATAGAATCATAAGGTTGGAAAGGACCTACAAGATCATGTAGTCCAACTGTCCTCCAATTACCCTTGCTACCACAAGCCACTAAACCATACCTTGTAGCTCCTCATCCAGACGTCTCTTGAACACTGCCAGGGACAGCGATTCCACCACCTCCCTGGGCAGGCCATTCCAGTGCCTGACCACTCCCTGAGAGAAAAAGTTTTTCCTTATGTCTAATCTAAATCTCCTCTGGTGCAACTTGTGGCCATTTCCTCGGGTCCTGTTTGATGCCTGGGAGAAGAGGCCAAACCTCTCCTCATCACAATCTCCCTTCAGAAAGTTGTATAGTGCAATAAGGTCTCCTCTGAGCCTCCTCTTTTCCAGACTAAACAAACATAACTACAACATAATTTATGATTATAAACAACTCTGTCAAATTAAGCAAAACTTAATACAACTGTCCTTAGTCCTTACTTCATGCAGATTTGCTCAAGTATCCCTGACTACAAATCATGCAGGCACACTACTTTCCACCAGTTAAGGTAAATCTCTTAATTATATAGATTCCTCCAACAGGTTCATCTTCACATACTCAAATCACTACAGTCATACTCCAATGGTGTCTGTGATACAAGCACTTTTGGCTGAAGTACCAACAAAACCCACGTATCTATTAATCATCTGGTACATCACATTTAAGCTATATTACAATATTATTTGGTGAAATCTATCCTTTCTCAAAAGAACATGAGTCCATAACTATTATGTTCTGTAACTAAAAGTGAACTAATCATATGTACAAGAGGGTTTCTCCAGTAGTCCAAATCTGCTGCTCATGACCACAAATGTATCCAGCTAAGTCCTGGCTGAATCTTATCCAGATCTCTCATTCTGTCCATACTGCATAAACATAGCCTTCCTCATTGATAATGTCCTGGAAGAAGCACAAAGTGAATCACTAGAAATAGATCACCGAGAAGACAAAGGTGTTAAACTCCTTTCACAACTGCCCTGGTTTATCTGCTAAAAACATTAGAACCAACATAAGGAGCCACTAAGTTGAGCTCACTAGCTGGAGGGCTAAGGCCAGGAATCCCCAAAAGACATGCCTTCAAAAGGCAAATGGGACCTATTATTACGTGCACAGATCAAAGTCCCAAAAAGGAGGCCAAACACACACACACTGTCTCAGTAGTTCGGTCAGTAGCTTAAACTAACAGTAGCTTAAATAAAGGAAAAACTAAAGATCTGCTAAAATTGCCTTAACTCTGAAGTTCTGTAATTAAAAGTGAAATCAAATAAAGAAACGAGGAGCAGATGTTGGTTTTATTTCTGTATGTTGATTTTATTAAGTAAACATTTCCCCCTCCCCTTCCCCCAAGACATCCTTTTCTTTCATTTATTTGCTATGCTTCCTATTATTTTCTTTTCCCACTAAACAACTGTAACCTTCAACAGTACAATGAAGTAATTTATGTCTAAATTCTTGTCACATTTGGGATTTTTTCTTTGTGCATTTTGTAATTGTTGTAGTTGATTTATAACTTTTGTCTCAGATGTAAAATGGAAGTAGAATATAACCTTTTTTACTCTACTCTGATTAACACCTGTAAGAACACAAGAGATACACAAAAAATAATCTATCTAATTTTTTTTCATAAAAGAACTCCTTCTCTAATTACTTTGTTTTAGTAAGCTACTGAAGATCTCCCCTGATAGGAATTAAACTAGCACCCAGTTGGTGCTTTATTATCTCTTCAACAAAATGATTTATTGTTTGTAGTCTGAAAGTAAAAGAGGAGGAAAATTACATTTTCTGTACCAATAGCAGTAGCCCTATCAATTCCTCTGAACTATTCTTTGAAGCTGACAATGAACAATACCATAATGACACCAGAAATAGTTAACTCTAACAAAGCTGCTTACACCAAATCTGTGACAACTGAGATCATTGTACCTCATAATGATTTAACCTTAGATATTAAATCTTATGTTTCTTACCTCAGCATGACTCGCTGTAATGTTCAAATTTAAATTTATCTCCTACTCTACAGTGTGGACATAACTGAATATTTTTAATTTTTTGAAGGTTTCAAGCAAATAAAGTTTAATTAAATAGGGACAGGTAAAATACATTTAAAAATGTCAGGAAGAGAAAGCTGCAAATCCTTTATGTGTGTATCTAAGCTATAAATAATAAACTAATTTTTAGATAAGTTATTCTTTATTTCAGTGAGAATTTAATGCTTCGTTTTTATGCACTGTTTAAAAAGGCAAGAAGAGAAACCCAGAAAAAGTGTTGAAAACAGGCAGAGGAAATTTCTATCAACCTGCATAACGAAAACCAAATCTGAAAGATGCATGTATACGCAAGCATGGCACATTTAAAAACAAACAAACAAAAACAAACAAACAAACAAACAAAAGGCAACATTCAAAATGTCTTTGTTGAAGAAGAGAGGTGTCCTAAGAGAGAAGGCATTGCAGATACAGTAAGTTATTTTATTTCCAAACTTGCAGCCCATTTGTAGAACAACATCCTTCAATGCAGAGCAGGAGATGGTTCCCTCCAGCAGTGAAGGCAGAATATGCTGAATGGGAAAGCCAAGTATAGCTCTTCCCGCATGCTCTTCAGCAGTTCCAAGAAAAATGGAGTAGAAAACAATTACAACACATCCATGATGTTCCAGAAAAATATTTTTGTAAAGTTTGCGGGGCTGTCTCTTGTGGTGAACTATTAAACAACTGGAATTTCTCTTGATATGGATAAGCTGATTGTAAAGTTTCTGATAACTCTGTTGTAGGACAGAAAAAGAAGGGAAAACACATTGTGACCATAAGAGATATTTGTTGGTACAAACTTGAGATGGAGCTGCATCATGGGCGAAGTATACCAAGTTATAACCATCATGCTTTCTCTTCCTTCTCATTATAAAATGGATTTACTTAGGGGTGAAAACAATGGCTAGCACTACCTTAAATAGATGACACATTATCAGAATATTGATTAGTAGTTGTACCAATCACAATGTTAATTCTGGACGTCAAGGACAGGAAAATCTTAAAAGGAGCATTCATACATGTGTACATTGAACTCAGCAAGACGTTCTAAAATGTTATGATTGGTTTTGGAATAAATACCTTTTTAGCAACTCATTAGTGATGTGGTTCCCTGAGACAGCTTCATTGCTCAAGCAACCACAAGCACTGGAGACCTATTTAGCTACCTGCATATAGGAATCTACTATTATTTCAGATGTGCTCTGATACCTCAGTCCTCATTGAACTTGTAAATAAGACACAGCACCTCACTGCATATGATCTCTGCCATACTGGCGTGTAAGCTAAGCTGGAAGTCAAGCAGGATGCCCTAGGGCATCCCAAGTGGTACAAGGCACCTGTACATAGGCAACTGAATCAAGATGTTGATGTCTTTCTTGCTGGAAGCACATTCATAATGGTGAATTGTCAGACAGTGATCTGCATAATGCTCATCCCTTATCTCTTATAATCTTTAGATAATCTTTGTAGCACTGCCCAGAAAAGCACAGTTTATCCTCTGCAGTCTTAAACTAAAAAAAAAATAAATCATAGCTTAGTCTATCATTGCTTACTCATTCAAACTTGAAATAATTTAAGATATTTAAATGCACATAGCCTAGAATGAAATTTCTATTTTTAATAGACCTTTATTTTTAGTAAAACTAGGTGAAGTTAAAAAAAGAAACATTTTATTACTCAGGATACAAGAAAATGGACTATACTCAAGTATAATTTTAATGTTATGTCCTATTGTGAGTTGACCTTCTATTCTCCTTAACCCTTTTTTTCCATCAAAGCCACCTCCACCCACTTTGCCTTCTGTTTCCCTAATCTGCAATTATTTATGTTTTCTTCATGCTGCTCTATCCACCATGGGAACAAAATTGTATTTGGTGAAATATAGAGCTAATTATACCATGAACCCAACAACAAAAAGACAGAGCAGATGTTACTTCAGACGTGCTAACAGTCCCTATGCTTAATGCACACATAGTAAAGCACTGAACAGTATTTGAAAATGTGATGGGTTTAAACATGTGGAAAGAAATTAGCACAAAACTCAAATAGAATGACATACTTAATAGGCTCTGAAACATTTATTCAGTGGTGGTATTCAGTATCAATTTTACTGTAATTCAATACATATGTGAGGCTATTTGTGAGGTCAAATATAACACATTACATAATTATGCTCAATTTCTTCTGATCTCAGTTCCCAGTTTCTTCAGTATACCTTCTCCTCATGCATCAGAACCTCCAGTTCTAGCACAAAATTTGCCCATCTCTTTATCCATGTGAATATTTTCCAAAAAACAAAAACTAGATCTAAGAATAAATGTATAGGCAAACAATCTTTTTCCTAGCATTCTCTTTCTGAAATCAATACAAGTATAAGCCGCAGAGCGAAACTTAACAACAGAGAAAAATATCTGACACTAATTAGAAACACAGGTTGTTCCTTTTTGTTTTAACTTAGCTTGTTGTGTTTATTTGAAATACAGAAACAGTAAGGATGACTGCACACCAGTTCTCAAGCCTGCAGTCCTGTGAAATTTAATAGAACAAGAGAGGCTTAAAAATGCAACTGTAGATAGAGATGATATAAATGCAGACTGTCAATACTCTTAAGTGCCAATCAACCTACCAGGCACCTCTCAAGAATAACTGGGAGATAGTTTGGTATTTATGATAAGGGATTTACTAGGATTAGAGTGTGATCTCTCAGCAGCCTACAGCATAGTCTCTGCAAGTAGGGGAACACCATGATCACAATTTCCCCCTCCCTTATTACAAAATTTCTGCAAGACTATTACTTCTCATTCGCTACTGCAAGCTTCAAAATGGAAATTGAGCCTACAGATCCTGGAACTCAAAACAGAGTTGTATCCATAGGTTCTTTCCTCAATCTCCACCATTATCACTGAGTAGAAGAATCAAACAAGTTGGAGGTGATTTAGGATAATTAGTAAATATTTACAGCAAGCTTAACTCTTGTTATTCAAGCTATTTTGCACACACAGTACAGTAAAAGTTTGCCATGTGATCCATCTTACCTCACTGAAGAGGAGTCTAATGGCTCCTCTGAGTAGCTAAACCACTCTATAACAAAAGCTTCATTCAATAAATACATAGTACTCCATAGTATGGATATAAAAGTAGCAGGCCATCAGTCAAGCTTCAATATAAAAATTGAGACCAATATCACAGAATTCAGCAAAAATAAATTTAAATTATTAGCTGCTGGAGCACTGATTACATAATTGTGATAAATCACTTTTCACTGATGTGAAACATCTAATCTATATGGGCACTTTTCCCTCAAAACTAATGATGATTGCCGCAAAACTGACTGAACTCCACTACAGATGAAAAACAGAAAAATATTAAAAAGAGATGATCTTTAAATTCAACTTCAAATTGATAGTTGCCTGAATAAGGAGTATCTCAGCAATTACAAATATTGAGAAACATGTATCTAATAACACACATATCTGATAACATACAATTTCATAGAACTGGTTAAAAATCATGCATAAAATCAAACTAATCACAGTGCGCTAGAAAGGAACACGTCTTTAACAGCAATCTTCACAGTGTGAAATCAACTGAGCTTATGACGTGTGGCTGAATAACCTAAAATTGTAGAATTAAAAATAATTATTGATAAAAGATAAGACATAAAACATCCCTAGCTGTTTGAATCAAAGAATATCAGGGGATGGAATGAATGTTGAATTTATGTTGTGGAAAATTGGTCCCAAGTTGCTTTTATACTTCATCAGAAAGCACTTTTATCTTGTATGCAAACAGTTAATGAAGCATACCAAAACTGCAACTTTTTTGCTAGCACTAGTGTACTAAGATTCACAGCATATTCCATAGTTTGCAGAATATTTAAAGAAAAACATTATAGACGTTTCATTTTGTCTTTTTTTTGGTTTGTTTTGTTATAATGTAGAATCCTATAATTTTAAATGAGCTCTCTTCTTGCATTTTCAAGTGCCGTTATACATAGCCTTGTATAGCCTTTATGTACAACCCATAGTATAGCCTTTCATATTCAAAGCATTCAATATTTTTCCTTTACAGGGTATTTTCAAGAAAAGATTAAATGAATGAATATCTGATGTCCTAATAAATTTTAAGAATCCTGGATGCATGACTGGATTTAAAATTTTATTGTTAAAACTTTTTTCAATTTTTTTTCCTTAATTTTGAGTATTCTCATGCAGTTTGAAACAACAAATTATTCCAAGAGTATTACAGCTCTACCTTTGGGCAGAAAATGGGTAGCATAGCCTCTTGTATATCAAAACTGAAAAAGTGAAATAAACATATAGAACAGGAAACATTTGCCTTCAGAAGACTCCATTTCACACCACAGTTTTATGACTTGCACATCAAGAATTTGTCTACAGAATTATATCTGAGTATGGCAACTTGCTGTATGATCTCAGCAATACAAAGTGTAATGATTAACTTTGGGAAATTAGTGGGACCTATACAGCTGAACAAATGATTTGCAAACTCCAGTCAATCACCACATCAAAAAGGAATTCACTATTGCAAAGAAAAGTTGGATTAACGCTCTGCCTAAAAAGCCTAAAAGTGGTATAATGCAGGAACTGAACATACTTATTTACTTAAGGATCACAAAAGCTGTTTTATCTGTATCCAGACTTATAGTACTTGCTTTGTAAAGAAACTCCCATGGGTAGACCAATAACGTGAAGGCTTCATACAAATATGTGTTACACTGAATGCCCAAACTTAAGAAAATGAGCATAAACTGTCTTTTGTCACACACCCTCATCAAATAGGCCTATTAATAAAGAGAAACTACTACAAAATTGGGTGGGCCTTGCCATGTAAATTACCTGACATTAAAATTATATGAGAAGAAAGTACAGAGTGTTGCAGATCAACAAGACAGGCTGAGGTGTACTTCAATAAACACTGGAGAAAACCAAATTATTAACATAAGTGGTTTTGGCCTTCCATTTACAATTAGCACTGAAAAAAATGTATAACATTTTAAGTAACGACCATCAGATGAAGTTTTAAGGCCTGTTTCTAGCCTTGGGTGGCACTGAACTAGTTTTGAGGTAGCTAGATTAAATACATAATAGATGTAAAACATCTTTCCTAACAGTTTTCTAGTAGAAACTTCACGTTTCCATATGACAGCTGACATTTAGCTTCTTAGTTTATATTTTTATTATTATTTATGCTGCCATAATATGCTAATATAGATCATCCTCATTGGCTCCTCACAAACTTGCTTATATTTTTACTACACATTCACATTATTTCATTTTGAGCAAAACTTACACGTTCATCTGAGATTCTCCAAAGGTAGCAAGCCCAGAGGGGCTTCCACTCCTAATAAATATTTGGTAAAGTGTTATTTTACAGCAAGCTACTTCTAGCACAGGCAACTGTACTTATATTTGAATTTGTATAGTGAACTTGTTGGACCTCATTAGCTAAGAAAGCTTGGCTTGATTAATGTTTTAATATAAATCTTTCCAGAAAGCCCAGATGCAGAAAGAAAATGGAAGTGGTGATTCAGGAGACACTACTCGCTTCCTCTGAGTCCATACTGAGGAACTGTTTCCGCCTGGTGCTAAGGGACATCATGCTGGTGGTGGTGCTGTCTTTCAGATGAGATGTAAAACTGAGTTCTGACAACTTGCAGTCATTAAATATCCCATGGCACTTTTCACAGGAGTACATGTGTTAACCCATATGTCCTGGCTATATTCCAAATGCATAATTGCATTCTGCCTACCTAAATTCCCTATGCAGCTTCAGTAGCATGCAGTACTATTTATTCTCTTTCTCTTCTCTCTCCAACAATGCTCTTTAGCTCCTCTGTTCAGGTACGAGGAAAGGCACAGACAAACCACAATCCTTCACCTTTAACTGGCTGACACAAAAGGATCCAAGGTGCCTCAGACCTACAACATGATGCGCAGGAAGAAAAAGGGTGCCCACAGTTCAAGGAAAAAATACTGCATGGGGAGTCACCTAAACTAAGCAGTAGAGAAGTAATAAGGACAAGAAAATCTTAGAACTGTTATCCTCCTCCATCTGAGATTTCAATACTCAGCAGTTTTGAAAAGTACATCCATTCCTTTAGGTTGCGCAGTCCCAGACTTTCGTGGACTTGTAAATGGACTGGCAGGGTTTTTGAGATTGCACTTCGAGGCTTAAATACTTAAGTTAACCTTAAACTTCACATAAATTCCACTCTTGGAGACAGCCATCTACTCTGCTAAGCTGAAAACAAGGAGTCATTTCAATATTTCATTTTGACATCATTTCTATATTTTACATTTTGTGTGTACAAAAGCATTGATAAAACACATGAACATGCCCTAGATGAGACTCCTGAACATCCGAATTATTGAACCAGAGGGAGAGAACAATCATTCTCTCTTTCTTTTCTAATTAATCATATGCTCACTTCTTCATAGTGGTCCTGGCACAGAAGGAGTGAAAAACACAGAGAGAACTCAGAACAGTTACCACATTGACAATTAACAACAGAGATGAGCAGGAGTTTTGTTGTATTCATATAGTTCCTATTCCTTCAGTGATGCTCTAGACTACTCTTTCTGAGCTCACATTACCTGACCATTTGGTGAAACTTATAGTGGCTCTGTGCTTTGTGCCCAGTGCACAATGTATACATTTTTAGAAAGAATATATAGTGAATTCAGCCTTAAAGACCAGTAAGTGGAGGATTCCACCTAGTCTTTAGGCTATACTTAGTGCAGTCAAAATGGAAACAACCTGGGAAAGATAAAATTCTTAATGTCAGTTCTTAACGCTGATGAAATTGAATTATTTAGGGTTTTTCAGGATTAAAAAATAAATAAAAATGCAATTGAGCTTTCCCTCTGGGTTTTCTATGCTTAACTTGTTAGTAGGACTTAGACTTTTGTCCTCTTCAGATCCAGGTATGAAAGGGATTTATCCCAATGTACTTTTTAGAGTAGGATATACAACTCAGCTGTAAAGCATTTATACCATGATATGCTTAGCTGAAATTTTCAGTTTACGTGACCAACTGCCTCCTTCCCTTTAGTCAAAAAAATAGGCTAGTCAGCTGTACATAGTGATTTATATATTCCTTGGTACTAATTTTCTACCTCGTTCTAAGCCCTGGACAACTGGACTCATAACTTTAGCACCTCGTTAAGTTAAATGATTTAAACATGACTGATCCCCTTTTTTTTTTTAAATCATCACCATTACATTCATATCATAAAAGCAATACAATCAACGATGCAGAAGAACAACTGCAATAAGTTTCTTCTTTTGGTAAAACCATCTATAGTCTTATTCTTACCATTAATCCTAAACTGTATTTTATTGCATGCAAAATGGATCAAACATATTTTCAAGGAGGAGTCTTAAATCTTGTAGCCAAAATTGCTGATAACAATCATAGCAAGTGGGAGAGTTAAGTGAGAGATGCCACCTTCACATGAGGTTCATCTTTACTCACATCTTTATTCTTCTGAACGAACCTGCTGTCAACTTTCTTCACTATTAAACTCACTGTACCTTGAGCTTTTCTTACTGTTCAAGGAGGACATATACTCAGGTTATATTGATAAGCTCTCAGAAAGTAAAAGAAGACCAAAACAACCTCCATGTACTCTGTGAGCACAACTGCATGAAATAAATGCAGGTCTGATGGATGTTGAATTAATGTCAATGACATTTTGTAATATATGACCCTGATTCTCCTTTCACTTATGCTGCTGTAAATCTAAGAAGAAAAACATTCCGTGGATTTTCAGAAACTTACTCTGCTCAAAAGCTGAAACAGCTAAGAAAGAATCTAATGTTCTTTATTTAAATATTGATTGTGCACTTAGGAAATTAAAATAGTAGCAATGCATACACTGAAAATAAAGATGAGTTTTCATATATATTAACTTCTGCCAGCTTATAGGCTTAGAGAGAATTCTAAGTAACTAGCTCGTCTAAAATGAAAACATGAATATTCCTAACAAAAGGGATTTGTACTTGAGGGGATTAGAGGTCAGAAAGTACCTCAGAAGCCTTTGGAATATCCTGCATAGAAACAGGTTATTTTTAAAAAATAATAATAATAAAAAACCCTTTAATATAGAACAACAGACTGTTAAACTTACAATCCCCTTTCTTCTTCTCCCTCTGACATGCAAACACCTGACACACAAAGGGAGTCACATGCAGAAGGAGATTATGATGCAATGATCTCGTTGTGAATGTTGCATTATGGCTTCAGCATCACTATAAGAGCTCCCCTGGCACTTGTGCTTACAGCAATTTGAATTTCTCTGGCAGATAGGTATGATTTGTGACATATTTCAGCCTTGCTCTTCATTGAGGGAGTACACTGGGAAGTGCTTGAGGTATTTACCATAGAGATTGGAAAGAAGAAAATGTAAGGAAGAACATTTGTGGAAAATTTTTCTTTTTTTTTTTGGAGAACACTGGTTTTTAGTACTCGTGAAGCAAAATAAAGCAGTTCTTTGCAGGAGAATCATTTTGTGCTTCTTAGTAAAAGTTATCTTACTACACTGTTCTGTTTGAAAGATCATCATTATGTGAAACCTGCTATTTCTAATGACTATTATAAATGCATAAACCACTAGCCAAATGCTACATCTAGGATGCAAAATATCTTTCAATCAACGTACAGTAGCATGTGACATGAGTTAAATGAAGTTCACTTGTACATTTTTTATACACAAATTAAACATCTGAGTTCCTTCACGTTGTTTGTAAAACCATAATTATCTGTTTATCTTAGAAAATACCCTTAACTCTTCTGAAACATAGGGTCATCTGGTAGGTTTCATTTTTGGCACTGGTTCCCCAAAAGTTTGTTGAGCCACAGCTTCTCTGTTTAGACTAACTAGTTCCCAAAGCTGAGCTGCTATAATGCAAAGCTTGCTCTCAATATCCCCTCTGGCATAAACGTAGTAATAAGTATCTGAATGCAAAGTTTCTCTAAAACTTTCTTGGTCTTCAGATTAAATGTTATCTCAATTCCTTCCTCATTCCCGCATGTAAGTACTTTAGGTAGGCCCCAGGGAACACAGACAGCTCCATAGCAAAAGCTGCACTCTGAGCACAAGCATTCAGGGAACAATGACAGCACGCTGGCTGGCTTTGCCATGAGCTGATGAATGAGAAATTTAATAGTGAGATATTGCACAGCTTACAAAGAGAAAACCTCCATTTAACAAAGAATTAAGGTTGGCTGGGTTTAGGCTAATAAGGTTTGCACTTTATCCAGTAGAATGAATCCAAACTTCCATTCACATATAAAAATAGCCTATCGATTAAAGCATATTTCTTCCTCTTTGGCCCTGTTTTTCAATTATTTTATTTGAGACAATAAGTTTGGCAAGTTCTTTTGTTAACACATTTCCTGTTATTTTAAAAGCAACTGATTTTATGGCCTATGATTATCATCTGATACTTAAAATATGTACATAAAAGAATGCATAGGAGGTGTCAGGTGCATCCCTGGGAGGATAACAATGTCCACATGGTCCTGGGTCTTCTACGCATAGCAGTTTCTGTCTGAATGGGTGAGAAATATTCTGTTTTACTTGCAGATGTTCAGTATACAAAAGGTAAAGGGTAAGACACAGTTCAAAGATTAACTGTGATTTACCAAGCATCCTTAACTCAAGGTTCCAAATATAAGAAACAGATCTTCAAAACATATTAAAAAAAATAATTTTTATACTTAAAATATGGGGCATGGGCACATAGATAAATACATGATTTTAAGTATGTTTTAATAACTCTGCAAGACTTAAGTTTTTTGGTTTTTTCTTCATTTTTGAATATTATACCTACACAGTCCTAAGAAACTAGCGGAACACTGTGGACTTGATTTATAAGAAATTATTGTAGTACATCTGGCATATCATCAGGTTTTTATTGATCTCTAGGAGAAAAGGTGGAGCGGTAGCACATATTAAACACAATCATATTTCAAAGAAAAAACCCTAACATGCTGTAGTGATTTATCGTACTCATGCCTAAAAAGACATACTTCAACTGCATTGTCAGTAAACAATTAAAAAAAGGAAAGCAGCAAACTAACAAACTCCAGCATCTTGGAATATTAAATGAAATTAAATAAAATATGTGGATTTATTTGACCTACTAATTACTGTTTCGCTTTAAAGACGACCGTATCTCCTACAAAAATAAAAGTCATAGATACAGGCTGCTAAAGACTTGTGTGTGTGAAGGGAGTTTAAAACTGAAGAAAATGAAAGATTATATAAAGAACTATAAATAAAAACCTAAAAAAAGATATATTTAGTGCCTTTTCTAAATTAAGATAATCAGTCTATTTGAAGAGCTGGAAATGAAAAAGGTGATTAATATATGAGAACACACATCAGCTAAGTTTGGCACAACTCACTATATGATAATGTGAGAACTTTCCATGAAGCTGCAATACAATCTATCAGTACATATCACTTTCCGGAAGAAATAGAATTACGTGCTTTTAAAATATTTATAGTTACACAGATGGAAATAATTGGGAACAACAGTTTTGTTTAAACCAATTTGTTTAAACCAGAATGTTTAGCGTTCTCCAGCAGTGAAGAAAAAGTCCCATTATACTAAATATAAGAAATACTTATATACGATTAGAAACTCCTCATTTCAAATTGTAAATCCTCAATGACTGATAAAGAGTAGTCAGGAACTATTCATGCACAGAAGACAGTGCCCTATTTGCACTTTCTCACTTTCTCCAATGCTCCTCTGAGCAGTGCTGTGATAGTATGGCAAATTCACTGCAAGTTCACTCCAAAGTGGAAATACTATGCCACTTTGATATCACACGATTTTCATAATTTAATGTTTAGAAAAGTTTACATTGACATCACAAAGATGCTGTTACTATAAAGATACATCTTCTCAACATTTTCATTACATTTATCAATATATTTTGATTTTACTGTTACTGTGTACTAAGAAACTACTCTTAAATGTGATAAATAAAATATCATGGACTCATATTCATATATATAAAGAACACATAGGTAAATATATATATGTATGTTTGTCTGTACAATAAATTAATCTCACAACGCTTAAAGGTAATGACCGGAAAATGATAAACTCATACAGAATTTGTCAAACAATTTATCAACCACTTGAAACAAATATTAAGTCATACCTGAGGGTCAGAAAAAAAGAAAAAAATGTATAAACTATTTCTGCATCTATAGTACTAATTAAGGCAGAGTATTTAAATGCAGTAATTGAACTCTTTTTTTTTTTTTTTTTTGTGTTAGCTTTGCAGAGAAAGAAGTGACTTATTCATTTCAGTTAGCAAGAAATTTCTCAACTTCCTTGGGTGCTTAAGTGCAAGAAAATTTTAGACCCCATCTTTGCATATTACTTTATCTTTCAGTGGTAATTAACAGAGTCTTAATCTGGCTAATGTTAATGACCACTGTTCTTTCTTTAAATCCCAGTTAAACCAAGCTTATTAAGGGCCAATTAAAGGAAGTCTTATGTGATCCGAATAACACTAAGATCAATTTTTAATGCTATAACTCTTTATTTTGAATGATAAGTGTGGAAAAAAACCCTTTTCATTACGCCTTTTGTCTGCCTTAAAATAAACTGTAAATGGCAGTTGGGATGGATGAGGAATCTTTGAAAAAGTCAGGAAGAGATGAATTTAATGAAATGCATATTTAAAAATAATAATAATAATAAAAATCTATATATTACTGTTTCCACTCCTGCCCATGAAAAAGATAATATTTTATTAATTTCCATTTTTTATAATGTTATAGTATAAAAAAGGAATGATCCTTTACAATAATTTTCCATGTTGTAACAATACAATCTAAGAGTGCATGTTAGAGTTTCATGTGGAAATAAAACCTTACTCATCATTTCAATAGGGAACAGAATATTTTTACCTCAATATGAATGAACTGGTAAGGGTTTTTGGTTTGGGGACAGCCAGCGTTTCCTCACTGCTTAACTGAATACAATTTTCAGCTCTGGACTTTTGAAAGGTTTGTTGATTCCTCTCATGTCTAAGGTGACCCTTCTACAGACGCTTTGTTATAAATTACATCACACCATTTCTTACATTTCTATCAGTTTGCTCCTTCCTCAACTTCACCATTACTTCCCCTTCATCTGGACAGAAGCAGTAGTGAAATCTGACTGTTGCCCATAGCTATTAAACAAAATATTACTACTAACACTACTATCTAAAATCCAAACACCCTAAAGCCAACTTACACTGCAGCAGGTCACTACAGGATGGGGTCTTTACATATTCTGCAGCACTACCGACCTAAATCCATGATGACAACTCTTAAATTCTGAGGTAGCAGTTACAAAATCCATGGCAACATTAATTCATTATTGTCTCTAAAATACTCTTCACCCCCACTTTCCCACTCCCGCACAAACATATTCAGCAATGACTCATAGCAGTGAATATCACTCACAAAAAATTGATGGCTATTTTTAACAGTAAATCCTGAATTATATTTTTCTCTGTGTTCCCCAGATAATTTGGCAATAACAGCCTCTAAAACAGCGCTACACAAATCATCTTCTATCCTGATACCAGCACAGAGGAAAGCTTACATCTGGGCTCTCCAGCTTTTAGTGTCTCACTTGCTTCACTCTTCAGCGCATCAAGCTCGCCTGTGCTGCATTCGCTATTCCATCTATCTAAACTGGACTTCAGCTTTGACATTTTTTGTCCTTGTTCCTGGCTCCAGAAGACAATACAGCTGTACTGCAGCTGTGAATGCAGCTATAAAAACAAATTTTCCTTCAAAAACGAAAGTAGAAAATCCTGTGGCAGTGAGAGTACCAGGCTTTGCTCTAACTGAACTCATCTGATACTCCAACAGCTGTCCTCACCACTACTGCAATGGGAAAGCATACTATTTTCCAAAGTAATTAACAAGGGATGATGAGGGGAGACAGAGCACTGTAGAAATGATATCAAACCGCAGCAAAACAGGAAGTGGGCGGCGACATTGTAAAGGAGTACTTCAGTAATGTATAGATTGAGAATATCACATCAAAAATTCAGTTCTAGGTGACGCCACACTTCAGTACTGGCCATAAAGGAATTCAGAAAATACAAATAAAGGAAGCTTAGCTTCATCCCCAGACATCCACATCTGGCAATTTGGCAAATCAGCTTCTCCATATGAAGATAAACAAAAGACAGATGACCAGAGCCTCAGCCTGCTGTTTGTACATCTCCATCTGAATGCCACAGCAGCAGCAGTAAGACAGAACAGCTTGCCAGTCACAAAACAAAATGAGAAGTATATTCAGAAGTATCCTTTGCTAGCAGGCAGTTTCCCATCCTAATATATCTTTCCCTCTTCTATTATAGTAGGTCTCTTCCGTCACCATATCTTACCACCATCACTGTCACTGATTATTAAACATCAGTTCTGGATCTGATACTTTCAACTTTATGCCTTGTCCTCCCATTAAGACTTCATTTATATACCAAGATGTCCAATCCGATATATGAAAGCATAGTTGCTCAATCTGTGGCATATGCAGAGTTGCTGTTGTACATACTTAACATAACTACCCTGGACACAACGGACAATGAGATTATGGTGAGTTTCACAGAGCTTGCAGACATGTAATCTACAACATCATCTGCTTTTAGCCCACTGTGCATAGGATGAAAAACTAGTTTAGACCTTCAGTCTATGTGCTAAAGACATGGATTTCTCTTCCATCTCATCTTGCTCCCCTGCCTCTACAATTGCTAATCTAAATTGTTGGACATATAATTTTCTATCTAGATCTTTCATCTACCTGCTTCCTATATACATCTATCACACTTTGTACGTGCAACTAGAGCATGGGAGCTATGGACTATAGGTTGGTGTTTTTTCTTTTTTTTCCTAAGAATGTCTCACAATTGACTGAACTAGAGTAATTATTACTGGAGTCATTAAGGATTTTTCACAGCAATAAATGAAACACTGAATTTTTCCAGCAAACTTTTGCATCTGTAAAAGGCACATAGGTCTCTCTTTGGTAACTTTTGCCTTGCTATGAGAAGGTGGAAAGGGAGAGGGACACTCAAAGACCTTGAAAAGAACTGAATCCTACAACAAATTGAGAATGTATTGAATCCTCTGGTGGTTGGGTATAGCTGGGGAGCCTAGGAAGATTTTCTGTGTTTCAGAAGCTTTACGGTATTAAGTTAATAACACCTGCTGCTTAAATCCCATGTCTGTCTTCATTCACTTGAGCATCCTAATTGAGTGTCCCTTTGAATAGTCTGGTGGCATTTTAAGCTGTTAGCCTCTCACACTAAGATGAAATCTACTGTGGGGTAAAAACAGTTAGCTGCATGGAATTCATGTATAAGAAATGATACCAGCTAAACTCCTAACTGTGACTCACTTCAAACGTAGTACTTATACAGCAGAAATGAATTAGAGTGCTCCATATAGGCTATCAGATACAAAGTAGGGAAAAATAAATCACATAACAAAAAACCAACAACAACAAAAAAGTTATTTATCAAGTTTTTGAAGGCACAATTTTTTCTCATCTAATTTTAAATACTAGTTTTAGAGAAGGAGATGTGCTAGAAAATTAACATCATAGGTAATCTATAGGCTGCTTTTGGCTAATTTAAAGTTCTAATGTGTATTTGTTTTCTGTATAAATTTATTATTATTCTCAATAAGATACTCTCAGCACAATAAAAAGAAGGACATTACCAGCAGCGTTTTCAATCACGGGGGCTATATATTCAAGAGCAATCAATAAAAACCACACAGGGTCTGACAAACAACTAGTCAAAGGAATCATTTTTCTCAGATACTTAGCAGTATCCTTTTACAGTAATTGCTTTTGGTCAATGTTACCCGCTATCATTTGGTCTTCCAAAATAAAATGGATGTCATTTCCATTAATATTTCAACTGTCTATGTAGGTTTTCAAAGTGCATACTCCACAAAAACAGAAAAGGGAAGGGATATTTGTTTCAACTTCAGTCAACTAACAAAGAACTCTAAAACGTTTTAGAATAGGCAGTGTCACATATGGTGAGCTGCACGGTAATTTAAATAAAACAGTTACAGAATATAATATATAAGATATAGTCTGTCCTCCTTTCACTCTGCAATAAACTGTTAACTCCTAACAAAACAAACAAACAAACAAACAAAAAAACAGAAATGACAGACTTTGTCCCAGCCAATCAATGCTAGAAAATAGCATTAGCAGACAAATATGCCCAAAATGCCACCTAAAGAAATTAAATTAATACTAATTCATTATTATAGCTTGTTTTAGGATACCTAAAGGAAATCTTACCACTGAAACCTTGCCTGTGACAGCAGGGAAGTTGTTGCCTTGCACTAACTGATCACTTAAAAGTGTCCAGAAAATACACAGCATATATATATATATATATATATATATATATGTATATAAACATACCGCTGGGATATCAAATTAGATCATGCAAAGCAGAGAACATATCAACTCTGCTGTAGTAAGGCCTCTGAAACTGTCTAGTTATGCTTTGTACTAAATGTTCTGGAATGCTGCCAAGGCACTTCCAAACATTTCTGAGTTCACTTTTCCAAAGAACTCTTTTAAAAATCAATTAGTAGTGAAAGTCTTTCAAATGCAAGTGTTTTAAAATGTCAAGCCTGTATTTCTCTTTTTTTTTTTTCCCCTCCTTGTTGTGCATCAATGGCGGTATTTTGAAACCTTTATATTAAATTGATCATATTCTCTAATTAAGCCTGTAAGGAGAACAATATCTGCAGGCAGTTCAAAATGCATATAACAAAAGGTTCATTCTTCAGAAATAAATAAATAAATAAAGCTGGGAGAGATGCTGTAATTTTCTTAAACAACGATGCCCAAGACATCTGTATTGATTTCAGGGTGATAAATGTTCTCATCATTACAGGGCAATTGTAGAAGAAATGAATACTCTATTTAGAAATTCCTGGATTGGGATATTTCAAAACTGTGAGTGTATGAGCATTGCAGAAGTTCAACTATAAGTGCTGAAAAGAGTAAACATGAAATTGAAGCTACTATTATTCATCAAAATACAGAAGTAATATAAAAATGAAATAAAGAACATCATCAGTAGAGCTTTCTGACTATTAAAAAAAAGGATTATATTTAAGGACAGAAACTTACCAGTGTAGCACAGAAAATAATACACCTAGGCCTTCATGTTGTGTTACACACACTTTGGATGATATCCTTGCTACATACAAAAGAGTTAAATGTATATTTTGTCCCTATGCCACATAATGTTTTCTCTATTTCATTCAGCTAAGTGCCCAAAGGTTTACATAGATAGCAATTGATTGAAATCAGTTCTTTATGTGTAACACATTTATATTAATTGGTTTGTCCTTTCAAGTTGTGTTTATCTCTTCATTTCCATCACAGTTTCAAAGGTCACTCAGTTCCATTTATAAATCCAACATGACAGAGATTAGCAAAAGAAAAAAAAGGAACAACTAAATGAATGCATCATCACACATCTCACAATTCATTTATCATATTAATAAATAATGCTGTCAAATGCTTACTGGTAAGTTTGTTTGCTGTCATCAAAATATTTCTGTCAAGATAACTTTATCAGCATTGTTTATGCATTGAGCTAAAAATGTTACTGTAAAATACTGAGGATCAGCATATTAAACATTTTTCCTCTTGATCCATGTGTGACTGCACACTCAAAAGTTTTGTGGGCTTTGTTGTTTTCAAATCAGTCCACAGTTGTGTAACAATAAGTACAGCCATTCGTGTCTCTACATCAGCAACCCATTCTCATCTGATTGTTGAGATAAGGCAGCTTTATGAAATCTGAGAAGATGTGACTGGAGTTGCTAACAAAGGTGCTCTAACCTAACGGTTAGGAAGGCCTCGCAGAGGGGAAAACTGCACTGACAGAGAAAAAGCTTTTTTAATTTAGATTACAACATTAAAGACTGCATAACATCGAAGAGCCCAAAGTACTTCAACTTACTGTCATCTGAGCTATTCTGGAGTAGGCCTCTCTTGTCTTGCAAATGAAGAGAAACGAGAGTAACGTTCAAAATAGCGTTTTTCTTTCTGTCAATGGTAATTCTGGTTGTTCCTCAGGTTGATTTACTCACTGTACATTACAAAAAGATTCAGGAAACATTGAAATGTAATCTAAATCTAAGTCATGGAAAGTCCAGTGTGCTAGAAATGTACTTTTTTAGGCAAGCCTCCTCTAAAATCACCCAGTAGAAAAATTTTCAAAAGGATATGAATGTCCAGAAAGCTTGTGCTCCTTTCTGGAATGCAGCGTGCACAATTTGGATCTCCAGTTTCAATGAAAGTCAATGGCCGTGGCAGCATCAAAGTCTGCAACACGCCTTACTCATATCAAAAATCTTCACCTCAAAGGAAAAAGGAGAGGCATTACAGGGTCTTTCTCTTCCAAAGAGAGCTGTATACAGATTCTGTCACTGACAGGCACATCAGAGAGCAGGAAAGAGTCAAAATGAACAGGGAAAAACTGCAGCAGTGAAGAGATCAAAAGAGGTTATTTCTCCCTGCTACTGTCCCAGGCATCTCCCTGGACAGCTTGTCCCCACAACTTGAAATATCTGCCTCCTTCTCAACAGCCTACAAAACCTCATGCTGGGAAATGCCAGAAAGTGCTTTCTGATTGTAAAGATTGCCTTCTTCTATTAGATCAGACAGAAAGAAACAGAAGATGGTCTCCTTCATTGTTAGAAACAATCAAGAAAATATTTTATATTTTCACTTATTAGGAGTTTTATTTTCAGAGTGACAGGGAGGGAGGTGCTATAAAGAAGAACTTGTGAATTTGAACACCCAGTGACCTGAAGGAAAGACAATAGCCTGACAAGAATTTTCTATGATGTAGCATTTCCAAGAGTTTTAGGTGATTTTTCTAAAAGTCCTACAACAGAAACATGTGGGAGGAAACAGGACAATAACATTGGTGATTTTTTAATACAACTGGCACCATTTTGGTGAGTATGAATAGAATCATCAGAAAATAACAAATCTATATGTATGCTGTACAGAATGTGATTTTCAAAAAAAATATACTGATGACCCAATGTTAGTTTTGAGAACACTGCAACTCACACAGCATTAAAAGTGTAACTAACTTACTTCTTCAAATCCTATTAAAACAATTCTTATGCCTCAGAGGAATAATCTCTTTTAAAATAATCAACATTTTTGGACGCTCATTGCATAGCATGCCTTGATCACTTGAAAAGAAAAACACCATATTTAGTCTTCCTCTTTTTGTCCCTCATGCAGATTTTGGGCCCCTAGCCCACAGATGACCCCAAGGAAGTAAGTACGCTTCTTGGCTGAGCAGTTTATCAACAGCTTGAAGTGACAGGAATAGTGATTCAATCCTGCATTTCAGCATATCAGATGTAGGCCACATTCCTCAGTCTGCAGAACCAGAGAGGAAAAAACTCCCTGTCGCATTTGCCCTTTCATAGAGATGGAAATATTATTAGAAAGGACATAAACAGACTAATTAAATCACAGCAGTATGGCTGAGATGACAGCTGGTACAGCGTGTGACTGAGCCGATCCATATCTGTGAGCAGGAGGCACTTCACTTCCAATCCATTCGCTATTAGGTGCTCTCAGGCTTGCTGTGCAGACATTAAATAATAACATATCATTTCCAAGGCTAAAATGATTCAAAGAAATAAAAAAAAGGATTCTAACCAAGAAACCTTTTGTGGTGTAACAGCAAAAAAAAAAAAAAAAAAAAAAAGAGGGGGGGGAGGGGATAAAAATAATCATTTACCATGCAGTTCTGTTTTTGAGATAAAGATGTAATAATGCCATTACCTTTCATCAGCAGGATCCTTGAAAATCAACACTCTTTGCTTATCATGCTGTGAAATACAAATAGAGCTAAAGGCATGGTCCACAAGGCACTGCTGCAGCTATATTAACTAACAGATCTGCCCTTTGTGAAAGAAACCGTATCCGTTTCATTAGTGCAGACTCTAATTCAAAACTGTTGAAAATGAACTGCACATACTGTTTTAATAACAACATTCCTAGTCGTTATCAAACTAGTAATTCTCTCAGCACTGAATAAATGTAAGGGTCTGTGTTTCGATTATGACCTGCTGTTAAAGAAAACCATATTAAAATCCTTTCTGTCCCCTCCCGTCTAGTCCACCAAGTATTCCTATTGTCTCCAACTTCATTGTCAAAAATACACAGAGATTTTTCAAGGTATTATCAGCCATATATTATATTACTCAACTTTCCTTTTTGAGCATGTACACAGTTAAGATACACAACCGGTCAGTTGTGCAACAACTGTCTTCTCTCCTCAACTGAAAGTCACCGTGCTGCACTTTGCAAGTGTTGAATTCAGATGTTTTTCCTTTCCTAATGCAAAAAGACAATGCTATCCCACACACAAAGGGCTAGGTTCAAAGAAATGAATAAACTACTTCCGCAACATAAGAGACTGTAGGAGGTTGTGCAAAAGCTGGATTTATAAGAGCTCAGGAAGCTTCCTCCTTGGCTTGAATAGAAAAGCCCTACAGGTCTTAAAGCATGTACCTTAAAGTAAAAACATGTCCATACTAGTCCTATGTCTGTAATTTAAAAATAATCAAGAATTAAGCTGTGATATAAAAATATGAAATATGAAAAATATAGGTAGAAAAATAAGAGCTAGTTTTCTACAGAAGTACATTTTCCTGTTGTTCTAGAATTTGAGTTTTCAGACAGGAACAGAACTGGTAGTCAAGAACGAGGCTACAAACAACAAATAAGATGCCCATTCTGACAGTTTTAAGCCCAGCAGGCTAAGTGCTTTAGCTGAATTGTCACATAATTAGCATGGAGAGATAGGAAGAAATTCTAACCCCTAGCATAAACTGCCTGCCTTTCTATAGGCCTGTACCATTCCCTTGTTTGCCTATCCTCCCCTCCCCTTCTGTACAAATTCATTTATTTAATATAAAAGATGGTCCTGTTTTACATTCTAGATTTTTCTAGATTTTACAGCAATGTGGCCCTCAGTTATCTGCTTTGTTATATAGATATGCTAATGGATTTCCTAACTGTAAAATTTGAAGCTGTGAGACTTGGAGGCAAACTCTGAGGCAAGCGCTCTATAACCATATGTAAATGCAGCTGACACCATTGATGGGAAAAGGTCTGTAAGATGGAGTTTTTAGTAACAGTTGCAGTCAGTAACTTTCTACATACTTCTTACTGTAGATGCCTGACTTAGACACTATGGTTGCCCTTCCCAATTACCAGAAGAAAACAGACACCGCAGTAGGTACTTCAGCATAGGTATATATTGTATGTGTGCAAAATACAGCTTTTGTCTCTAGGAAGGAGACTTTGTATGTACCTTTCCCCAGGATATCTTGATTAAGCAAAACTCCGCAGGATTTATCTTTATTAAGTTACCGTTAAGCCTCAAATGAGGTATTACCTACTTCATGTCATTGTGGCACACTACAGTAAGAAAGGAAACACATTTTTAATTCCTCACATACTGCTACAAACATGAAAGAAGCTTTTGTTGGTCCTTTGTACTAAGTCTAGATTGAAACAATAACTATATATTTATTCTATGTCTATCTCTCAATACAGAGAAGATTTTTGCTGCATAATGTAGCATGTTTACAAGTCTATAAGACAGGAAAGACAGACTATCGTTAACTACTCAGCAAAATACAGTGTGTATTAAGCTCAGATTTCTTAATATAACACTTAAAAAGTATCATGTTCATTTACTGACAACATCAAATAATGATGAAACAAAACTGAATGGAAGTGTAACAATTTCATTATTTCCACACCAGGCCCTATCAAAAAGAAAATGGCTCAAACAATAAAACACGTATATTGAAAAAAAATTCAAATTGAAAATTAAATTATCCAACTATTTATCCAACTAGAATTATCTTGCATGGAACAGGAAATAAGGTAAATGTGATTCAGCAATATAAATAGACTTTTTTTTTTTTAATCTTGCTGACAAGGTATAATTAATCACTTAGATGAACCCCATACAGCTGCATAGCAGACCCAAAACACAAATGTCACATACTAAACTTCTACTACTGTGGATTTAGAAGCCAGCTCTCCCAGTACGTCTTGCTCTGGTAAAAGCACTCTTTTTAGAATTGATGTACAATCAGAACAAACTTGAGAGTATGTTTATTTTCCGGGTGAACACCATCTCATCTCGTCTCAGGCTCTACTTCATCACTACTGTGCCACTGTCTTGGGAAAGATCTGTTAACTCATTCAAATCTCTTTCCAAAAAATCTTAATCATCTGCATCATGAGACTCAGTTATTCTTTACATAACTACACTTTAGTAGTTTTAAAACTAGGTAGGCACTTTTAAGGTGCAATTTATCTGACCTGTGTTTGCCATTCCCTTTTGGATGAAATGGATCACCCCTATAATTTTTATTTCCTTCTGTTGAATCTAAGGGGAGTCTAAAATGACTCACTCAGATGCAAATGTATACATTCGTTTAAATGAATCCCATAGTGAGAATTTAAAATAGATGAGGATCTCATCATCATAACACAACTGACTGTCCAACAGGACAGACTGAATCTTTGCTAGTAATTCCCTCAATTTACTAACTGGTGTTCAGATCATAACATTCAATCCGTTGCCTTGTTTAGCAAATTTAACAATCACAATTAAAGGCTAGGGAAGCAGATCCTGCAAAATTATGAACTCCACTGCCAGATTAGCATTACATTTAGCCATGAAATTCAAGATTTTTCCCCATGCTATCAAGAAGACAAGCAAAATTCTTAAACAAAGTTTAGTGACTTGGCTACACCTAAGTGATCTGATTCTGCTGTTCTGTACGTTCCCAAAACACAGCTTTATGAAAGCATTCCTTTAACTTGAAATGCTATGTGTTCAGTGTACCACGTTTGTCCTTAAGGCTGAATAATTATGCCTTTCTTATCACCTAGACAACACTTTTCATGCACAGATCTCAAAGTTTACAAAAGTAGATACCTGTCACTGAGAAGCATTTGTCTTCTGTCCTACGTTGTCAAAATTACAAGTACAATCTTGTCTCTTAAAGAATTATATCATACACTGAGCACTGAAATACTGCAAAAATACTTTCAGCCTGAACTTGCTGTTTATCGTATTTTTACTTTTGTAGTAGAGTAGTTTTAGAAAAAATGGCACATTCATCCACCTAGTGGATGTGAACACACATTCAGCTCACATTAAGAGAAAATCGTACATTAACAAACGTACTAAAGTAGAAAAAAAGTAAAATTAGTGTTCTGTTAAATAAAAGAAAAATTCTTACGTATGAGTGATACTGTCATTGAACTGGAGAGAGTTTTAGAACAAGCTTGCTCTGGCTTTTTCACCCTATGATTTGGAATCTGCTCACAGTACTGCCAGCTTAACCAAAAAGGATTAACTCTCATATCCAACTGAGAACACAGATAATTCTCAGTAATTGGTAAAAAATGAAGATGAATGGGACTGAGAGATAAGGAGCAATTAGCTCATCAGCAGTTACAGCTGTGCACTCAATCCGGATCCATCTCTTGAGTCTCGGCCCCTTTTAAAGAACCCAGGCAGAATAAGCACAGGACACCCCCTCCCCAAAAATTGCTGTACCTGCCCATCATTCCTCTCTTTTCCATTTTATTTCTGTGCTATACAAAGACACCTGTCATAGCATTCTGTGTAAATTACTACCTCTCCCAGGACCTGTATCTACAGCCAATCTTCTTTTTACACTTGGAAAAAAAAAAAAAAAGAAAAGAAAAAAAAAAGGGGGGAAAGGGAAAAAAAATGGAAACCAAATGACTACTGTAGACACTCTTAAGTTCCCTGTCAATCGTTTCATTATAGCAGCATCATCTGTTTGAAAATATAAGCAATTCCCTCATCTAATTATAGGGAGGATTTGAGGTTCATTAACATTGCCAAGGCAGAGAATCAGATGTGCAACTGCAGAGCTGTGCTCAGTGGCCTGCATTCTCTGTTTCCTTTTATTTGCTTTTTCAAGGTCTCCAAGACTTTTTCCTGAATCCATAAAAGTAATTCTTTCCTTCAAAATAGACATGTGTGTTTAGAAAAAGGAAATGACTGCATGTTGTACTGTTCTATTATTGGGCAAGGTCACTGGAGAAAAATAATTTAACCTAAATCATTTTATCTCTGATTCTGGATTTAAAAAAAAAAACAAAAACAAGCAAGCAACCATCATTACTTTTGACCAATGTATCACAGGAAATCTTAGACACATCTCATAATTTTAAATATTACAAGGCAAGGCGGGTGAACAGGAAATCTAACATGTCAAGAAAACCTCTTAATTTTCAGCACGTTTGGTGGTTGTTTATGGATTAACATGCTAGCCAAGTGTAAAATCTTGCTTTGTATTTCCTAACTGTGTTTAGAAACTGAGAACACCAAAGTCTTCATGATTGCTTCACTTCCTTAAAGAAATAATAGCATTTTTTTTTGTATGAATGTAATTTAAACAATGACATTTTCTTAGGACATCTGTTTTGAGATCACATTTTGAATAGATATGAACTCATTTCCTACTAAGCAAGTAATTTACTATTGTTGATAGTTGTTTACGAGTTTTATGAGTCAGATTTTAGCAAGTGACAAGGGCTTTACAAATCCTTGGAGTATTCCCTAAATGGTATGCACAGAGTATTCATTATATAAAATGTCTGGGAAGCATAGAGACTGTTCTTCACTTCCTACCATGTTATAGAATGCAAAGCCTAGCTCACAGAGAGAGCTTTAAACACATTTACATTTAAAGGCTTCTATCTTTTGTGGCTGCAGGTTAATGAAGTACGATAGCAGGGCAGTAAGTACTTAAGCAGCAAGGAAATAATTGAGGAGCTCTACCTATCCATAACTTTGGAATATCAGATGGTAAATATGTGACTGATCCTAATAACACTGTAAGATGTTAATATGACAAAGAGCAGAACCTCTTAAACAAATTTTTTGGTTTGACCTTGTCACTCTCTTTCTTTTAACTCTGCAATTAAAAACAAAACCACAGCATAATCTTAGAAACAATGCATTTTGTTTGATGCCATACGGAATTCATTTTTTAAACAACAAAACATTAATTTATCTATCCTGCCTATTGTATGTAGAATTGCCACTAAAGAGAACCCAGGACATTTTTCCTCCTTATCTGCAATGTAGCTCATATCAGCCAAGCTGTCACAAGACAGTACTTGATATAAACAAGAGATTGCAAAGGCATCGCAGTAATCAATATTAGGATGGCTACAGTATGGAAGCTCCAACCACTGCATATCATTTGTCTCAGCATCTATTTCTATGACCAAATGAAGCATTAATTCAAATCATAAATCTATGGTGATTTAAATCTGGGAATGAGCACCTGCCTGCTTTAATGATTTATTTTGTACATTTCAGTAAGCAGGAGATTTGTCCATATGAACTGACAGGTCACCTTCAGATGCCAGTAGCAGACTGTTTATCACCATGCAGACTAGCATCTCATCTTAGCAAGTAAATATTAAACTAAAAGAATCCAATTGATTGTGGATGGGGGAGAAAGGCGTTGCAGCCATATATTTTACTCAGTGTGTTAATACCTCACTCTGATTCCTCCGTAATTTCTTTTTTTTTATCCTTTCTTTTCCCTTCTGAAATGGTAATTCTGGTGGGAGGATGCAAGCTCAAGGTTACCATGCAAAACTGAGAGATATAAAATAATTACTTGTTAGTATCATTGGTTTCCTTTAACTCCCTTCACTCACTAACCTTTTGGCCACTGCTTCAAAGGATCAAGTTAATAAATTTGTGTAGTGTTCTGTGTAATTATACAACATTCATTTACAAAAATGACTTCTGTAAGTCACATTAAGCATCTGATTAAAACCAAAAAGCAAGACAATTCAGAAGTAAACAAATCTGTGATAAACCTGACAATTTGACTCCAGAGCCCATATTTTATTTTTCCTCTTATAAATATAGGACAAAAGGCCAAAAACAAGGTATGTTCAATCCATGTACATTAACATACCATAGTGCCTGTTATGTGTGGGCTAAATTGTAAATTAAGCTTTTAGAATGTTTTTTGTTTGTTTCTAATTTCGTCTGGTGCATAACATCATTTAAAACATAAACAAAGATCTGATTATTTTCTTCTGTTTTGCTCCTTTCTCCTGTCAATGTTCAGAAAAGTTTCAAATTCATTTGTAATAAGCCATCATTTAAATTGTTAATGATATATGGATTTGATAACATTTATTTGAAAAACCATAAACATCTGAAAAAAAATGAAAAAAAACCCAACCCACCCACGTGTATACCCACTACCAAGCAACACTTCTGAAATAGGAGTTCTTGTCAAGATAATACAGTATGCTGATTTTCAGCAATGCAAATGCCAAATAGAGACTTAATGAACCTAATAACATTCTGGCATCATTAATACCAGTCATCACTTTTCTGATTCCATAGGCATAACTGACCCTGGACACTAGACAGAATCCACTATCCAGGAAACAAATAAATACAAACAATTCTTGAGAAAATCTCCGTAGGAAAAGTGTAATTCAAAACTCTACGCACAAGCAAGCAGGCTGCATTTGCAGATGCACTGCTCATGGAATAGAGACAACTGAATGCTATTCAATGTACTCAGAAGACCAATTTTTTATTTTTTTTTTCCCTGAACAAAATGAACTCAATTCTTCATTCTGTTAAATAGGGAAATTAAGTGAAGTTAACAAGTAAGTTAAGGGGCTGAAAAGGAATTTTGACAATGACAATAATGTACTTCACTTACTTTGCCCTACTAAAATAGCTTGAATACATTTTAAGTAGGCAATATGCGCAAGAGCAGATTAACTATTTATATCAGGTCTCAAACAATGATTTTAAGATGGATTCTTTAATTATTTTTATTCAGATGGAATTCAGCTATTTCTTCTACAAATCCCACAAATACTTCGTGCAGTTTATGTGCTGATTATTTGCAAACTTCCCCATTTCCATAAATGGGCAAATGGTTTATCACTAGTACTGACAAGCAGAGTAACAGTTCTTTAACTCAAAATTTGAGCATTTCATTTCACATACTGCACTGAAATTCAAATCTAAACTAGCTTCGACTTCAGGCTCTTTCCCTTGAATTTTGCATTTACACTTTTCACTCTTCATTATTTTACTGTTCTTTCAGCATCTTAGGGTCCACCTAGTCCTTCCATTTTATTTGTACATAACCACTCCCCTCCCGGATTTTAAAGACACCCACCTGATCTTTTTCCAGCACTGTCCTCTTCTTACCAAGAGGATAACTTTCCCAGTAATGTTATACTGACTGCATGTGTCGGTAACCAAGTACTGTCACAATCATTTAAGATCATTTTATCACAGAAGCATTTTTAAAAGATTTTCTTCAAAGGAAAACAAAAATCTGTTCACTTCATGTGATGGTGCATGCATATTGTTGATATTTAAAATAACGTGCCTTGATGAACTGGTTCTTTGTGCTGCCAAATTACTTCTTAATAACAGCCTACCAATGCTACTGAGTTGTACAGAATTACAGTTAATGAATATATTTACTTATGTTGAGACAAGTACATAACCAATTAAGACTCATTTCAGTTGTACTTAAGAGACGTAAAATGAAAAAAACTACACAGAATTTAACAAAAGAGCAAAAAATAAAACCCCATAACTCCTTTCTTAAGCCATTTTATTCCAACATACACCAATCTTGCCTGCAGTCTCCTGAACGTACCTCTTTGTCACTGAATTTCTGTTGCTGAGTTAATACTGTCTCAACATGATAAAAGGAACCAATACAATGAAATGGCATAACAAAACATTTTACAGCAGACACACACAGATGATTAAAGATTTAATCAACAACAACAAAAAGTTACTCTAGCTTTGAAGTATGCTTTAGCAAAACAAATCGTCCAAACAAATGAATAAAGGATACTGAAACAATTCTTTTTGAACAAGAACATGAGTTGCTGATGGCTGCTTAAGAAATGGAAAAACCTGTTAACTACATTTTAAGAATGTGTTTATTAAAATAAAATATGATAGGAACTGCAGAGCATGGCAATAATTTATTGTGTATGTATGTTTTCCTTTTGTCACAGGGCACATGAAAGTATGAAATATTTTCCTTTCAAGCTTGTGTTCTGAATTACCTAAAGTCGATACCCAGCACACTGAGCAGGAGACATTGTTAAATTTCATTTTGACACCATCATCTGTCACTCCACCTGTACTTTGACAAATGAACTCTAAGCAATCAAACCACTTTCCTTCATGGAAAATATTAACTGAAGTCTGCAAAAGTAACCTGTAAAGGGAAGAATGTTTTCATAATAGTAACAACGCTGAAAGTGGGTGTAAAGGTCATACACAAAACAAAACTAAAAAAAAAAAAAAAAAAAAAAGGAAAACTAATATGCAACACTTTTTGCACCAAATCAAAGATTCCAGAAGGAAGGCCCAGAGGATCACCATTTGAATAAAATTCTTGAGCGTTATGGATAAATAATAATGCTGCATCTGAGACTTACCAACACTTGAATTCAGATCTCCATTTTCAGAGTCTGCTCCATGCTGGTTATTATTTGCATGGTAGTTGGACATAGCTTCCAATTTAATTTTTTTCACTTTCATTGCTTCTGCTATGGCAGCATTGGTGGCAGCTGCTGCTGCTGCAGCTGCTGCTGTCAAGCCTGCAAAGAAGTATGAATAACATTTAATACACATTATTCTATGATTCTTCATTATTGTAGGGATTAAGACTGTTAGTTTTCCTTCACGCTGCCTATACAGCAAACAGAGAACACTGCAGTGTTCACCATTCCACTTATTTGAAGGTTATCATTTTTTTTTCAAATCAAATGTTACATATCCTATTTAGATAGCTACTTCTAAACATACTGCATCCGCCTGAATCTTAACTTGGTGCTCAGAAACTGCAGTTAGAATACAGTCAAAACTAACTGTATCTACAAATACATACTTAGGAATGAAATTTAACTTCTAAATCATCTAAAAAATATCTGATTAAGAAGAGGCAAACATCCACAAAAGGGTACCTAGAAAAAAACCTTTTATATGCAAAGTGTTTTTACCATGCTAAATAGAAAGAAAAGAAAGCACAAATCCATAATTCATATTTATGAGTAATAGATGAAAAAATATAGGCACTTATTTCCTACTTCCCACATAACATCTAGAAGATGTGGGCCCTCGTAAGAAGCATTTTTAGAAGAAAGGTTAGTTAAGCAGAACCTCAGTAGAACTTTGGTAGAATCTTGGTAGGGTTTTGATTTCCCAAAACTTCAAGGCATTATGGCGTTTATCAACAAGAATGCAATCTCTTAAACTCACTTAATCCCAAACCTAAAGCCACCATGAGGTACTTCAAGTGCTTTTCCTACCAAACCACATTTCTGCCATCCACCCATACACAAGAATGTTTACCAAAAATGAGAAAAGTCTTCTCTGTCTAAAGCAATTAACAGAAAATTTCCAGTAATGCCTTCCAAACTCAAAACAAGCTACAGTCTTTATGTAATGTCACAATTTTTTTGCCTCCTTCCTTGAGGCAGAATAATTTGTCTGCTGTCTCCAGTCACTGCTGCTTCTCACTCCCATCGCTTTGCCCAAGCCTGGGTGATGATGAAGAGAAGTCAGTGTCAGAACTTCACAGGAGCTATGCAGGAAAAGATCTCCACTTTCTGCTTATCCTGCATGATTATGCAAGGAAGTGGAGACGAAAATTAATGAAAATTACATATCAGATATTAAAGAGAAGGCACTCAACTACTTAAGTTTTATGCAGTAAAGCTACCAAACTATACCCTCAACCTGTGATGTTACGTGAGAAGCAGACCCTCAGACATTTTGAACCAAGATTCTTGCCCTGACAGGAGAGACAGCTTCAAAAAACCTCACATTAATTAGTTTAAAGGTGTCTGCTTCTTTTTTACAGCTAGCCTGAGAAGTGTGAAGTATGTTACATATCTCAAGAGAAATTAACTCCATTACTTCATACTGGGCCTAGGCTTCTGCTCAGCATAGGAAGAATGCACTTTAGATGGAAAGACGCAATAAGCAAATAATCCCAGGTTGACAAGGTAAATATTTCTATCATTATTGCCTCCCAGGGCCTCTTGTTGTCTCTTTTGCCTTCTTAAGTGAAAAGTGAGTTCACTATTGCCATGTTTTCAGCTAGCAATGGGGAGAGAAAGAAGGCCACCCACTGGGGAGAAAGCAGAAGGTGAACAGACTTTGAGAGACCCTCCGCCATCATGGAGAAAGCAATGAGGTGGCATAAACAGTACCTTTTAATATATGATGTCTTAACTCAAGGTCGCTTTCCCTTATTTCTCAGCATGACTGCATAAGCATTAGCAAACAACTCCAGTCTCATAAACAGACTTCCAACACCTTCAAGTGCAATAAGAATTACCAAGTATGTGATAATTACATTCTGCATAGGCAGATCAATATTATTTAGAAAACTGCTATTTCAGGGAGAAGTACTAAAAGTAAAAAATAAAAATAATTAAAAAAAAAAAAAAAAAGATCAGATGGTGGATAAACTTGAGGGTTTCATTTTATTTTAGTTTCTGCTTCCATTACAAAATGTGCATGTTCTAAACCTTAAGAAGATATTGACAATGACATGGATTACTTCCAATGATATTTTTATCTCAGAGGAAGGATATGAAGTTATACATTATACAAATTTGGTTACAGTCCCTAAATTAGGCCACTGAGAAAGGGATAGTGCACCTCTGAACCTGGGTTTGCATCCTGTGTTCATTAAACAATAGAATACCCTATACTTCCTTTTTTTCTATATACACTACTCACAAGTTAAAACTAACATCTTTAAAGAACAAACCTATAGAGAAATATTCAAATACCAATATATACAACCAATAATTACAAGAGCAGGCCACAAACTTTTGGTTGTGACTGCACTTCAAGACCAATTTTTAAGTAATTCAAAGTATTAGTATAAACACCATATTAAACAGATAATCCATTGGACTTGTGAGCTCATCTGGAAAAATAGTTTTTCACTGGGAAACATTATTTTTCCCACTGCAGAACTGCTAAAATACATACTCTCTTTTGCTATAAAATTTGCAAAAATGTATGCATTTATGCTTCCCTCTGAAGTAGGCCACGGTGTTTTTCTGCAAAGGAAACCACAGCCTTTGGATATGGACTAGGAAAATAAAACACAGCTTAGATCTGTAATACAACTTTTTTCAAAACAGTGGTTGTGATAATAAATGATAATTTAAAAAAAGCAGAAACTAAACTTCTAATTTTATTCCTACTCTCATACACCTGCATAAGTAATTGAAATGATTGCTTTGCCACACAGCAATTAATTTAAACTGTAAGAATCTGAAATGCGTCTCCCATACACACACAACTGGGGGTAGGAAAGGGATAGAGTATGGAATCATCCACAGAAATGTAACTTAATCAAGGCAATTCTACCCTAGAACAGTTTCTGCCTCACTGATAATTTTTTGCTATTTTTCTACTGCCATAATACAGCAAAGCTAATGGCAAGGAAGGCCCAAGCCAGTCACCAGAGCCCCTGGCATTAAAACTGCTGGTGCACTGTAGAACAAAACATAGCAAAAATTTCTTGCTAGCACATTGCCCTACCTGTCTCACCAAAAGAGGGTGTCATATATACTACAAATAGAAGATGCTATGTAAAATTTTATGTATGTTTTAAAATTCTAAACTTTAAAGTTTATGTATGCTTGGGTAAATACTTGCAATTCTGCCTTAAACTGGTTGTTTGAAAAAGCCCTTTGACCTAAGCATTAATTAGTATCACTTTTCTCTTACAGCAGGTAGCCACAGAATTTCCAAGCTGTATGTTTTTCGCTATAGAAATTCCATCATCAATACGAGATAATCATGTCATCTATAAAGGCAACTGAAATGGAAAACAGAATAAGAATCACACTGAAAAGCCACTTAGTTACTTTTTATTCTTTACGAAAATTTATCTGGACAGTTAAAAAGTGTCCAGGCCAAAATATTCAATGCATTAAAGTCAATGGTGACTGTCATTAATATTCTGAAATTGATAAGTTGTTTATGTCTGGCATTCTTCCTGCTGATTATGCAGTGAGACAGGCAGCTTTATAAATATCTCATCACTCCATCGTCACACAACTTTCATCGACAGTGCTCATGCACAGCTATTAGCAATATGAATCTAACCATTACAAGAGGAAAGAAAATCGAACATGTGGCATTAATACGCAGTCCTGGTTCCTAACCATCTGATAGGCAGATGGTGTAAAGCGGATTCTCCAGCTGAAATGAAGGGGCACATCATTTAAAACCTTGTTTGCATTCTAACTGATATCAGTGCCATATTGATATACATGATACATCATGGCAGTATTTGAACAATCTAGTTTGTTTCAGTCATAAATGTTTACAGCCTTGTTTTTTATCTTTAAAAGCATGTTCTGAAGAGCGTATTTTTAATTTATGAAACCTATTGTTTACTTCTGTTGAACCAGAAGATTAGCGAAGAGCAGGAATATTAAATTACCACAACTGCAGCAGTATAACTAAGATGGATGAATAAAGTATGTTTTTTTCAATAAAAGATGTTAGTAAAGGAATTAAAAAATTAGCCTAGGCATTTTATGCATTAAATACATTTATTCATTTAAACCTTACAGCTTTTTTCCCATGTGACATACTTAGAACTTTAATGCTTTATAAAGCTATTCATTTAAATCTCTTACTGCATGCAATTAATCTTGTCCAACAATTTAATTCAAAAATGCAAAACATCAGAAAGTAAAGTTCAATTCAACATCGTGGTTCGGAAGTAATCGCAGTACTGCTGACAGTTCCTATAGACTCATCAGCAAAAGTCTGCTTAAGGTGTCTTGTAGGAACCACACGAATTTGAATTACAACTCAATTGAAAGCTCTCCAAGCCTTAGTAGGAACTCAAGAACAAGAAGCAGAACACCAAAAGTGTGAATGATCCTTTTCTACAAAGACCTTCCCTCTTCTGTCACTAGATTACTTTGGCCTGTTGGGTGTGTTTGTTAATTATGTTAATAAAGTTGCAGCCTGCTGCCTCTGCCAAATATAATCATAAGCATTCCCTGCCAAGTTCTGGTTTAATTTACACCCATGCAACTCTAGCGAAGACAGAATTTTGTGGGTGAGAATGAGACCAGAAGTATGCCCAGTATGCATGGTCTATAATGCTGAAAAATGAGTGAATGAAACACAATGACAAAACAAATAACAACTTCAGGATTTAAAAAAAAAAAAAAAAAAGTTTTGAAAGCAAAATGCCCAAGAAAGCTGTCATATACAATGGCAGATTTTCAAAAAGTGTACAAAGTACTGTTGGAGACACACAACTTCCAGCAAATACTATTTCCTGCCTTTAGAGATTACTCTTAAAACTTACAATTTTTATGGCATGATGATTTTACACCACACCTTATTTAGGAAAGAAAAATATAAAATTAAGTATGAGCATACTTCTCAGCCTCAAATATGTCTTAACATTCACAGTTTGAATTTTATCCCTAAGCCTGGTCTGCAGACAAACTACAAAAAATATTTCAGTAACTGATTTTACTTAACTTTTAACGTTCTTCATACTATTTCTAATAATAATTATCATTCCTAATAATTATTCCTAGTAATTATTAACTTCCTCAATATAAGTACTTCCTTCCTTTATATATACCATATTTATACACACTTAAGGGTGCAGAAAAAAATCCGGTAATACATGTATGTACTTTCACAACCTCTTTCTTTAGGACTTTGATACTATTTTCATGATTTCTCATCTTTTCATCATACAACAGGCAGAAAATCAAAAAATGACAGTCAGCAACATGTTACATTTAATTTAATTTATTTGCTGGAAAGTTCATTCAACATAAACGTTTTATTCACTGCATGAGAGGAGATCCAAATTGCATCTAAATTCTCAAAGAAATCCTTTTGTTATTTCACATTAATGTTCAATCTTTCTTCTTATAGTTTATTTCAATGGCACAGACATGAAAATTATTTGTGTATTTTCTTGACTTAATTCTAGATTTTGTACTGAGTTCTTACTTGGATAAAAATCTTACTGTAATCTGAAACACTGTGCTTGAGAAATAAATGCAGCATTACTCCCCAAGCCTTGATCCTGATCACTGCAGATTGTTGCAATGGTTTCATAGGTTTCTGCAGTTCAGACGTAAGTTTTTGGTAACTTACTACACTGCTACCATGTTATTTCAAATGAAATAGGATCTGAACCTCAGTCTCTGATCTAAAGAGTGTTTTATAGTGCAATACATAAAACAAGAATCACAGAATCACAGAATGGCCTGGGTTGGAAGGGACCCCAAGGATCATGAATCTCCAACCCCCTGCCGGGCAGGGCCACCAACCTCCCCATTTACTAGACTAGGTTGCCCAGGGCCCCATTCAACCTGACCTTGAACACCTCCAGGGACGGGGCATCCACAACCTCTCTGGGCAGCCCGTTCCAGCACCTCACCACTCTCCTGGTAAAGAACTTCCCCCTAACATCCAACCTAAATCTTCCCTTTTTCAACTTAAAACTGTTTCCCCTTGTCCTGCTTATCTACCCTTTCAAAGAGTTGACTCCCCTCGTGTTTGTAGGCTCCCTTCAGGTACTGAAAGGCTGCAATGAGGTCACCCCGCAGCCTTCTCTTCTTCAGGCTGAATAAGCCCAGCTCCCTCAGCCTGTCCTCACAGGAGAGGTGCTCCAGCCCCCAGTGGGGTTGGAATGGGAAAGCAATCTGCAGGAGGACAGAGGTCTGATTATATAGATTGTCGAATGGGGAACTTCACACTGTACTATAATGTTCTGCTAAAATATACCAAGTTTCATTAGTAGAGTTCTTTATGTAAAAAGAACTGGTATCTAACAGTCATTCAGAAGATATATTTTTCTTAATTCTCCTGGACAGATTCTATACAACAATACTGGCATACCCTAAAATAGTCATTCCCTTTTATTTTGAGATAACCACAAAATCCTTGTCTGGCCTTTCTAGTTTTATCTTCCTGCTCAGGTTGATTGTTCAGCATAAGCTGCTCATCCAGATTATTTCTGAATATTCTTAAAATGGGTATTAATAAAAGAGTCATGTAAATAAATAAAGGTGGAATAACTAATTACACTTCAAATATTTTTAAAGAAGGAATACTTAGAAAAAATCAGCCATGTGATATGAGTTAGACTGGTGAAACTAAAATGGTGAACTAAAATGAAGTTGCCAGTCTTGCACTGGGACAAAACCAGTGTTTGTGAGTCTCAAACCATCTGTTGTTCATCAGAACTAATCAGTCCGTTTTCCTGTAACTACTGCTAAATTGCAATATGAAATATTTATTTATTTATTTATTTAATATATATATGTTTGTCTGGGTATTGCATTTAAAATAAACAAGCAAAAGAGCTAAATTTCCACAGCAACTTTCAAATCCAAAAAACATTTTACATATAATTCATCCCTGCAATGAATAACACGGTTGCAGGAATAAAACACAGACCTAGAAAGAAGCAGTGTCCTTTTGATCTGTTTTGCTGAAAGCAAAGAAAACACTGAGATTTCATTTCAGAGAACTACTGGCAGGTTCAGAAATGGTGAAAAGAAAGAAAGAAAAAAAAAAAGCAAATGTAATGATTTTATCACTGATAGCTACCACCTATGGGACTGATGGATATCTATCCCATGAAGGTATTCTTTATTGTGGATTAATTTCTTTGTAATGAGGAGTAAAAAGTGTAATCTTAAAGTGTATTTTGAATAGCATGACAAATCTGTGATTTTTCTATTGGTTTGATGCAATCATGGCAGAATTAAACAATGCACTCTGCACAAATGCCTTGCTATATTATATTTTTCAGCAACAGTTTAAAATACTACTGGAATGCATACAGCTTCACAACAATACAATAAAGAGGGAACACTCTTTCTTAAACAACAGTCATCTTTTCAAAAGCAATAGATTCTCAGTTCTCATTCAGCCTATTGCATTATTCATTTCATGTGCAACCTTACGCTGGACCATAAATTGTTACTTTATCTAATCAAAGGCGACTTAACTCCGCAGAAGGTCAAAGGTTTAATTTTGTGAAGTATTATCTTACGCTATGAGTTTAACCGAAAAATAGAAGAAGAAAAACAGCCAAGAAACTGGTAATAAATGAACCTTTATTGCCTCAGGCATTGGCCTAGTTAATAAACTTCCATTGAAGGTTTCTTTCAACTGTTATGGACAATGAGGTAAAAAAAAATCTTAAATTACAGCCATGTGTGACTTTTAAAGCAGGCATTCTTTTTTATCTCAACTTCCCTAGCTTAGGAAAAGACAAAGAGATTGTCTTCAATTTCTTAACCAAAAATGCATGCCTCTAAACAGACGAAAAAGTGCAGATCAAGCCTTTTTAAAAGCCGAGGTCAGCTTTGAACAGCATAAAAAATACTTTTACTTACGTGTCAAACCTTGATCCACAATCTCTTTAATGGAATAGTATGCAATCCAAAAACATAAAAAATGAAATATGTGTGAAGGGAAAATATATATACTAACAATATATTATGCTAACAATGATGCCTGGTTCCTAATAGACTTTCTGTTTTACATTTGCATTGCTGGAGTGTAATAATGGCTCCTGTTTAATAGAATGACTTATTATGGGAACAACTTCCCTGCACCTTTTGCAAACAGAAGTTCCTTTATTCCTTCTGTGTGTATTATCTCATGTTCTCACAACTCTATTCTCTATGTTACGAGAAATTAAAAGGTTTAACATAATGACAGTTACTGATAGTTATTGGTGTTCCATGAATTTTCCTGATTAGCATTCTTAGATTTGACTAACTGCAATGTCTTTTATTGACACGTTCTTTGAGTCTTGCTTAGAGAAACGCATTTCATTACAAGGTCAAAAACAGAATAAGAAAATCAGTAGTACTTAATAAAGCCTTGGTCTTCAGCCTAATTTATAACTAGATGGACACAATTAATTAATTGCAACACTGCTACAATTTAAAAATACCAAAAGGACGTGTTCATGCCTGTAACAGCAGTAATGTAGCTAAATACTCATAATCTTTCAGCCAGCAGGAGCTTTTGTAGTTGCTTTTTTTTTATAAACCTAATCCACAGCTTGACGCAGATCCTGGGGTAATGGCACACAGTTCTTTGATTAAACTAGTATCTGAACACCGTCAAAGCAGCCTGATGGCCCAATGGAAGTCCCCCTACAACTTTAGAGCTCAAGTTTGCAAGCAGAACTGCCAAATTCACTCCTTCAGACCAACTGTTGTAACAACACCTGATCTTTTGTGTGAAATATCGCTTATTCACTACTTTTTGAAGATTTTAAAGATTTTTTAAAGAGAGTTTATACAGGATTATTTATTAACAGCATAAAAATATGCTATATGAATAAGTAACCAAAGTTTAAATATTTTTGAAGAACATTTCTCACTCTATCTTGTCAAGCTTAGTTTTAAAGTAGCATATTCCCCCCCCCGCCCCAAAAAAAAACCCACCAAAACAACCCTTTGTATTACAATGTTTACTGACAAATTCTGTAACATTCTACTGATTGCTGTTTGTATCCATATTTCTAAGTGTGAACATGACAGAAGTCAATATAGGAAAAGATTTCAGAAATCTACCAATTATTTCAAGGCCTACATGTCATTGTTTTAGTACACGAAGTTGGGTGAGAGAATTTTTGTGTTTCAAAACGTAAAGAATTCACCTGCAAGGATCAGGGGAGTCCTATCACCTTCACCACCTTCAAGAGCTGCACGGTGGCTATGGGGCTGTTTCTTTTTTCTTCTTTTTCTTTTTCATCTTTTTTTTTTTTTTTTTTTTAAGTTTTGTCAGATCCATTTTACATTATGCTGCGCCAGAGGCAAGGCATAGGGCTAAATGTACTATTACAGAACACTGATAGCAGACTATTGTACTGTGATGCAGAACAGTGATACTGTACAAAGTAGCTGTGATAATGACTTACAGGGAACGCTGTGTAGTCCTGCTTTCACATTAGAAGGCAGTAAATTCTTACAGACAGCCCTCTCTCACTTCAATGCTCTACCTGTTGCACCAGGTAACAGAACACTAAATTCCACAAATTCGCACCTAATCGTTGGGGTGTGCACTCTTCTTTTAGCATCTTGAGTGCAGATCAAGACACTAGACAAATCACAGACTTTGGACATTTGGAAGCACTCGTATCTCTTTCCATGCTACAATGATGGGATGATGCACGTGTGTCTTCACACAGTGAAACCATGGCCACAATATGACTCTGCATCAAATGATTACTCTCTGGTTCATGGTGTGACATCTCTGAAAAAAAATTTTTACAACTCAGAATTCCCTCATATTCCAAAAGTAGACATTTGAAGATCTTTACAATGTTAAAGGGGAAAAGATGCTATTTATTATAATACATATATTATGTATATATATTATACATATTATAATACATAATCACTGTATTTGGTTATAACATAGTAACAAACGTGCTAACTACTCCACAGTATCTACTATATAGATGGAATGTTAAGAAAAACTGCAGCCTTTAGCAAATTTAGATTTATATAATTGATCGTATGTGCTTCCAAAAGTCATAATCTTTGAAATCAAGAGCTGAACAGCACAATTTTCTACTTCATTATGGACTAATATTCAAGACTCAACAAATACACAGCTTAACAAGGTGCCAATATGCAACTTAACAAGATCATCTTTGGCTCAAGAAATTTTCATCATATCATGTGTGAATGAGAAATTATATGTGTATCACTAGCTGTGCTTTGTAGAATACAAAATTTTATGTGACCATGCTCTTCTCAAATTGGTGGTGTTAATAGTCAAAGTATGATAAGAGTATTCCACATATTCCTTATTTTGTAGGTAGAACTATATTGTAATTCACAGCAGTTAATTTAATTAATCTTTTCTTCAGGCATTAATGAACAGGCTGTCAATAGATTAGGGTTTTCCCCAAATCTATCTGTTACTGGAAATTTCTCCATCTTGTCAGCATTTGCAGAAGAGAGGGATGGGACGTATTCTGTAATTTCTCATTACTCTAGGTTATGACCTTTCTTCTTATCGTTTCTAAATTCTAAGTTTTACAATTCTCTGACACTGATATTGGCAAGATGGACTGCAAACTTAGCACAAAGTGAGTAATAAAAATAACTGACAAAAATTTAATCAGTATCTAGATAATAACTCACTTTTTTTTCACATCCACAAGCAATCTAACTTCAGCCAACAGTAAGATGCAATATCAATATTTAACAATTATAGTATCAACACCCTGATGTAGAAAATGTCTTTATCTTTTTAAATAAAAACATGCATAGTCTGTTCCTGTTAGTGTATGTTTGTCTGGGGGTGATTCTATGGACACTACTAGTTCTCAGAACATTTTCTCTAAGGATCATCTGGAAAATAGGACAGGAACATTATTATTACATTGTCTTAGAAATCTGAACACCGTGCACATTCTAATTATTTGACAGTAATGTTGATTTAAAATCACTTTGGAAATCACATGGATAGGTAAGATGGCAAGCATACAGTGTTGCTTGTAGTTTAGAGCATTTTTCACCATGCAACCCAAAGGCCCTGGTGGCCACTTCCTGAAGTGGCCTGAAAAACATATTAGCAGTGAAATATACCAAGGGGACTGCTAAAGTACAGAACAGAACTATAAATATTTTGGTAGGCATAAATTTAAGAGGAAATGAGGGAAAATGACTGAGTTTGTGATAATTCCCTACAACGAATTTCTGAGTTTCTTTACAATTGAATTCTTAATTGGCAGTTAAGCATGTTAAAAAACATGCTCAGTTTTGGAAGCACAGGAATTACTTTTTTAAAGGACAAAGACATATTGCTAAAATTAATTTTCTGACACGGCATGCACAAAACTAAGGAGATATATATTATTTTTTGGCCAGTGTTTAGAGAAATGTCTACTTCTAGCATTCTTTCAGTTTATTCTGGTCTTTAATTGGGCATATTTGTCATATGTTAGATTTCTTTGCCAAGCTTGAAAAGGAGTACTTGCTCCAACAATCAAAACAGACTTTCAGTGGCAGTAACAGGCCACAGAAGAACCATGTTTTATCTAGGCTGTATGCTAACCAGTGGGTGCTATGTAGTGAGGTTTCACATAATAAAAGCAGATGAATCAGCATGATTCTGTCCTTTCAGCAACAATATTTAATAAAGATGACATATCATCTATTGTAGACATTTATGTATGCAGCATGTAGTATCATGATCAGATCTGAAAAGTGTACATAAATTTTTCTTCGCTCTTTTCTCTCTTTGCTGTTGACACCCTGCCCTTCTCAACCATACAGAATACGTTTCAAAAGTGGCAATATAATACAGTCTCTATCACCACGTTTTTGAAGGAAAATATTTACAAGTAGCTTTTTTCTGTTCTCATGTGTTTGTCATAAGAAAGCTTACACTTCAGGAAATCCTTAGTGATATTTAGTGCAATCTTATACTTTCTTTGGAAACTGTTACTTTTAGGTATAAGTGATTGATATTCCTCATATGTAGGTGTGTGAAATACAGAATGAGTTACAAAATGGCTTCAGAGCACCAAATAAACAAACTGTCTCTGATGGTGATGATATACTGGAAGACTGAATGGTTTAATATCTCCAGTCACTTAGTTTGTTGTACTGATGAGATCAACATTTGTACCCCGAAATATCAGAAATATTAACTTTACTAGTAGGACCAATTTTCATTTTTTTAATCCAGTTGTTGCATCAGCTCACCTCAATATCTTACCCTTTTAGCAAATGGCCAAACTAAAATTGATCTTCAGTTCAATGAATGTTCCTACCTCTGTGCTCTCTCCCTCCAAATTAGTCCTTCATTAACATTGAGTGCTGCACAAAAGTGTTAACAGAAATAATAATAGCTGTAGAATGCCAACTGCTCAAAACACTTCACCATTTATTTACTTTCTTTTTCACATCCTGTGCGTTCAGATGAAAGACCCAGATGCAAAATTACGAAAGATATTTTCTCTAGCAGTAGGATTTGGCTTTTTGACAGATTCCATAAACAGTTATTTTGGCAGCTTTAGAGATGCCCCTAGGTCAGTCGCTTGGTTGGACAGCTGATGGCCTGTCTGGTTCTCCTGACTGCCATTTTCTTATGATTTATCTTCAGTTAGTTGTAAATTAAATACAAGTAGATCATTGCCCCCACACCTACATGACTGCAGCTTATCCATACAAGCCAAGAATTCCTTCCAAAGAAATCCTTATTGGGCATCAAGAAGAATCTGAGAAGTTACGTTGAAATGAAATACCTGAATAATATCTGAACAGGTTTTGAAGAAGATCACCTCTTTAAATAAGAATGTGATTGTTCCAACTAAAGACAGAAGAAGAAATTAGAGGCTCCTGAATTTTAATTCTGATTTTACCAGAAGGTATTGGATAACCTACACAGGGTTTCCTAAAATAAATCATCTAAGATTTGTACAAAGCTATAAAGGGAGAAGTGCCAAGCATATACTAATATTGTTATCAGCCCTGCTTCAAATCTGTGAAGTCAAACAAAGTCCACAAAATGCATATCACTCTTGTCTAAGGGAGAACAAAAGTTCAGAGCGAAGTGTACACCGCAAAAATCCCACAAAGGAACAATGACAAAGAAACACTGCTTTCAAATTTACCATATAACTGCGCAACTTTTCAGCCCTGGAGATACTGACAAAAAATCAGAAGTAAAGGTTTAGAATGTTATTAGTTTATCTGCCATTTTTCCCTATAAAACAATCAATTCAAAAGATACAAGATTTCTTAGTAACTTGAAATTCATTTCAAATCAAATTCAAGTTAATTAAAATTCTAAAGGTGAAATTTCTAGCCATTTTTTCTCACTTTATGATTATTTGTCAAAAAAATGACAGATGCTTAGAGGCTTATTAAAATAAATAAACGCTAAACTTCTGTTAATACCAGAGCTAGTTAAATGCGGAATGTGTTCTTTCTAAGTCACCCACAATGCTATTAAGAGAGAATATAATGATTTGATCTTATCTTTGGATCATATTATGAAAAAAAAGGATAATACGAATTAGAAAACATATAAATGCTGCTCCAAAACCACTGCCTCCTCTTTTATGATGTTAGCTGATGATGTCAGAGGCGGATGGTGGTATGTCAGCAGAGATTAAACCATCCCACCAATATTCTGTCACATTTTGTTGCCATGTGACAGATGGCAGCAGAGGGGTAGTCTGACAAAATGGTGCTTGACATGGAAGCGTGCATGAAGCAAAGGTGTTGAATTCCTCCATGCAAAAAAACAGCACCCACTGACATTCATTGACACTTGCTGAATGTTTCTGGAGACCAAACAGTGGATGTGAGCACAGTGAGGTGGTGGGTGGTGCATTTCTGCCATGGTGACCGTGACATGAAAGACAAACCATGTTCTGAATGGTCATGCACAGCTCTGTCACTGTGAAATGAAGAGCATCTTGATCAGCTCATCCACACAAATCAATGGATTATGACCAGGGAACTGTTTACAAGGCTGAATACTGGCTTCAATGTGTTGGAAACAATGTTGGCAACATTAGAATATCACACAAATGGGTCCCACAAATGCCCACACAGGAACAGAAAGAATACCATACACATCTGTCAGAACCTATTGATCCAATAGAAGGCTGAAGGTGACAGCTTCCTGAATCACATAATTACCAGTTATGAGATGTAGCATTACCAGTACAAGCTGGAGTTGAAACAGCAGTCCATGGAGTGATGTCATATGAATTCTCCATCAAAGAAAAAGTTCAAGATGCAGTCCTCAGTACGTACAGTTATGTGCACTATCTTTGGGGACAGGAAAGAGATGATTCTGGAACCCGGACAAACTATCAACTCTGACTGCTACGTTGTGACTCTGACTAAGCTAACAGCTCCAACTTCCAGAGTCAGGCCAGAGAAGATGACAGCCTTTCTCCTGCAACATAATACCAGATCCCATACTAGTTTGAAGACTGTGCCAGTCTTGGCTGACCAACCTACAACACCCACTGTACAGTCCAGATTTGAAGTCTTCTGACTTCCATTTGTTCAAGAATATGGACTGTATGGGCAGCATTTTCCTCACAGTGATGCCACCACAGCAGCATGAAATAGTGAGTTACCTCAGCTGGTGCAGATGTTTACAAGCATAGCATGCAGGCTCTTGTTCATGACTGATAAAAAATTTAGAGCTAATGGTGGTTGACTATGTTAGAAAAATAGTGTTTTGTAGCTGAGAATTTGCTGTATCAGGTGGTGTTATCATGCTCTTTGTAACAGTTGTAGTTTCCATGGAAATAAATAAGATGCATTACTTTCAGGGCAACCTGTGTACTTCTAATAGTACAAAAAAAGGCATCAGACATTTAAAAAATGTTCTCAAAAGAGGAACAATGTGATTAAGGTGTCCCTGCCTATAGCAGGGGGGTTGGAACTAGATGATCTTAGAGGTCTCTTCCAATCCAAACCATTCTACGATTCTATAACTATTGAACAGGTTGCCCAAATAAGTTGTGGGTGACCCCTCCCTGGAATAGTTCTAGTCAAGGCTGGATGTGGCTTTGATCAGCCTGGTCTACTGGGAGGTGTTCTTGCCATGGCAGAGGGGCTGGAATAAGATGATCTCTGGTTACTTCAAACCTTCCTTCACAAACAGGAAAACACAGGTGTATAGGGAACTAATATAGAAGTTTAAAGAAGTTTACCTGATCAAGGTTACACTAGAAAAATACATATTCCTTTCTCTTTACGTTTCAGTGAAGAACTTGTTTTGTGAAAGCACCATTCTTGATTTTGTTTCTAATCAAAAATAAAGTGTTCATACTCTAACAGGAGAATATTAATATTCATTTTAAATGAGGAGAAATCTCACGCAAAGGTCCATCTAACATAAACCAATGCATTAAAACCTTTAATGTGTGAACTACCATTTGTTTCACTGTTTATGTGTTTTTCCAGATCAGTTAGTTTGGTTGGTTCTGGTACAGACTTCCGTCTTCTAGAATACCTTTATGGATAATCTCTGGCAAGTACAGAAACTGATTAAATTTAAGTTAAATCCGTGTATTACATTATGCTCAACAAACTTAGAGAAGGAAGTAATTAAGATTAATTTTGTAGATGATAGTTAGCAAATAAAAGCAGTTCTGACTGGGATAAGTGAGAGAAGAAGCCATGAACTCTACCTGAAAAACTCCAGTTCCTAAAAAGTGAAATATCTCATATGCACCTGATCTTATAAACATATGGCTTGTACGATTTTTTTTAAATAATCTATCTTGCCATATATATTCAGAGGCAGTATCTTCTTTATTTATTATAATTTTTTATTTATTTTTATTATTATATGCACCTTTAGATTTCCTACATTTTCTTAAGAAAGATTAATGCTAGAAAAAAAAAAAAAAAAAAACCTGCAAGATTAAAAAATGTCCAATATCTACACTGGTAAAAAGAGTGCATTTTTATCAATATTCAAACTTTTTAGTTTTGAAGGAGGTTTTGAGGATATTTGAATTTTCTACTGATTTACATTAAAAAAGAAGGATCTACCAAACCAATCAATTCTGGTAAGTGTGTAACTAATGTATTTATATTTACTGACATGGAGGAATGCTTCTGTGTAGCTCAGCAAATTAATAGAAATACAATGCAGGAGAGAGAGATATTTGAATTTGTAGTTAGGAAGCTGCTGGCATTATGCATTACAGTGTAAGTGGGTCAGGATAAACACTTAACATTCAAATTTAAATATAATATTGTGTAATACAAGAAGATCTATAGAGTCATAATGTCTGAATACATTAGGTATGATGATAATATTTCTATTGATTTCAGTCTGTTAAAATAATGAAACTAGATTACGCAAATCAATTCTTGGAATGTAACACAAAAGCATGTATTATTTGCTTTACACTTTCAAAACACGCTTTTCAAGTGAGATTGACTGCAACTGTTTTAGACTGTAGCTAAAAACAAGCACTAATTTTCTCTAAGTGCGCCTAAAAAAAGTCCTATAGTATTTTTCCTGCTCTCTTACGGTTGTCAAGCTTAAAAGTCTTTAAACCACCTTACAAACAGCTTTCTAACATGATTAATTATTTAAGACCCTAGCTCTTACATCATTACATCTGCAAGGAGAGGAGGTGTTTCGATAGCAGGATCTACCATTAAGGACAATTAGATAGTGGTCTGTTTCCTTTCACTCACGAGGTAAACTAAGAAAACACTGTAAAACAGTCAAGAACACAGAGTTTCTGGTAATGTCTTCATAGTTAGTTCTAAATAAATATTTCAAAGTATAACAAAAGCTAAGACAATGTTTTTTCAGGCTGTCAGGCACGGTACTTTTATTTCCAGAGAAAGAAATGTGCTCTTCTGTGTTTTTAGAATTATTTCTGCTCCAGATGGGAATCAGACTATAATCTTGAAATTACACTGCTATAAAAACATTTCAAAGATTAATTTTGTCCACTATCACTGTTCCAGTCATTAAAATACAACATTTTTGAGAACATATGTTACAAAATGAGTGGTGATCCAGGACATGGAGTGCAATCAAATCTGCAAAGCACAAAGCCTGTATTCAAAACAGAACTGTGAAGTAAAGACAAATTTGCATTGTGAATACAATAAAAACTGTAAATCAGTTCTTTAAAAACAGAAGACACAGTCTGAGCCAAGAGCTGCAGGCATAACTTCCTAACTGGGCGTACAGAATGCTACAGATTTCCATACTGGCATAGCAAGTTAAAGACCTGCAATGGAGATTCACACTTCGCTGTTGTTACCAGTAGGTAATTATACAACAGTATTTCTAATGATGGAGTCCCAAAGCAATGCTTCTTCTCTTCCCAGTGGAAAATATCTTTTGAAGGAAAGAGTGGCTGTGGGATTCAATAGGAGGGAAAACACATACCATAAAATATAATTAAAAATTGTGGAGGCTGCCTATGACAAGAATAACCATAAAAAACAGATACAAACCAGCTGGCTGTTAACAACTCCTAAGTTATAAAAATCTTAAACCTGCTGTAAAGCACTCAATTCGATTTACATAACCACAGAGCTGACATTCCTTTTAGGCTCCTCTGCTGGGGCTTATTTTGACATGTTTTAAGGCAGCATAAAAAGCAACTGTGAAAAGAAGACATGTATCATCTTACATAAAAATTCATTCTAGTCTTAAGATCAGACTTACACACTTAATCCCAGTGATTTTATTGAAACTGGAAAGTATCTCCAATGGCCACTGGTAATTCAATTTTGTAACGTTATTCCTTTGGAGCTCCTATTTTTGATAATGTTGATATTGTGTATACACACACACAAACAAATAAAACTATACATCAGCAGAAGCTTAAGTTTCAGTATTAGTGCACAAAAGATTAGCTCTAGCAGCTCTAGTGCTTCACAGTTAGTCTTAGATTATGTTGCTCAAGACTGTGATCAGCCTCTGCTTACAGAGAAAAGCATTCCTTAGGAATGTAATGATGCAGACAGCGTTTTACACGACTAACACAGCTTGCTGTAGGGAATTAAAATAAACAAAATAAAATAAAATCAATCTTACATTGAGTGAAGTTTTGATGTATAAGTGCTGGCAGCTTACATTGCCCAGAGCACAGAATGAGTTTTGCCATTTAATAATTTGCTTGATTCACTGTGCTGCCTCATGCAGGGCATTTTATGCCTGATTTATGTTTAATCGAGTCACCTGCTTAATGTTAAGGAGGGTCACAGTTAGATAGAAGGGTTATGACCATACAGGGCTTTCAACATCTCCCAGTTAGACATAAGAAATGGGTGTAAGTGTTAGAGGTCAACCTTTTTCTTTTATTTTTATTTAATGTTCTCTATGGAATATTGCATAAAACATTAATGTACCACAAAACCAATTTGATTCCCTTTTGAAACACAGTAGGTAAATATGGATTAGGAGATTCAAAACAATGACAAAATAAAATAAAAGCAATGTGTAATATTAGAAGTGATCATCTATATGCAAATTTCTTTTATGATTGTAAAGTACAGCCTTACACAAAAATGATTATAACTTTTCCTTTTAATAGATACGCCATCCAATTAAATCTGGTGTCTATGGAAAAAAAAATATATATATAAAAAAAAAATCCAGTATAATGTCAGGATTTACATTTCAGATGGAACATTCATCCTTTTAAAGGTATATAACTGGACATTATGGTTACCAGCATCTTCCTTGTGATAACGCTTTGAAAAATTATATCCAGTGAATAATTTAATAAATAATATCAGATGTGATCAACTACTACAGATCGGAGAACTCAGACACATCTGGTATTTATAAATATTTCTGATTCTCTTATTATTACAGCATGCTGAAAATTACCGTGGACATAATGCATTTTGGGAATAAAGTCCTCCCATACAGCACTGAAAAAAAAAAAAAGAAAAGAAAAGAAAAGAAAAGAAAAGAAAAGAAAAGAAAAGAAAAGAAAAGAAAAGAAAAGAAAAGAAAAGAAAAGAAAAGAAAAGAAAAGAAAAGAAAAGAAAAGAAAAGAAAACAAGTCGTTGTGCCAAATAAGATATTTAAATACTTTTTTTAAGGCAGAAATACCACAACTAGCAATGGAAGATGGAATTCAGCACTTAACAGTTTGGATAACTTCATTTAGTCAATATTGATTTAAGTTTAAAAATTTAAAAAAAAAAAAAAAAAGCACAACAGGACACTGTTTTGTTTGTTGTTTTTGTTTTGGGAACCGTGTATTTTTAGATGAAACAGTTAAGAATTATTTGCATCGTGTGCATATGTGCTAAAAGAATGTGGCAGTGGCATAGTAGCTTTAGCAAATCACAGGGAGAAGGATAACTACAATGGGACTATAGCAGAATTTTGAATTCATCCTTATTTACAGCACTGGAGGACTACTCTTGGAATAAAAGTAAAACTAGAGATCCTATTAGAGTTAACATCAAGAAATACCAGGTATTTGCTTGTTTAAATAGCGTCTAGAGTATTATCACATGCAAATACTTATCAGCTTTTTAAGTGCATTGAAAGTGATATATACATACATGACATACATCTAGTTACCAGATACCAATAACACAGTTCACAATGAATCAAGATGAGTATCAGAGGTTTCAATCCTTGACTAAAATGTGGTTTTACTGCCTGTTAAATTGCACATGTGTGATACACAACATAGAATCACAGAATCATAGAATCATAGAATGGTTTGGGTTGGATGATCACCCAGTTCCAACCTTATAGGCAGGGACCCATCCAGCCTGGCCTTGAATGCTTCCAGGGAGGGGTAATTCACAACCTCTCTGGGACACCTGTTCCAGTGTCTCACCATCCTCACAGTAAATAATTTCTTCCTAATATCTAGTCTAAATCTACCCTCTTCCACTTTAAAACCACTTCTCCTCGTCCTGTCACTACATGCCCTTGTAAAAAGTCCCTCCCCAACGTGTCATGCAAATGTTCAAAAAAGTTCTTATTACTATACTCAAAACATATTAAGCTTCTTCAAACACTCTAAAACATATTGACTACTTCCACAGATTTATCTAATGAACAATATCAGACATAGTTCTGAATTCACACTTTTAAAATAATTTACCTACAGCTTCACCCATCAAATTTATCATTAACCTTCTAAAATCTGCACTTTCAGTCCAAACTCTCCATTTAGGTTGCCTGTAGGGAGTGAAGACACACAAGCATCTCCTGAGGGTGATTCATGTGGCCTTACAGTGTAATGTATCACCCTCTGAAAATGTCTCTTTCCACTGGCTATGAAAGCAGATGACTTCCTAAGATTTCAACATCTACACTTCAGATATTAACTTATGGCAGATGATTCTCCTCCCTAACAGGTAACTTCTTAGGGGAAGCAAGTTTCTTCCCTTGGACTGTGAAAACATAGTGAAGATATTTACCTGGATGCTTGCAGTTACTAAGAAATATAATTTATCCACTACTTAGGAATTTTAAATCTAGATACATACTTCCTATAAAGCTAGTTTCATATTCATAAAGTATTACTGCACAATTGTTTCAACATCCTTTAAGCTTACATTATAAAACACTGTTACTTTTTAAAAGTTAACAACATTTTAGTCATTAATATCTCAGCAAGATACACATCAAGTTGATATACTGTTTCTATTGCTATTTAAAAAAATAAAGCTTCATTTCTATTAGACATTCTTTTTCTTCTTTTTTCACTCTTTTTCAATCTCTCTTTTTCCAATCTATTTCTATTAATATTTCAAAACAATGAATATTTTGCCTATTTAAACAAAGTCCATTGAAGCTAGAAAGCAGCAACAGGCACACAGACATAAGAAAATTGCCTGATGACAATCATTATGCCATTGGAAAACCTCTGTCCTTAAATACTCCAGTGGCAGAACACACAGGAATTTTTCTGGAGCAATTCAAAACTATACAATCTTTTGCATAATATATTTTTAGCTTTTTTTTTTTTTTTTTTATAATGTATAATCAGTATCAGTAATACTGAAGTTAATGCAACTGTCCATAGAGGCAGACTGCTGACTAGATGTCCTGTTTATTATCCTCCAGATTGTTTTATACCTCTAAGAGATACTGCTGGACAAAACAGAATAAAATTCACCTTGAATTCTATTACTTCTCTCATGTTCTACTGGTTTCTTTGAATACTTTGTGATTTAATGTTTTTCCCTTGTTCCACTTCCTCTTAAAATTAAGTTAGGGAGGCAAATTGATTTCACAGTATTGATATTCACCTTTTAATCAAAAACTAGATTTAATGTCAGCGCACATACTGCCAAAAAATACTAATCATCTAATTAATTGAGTCATGATAAAATCTTACCAATATCAGCATTAACTGGGTAATCAGTAGGATGACTGAAAATATTCAGTGTTTGGTCCCACAAGTTACTGCCAAGTCTTGAAGTGTAGTAATCACAAAATCACAGAATCACGTAATGGTTAGGGTTGGAAGGAACTTTTGGAGATCACTGGCCCAAACTCTGCTCCAGCAGGGACACAGAGCAGGGACACCCAGAACCACACACAGGTGGCACTTGAAGGAGGAAACTCCACTGCCCCTCCAGACAACTTGTGCCAGTGCTCTGTCACCCGCACAGCAGTGCGTCCTAGTGTTCAGGGGGACAGCCTCCTATGTTCCTGTTTGTGCCCACTGCCTCTTGTCCTGGCACTGGGTATCACTGAAAAGAGCCTGGCTCTGTCCTCTCTGTACTGTCCCTTCAGGTATTTATACACATGGATAAGATCCCTGCTAAGCCCTCTCTTCTCCAGGCTGAAGAGTCCCAATTCTCTCAGCCTTTCCTCATCAAGGGATGTTCCAATGAATAACCTGCAGAATACCACTTCAGCGAGTGTCCAAGCAACTTTCAGTTGTTACAGAATCCAACACATCAGTGAAAGTGGTTGGCACAACAAAGAAGAGAATTTGTGCTTTTTAGTTCTGTACAGACAAACTTGGAAATACGAATTCATTAGAGCATACAGAGACTCTCAAACATGCTCAGAAAGATGCATTTCTGTTCAGTTGAATAAACTTAAAGGGATGATACTCAGCAGTGATTATGGACCTATTTATTTCATTTAGTGGAGCGTAATACTGAGATGTCTGAATTAGCATGTTTGCATGGTACATGCACCACACAGAGGTATTAACTCAGGAACCAAAGCTCTTTTGCCACGTTATAACAGTGACTCATCCTGGTTGAAAATGACTCATCTCTTTTGTACTGTAAAAGTGCTCTTAATTCCACCTTACAGTGGTGGTAGATAAAAATGTAGGAATATATGTAGGACATGTAGGAATAAATGTAGGATAAATGTAGGAATATACTTCCAACTCTGAAGAGAACTTAGTAAAGCCTATCAGCTTCCCCTATGCTGTTGGCTTCTAGGACAGACTGACACAGCGCTAACATCTGTGCCCAGAGAGGTCTCTTCTCACCATCTCCCATTACACAGCATATTCCACTTGAAAAAAAGTATAGGGTGGCAGCAAAACTCAAAGAGAGTTAGCAAGGAATACTGAATGCCCATTGGGCATACTGGTGAGACTAACAGAAACCTAGTTCTATAAATATGCTGCATATTGATGTTAAGACAGAGGAAAAGCAAAACAATATTAAAAATATTTGGCAAGCTTTTCATTAAAGTTGCAAATTTTAAAAGAGCTGTGAAAATTCTTTTTATAAATGACCTTTAATAGCAGAGGCTGAGTGAGCAGTCCTTTTGGACCCCATACACTGAAAATAAGACTTCCATGCTATGATAGAAGAGTGACTCTTCATTTTGTAGGGATTTTTTCAGCCATTTGCTATTGAAAAAAACAGTGTTATAAAGTGTTCTTTTATTTATTTACGTATTTGGCAGTTGTTTTAAAAAGCTTAGCTGGTGAGGTATCTACAAGATATTTCAATATATGAAAGAAATACACTGCAATTCAGAATCGTTACACTGTCTTAAAAAACTAAATGCTAGTAAACATCAAGAAGCTGAGAGAAAAAGGAAGATAGGAATTCAAGTCTTTTCATTGACATTTGGCAAAGTGAACACTATCACAAGCAAATGCAGTTAGAAAAAAATAATGGGCAGTATTAGCATTGGAAATCTCTTTTGATTTGCAACTTATCTATCCATAAATGCTCAGTTACTCATTTTTCCTTGAAAGAACATAACCTAATGGGATTCCCCCCAGATTTCCTAGATTAGCTAGATTTACTGGGATAAAAGTTTAATGGTTGGTCAACATCTTAAGACTAAGGAGAAATAATAAATTTGTTGAGCACAGTGCATCAACATTAAGGAGTCTACATGAAACTAATTATCTGGCCAAAGGCACATTAAAAAGCAAATGCAGTTGATGAAATTAAATTGAGCTTTGATTTCGCTTTGTGTTTCTACATCTGTTAAAAATACGACATTGTTAAGTAGAAGGAAGTTTTAAAGGGGAAAAATCAGAGGAACCTCAGCATCGCTCAGTTTTGAAAAATGAAATGAAGAGGTCTGTATATATTCTATTTAAAAGATAGAGAAATGGGCAAAAATTAGTGGCCTAGTCAGAACTACCTGATGTAATGAGGAAGGATTATATCACACATCATCATACCAATATCCCTGCATACAGAAAATAAATGTCAAGTTACAACCCTGAAAATCTTTCACTTCTCTGAAAAAGATCCTGAGCTGCATATTATGTAAGATAAAGTGACATTTAAATACAGAAATAAAGAGAGCAGAAATCATACCAGAGCAACAAATATAATGAAACAATTATACTGTAAACTCTGTTAGAAAGAATCACTTTAAGTAACTACAGGAACAACACTACACAAAAAGTGAGATGGAGCTAAGCAGTGCATGAAATGTTAGCACTTAGTGACAGAAGATAAAATGAGGAGCCTTCTATTGGGAGCAGGCCTCAGATGGAACTGTGTTAAATGAATAACTGCAATTAAGTCATGAATAATGCCAAAAGAATCAATGAAGCAGATTCAAATACAATTCCAAAAGACAGCTTTATCTTAGAAGTTATATAAACAGTACTGAATTATAAAGGGGAAAAATAAGACATAAAGACAGAAAGAAAGAAAGAAAAAGAAGGAAGGAAGAAGGAAAGAAAGGAAGAAAGGAAAAAAGGAAGGAAGGAACGAAGGAACGAAGGAAGAAGAAGAAAGAAAAGAAAGAAAGAAAAAGAACATCACAATTTTTTTATACAAGGAACAAAGGATTTTCCCAGGTTAGGACAAATGTTTCTGTGGCTACAATGAATTAAAACAGCCTAAATGTGTAAGATGCAAGTTAAGTCCAAACCATTGGCAGTAATCTACACCCAACCTGACCGGAAGTTACATCAAATATCCTTGTGCTTTGCCTAGGTCCTATTTTATATCTGGTCTGCTGCTGAATTTATTAACTTCTCTGACTAATTAATAGGAACTATAGTCCAAAAAAAGAAATAAATATTCTAGAATTGTACATTATTATTTGAAATATGTAATCCTGAGATTCTTTTCAACTTTTAAGTTATCAATATATTGGTCAAAGAAAGTTCTGTGCAACTCTTGCTGGTCAGATAGACGGAAAAAAAGAATTTAATATTTTGAATAAGTAAAGGAAAACATCCAAAGAAAATCTTAAGATCAATTACTTCTTCCATTATTAAAGAACAAATAAAATAAATCTAGATATTTGAAAAAAAAAAAAAAAAAAAAGTAGATCTTATGTATTTCAAAATTTATGCCAAGTCTAAAACTGTAAATCTGGAACCAGCAAAATTTCCACTGCTCATTAAGAAAAGTGTCTCGGATTGGATCAAGAATTTCATACCCTGGTCCATCTACCAGTTTATGGGGAGGCTGACAGTATTGGTTGAAAATGGCACAAAGTTGAAATCCCAGACCCCCAGTAAATTCTAACATATTTCTTCATATTGAGTAAGAGAACATCATAAAAAACACTGTAATAATAATGCAAACACTACTGATACAATAAAGACAGCAACTAACAATTATAAAGTAATTTAAAAGCAAACTGTTTTTTTATTATGCATTATACAGATAAAAATCTGCTAGGGAAAAACAAACAAACAAACAAACAAAAGATGTGACTGATTATCCGTAACTTAAGACTGAGACAGTAATAGTTAAAAGAGCATAATGACATAACTGTTGGTTGTGTGATGTCTTTTTCCACAAAAAAAAAATAAAATCACCCAGTATTTCTTTGAATATTCAAGTGGATGTGAATATCTCATGTATGGACTGAGTGTTTCTTTTCGTGTATAATGAACTGTACATACAGATAAGCATGATTTTTTTTTTCTTCTCCTTCATCACCAGAAAATTAACCTGAGGCCTCCAGAGCAGGAGGAAAAAAAAAAGAAAAAAGGTAATGGCAGATCAAAAAGACATTTAAAAGATTAAGAATTTTCTCCAGGAGTAAAGAAAAAGCAATTAAAGAATCCAAAAAAGATACTCTGCAAGAGATTTTAATGAGAAAATGCTTCCATCTTTAACACTCACAGGACAAATGGTATCCAGGTATTGATCAAACGATGGATAAACTAAGTTGTTTATACTTAAAACAGCATTTCTGTACAGGCATTTTAATTGCTTTCAGATGCTCTCAGATCTTAATAGTGATTAACTTCATTCAGTAGGCATGAATAAGAGGTTGTGTTCCAAAAGCTTGTAAATTTTTTCCCAGCTATGGCACTTGGTCCAATAAAATACAAAACTTCCACAGAAACTTTGCCACCAGTTTATCTAAACTAGAATATCATAAATTCAGCAGGTGAAATTTTCATCCGTGAAAAAAACAACAATTTAACAGCTTGTCTGTAAAAAGTAATCCATAATTCTTACAACAGTAATCCCAGCTTCTAAGTAAATCAAGATTCACAAATCCAAATGCTCTATGATTTGGCCCTACAATTGACTGCAACTCCATTTGCCTAAATGCCATTACATTGCCAGTCATACTGTTAACTACGTCTTCATTTCTTATTAGCAGTTTCTCATTGTGTTTCTACACAGACCTATGTATTTCATCTACAACAGAAAACTGAACAGGGTTAGAATGGAGGTTGCGCCATTAGCACCAAACTATTATTATTATGTAGGTCTCTCTGAAAGTAATACCTCCTATTTATCTCCATGGAAAATACAACAGCTACTAAGAACACAAGAACACTATTTGATAGAGAAATTCTCAGCTACAAAACACAAATTTTTCAACAGTCACCGTTGTTAGTAGTGCAAGGTCTTGCACCTTGGTTGCAGCAACTTCCACTACCAATACAAGCTGGGAGATAAAAGGATGAAAGGATTGAAAGGACTCAGCATAGTCCTGCCGAAAAGGACCTGTGGGTCCTTGTGGATGGGAAGCTGGACATGAGCCAGAAATGTGCCTTCACAGCCCAGAAAGCCAACCGTATCCTGGGCTGTATCAAAAGGAGCATGGCCAACAGGTTGAAGGAGGTGATCCTGCCCCTCTGCTCTGCACTGGAGAAACCTCACATGGAGTACTGCATCCAGATGTGGAGTCTTCAGTACAGGAGAGACATAGACCTGTTGGAGCATGCCCAGAAGAGGGCCACAAAAATGATCCAAGGGATGGAACACCATCCAGGCGGGGGACAGGTGGAGAGAGCTGGGGCTGTTCATCCTGGAGAATAGAATGCTCTGAGGTGACCTGATAGCAGCCTGTCAGTATCTAAAGGGGATCTACAGGAAAGAAGGGGACAGACTCTTTAGCAGGGTCTGTTGTGATAGGACATGGGGATATGGTTTCAAACTAAAAGAGAAGAGATTTATGTTAGATATAAGGAAAATGTCTTTTACAGTGAGAGTGGTGAATCACTGGAACTGGAAGCCCAGAGACGTGGTGAAAGCCCCATCCCTGGATACAATTCAGGCTGGATGGAGCTCTGTGCAACCTCATGTAGCTGTAAACATCCCTGCTCTTTGCAGAGGAGTTGGACTAGATGACTTTTAAAGGTCCCTTCTAACTCTAAGGATTCTATGATTAGCTATGTATTTTCACCAGCTATGAATAACAGCTTGCATGCTACATTCATAAAAATCTCCATGGCCATTTAGAACATGGCTTGCTTTTCACATCACTGTCATCACTGCTGAAACGTACCATCCACTGCCTCACTGTGCTCATTTCCACTGTTTGGTCTCCGGAAATATTCCACAAGTGTCAAGGAATATTAGTGGATGCACTTTTCCTCATTGAGGAATTCAGTGACACACCTTCGCTCATACACACTTCCATGTCAGACGCCATTTTGTCAGACTGCCCCTCTGCCTCCATCTGTCACACAGCAACAAAATGTAACAATACTGGTGGGAACGTTCAACCTTTGCTGCCATACCGCGAATATCTACCTCTGACCTTGTGGGCCAACACAGTAACACAGGAGCAGACCTTGTATTTAGTCAGTAACACACATCGTATGTTTTCAGTTCATGCCAGGGTGATTTTTTTTTTCAGAAAGGAGCTGCAGATGGTTATGGAAAAAGAACTGGCCAGAAATTCTTCCTCAGTAGAAGATACAGATGAATATTTGTTTAGGTTGAGGGACGTTTGAAAGAGTTCAGATCTGTGGTTCTAAGCTGCAGCACACAAATCCGCCCTCCAAGCCAAATAATAGCTCTGAACTGCTCTATTTATTGATGTAGACACAGCCATGTAAGTCATATTATTTACAGAAAAAGTAGCTTAAATATTAGCCAGATTACGTCCTTGTGTAAGCCTTCCTATAAAAAAATTTAGCTCAGGTGAAAATACAAATTAATTTAAAGGGAAATGTGATTAATTTTATATCAATATATTATTATGGTTGTATTTAAAATAAAAAAGTAAAATTAGAAATTAAAAAATTCTTAATTCATAATGAGTTATTCCATATTCCGCAAAAATGAATATTATGTTGCTATTTACTATAGAGGCAAGAGTGTTGTACTTTCACCTCTAGGAATACGCTGTCCTCAGCGTGTCCTATGTCTGTTTATGTGAGACTTCAAAAGCCAAATATATTTGGAGCTTTCAATAGAGGAAAAATATTACTTTAAAAATTGTTTTGTCACACTGTGACTGAGTGCACAGGAACCACTGTTTTCTTCCACTTGGATGAAATATTAATCTACTACAATCTTTTGAGATACTTTTCAAAACAAATGTACTGATTCACAACAAATCACCCTTCTCCTCTCAAATACTCACACTGAATACCAATGAGATGTTGAAAACTTTCTGGCTGTATCTATGTTGTCAGTCTGGTACTTGCAAAAAGAATGCGCTGTTGTGACGCATAAAGTTACCAGTTACAGTTACTAAATTTCTGGTAATATAGTCCTTTTATTCTCATATTTACATCCATTTGTTAAGCACTGAGGAGAAAAACACTATTTGCACTGCGTTAAGCAGCATTTCTCATCATTTGAAGTCCAACAGTAAGTGAAATTACAGTGCCAATACTGCAAATATTTCTGGGTCTTCTTGTGGTGGATTGATGCATCATAACATATGCATTAAATAATAATAATAAAGGTCATCCTTAACCCAAACCATTCTACGACCCAAACCATTCTATGATTCTGTGGTCTTAGCACAGCATTATGAATAGAGGGAAAAGAAAACAGTAGGTGCATTTGTGCAAGCTGTGCTGAGTGTAACTTGTTCTTATTTCTCTAAGTCAATCTAATTTGACTCATTGCAATTAAGACTGGTTTGAAAGGACATGATTTAAGAACTACTTGTTCATACCTAAAAACATTTCAGAGAGACAAATTAAATTCTTACATACACCTACTTTTGTGAGTGGACAAACCATAAGAGCAATTATACAAATAAAGAAACAAGGTACCTCCGTCTCCTCTCAATATTCAAGTAGTAATAGGTAACAGCAAACAAACTAAGTGGTATCAAGCTTAATAAGTTGGTTTTATCAACTTGTAAAGAACTCCATCATTCCTTCCCCTTTCACAATTTCTGTCATACACATACACTTGTACTCACTCATCTACTGCACTCTTCCTATCCCTTTCCATTTTTCTCACCTTCTCCTTTTCAGATGTTTCAGTGTCTCAGGCACAGAGCAGCTGACTGATAAGGTAGCATAGCTACCTATCTCTGTATCTCGAAGGAATAACGTAAGTCTTCCTACCTAAACAAAGTATGAAACTAAAACAAACAGCTTGACTTTTCATAAACCACAAGCACTGGGGTCAGCACCCTGAGCAGTAATTGACGTATCATTTTATATTAGCAACATGCTTCACTGGTACATCTTACAACATGGTTCATTTTATATCACAGCACTGTCCTAACACCTTGGCCCAGTTAAGACTAATTTGTGATACCTCTAATATATTGCATAGGGTTACAACAGTAACAACAATACAATGCAGTGTGAGCAACTGATACTCATTATCAGTCTGATTGTATGTTATCATGCCATACAAAATTCATGCAGTCAGAGTTATTAGGGTCTAAAAGACAAGTCCCAGAAGATGGGAGGCTTGCCAATATGACTCCCATCTACAAGAAGGGTTGTAAGGAGGATCTGGGGAACTACAGGCCTGTTAGCCCGACCTCGGTGTCAGGGAAGGTTATGGAGCAGACTGTCTTCAGGGAAATCACGTGGCATGCACAGGACAACCAGGGAATCAGGCCTAGCCAACATGGGTTCACGAAGGGCGGGTCCTGCTTGACCAACCTGATCTCCGTCTATGATCTAGTGACCTGTCTGGTAGATGAGGGAAAGGCTGTTGATGTGGTCTACCTAGATTTCAGCAAAGACTTTGACACTGTCTCCCACAGTATTCTCCTGCAGAAGCTGGCAGTCCGTGGCTTGGACAGGTACACTCTTGGCTGGGTAAGGAACTGGCTGGAGGGCCGGGCCCAGAGAGTGGTGGTGAATGGAGTTAAATCCAGCTGGTGACTGGTCACGACTGGTGCTCCCCAGGGGTCGGTGCTGGGGCCTGTCCTCTTTGATATCTTTACTGATGACCTGGATGAGGGCATTGAGTGAACCCTCAGTAAGTTTGCAGATGACACCAAGTTGGGAGGTAGTGTGGATCTGCCTGGAGGTAGCGAGACCCTACAGAGGGATCTGGACAGTCTGGATAGCTGGGCTGAAGCCAATGGGATGAAGTTCAACTAGACCAAATGCCGGGTCCTGCACTTTGGCCGCAACAACCCCAGGCAATGCTACAGGCTTGGGGCAGAGTGACTGGAAGACTGTGTAGAGGAAACAGACTTGGGAGTACTCATTGATGCTCAACTGAACATGAGCCAGCAGTGTGCCCAGGTGGCCAAGAAGGCCAATGGCATCCTGACTTGTATCAGAAATAGCGTTGCCAGTAGGAACAGGGAAGTAATTGTCCCCCTCTACACAGCACTGGTGAGGCTGCACCTCAAGTACTGTGTTCAGTCTTGGGCCCCTCACTGTAAGAAAGACACTGAGGCCCTGGAGCGTGTTCAGAGAAGAGCAACAAGGCTGGTGAGGGGTCTGGAGCACAGGCCTGATGGGGAGTGGCTGAAGGAGCTGGGATTGTTCAGTCTGGAGAAGAGGAGGCTCAGGGGAGACCTTATTGCTCTCTATAAGTACTTGAAGAGAGGCTCTTCTCTCGTATAACCACTGATAGGACTAGAGGGGATGGCTTCAAGCTGTGCCAGGGGAGATTCAGGCTGGATGTTAGGAAATATTACTTCTCTGAAAGAGTGGTCAGACACTGGAATGGGCTGCCCAGAGATGTGGTGAAGTCATCGACTGTGGAGGTGTTCAAGGAACATTTGGACATTGTGGTCCAAATGTTCCTTGGACTGGGTGATCCTGTGGGTCTTTTCCAACCTTGGTGATTCTATGACTCTATGATTCTGTAAGTCATAGTGACTGGTTCTCCTCGGAAAAAATGACAGTCTGTTTTTGTGTTTTTGTTGCCTGAAAAGCTGGATATGACATGATCATTAGATGCAGCTGGAAAAGACAGATTACTTAAAATAAATCTTGATAAAATTAATTAATACATTTCTTACCTCATTATATTTGTCTTTGTTTAGCCATCTAAAGTTGTTCAGATATAATGATGCTTGCTTGCATACTTTTCTTGAAGAACTTGAGTTAATTCCTAAGTTCACTTGCTTCCTGTATCACATAACAAAAAGGCCTGTGCTACCTGACACCTTTTCTGGATATTGCCTTTATATTTCAGTTCTTGTATGAGACCTTGAAAACTGCACAGCACATATTATTCCTAACCCAGAGACCATTGTATTTAAAAAAAAAAAAAAAAAAAAAAGCAAAAAAAAAGGTACATATACTAAGCTACAGTTTCTTCCAGTACTATGGAGAATCTCCATATATGTATTAAAATGAAATCATAAAGCATAACTATGGAATATATAAATCCAAAGTCATTTTTTATTGAATACTCTACAGAGTACTGGATGCAGGTCATATATAAACAAGGAGAAAAAAAATCATTCACCTTTCACTGATCATGTAGTTCAAGGATGTAAGTCTAATTCTACAGAAAAGAAGACAGACATCTTGATAGCATTCAAGAACTTAAATGTTGATGTGATGATACAGAACTATACTTAGCAATGTGATAAAATTAAGCTCTGAACCAATTCTTGCTACACTTATTCTAACAAGCACCATCTTACTAAATTGCTGTAGCAATCAATATCATTCAGTTCAGAGACCATCATATTATCACTGTGATATTATTCCCAATTCAGTAGATCAGCTTCACTTCTAGTAGGAATTAATAAAACAATACTGTGTTCTTCATGTTAAAAATGGCAATGCAATGTTTGCTCTGTAAAAGCTTAGCTTCCAAAGTGACTGGGCATCAAATTATTTTCAATGAATATATTTTTTTAAAAATCAAGAGTTTGCCTGAAAAAAATATCATGTTAATGATAAGAAAAATTGCCAACATAAGTGCAGGATTATCTTGCTTTTTTGCTATTTAAAGACTTTGTCTGAAATATGAGCTACAATACAATCTCAGTATTTACAACTATTTATAAGCTTCCATTCAGAACAGTTTTATCTTATGAAACAATCGGTGTACTCTGCAGTACTTATCTATTCAGTAACCTTTTCATTTCAATTATAAACAATAGTAATTTGGAATAAAGAATGTTAGAATAATGACAAGTAAACAGTCCCATTATCAGATCCAAATTTAGTCACTGATAACTGTGATATGCCTGCCTTCAAGAATAAGATTTTAATTGCTTTCTTTTAGCTTTTTATTTTATTTTGGTGTGCCCATTTGTTTTATAGGAGACAATGATGCTAAAATATCTTCTTTTGAAAAGCTATGAGTGTTTTGTTTTCCAAGATGTTAAATATACTTCTATGATTTGAAACAGGAAACCGGAATTTGGATGAGGGTCACATCAATGATGTGTTTTTTTACTGATCATTCTAAACTGACTTGGGAAAGCTGTAGATATTTTAAAACCAAGACACATCAGTAGAGACTTGCTTTACTAATATCTTTGAACAGTTTACCTTCACTGAATAAGATCAACTATGATTCTACAGAACTGCCACAGAAATATCATTCATAAGGGGGAATTTGCAAACCAGAAACATTACATCCTTGTCTTCAGAATGTAAAATTATCACGATTCAGGAAGAAACAAAAAAATCTTATTTTTTCCACTAAAGAGTAATAAATCTGTGCACTTCACAATGTAATAGTAAATGAGCAGTCATAAAATGAAAGTGGAAGAGAGGATTCACTAGCTTACGGCTGTGCTGGAAAATAACTTCACTCCTCAGTTCCTTCTCAAGTACTTTGAGTGCTACAACATATTTGGCTATCCGCACTGCCTAAATGTTTAAACCCAGAATCTCTTTTGAAGTGAACCAACTTTTTCCCTTTGAATCAAAAAAGCTGGGAGGATTTCTGGAAACAATTCAACACAGGGACTTCTCTCAATAGGCACTGGTGAACACCCGTGAGGTCTGACTCTCTGAATTTCATGATATAATACTGCAAAAGTTCTTACTGATTATAAGTTTGTAGTGAAAAGGCTTATAATTCTGCAAGTAACTCTTGGTGTTAAAAAGATTTCATGACTGAATACAACTATAGTTTATTACAAGCTTAAGTATTCAAAACCTTCTCATGCTTAGAAATGCCTAAACATAAAATACTTAATGCTATAGGTGAATATGGTTAAACAGCTTTAGGTTCAGAGACAGTTGTAACGTGCCTGCTTGGAAATCTTCCATACATTTGCCTTCAGTAAGCCATGAGATCGCATCCTATCTTCTTACAAAGCGTTCCCGAAATCAGTGACCGTTGGCAGCACTACAGTCCTTTGATTACTGGGATCCTGAAGCACATTCTCATATTGTATTTTGTGCTCACATGCTATACTGCATCTCATTTTATCATCATGCTTCATTTAAAATGAAAACAGAACAGCAAAATAACAAAAGTCAAAAAAGAATGAATTTACATATACTAGTGTCTACAGCTAAACACTGAAATTCCCACTGTGTTATATATTCACACTCTGTTATCTGTTGAAACAGTACTATTTCATTTTGACATATTATAAAATGTATAACTAAATGGAAAACAATTTCACTATTAACTAGTGACTTGCTGGAAGTAAATTAGTGAGCTTCCAGAAGTGATTTTCAACTTGTTATCTCCTAATAAACTAGAAGATAGCTCATCATTTAAAGGAATGATAATATGGCAAAATTATGACAGTGTTTTCAGAAGAGGACAGGTGGCCTGAATTAAGCCTCAATTAAGATTTTTAAATTATGAAATACTACATTTACAGAGTATAGTCAGTATATCTTCCCACTGATACATCAACTACTGAACATGATAGAAGCTTTCACATTAATTATAATGACTACTTCATTAATGGAAGTGCAAAAATGTTTGTGTAATCTGATTCAATTTATTGAATTAGATTGCAGTTTATCAGTCTGAAAGCAGTGTCCTTCCTAATTTTTGCAATATGTTAGTTCATCTTTAACAGATAAACAGTACATCGTATAACGATACTAATCAATGCTCATGTAAAAAATGATCAAGCACTAATATTCAAAACACTGAGATAAGGCATTTTAAATGTCTTTTAAAAGAAATATGGGATAGTCACTCAGCTTTAAAGATGCCTATGTTTTAATCAACACAGGATTGCAAAATGCATGGACAACATAAAATAAGTAACTGAACAAAAGGTTTGCTTCTCAAAAGTACCAAGTAGGTAACTTTTTTTTATTATTATTTTTATTTTTAATTCTAGCTCCTGCAATAGTCTCAGAAACCACCTCAACTCACTTGTCTAACATGAATGCACTCTTAAGACTTTAGGGGATTAATGTTAAAAGACTCCAAACTATGGACTTTGTGTCCTGACAGCATCAACTATGATATGAGCATAATAATAATAACAGGCTGGAGAAGTGGGCCCATGAAAACCTGATGAGGTTCAATAAGGCCAAGTGCAGGGTGCTGCACTTGGGCCAGGGCAATCCCAGGTATTTATACAAAATGAAGGAAGATCTCCTTGAGAGCAGCCCTGCAGAGGACTTGGGGGTCCTGGTGGATGAGAAGCTGGACATGAGCCAGCAGTTTGCACTTGCAGCCCGGAAGGCCAACTGTGTTCTGGGCTACATTAAAAAAGGGGTGGCCAGCACGGAGAGGGAGGTGATTGTGCCTCTCTACTCAGCTTTTGTGAGGCCCCATCTGGACTACATAAACAGGAAGGGGAACAGCTGTTTACAAGGGTGGACAGTGATAGGACAAGGGGGAATGGTTTTAAACTGAGACAGAGGAGGTTTAGGTTAGATATTAGGAGGAAGGTTTTCACACAGGGTGGTGATGCACTGGAACAGATTGCCCACGGAGGTTGTGGATGCCCCATCCATGGAGGCGTTCATGGCCAGGCTGGATGTGGCTCTGGGCAGCCTGGTCTGGTGGTTGGCGCCCCTGCACATAGCAGGGGGTTTGAAACTAGATGATCATTGTGGTCCTTTTCAACCCAGGACATTCTATGATTCTATGATAATTATGATGATTATATTTTAAGCTTTTTTTTCAGTTCTGCCAAATACAACATTAAATAGCTGCGAGCCAGTGAATATGAAATTATTTAGTTATTAGTGTTTCTTTAAATGCCAAATAATTCTATTTTCTGTTTTAGAAGAAGTATTGCCACACAATCAAGAGCTGTGTATGCAAACAACATTTATCCTCCACACTGAAATGATCCATACAAAACCTTGCAACTCTCACCCTCCATAAAAATATTTTGTACCTCAGAGAGTTCTGCACAGGATGGAAACTGAAGCATACTTTTATTGATTGAGGTCACAGGGAAAGAGAGAAAGTAAGGATGTGATTAGAAATGACATTTCCAGATTATCACTTAAGAGAAAAGGAAAAGAACAAAATTATTTAATGTAGAAAAGCAGTTATAATTTGAATAAATGAAATATTTCAGAGGGGGCTTAATATCTTAACAGTGAAAAAGAAGGGTTTGGTATCAACTGTGGAATAAGTGGATAGAAGCACTGGTCACATAAAGAAAATCCGTTACAGATGATAATGATAGTAACAATAATAATAGCTACTGGTATTAATTTAACATAAAGTTAACAAAGTAATAAATTGAACGTGAAGGTGCTTTGAAATTTCTGGACAAAGAGAAAGCTATATGCATATATGAAAATAGTGTTCTTATCATCCCCTGTAATAATGACTTCCTAAAGCACTTCAGACTCACATTTTATCACTGAAAGACGTGGTTTCTGAAATAAATGCAAGACCTTTACAGTTATTTTTTTCATTACTTAGACATTATAGTTTCAGGCCAAATTGTGGAAAAATTGAGTCCAAAGCTTTAAAAGAACAGTTTCAAAATCTAAAATACTTAATAATAATTATAAAAATTCTTAATACGAAAAATGAAGAGAATAGCTTTTCAGTGATGATGTGAAAATAATAGAAACATCATTTTGTACGTCATATAGTAGCTACAGGCAAATATATACAGGGCACAATGTATATCATACACGAAACTCATACACTATTCCATTTCAGTTTAGAAAATTTTGAAGCACATTGGCCAACAAAAGATCTGCAATACGTAGAGGTATGTGGGCCTAAGTTAACTATGATAAACCACCTATTTTGGAACAGCTTCAATGTAGTCTCAAGATAAGCCTATCTGAAACAACGCTGGACTCTTCTTCTGACTGTATCTCCAGCTGCATTCATAACAGGCCCAGCAGATTTTAATTCTCTGGAGAACTCAAGAATATCTTAATTTATCATTATTACACATTTCTAATTTTTGCCACAATTTCCAGTCCCTACCTACTTTTCTAAAACAAATTCTTTCTAAGTGACAGCGTAACCTTCTCTCTGTGTGTTTTTGTAATTAGACCGGTAATAGAATACAGTTTCGAGGGATCCTAAATTTGGCCTCCTGCAAAAATATACAATTAAGAATTTTCATGAGAAATCTCAACAAACAGTTCTGTACCAATATTACCTGCATGCATAAGCGAAGGACACAAAAAACAACTCCTTTGGAAGCCAGGATTCTTAGATTTAAATGCATTCTTCTGCATTATGCAGCATTTTTTAATTTTTTTTAAGGGGGAGAAATTTTCCTGTAAAAGTCACACATAAGATCCTAGTATACTTAACAGATCTGTGTTATTTGAACAACGCTAAAGAGCATATAACTGTGCGTGTGATCAATTATATACTTTTGTAGGCTAGAAGGAAACTTGGTTATTACACTGAGATATTTAAATCAGTGAGAAAACTTAAAAAGGAGGATTTGTTACCAAAAAAAAAAAAAAAAGAGAGAGAGAGAGACAGAGAGAAAATAAAATATTTAACTTGCAACTTCAATATCGGGTTGGCTTTTTTGAGTCTGGAGCTGGATTCTAACAGGAAATTCAAACTTTAATTTCTCAAACAAGGACACATCTTAGGGCTACAAAGTCAATTCAGGGAACGGAGTGCCTTACTCAAAGAGAGGTTCAGAGAACCGGGACTGTTCAACTCGAAGAAGACTTAGGGGACTGTTATAAATGTGTATGAATACGTGATGGGGAGGAGTAAAGATGATGGAGACAGGCCCTTCTCACTGTCACCCAGTGATTTTGGCAAGGGACACAATGAAATACAGGAAATTTCATTGAAAAGGAAGAAAACATTATATATACCAATTGTCTTCCATTTTGAATTATTTTCTTCTTTTTTAATCATCATTTAAAAAGGATCTACATCTGTTTCCATGGGTGACATTCTAAGAAACGGAATCTGTACAGTGTATTTATCATTAACTAACTATGACCAGCCTTTCAGGACTAGGCAGGGACTGGATACTTTAGGCATGACTCGTGGTTTTAAGCTGCTTTCTTATCAGATCAAATGGTTCTGCTGACAAGGTGAGGATTATTTTCTATCTTATCTTCCTCTTTTTGGCCAGCTAATTTGTCTCTGGATTCTTTCCTGTCAGCTCATTTTCTTTGGTATTTTGCTGTCTTACTTCCCCCTTTTTTTTTTCTTTGCAATTTTTAATCTCTTCCACATAAATATGGATATCTGCACCCTAAAAAACTTCTGTTGTTTTCCCACATACACCCTATCTCCTATTCTCTTATTCCATTCTACTCTGCACCAGTTCTCTCTCCTACACCAGACTTAAACCTGTAATTCTTAACCTCTGAAGTTCTTCTTCTTAATCTTAATTGCTTTTCTTTTTTTTTTCTTTTTTTTTTTCTGCAGGTGTCACAACTGCCTAGATTGCCTCTCTGAGTACTACTTGCAAAACACTATTACATGCTCACCTACGCTTTCAGCCCCATTTTCCTTTGCTTTGCTTACTTTACAATGCTCTCTCATTTGTCAGCCTCATTTCCCTGACTTCATTTCATTTAGTTATTCCTCTTGATCTTTAGCATTTCGGAAAACTATATCTAAGTCATCACGCAGAGCAGTTATCTGTCCAGAAGGCCAACAGGCCTGGCTAAACATTTGTCCACAGAGCTAAACCCTATTCCTCTCCTTGTTCCTTGAGACAAGAAACTTGCATCCAAATTGCCGGCATCTTCTGGCAGGTGTTATTTCCTGAGCTGTGCACTGTTTTGGAATGCATTAATCAGCTATGACCAAAACCATGCCAAAGATCATGCTCATACTTAAATAGAATTATATAATCATAGAATTGCTCAGGGTGGAAAAGACCTTAAAGATCATTGAGTGCAACCACAACCCAACCATACTACCCTAACAACCCTCCACTAAATCAATCATGTCCCTGAGCACCACATCCAAATGGTTTTTAAACACATCCAGGGATGGTGACTCAACCACCTCCCTGGGGAGCCTATTCCAGTGCTTAACAACCCTTTCTGTAAAGAAGTTTTTCCTGAAAAAAAGTTTTTCCCAGGAAAACTTAAATAGACACATGATATACTCAAACATCTACCTACTTATTCAGTCTCCAATGTCTCCCAGCAATCCTGCTCCCTGCTTAGATCTGTCTAGGTTTTTCTTTCCTCTGCTTTAGAGAACATCAATGCTAGAGACTGAGCTGTGCAAACAAGTGGGGAAATGGGGAAGAAGTGCAAGCTCAGGTGGGTTTTGCCAAAGCAAGCAGGAGATTTTAACTCAACTGTAACATGAAAACAGAGAATGCAGCAGTAGGGTCAACAGATAAGCTGTTGGGTGCCTTCAGATGGCTCTATTCAATTCCTGCCTGCAACAGCCTTTCTTAATTTAACTCTGACTAGAAGCAAGGCACAGTTATAAGATATTATAGTAACTTTCAAAGAAAACAGTAGTTTAAGGAGATGGTTGCTGGACTTTACATTAGCATAAGGCCTCGGGATATGTATCAAAAATAGAATTTCAGGATGAAAAATTAAGAAAGATATGTGTGCAGCATGGAGTTATTTTAATTAATTCGGTTTCTTCAGGAAACTGTATTCATGATGATGTTATCTAATCAAGCAAAGAAGAAAAAAAGATACATGTTCTACTAAAAATGAATGGGGAGATCATTTTCTAATGATAGCTAAGGAAGTTCATACCTTGAAAGGTTTTTTGTTTATAAAGAGCAAGGGAAAAATTATAAAGGATTATCATTTGCTGTCATTTGTATTTTAAAGTACCGAGCTGCCAAAATTTCTACTACATACAATACATTTATGTAGCAATAATGTTACATTACAGAACTCATTTATGGAATTAGGGTGCTGGTTTCCTAAACTGTTAATTTAACAGCAAGTGAATATAAACCAAGTGTTCAAAAGACTGCTTGTGTCAAAGTAATTCTAGCAATCCTACCTGTTGGCGGGATGATTCCAGGAGACATTAGGCCTGGGACAGAATGTGGCATGATATGAGAATTCTCTGGAGAGGTGACACTTTGAGTCCTCTTAGGAGGCCTTCCAGGTCTAGAACTGAAACAAACAAACAAAAAATTTTTACAATTAAGCTGTTGTCTTACACATCATTTCAAAGTTGTTTCAAGTGGTAACATGGACTGTAAATAAATTTGTTTCAAGGACGGTTGCTTTTGCAGTTAGATGTAATAGACTTCCATCACTAATTAGATTACATGCTGAATTCATTTTCCTCATTGAAGATCAGCCGCTCTTGATGCATAATTCATAGCGTGCACCTCGTTACCTGCTTCTTCATATTAATATCTATACACAGTTTGAATTGCCTCGTTTGCATATGCTAAAGTTCTGCATGCAGCCTTCAGCACGAAAATTATGCACTAACTTGTAATAATTATTACAGTCAGCCTGCTATTGATTTATGAGACTTTTAAAAACCAAATATGTGTAGTACTTGTAATGAATGATATTTTAAGGTTCTTCAGGAAATTAAAAGGCAATGGCTGCCTAAGGAAATGTTCTGCTTGTTTGATTTAATACTACAGTTAGCTGGGAGGTGGAATGAAAGAGTGATTCAGACCTATAGCACATTTTTCGATGATATGTTTTATTACTTTGCACTGCTAGCCTGATATCTAGATGATAAATGACAATACATATCTAATGTGTGAAAAGGTCTTGCAATTTCTTTATTTTTTGTCATTTAAAAGATAAGTCAAGTTATCATTTAACCCTTATTCTTTTTAAAGTGAAAATCTCACTAAGCCACCTTCTTTAAATATACTACTTCATGCCAGAAACAAATCAGAATTTTTTTGTAACATGCTGTGTTAAGCAACTGCCGCCATAGCAGCTTACTTCTGTCCAGCATGGGAAAATAAAGGGCTTCAGGTTTAAACACTCCCTGTCTGTTAAATGCTTTCATACACAACTTTCCATCTCCTGAACTCTGTAAGTAGCATACAAATTAGATACAGATTACAATAACAATACTTATTACCCACTTACATGCAAATATGTATCTGCTACATATAATGCATATCCAAAGGCCCTCATTCCTATGTATAGATTATAACACGGTACTATTGCAATACCCTACACATGCTTATTTAGGGGACATTTGGATGACTTCACAGAAAAAGATGACACGATATGCAATTCTAAGAAATAGGTGTTAACCTTCAGTTTGCCATACATTTGGCATTCTCCATTTATTCCAAAAGGAAAAAAAGCTGTGGAAGGTTTGGCTCCTCATGTCCTTACACTAGCAAAGCTCTTATCAAGGATAATGGATTTTTAGCTATGCTGGAAGTGCAGAAGGAGGTGGGTAATAAAATACCTGCATTTTCTGTGCATATTACTTACCCTCGTGTTTGGAAATACCTCTCTTTTTGCAACTTCTATCTTTAATAAACCAAAAACAATCAAAGCATAGGGCATTTTCTTGGAGTTTAATGACTCAAGGTATTGAGTCATTAAACTTAACTGATCATTAATTCCCAACTTAATGTCCTGAGCTGAGGTCATTATCAAAATTATAAGCTCGATAATTTCTTTGATTGATTTGGGTTATTTCACTTTCCTTAATACAAACAAAATCATATCATGTTCACAGCTACAAGAAAAAACAGTGTCGAAAAATAATATTGTCTTATTCCAGCTCACAGAACCAAATTTAGTGTCATCATCTCCTTTGAAATTTCCTTTGTAATTTACAATAAAAACAAACATACCATGAATGCACATAAAACTGATAAAAATTATGGACAAAAATGATCTGATTTGAATGAAATGTTTCTAATATATTCAAACACACACACACACGAAAATTCCACTATGTAAGAAAACTTTAATGGCTTACTTTAAGTATCTATGATAATGCACTGTTCTCAAATCACAGTTAGGATATGAGTATGGAAGGGTCCAAAGACAGCATACAAAACAAAAGCGGAGTGCTACACACAGTGTACCAGCAGCTCCCAAGTCTTTAAAAACTTCACTCCTGCAAAGATTCCCTTTGACAAATTAGCGCTTACCACCACATAGTCCCAATAAAACAGAATTATGTTGTCTCAAGATGCAATTTTTGCAAATGTACACAAGAGGACTAATGCCCTCTTTAAGGTCTATGAGAAAACACTCGCAAACTGATCCGGCAAGCAAAGGTCAGAAGCAAACCATAGGTAAATTTCTGAAATATCAAAGCCAAATTCTTCCTTGAGTCACCTTTTACATCAAGCCAGTTATTACACCCTACACAAAACGTCTGTTGCACTCAAAGGCATAAATGATCCCAGTAACACAATTTTACGCTGTGATTTATCACAAACGTCAAACTATTAAATAAGTATTTTCAAGAAGTTCTGAACTTCAAATTCCGATCCAATTAACAACATTTAAATATAAATTCTGACAAGTAAATTGCTTTTGTCCTCATACAATTATTAAGTGACTAAACAGAAACTCTAGTTTACTACAAAAAAGACTTTCTTCTGTTTGTAAAATATTTGTTTAATTACAACCAGGTGGAAAAAACATATGTGATATTTTTTTTAGTCCAGAAGATCTTATTTAGATTAACAACAAACTATGTAATATGCAATTAAAATGAGTAGAGCTCTGACTGGTTATACTTAGTACACACCAACTGTCCCCGGTAAGTAATTAAATAACAATATTTGTCTTGATCTGTTATTTATGTTATATACTTGTTTCATTAACCCAATTCCTAAATTGAAATATTAACATACAATCTGTTTTTAAACCGTAAAAAATAAGAATTGCAAGAGTTTTGTATCAATCATTTTCAAAACTGTAAACAAAAAAGCATTAAAATTTCTTTTAAAAAAATTGATTCCAGTTTGAAAACATGCATGTTGTTTCGAAGCTCATTTTCATTTTTATTTCCATATGAAGAACTATTAACAAAAAAAAAAGTATACCAAATGAGTTTAAGTATTGCAAACAGAATAATAAAAATAACTTAATCTTTTTTTTTCTTTTTTTTCTTTTTTTATGTTCATAGAATCACAGAATCATTAAAGTTGGATAAGACCTCTAAAATCATCTAATCCATCCATTGTCCCATCGCCACCACACTCACTAAACCACGTCCCTACATGCTACATCTACACATTTTGGGAACACCTCCAGGGATGGTGACCTCATCAGTTCCTGGGGCAGACTGTTCTAATGCATTACCACCCTTTCTGAGAAGAATTTTTTTTCCTAATAACTAACTTTTCTAAACTTCTGAACCATCAAAAACACAAGTTCACTTTCATTCCAAGCTAAGAAACCTGCTTTCAAGTACTCACATTCATATTTCTTATCAAAATCAGAAGATTTGCCTTACAGGCAAATAGGTATGAGCTTATTTTTTATGCAAACAGTATAATAAAATGCCAGAGCAATGTAAGCCATTTTTCCAGCTGACTTCAGTGAGATACAAAAAACGTCAATTAAAAATTTCTGATAAAACTCCTTTGGCCCTTCCAAAACTAAACACCTAAGCTTTTGTTTATATTGTAAAGATGCTGTAAGTATCTTTATCAATCAAAAGAGTATATTTATAAATATTAATATACTTTGTAAAGTATATTTATCTATCAAAAAAGTTTGGTTTATATCTGAATAAAACTTATAAAACTACATACTGTAATATTGGTTCATCTAAAAAGAGGCTTAACTTAAGATAATGACAAATACACCAATGGGTAAATTATTAAAAGCCAAATCAAGATGACAACATTGCCAAAAGAAGCCAACATATAACAGTATCAAGGGTAATAGTACTAGGTACTGTGGAGTCTATGGGGACTCTGCAAGAAGACAGTACAAGAAATAGACCTGGGAGTCATAGATATTCTTCCTTCTTTCTGTTTCATTATTTGTGGATAAAAATTTGAGACGGTAGAACAATTCAACAAAACTTCACAGAAGCAACAATGATTAACTGCTTAAACAGCTGAGAAGAAGCCACAGGGGAAGTTACCAGTTCCTTATCTATCTTTCTGCTTTTATAAATATAAATATTTAAGCTAGAATTTTTTTCTCTTTAAAATTTAAATTTTCTTTCATGAGAGTTCTTCAAGTATGTCTGAATATCACTAACATAGTACTCAGTTTTGAAGTGGTGCACCTAAACACATTTAGCTCTCTCAAAAGTTGTGTGCTTTACATAGGCTTATGTAAGCTTTATATCCACATTTTCAGTCTTTTTCACAGCTTGAAAGATATTCCCACAGGCAGTTGAGTTTTATGTTTGTAGACAATCGTCACAATTTACATTTCCAAAATACCACTATGTGACAGGAGACCTAAAAGTGCACACTGGTGAATCTTGAAACTCTCAAAAGGAGAAAGAATGATTTCCCTTTTGCATCAGCTAATTAGATATTCAGAGCTCCTTCCAGAAACACTGAAAATAAATCCATCTTTTTTTTTTTTTTTTTTTTTTTTTTTTTTTGTGTCAGATTTGTAATTCATCCCTTTAACTTTCCCAAGCACTTCAAACAATACTATGGCTCTAATATTTTCCTCTTTGAAAGAAAGGATATATATGTTTTTTCTACTGTGACTGGCATAAAACTTATACAACATGACAAGAAACTGAGAGGATGTTGTCCAAAAATGCAACAAGTTCTCTGAAAGCAGAATAGTTCTTTTTCGGTCTTCTGATCAATGTATATCATTCATAAATCTTTCCTATGTTCCTGAATCTAGACAACAACAGATGGTGGAATTAAACAATAAAAAATAGAAGAAACTGTGGTTATTATCAGATAAAATGTTGTACTTTGATTACACTTATAAAGTTTTATACACCTCCAATTGTATTATCAAACTACAAGCTTGTTCCCAGAAATCATTTTGAAAGTGCAAAACAATTAAAAGCAGATGTAATCAGCAGAAAATGTGATCCAGCACAATTGTGTGGAAAGAGGTGAAGAGAGAATAGGAATAGGTCTAATGGTAGTCTTTAAAAGTAAGCAGATTTTTCATTCTGCACTTTTTACTATCTGCCAAAAGACAGCCATGGGCTTAAAATTTAAGGGTCTCACTCCTGAAAGCCTTAGACACACAGACCTCCCACTGATTTATATTAGAATTATGAGCACAAAGGAAGGTATTGGCTCAAAAACAGCTTAAATTCTTCATGAGTAGTACATACATCTCAGAACACATTACTACCATTTTATAGATGACTGACTGCATGACAAAACATATAGTATAAAAGAAAAAGTGTGCAACACAGCAGAGATAATGCTGTGATTAGATCTTCATCTTTCCAGTGTCCTGATGTTGAGGAATAATTGCTCAAATATAACTCTAGATGAACAAAATTTTGTTCTGTGTTGTTGCTGTTGTTGTTGTTTTTCAGTGCACTAAGTATCCCTAAAGAGGACAGCAACTCCAAACAGCTCTAAGAAAGCAAACAGCTTTTCTAACAAAAAATAATAAATTTCAGAGGTAGTTTTCTACATTTAGGGCCACAGCTTTATTTTTAACCTTGTCTGTGCACAGAAATATTGTCCTCATTTGAAACTGAGCAAACATGATGCAGTGAAGCTGCCACTGGTCAGGCAGTTTTATCATCAGTAATAGTGGGGTAGGGGTGCTACGCTTGGGAGGTGATAGGCAGTAAATGTGCAACAAGCATTTGGCATATTTATTTAATGTATTTTTTATGTTCTTAGAACTGCTTAGAACAGCTTTGAATATCAATATCAATTTCAGCTACATCAGCGTTTATGCATCTCATTTATGTATGTATTGAAAATCTAGGCTTCATTTCTTAGTTGTTCTACTTTCCCTCGGTGCTTCAAAGCCAGCAGACTGACACAGAATGTTTGACCACAGAGAAGTTAGTTCAGTGAAATTTAGGTGAACAGCCACTGTAAGTGGTTACTGTGTGCTCACAATATGACAACCACTGCAATAGGACTGAGGATGTCACAGCCTGAGGGCTGACCTGATGCAAAGACAGGGATAACCTGCAACAATCTGTAACCAAAGACAACGGACACTTCCTCCACAATATACAAGGTTCTCTGTTATTGCCATAGTTTCCAGGCTGCTCTCAGTGTCATACATATGACATACATACAGTGACATACATACCTACATACTAATATGACTTGAGCCAAAGGTGTATCAGTTCTGAAGAATAAGGTCTGGGAAGATCGACTGAACAAACCTCTTGTGTAAGTTAACTCCTTTGGTTGGAAAACTCTCTTGCCAAGGTAACCTTCATAATCATCTCTAATGCACTGTACTAGCATTTTAAAGGCAAAAAATGACATCATTTTAGGAAGGTCCATCAGAAGGATCTACAAAAGCTGGATCGCTGGGCTGAGGTGAATGGAACGAGGTTCAACAAGGCCAAGTGCCGGGTCCTGCACTTTCACCACAATAACCCCATGCAGTGCTATAGGCCTGGGGCTGAGTGGCTGGATGACTGTGAAGAGGAAAGGGACCTGGGAGTGTTGGTTGATGCTCGGCTGAACATGAGCCAAAAGTATGCCCAGGTGGCCAATGCCATCCTGGTCTGTATTAGAAATAGTGTGGCCAGCAGGAGTAGGGAGGTTATCACCCCCTGTACTCAACACTGGTAAGGCCAAACCTCGAGTATTGTGTTCAGTTTTGGGCCCTTCAATACAAGAAAGACATTGAGTCCCTGGAATGTGTCCAGAGAAGAGCAATGAAACTGGTGAGGGGTCTGGAGCACAAGTCTTACGAGGAGTGGCTGAGGGAGCTGGGATTCTTCAGTCGGGAGACAAGGAGGCTTGGGGGAGATCTTATTGCACTATACAACTTCCTGAAGGGAGGTTGTGATGAGGAGAGGTTTGGCCTCTTCTCCCAGGCAACAAACAGGACCCAAGGAAATGGCCACAAGTTGCACCAGAGGAGATTTAGATTAGATATAAGGAAAAACTTTTTCTTTCAGAGAGTGGTCAGGCATTGCAATGGCCTGCCCAGGGAGGTGGTGGAGTTGCCATCTCTGGCAGTGTTCAAGAGGCATCTGGAGGATGGTTGGACTAGATGATTTTATAGGTCCTTTCCAACCTTGTGATTCTATGATTCCTTGATTCTGTGACCATACATTGATCTAAACCCCATACTTCGCTACTGTAAAAGTTCACCCCTTCTACTCCCACTCAGGAAAAAAGCAAAAGAATGCAAGTCTGAGATTGGACATATATCTATTTTGGCTGTTAGGAAAACAAACATGAGAAATCACACCATGTCCTTCCTACACGCAGCAGTAATATGAAACAATAAAACACTCAGTACAATTACCTTAAATTTATTTTTCTTCTCACAGTTAAAGAGAATATGTTCTCACGCAATAATTAGTGTTGAACCCACAATATATTAGAAAGATTTACTGAGACAGTAAACAATGTTGATAAAAACAAATAGAGATTTGTTTCAAAATCTTCACAAAGGAGTACACAAATAATCTTCCAAAGAATTACACTGTGCTATTAGATTGAGTAGTGGAGAAAGCATCCTGACAGAATGTGACTATATTTCAGTAACTGAACACTCTATTGCTGTTTTTAAACCAAAATGGCCCAAAATGGATATTTGGTCAAAAAATGCAGCTCGGTTTACGAGTACAAACAATGTAGCCAAAAGACAGGAAATATATTGCTCTCCAGAGCCATGTATTACAGCAATACTTGTTTTAGTAATACTACTTAGTACAAGAATGCTACACTTCTCGATAGTTAGAGAAGACCTTGTTGAATTAATTCTTTTCCTAATAGAAAAGTCATGTACCTATCATGACACTTTCATTTTCCTCAACACTGCACCTAAACCACTGTGCGTTTTGGCCAGACCAGGAATATTTTTGATATAAGAGTCCAAGATACAAGGTGGGAGTGCAAGAAGATATATTACAACACCACCTGTCCGCTCTCACTTGATGCTAAAAGTCACACTCCAAACACAACAGCAGAAACGAAGAAAAAAAGTTCTTCTTTACTGACTTTACCTGAATACATGAATGACTGAAAGGGCAAGAAAGGAAATAAAACCATTTAGAGTATTACTGGAGTAAATTAGAATATCAGATTTAAATACAGCTGTAACTGTACGTAAGTTCAAAAAATTACTGCAATATAGCTGTTCTCTTAATGAAATTGAGATCTGTAAGTCATCTTCTAAAAAGAGAAAAACAGATAAAAAAATTAATCTAATTCTGTTGGGTGGAAAATTTATGATGTCAGAAGTAAGTTAATCCAAAAAGTTCACCATTTCATCTAATTAGCTGAAACACTAGATCTGCCTGAATGTTCTTAAAACATTTAAGCATGTTGGCTCTGACGGTCGTGCAGTAACTGTGAAACACAAGCTTCTGACGATGGCAGCCCTACAATCCAGAGTATGAAATAAGTCTAAAAGGATAATGAAAATCAGTTATTAAACAAAAGTCACATACAAACTGAAATCATATTGATATATTTTTAAGTAACAAGAACACTGCATTAGAAAAAGTAGGCAGACAACAGCAAGTAAATCACAGTACTGCAGATCCTGAGAAAAGAATTTAGAGATACAGTCAATAAGTAGCAAGAAAAAAAACTGCAGAACTGGACTTATTTCCCCTATTCACACTGCTGTCTTTTCAAAAGAATCCATGCAACTGAAAAAAAAAAAAAAAAAAAAAAAAAGCATACAACAATCAGTGTTCTGAAGTACATGTTTCCCACAAGCGCTCTTTCTGTCAAGTTATAACAGATGACTTTCCTATTTCACTCAGCCTTACTGCATAAACCACACCCATAATTTACATGTGCAAGCTAAATGATTTCTTCTAACAGTGTTATTCACCCACATGAAATCCCAAGCTCTAACAGATGCGAAGACTATTTTTTCCTCAACTATTTTCACCTTCTATTAGCATTTTAATTCTATAAATATCCCTTCAAAACAACATCTAGAACGTACATCACAAGAATCTCAAGCACTGAGCTAGCAGGCCAGAAAGGCAAGTTTGATACATAATGGAGCTTTGTAAAAGAATTTTAAGCTTTCATTTAAAAAAAAAAAAAAAAAAGTTGCTGAGATGATCCTTTATGTGAAGCAAGTGTAACTGATGTGGTTATGTCTGTTGGAGTCTGCAGATGGCCTGAAACAATGATTTAAATGTATGAACTTTAGTTTGAATGAACAGACCTGCTTCAAGGCTTGTTTTCTAACCATCTGCATTCATTTCTGTGTATAACTTGCACATGTAATTACAAATTTGTGAACATAAATCAGATAATTGCATGTACAAATAACCAATTAGACTCAAAGCACAACAGCACATTCCTCTTTCAATCACATATATGTAGCACATATACGCAACTTAAGTGAGTATTTTCATTTAAGAAATCTTTGTTGATTATGAAACTAACATCTGATTGATTTTCCAGTAGGAGATACCTGACAGCTACTGCTATTTTGAGTTCTGTAAAACAAAAAGAACAGAAACAAGAAAAAACACCTACATAGTAAATAAGACCATCACAGCTCAAGGAGACATAGAACTGGTGTTCTTTACCACCTGCAGTAAAGATAAATAAGTATTTCCATATTGATTTAAGCTCATATAAGAAAGAATAAAAATACTGTACTACTCATGGTGTTTTGTCAAAATACTCTGATTCTCCTGACAATCTGTTAATTAACGTGCTATTCTTATCCATAACAGTTGATAATGGAGTTCTATCATATAAGTGTACCCACTGTAATATCTGAATGCATTCATCACTTAATTGGCCACAATTCTTCGTGCAAAACGCTGAAACAAGTGAACTGTCACCTCTTTAATGAAGCTGCCTATATCTTAAACCCCTTGCCCTTTAAAATACTATTTATACTCAAGATGAAAAATTGTATTCTGGTTTCTGCCAGAGACCGTGGTTAATGTTCACTGCCCTTTATTCACCTTATTTTTAATTCTGAAAATCCACACTCATTAACTGTACACTTCCAAGGAATTGCTGGAATCACCTAAATAAAAGCTTAGAAGTGACATTTATTGTAAATTTGATAGTCACAGTTATGATATGAAATACTGAAAAGACTCTCTATTAGTCTGCACAGCTGTAAGTGTGATGTGATAGATTAAGGGTAACATTATACCACCCACTACAAACAAACAAACAAAAAATATTTAAATAAAGCATTACGTAGTTGTATCTAAGTAGAGAGACAAATTTACTAGATGAGTACTGAACATTATAATGACAAGCTTCCTTGAACAGACAAAGGGTCAGAGTGAGGTACTAATGATGGGTAGCACTGTATAAGTAACTGGTGAATTGAATATACTTTTTTGAGTGCACTTGAGTAAATACTGACCCTTAAAACACTCAGTACAATCTCAATCACTTAAAATACATGTGAACCAGGAGGTGTCAGAGGGCTGGTTAACCTTGTAGGTACTCTTTAATCAGTAAATGCTTATTTCTCTCCTTATACATTATTTCCGTAAAACAAAAAATATGGACAAAAAGGGAAAAAAATAAGCAGTAGCATATTCCAGGAAAAATCCCCAGTCTGTATACCCAAGCCCCAAAATCTCCAGTTAGTGATATCAGGATCCCAAGTATGTTCATTGTTCCAGTCTTCTAAGTCTAGATGTAGCCCTTATGTACTATGATAGATTACAGAAAAATGCATTTTTGTTCTTCTAGTGGAAAGCAAGGAACAGAAACAATCATCCAAATCTCACCTCCTACTTTGCAGAAGCATCTAGAAGCATATGAAGGCTAGCACAATTTTCGCTACTGAGCAACAGTAAGGAAGTGGTAGAGTCACTGTCCTGGGGTTGTTCAAGAAATGTAGGGAACTGTCACTGAGGGACATGGGTTAGTGGGCATGGTGGGAGTGGGTTGATAGTTGGACTAAATATTTTAGAGGTCTTTTCTAACTTTAATGATTCTATGATTACAGCAATTTGGAAAGAGAATACCTAATACTCTCAAGTTCTAGAATAGTTTTTAAAAAATAAAAATAATTACAAAAAAAAAACAGTACCATTGTTTCAAGTGGAAGTATTGCAATGATCCAACCAAAGATACCTGTATTTATTATCCTTTCAACAATTTGGAAGTCAGACAGAGCACTGCTCTCAGGCTACAATCAGGTGATATCTTAAAATATATCACCATAACCCCTTAGTGCTTGTAGGTATGTTATTTATGGGTCTGAAATACAAACACTGCTCAAAGTTGCCTCATAACTAGCTTAAAACCATGTGAAATAAGTCTGTTACTAATGCGCTATTCTAGGGAAGCACTGAGAAGTTAAATGCTCATTTCTGTCAAGTAGTACAAGCACTATGCTTGTGATAACAGAGATGACAAATGCATCAACTACCACTAAGGTAATATTTCTTTGTATTTTGGTATTTCAATTTGTGTGAAGTTTCATGAAATACAGTTACATAGGAAGATATCAAAAGATCTATTTTTTATGGAATAACTTAAAGTAATTACTGAGAAGTTTATTTTAACATGCAATTCAACAAACCTAATCATGGATCTGCCCTGTATTCACATCGTGGCTGGAAAACTTAAACTGCACTAGCATCCTTACATCCCATCTACAAAACACATTCTAAGATAGTAGACTTTGAAACAAAATTACTGCTGTATGAAAAGATCTAAGTGTGTTCCTCACATTTGCCAAAATAAAGAACCCCGAAACTGAAAGACTGAATTCATCATGAAAGCCAAATGATTATAAATGCATTCTGGGTGATGAATTCTGGTTGAGACACTTCTATTTAATTTCATTTTTCCTTTTATGAACTATGCATCTTCAAGAGAACAGGATAGCATGGTAATACACCTATGTCAGAAATCCATAAAAGAAGTTTCATGTAGGAGTGTGACTTCAAGATGGTCAAAGCAGCAATAGAGACTCATAGGATACTCTCAGAAAGAGCCTATTCTATAGCTGTCCAGTAAATATATCCATTCAATATTTGATTGGCATGCTCTGCACCTGGAACAACTCCAGATACAAAGAACTATGTTTTAGTTCTGTCCGTATTGACTGTACCACTACTTCAAATCCTGACTGAGCATTTTATAATGACATAAAAATTCATCACAATAATTAAAAATACATTTCCTCTCCATGTCGAGAGTCAAATTAAGCAAGAATTTAAGCAGGTGCCAATTCACAACTGCATTTTTGCTCTTCATATTGACTAATTTTCTGAAAGCCTCAGCTTCAAAACTTAAGTATTTCAGTTTGTGTTTTATTTTCTTAGAAAGAAAAAATTACTTTTTAATCACTGCATCATTGTTTACATGCAGAAAAAAAAAAAGCTCTAAAAATGTTACATCATACACAAAAATTGGATGAATTTTAATCCAAATTATCCAATAAAATAATCCACAAGTTCTTTTCTTTTGATTCTATACTGGCTGATGACCTTTGGATGTCAAAGGTTGGAAACACTGATCAAAGAGGTGTGGGTCAAATTAAAAGGGACATTTTCAGCAATCCTAGTATTTTTTCCACTACGGTATCTGATTGCTCGAGATTTCATTGCTTTCCAATTTCAAGCTTTTGTCCAGCCCTAAAAATAGTAACAAATGAAGAATACACTATTTGACCAAATCATGTCTTCCGTGTTGTAGATAAGTAGTTCTGGCAGAACTGCGTAGTTTTTTGTGGAAACTGATCAAGTTCTTATGGGGCAAAAAAAAAAAAAAAAAAAAAAAAAAAGAGCAGAAGACTTATCTTTCTTTCAGAATAGGAATCAAATTAGAAATTAACCTGTTCAGAATCTGGTTATATGCTAGACTGAAGGTCAGTGACATCTGCAAGACTTTACAGTTTTCTGATACAAAAGCACACGCAAATTTGAACTGAATAGTGACTTTATGCAGTTTTCTAAGAAGTTTAACAATATCTGAGCAACAGGGTACTTAAATAAAACAGCAAACTAGAAGTGTGTCACAAGCAATTATCCTTCATTAACTTTTCTTGACTTGGTATCAGATATATTCTGTTTTAATAGAATTAAAGGCAGTGGAAAGTATAATTTTTCCAGTTTTTCTTTTTTTTCTTTTCATTATACTCTCATTTAAAACTGATAACAGTTTTACAGTTTTTAAGCAGCAGATTCCAAGTACAGAGACACAGATACGCAGAAGTCTGGCAAGTGAAAAAATAATCTGTTCCAATTTACCAACTTATTCAATAACTTAAGAAAAAAATACAAGACACACCTTAGACTCCTGGATATAAGAAATTTAATCCTCACAAAAGCTCACTCTCTCACAGTCTGCTCTTCAGGCAGACCACACAGTGTGGGAGACTCCACAGAAGGGACAGCAAATGCTGTACTCTCACAGATGGAAGTCCCTAGACTGACAGTCCCAAGGCATTAAGTGTTGTGGGTCTGAATCACCTTAAAGCAGAGGAGACAATCTAAGACTTGATCATCATTAGCAAACACTGCTTGCCATCATCTCTTCCATGAAGTAGAGAATAGTATGTATATAGGTAAGCTCCATGATTTTGTCACCAAATACTAAATGCTGAAATAAGACTATCTGCAGTCTCACCATCTCGACCTACTGTATCTCCAAGGCGGATCACTATACACTCTACATACATGAATATATACATAAATGAGCGTGCATTTGACTGTCTAGTATACATTTATGAAAACTGCAGACCCTGCAGGTGCTAACTGGGGTATAGCAGCATTAACACTGTCATTTAAGTAATAAGATGTGCACCACAGTAAATTTTAAAAGAAAAAAAAGGGTGTCATTTGCTAATGCATTTCAAACCTAGAAGTATAGTCAAGGACAAACAGGGTAATACAGTTTACTAAGTATTCATTTGCACCCCTATAAACTGACCTAATTCTCACGTTTGTCAAACAAATATTTTCTCCCCCCTTTTCTATTTTTTTTAAATTTATTTTTACATTACTGTTAAGACTCAGATGTCAACGGGTCAATAGCAGTGGAAGAGTGAGATGACTTTTTCAAATGACCACCAACCCCTTGTAAACCTCTTTGCATAGACAGACTCCAAGAGTGTGTGCCTTGCACCATCATCTTGGAAGATTAATGACACATACTAAGTCAACAATGTTATCTACATGTTCCCCAAAGATCTTAAATCAAAATACGCATTCATTCCGTACCAACTTAGCATATGTGAAATTTCCTTTTCTTAATGAGAACACATTTCAAGATGAATAGAGGCAGCCAACTCTGGAACATAAGAAAGATACCCCTGTAAGCTAGTTTCCGTAACTAACAGTCTTGAATGTCATTATCTCTTTGACTCCTGTAATAATCAGATCTACAAGCAGCTTCACTTATCTAAATAATGGCTTATAGGAATCATACATACAGGCCCTTATAAATAAAACCACATTGTTGAAGATAAAGCTATGTCATAACCTTCAAAGTTTAGTCAGGTTTCTTGAAATCTTTCCACTCTGTTTGTACAAATGCTTGTATAACATTTTGCCTTAGTGAATTTATTCGTATTGATACAGGTAGCAAATTTAACTCCATGCTGCAGCCATTAAAAGCTCTACCTTTCTGAATGAAGTATTCCATTGCAGAATTAGTATTCTTAAATAGTCCACACATAGAACATGCTCATGGTGTGGAAAATCATTTCTCCTTTCTGTTTTTTCTTATATATACAATCACCATGTTGATCTTAAGATTTAAACACTTTCACAGTGGTACCTTACAAGTGGTTTACAGCCTTGCCATAAATGTTAAACACACAGGATGACACTGAAGATCACACTTTTTCATTAAAATGTTTCTTTATTTTTATAACCACAACAAAAATAAAATGCTTCAATAGCAGGTTGTATTATAAGGAAAAAGGACATAGACTTATTTCAATAACAGGCTAATTGTGAGTTAATTAAACTGAAATTATATAAACAAAAATCAGAATTATAACAGCCAGTGTGAAGTTTTAATTTTTCTCTTGACCTAGTAACTAATTTGAATGCTAACAGTTTGGGAGATCAAATTAAATGAATACAAACATTTTGTTTAATGACATCAGCAGTCAATGCAGAACATCTGTGTTTTACTTTTAAAATGATCAAAAAATATTCTTTTGTTTACATTACAGATAATCATGAGGTTTGTATTTCTGTGTTCAATTTAAGAGGAAAAAAGATCATAGTACCTTCAGGGCCCAAGGAAGCAATATGTTACAAATGCAGGATTTCTCCTTTTTTTTTTTTTCTGTTTTGTAACCATGGTAAAACAATAGAAATGAACTTTCCCTGAACCTTTCTCCTTTAATGGCCTGGGTCCATGTTGACCCAGCAATACACGCAGGAACCTGATACTATCAAACTGACTGCTGCTAAAGCAATCAGATTCAGGAGAAACTATACACGGTGCACTATAATACTAATTTCAGCATCCCACAAAGCCGGTGCAGAGGCAAGCTATTAAAGTATTATATTCTATTGTTTAAATGTGAGATTAATTCAATAGCTTAAATGCACCCAAAAACATTGAATTAAATGGCAGACTCTACAGTTATATTGTTATTCTTTCATAATTATAATGTACAAAAGTGAAATTGCAGATAAAGTTTTACCTTCGCCTGTCCCATAAAAAAAAAAAAAAAAAGGCAAGAAAAAAAAACACCACTGGATGAATTATTAGTAAACATTATTTGAGCCATTACAGGTTCACATGATCCCGCATTTGAATGAGGCATGTAATTAAATTATCAGAACTTTGTTCTAAACGCTCAAAAGGAGGAGAGCATGATAACCATGTTTTTAAGGCTAGAATAACAGTAGAAACTTTTTTTTAGTATCTTACAGAGGACTACAGGCAACCAATATATGAAGGCGTAATTGATTAATTCCACTAATTAAGATATTTGTTATTCTTGCAATCCAAGAATGTTAAATAATTTATTAGATGCAGCACCATTTCCCATCAGTTCTGAAAAGACTGTGATGATACTTCAAATTTATACTGTTATTCTTTGGAAGCTGAACAGCTCACTTCTAGACTAAGCGTCCAGGCAAAGAGTAAGAAGTAAAATATAATTTAAAGTTATGAAGAAGCCAATCTTTAAACAGCAGATGTTTAATTACAACAGATTCTAGTTATTTCAGAAAATTTTTAACAGATGTTGATTTAAAAAAAAAAAAGAAAAAAGACAGGAGGAATGGGAGGAATATTAATCTAAATGAGCCCAAATTTTCCAGAAGTAAGGTAAGTATTCAGGCAAATTTAGTTATTTATGCTGTTTCACTGCTCATCCCTTTCTTTTTTAAATTCTGTACTTTAAGCTAACAGAAATCACTTTCTGGATGTGTTAGTATCTACAGTGGTTAGTAACTCTAGTCCCTATAGAAACCCTAGTCCAGTATTGGGCAGCTACAGTTTTGTTTGTTCATATTTCCTTTAACACAGCTAGTAGAGTGTAGAAGTAGAAAGAGAAGCAGTCAGTCATAATCTAAGGTCTAGACTACCTATCCAGAATGTCAAAGAGCTCCTCAATACCAGCAGAGATGTAAAACTCTATTTTCTTAAAAGACAAACTAATCATCATCCTGTAGGCAGGACAGGATAATTTTCTTTATCTGTTTTATTGAGACTGTGAAGAGAGGATTCAAAGATCTACTAAACTACAAAGGGAGAACAAGAATAAATGTAACATTAGTAAGAATATTAATCGAGGAGTGGAACCGTTGGCTGTACTTTCCAGATTCTTCTTAGTTTACATGCAAATTTTATTTAAGAACAGATCAATACTCAACTTTTTCTCCTTATAGGCGAATATCCATATTATCATGACATAGACTCATGCTTCCTTTTGTATCCTTTCCAAGAAATCTTCCATTTTTTACTATATACCTGAATAACTTGAATAAAGATGGAGAGTGTCCTAACCTAGTAAAAATGCAGCCTCTTTATGATATTGATCTTCTTGCTGATGAACTTCTTGCATCTTCTCAGACATATAACCTTACTTCTAGCCAGGGGGTTCCCTCAAAGCCTGCAGAAGTACTCTGACCACTAACCTATTGCAGTGGGGGAGGAGGCAGTCTACATCACCACCTGATACTTCTCTTTCTTGAACTATTTTCTTGAAGAAAGTGGTGACCACTTTACTTAAGACTGCAGACACTCAATAAATATGCTCTGATCACATACTTCTCAATAACTAGGTACAGGAACTTAATTATTTTTTTATTACAATCAAGTTTACTAAGTGAGCTCTGAGCAGAAGTAAAATGCAAATTCTAGCCAAAAACTGAGTTATACTTGATCAAATTTGGTCAAGAAATAGCGTTAAAACTTATGCTTACAGCAACATTAGCAAAAACATTATTGAAAACACTGAAGACAAATGAGACTAAAACTGTTGTGCTCCTCAACTTGGCATGTTTACAAGAATTTTCTTCTAATAGAGTCACTGTGTACAGAGGCAATGCTGTACTGTGCAAGGTACAATATAAACTAGCTAAACGAACCCAAATTTGGTATCCTACTACAGCTGTATGAGTGATAGATAATAGTATCTTCAGCAGTACTAGTTTCTTTACTTTTTTCAGAGTCATGTTGGAACTTCTCAGAGAACTGTCCTTTAGAACAACCTCTGGTCTATGTGTGTTTGGAAAGCAACTAGCGCAAACTGACGGTAACACAAACAAAATTATTACGCTATTGAAATTTTAAAGAGGAAACAAAGTTTATGGAGAAAGAACTGAGAAGAGACACTTTGTGAAATGCACCCAGTGACTATTAAATTGGAAGACCTTTGTTTCTTTTCAGTTTCCCAGTCTTTGCCTACAACACTATTCATCCAAGCCTGCTTTAGCGCATTTTTCAAGATGCTCGCTTTTCCAACTTTCTGCAGAAATTTTCAGCTGATTTGACTGATTTTGACATCTCACTTCTAATTCCAGCCAGCCAACTTGAACCTATCTCATCTCACCCACCTCTTCTGAGTCAATTACTTCTGAAAATTCTGTTTGCTGCAATGGCTGTAGCATGTGGCAAGTGAGACAATTCCACATGGTGGAGGCAGTGAGCAAAGAGAGGAATGGAAAACACTCAGAAGCACAAACTCAGGAAGATGAAAGAGTCTTTGTGTTGTAGTGTGGAGCAAAGGTTGGGAGGAATTTATTAGAATCTCTATTGTCTTCTTTTGGAATTAAAGTAAAATTGCTTAACACTTTTCCAGCATCATTACTGTGCCACTATTGGCAATAGTGGGGATGATCCATTTTCCTCATAATCAAACAAAAAGCTCCCTTTCATTTTTGTGGGAATTGTATCATACCCATGATAGCTCACAGAAGCAATCACCAACTTGCCTCCGCAAATAGAGCTTTCAACTTGTAAGGCCTTGGTCAGTGCCTCATCCACTTAGAACAGAATTGAGCAAAATACAGTAGTTTTTCTTCCCATGCTAGGAGAAAAAAAGGACTTTCTGTAAATCAGAGAACAGCAGGATGAGAAACAAAAAGAAGCTAAGTAGGAGTAAAAGAGGCCAATCCTCACGCAGAGGAAAAGACGACGATCTAGAAGAGAACATTTCTTGCTACTGAGAAATCTCACTCCTACAAAATGACTGAAGGTGTAAAGTATCAGTTACAGATTAAATCTGCTACTGGCACATTGGTCTGCATGTACAGGAGGCTACAAAACTTTGACCAAAAGGTGAAGAGTCTGGTCACTCTGTTGTTGCTCCTTAAACACAGATCAAATCATGTTGACAAATGGAGGAAGACAGATATTCCTACATGTCTCTGCTTCCCAAAACACTAGTGAATCAGACAAGATGTGCATGCAAAATAACTCTTTTATTAAAATATTGTTTGCAACTCAGTGAGATGTAATTTGAGAATTACATCTCAAAAATACAGCCTTGCACATTAAAAACACACAGGGAGCAAATAAACTATTACTGCAACCTACAGATTTTACTATTAATTCCCTTACTCTTTGTGTTTATGTTCAAAAGTAACTACGTGAATACTAAAATAATTTTTAATTAATTTCAGTAATCAAATTAAATAGCATATAATATTCTGCAAACTACTCGTATCTTTCACCAGACTAAATGAACTACATATATTTTGGTCAAAACCAGTAATTTTTTTTTTTGCATTTTAGTACATTTTGAAGATTGGGAAATATGAAAATATAGAAAACAAAAACAGGAACAGAATATGGAAGCCATTATTACTCCAGATACTTTACAGAAATAAACTTATTAACCTAGCATAATCAAATTAGCAAATAACCTAATAACTAATACTTTTGAGTATGAAGAAACAACAGAAAGGAAAAAGTAGAAAATATTAATTGAACCAAATGGAACTGCAGCTCACTGAAAACTGTTTAAGAAATTTATTTAACTGCAGTGTCAATCAAATAACCTAAAATATTAAGTCGTCATTGCCCTTTTAAATCCTTTCAACTAGAATTCCCTAATTGTTCTCTCACTTTATCTCACTGTACCAGTAAGTAAATAAATTAACAAAATAGCTTTTATCGCACAGAATAACCTTTTAACTGAAGGATTATCTCTGGTTTATTTTTCATTTCTTTCTCTGCAGATAGCAGTTCATGCCTCATTGATTAGTTTGCTGAGGTGGTGACCAGAAATGAAAACAAGGTCTCTTAGATATTGCCAAGACCTGTAAATATATGTATAAAAAAAGCACCAAAGCTAATACATGTTATGCTTCCAGCATACAGTTTCTAAGACACTGAGAGTCAATGGTCAGAAGTGGTTCATTTCGTCCAATCAGTCTATGCCAAGATGCAGTTCCACTGAGCAATTCTAAAAATGTCAGCAGTATGGTATGGTTTTGGTTTGCTTCTCATTTGCACCTTCATACCACTTCTCTTTTTCCTTTTTTTTTTTTTTTTTTTTTATCATGAAGCTTCACTTTTAAAATGTGGCACTCCCTGATGATTAGAAGCATTGATATGAAGTACTGTTTCAAAATGGGATTTTATAAAGCTTTCTACAGTAAATAATTTTAAAAATTGAATGTTGTTTTTGGAAATTTACAAATATTGCCTCCAGTAATTAGCTGAACGGATTTATTGTTGTTGTTATTTTGAACTTTACACTTCAGAAGAAAATTTTAGTTTCATGGAAAGAGCTATGTATATCAAAGTCCTCAATCCTCATATCATGTTTCATTCTTTAGTTAAAGGTATAATGATTTCAAATACAACACAGATTTCCCTGTCCTGCTCCCTTAGACTTTAGTCTGCCTACTGAACCCATCTGTATCACCAGCCTCTATCGCTGACTGTGATGATAGCTTCTTTGGTATTAAGAGCTGAATTTATCACCACAGTTCTCCCTAGACCAAAAGAATATATATATTTTTTTTTAAAAAAAGGTATTATATGTTACTAATTTAGTGTCATTACCAATGTGACTGGTTTCAAAACATAAATACTAAAAAAAACATGAAAATAATAAAGACATACTAGAAAGATCAAGTTGTCAGGGAAGAAATAATGGGGACCATGCATACGCTGAAATGTTTTGAGGACTATTGAACAACCTCTATAAACAGCCACCTAGTTCTCCTGCCATTTGATGCAAGTGAAATTTTACTACCAGCTTCTGGAGAAATAGAGATAAGAGTCACACAAGGTAGGTCAGTCATTTCTTAATATGCAAATTTCATTGACATGCTGATGTACTGTGTTGGACAGTGACGTATTATACATTTCTAAAGGGGCAACTCCGTGCCTTTCAGAGTTGCTTTTTTTCAGCCGTCTTTCAGATGAATATAAAAAATGATGAAAATTTAGCATGCTCTGAATATTAGCATACTCTGAAAGTTTTAACCTAACCCCCAAAAAACGAAGATAATGCAATGTTAATTTTCTTCAGACCTTTGTTACCTCAACCTTGCTGTATTCATAAACAGATTGAAAGATAACAATTTGCATACAAGATTTACATGGACTTCTCCAGCATGTGAACAACTGATTTCAGACAAGTGCTATATGCAGAACAACATTTCAGGTAAAAGGATCTGTCACTATTGCAAGCAACGTAATTCATTCATTTTCAACACTGGCACAACATGACAAATCAAGAATAACAGGAAAGAATTTTTTAACGCCCTTGAAGACAACATCAAGCATTTGTTTTGTTTTAACATTAATTAAACTAAATCTGATAACATCCTTTAATTACACAACACAGACTACTGTTCACATGAAGTATCCTCCTGGTAAAAAAGAAGGCCGTCATTTAAGAAATTGCTTAATCATGTGCATAAATTCCTTTACAGTTAGGACAGAATATCCGTCTGATTAAAAGTAAAGTGCCCAGGTTTTAACATTGATTTAAGAACCCACTTTAACTGTACAGTTGAAAGGGTGAGTGTCATACTAGAAGTACTGTCCATAAAATCAAAGAGTCATAGAATCACAGAACCACAGAATTGCTCAGGTTGGAAAAGACCTTAAAGATCATCAAGTCCAACCGCAACCTAACTGTACTACCCTAACTCTAACAACCCTCCACTAAATCATGTCCCTGAGCACCACATCCAAACAGATTTTAAACACATAAATCACTTTCACCTGTTTTTTATTAAAAAAAAAAACTCAGTAAATTAAAGAAATAATCAGTTTATCACAACTCGTGCACTTATCAATTTCTGGTGAGCTGATAATAATTTCTCTGTGCATTTGCCCATTATTATGCAATAATGAAATTTTACTATTTTAAGATAATAATGGAAATTTCATAAAGACCTATAATGGTAATTTTTTTCCAATAAATTTTATCTTTTAAAAAAATCAAAGTTGGAAAATGTAATTAAGAGCATAAATTAATGCTATTTTTTACAATCTATTATTCCTTTTTCTACCTCAGTGATAGGCAGTTACAGACAAGGAAAAACATATTTGATTAATTAGAAGACTATTAAGTAAAACATAAATGCTGAAAATCAAGAAAACACTATTTAAAATACACATATATCCCATACTTTTTACTAAATAAGCACGAATTAATGTTTTCTGGCTAAATTTATTTACAAAAATATTTTGAAATAGTGTCTTACAAAGGATTAAATTACACGGGTGTCGACCTACTTTATTTATGCTTAAGTATATTATATGTTTATAAATAATTTATATTTTCTTAGCTATTTTTACTGACACTAATTCTAATTCTATTTAAATTCACATTTCAAAATCTTAAAGTTTGTAATATTTATTCCACAACTCTTGATAACATGCTGACAGAAGATGGTACTGTAAAACCAACTCAAGATTCTGAAGTATTTCATATTATCATAGAGTTTCATTTGTTTTCTTCTTTAAAATATCAGAATACTTATAGAGAGAAGATGTTCACAGAAAACACTTAACTGGAAAAATACTTTTATTTCTATCTTATAACACTTTTATTTCTGTCTTATTAGATGAAGTAATAATTTTCATGGCATCCATCTGCTCAAAACTTAATATCAGAGAGATGTTAACACGGATATGCCCATAAAAGCACTGGAAACTGATAAAACAGGAAATAAATTTCTTAACTCTTTAATTTTTAGCTAGCACTTTCATCGGTCTCTCAATCCATCAAATCTGAATACACTTTTATTTTAAAGAAATTGAAAAAGTATTAATTTTGAATCCTTAGAATACTGCATTGTTTAAGTTTTCCATGTTATGGACTAGATAGTGTCTCTATTTTAATGAATTATGAGCCCTTTGACTGTTAAGTTGTCCTTGATCTAAAGATTATGCTGCTGCTAAAGGTACATTATACAAATGTCTATATTCAGTCATCTTTTGTCAATGCTTTACTATCCATTTAAAAGATCAAGATCAACATAAAGGTAATAAAATGATACATAATAGCAGACAGTTATGTTCTCTGTACTTTACTTATCAGTTCTAACTAAGATGTCTTTATCAAAAGGTTCATTTTCATGCAGTAGTGAGTTTATATCAATCAGTTATCCCTTACACCTGTCAGAACGTTCCTACACCCAGATAAATGTGACTGTTATCAGACACTGGTAGAAGGATAATGTAAAACTGCTTTATGAAAACTATTCTTTATTACTGTTCCACAGATGTTTCCTGTTATAAATATCCTACATTGTAATAAACAATACTAATGGCATTATGTGAATAAAGAACTAAAGAAAAGTCACCTCAAGATACAGCCCTCCAATGCCAGAAGCAAATTTATCATTACTCTGTCAGCATTTTGTAGTATATATAGAAAGCACCACATATGCAATGCACCAAATGTGTTCTTCATACATTTTTCAAAACAATAAAGAAAATTCATGAGTAAAAAAAATACAGTTTTCATGGCTGAACTGATTAAATGGACCTGAGTGAGCTACATTATACCAATAATTCTAGAGTAAAGTTCCCTATTAACCAGAAGGTTTTCTATTTAAAATCTAATGGCACAATACCTTCTTTTATAATTGCATAGGATAGCTTTCTCTAATGTACCAATTGAGTCGAAATAAATCTGTGCCTAGCAAAGATGTTATTTAAACATATATTTTCTTGTGAAAACTTTTAATATGGATGTAGGTAAATGAAAACTGACATGATCCAACAATACAACCTGAGTATCAGAAGGGAAGATAAAATCCACATCTGTACTCCAGTCCACTGAAGCCTGAGTACTGATAAACTACAAAGGGAAGCATTTGTTTTACTAATTCTGGTAATAAATGTACTTTTCCAAAATTCTGGAATCAAACTCTTTCTTCACAGAATAAACATTTGGATTCAAAATTGTATACAAAATCTGGTTGACCACACTCTGTCATATGGATGCAAAATAAAAAATGGATCTTTCTACTACTCTGTATTTTCACTCCTTATGAGGCAATGACTGTAGAAGAACAGTGTATAAATCTCATATCAAATTCTTAATGAGTTAATTAATATGGCAGTCGGTTGAAGGAAGCCTCTGACCCAGTACTTGAGAGAGGAATTTAGAATATAGTTAAGTATATAAGAACTAGGAATATAGTTGAGGTAAACAGTACAACATTTTAATTTTGCATTGAAGTATTCTGGATACAGATTTTCTTTTAAATTCCTTCTGCTCAATTACAAGAAGACTGAAATACTGTTCCATGTGCCACTGCATCTCTATTTGTAGGCTTCTTTGAATAGATATCCTCCAACGTTTCATAAATTTTATAAGTGAATCATAGCAGGTATCCCTATATTGCCTACAGCAGCAGCGGTACAGCGAGAAAAATTTGCTGTCTTTTGACAATGGCAGTTGCATAGCGATTCTCAGACTGTACGACATCAGTCTGCTCTGCAGTAAAGTTATAGATCTTCCCTTTAAAGTGAATTCCAAAATAAAATTTTGATACTGATATCGCAGAAAAAGAGTTATCTTAGTAAATCACAATCCATGATGTCTTACAACTGCCAAAATACAGAAAGTAAGCAAAACTGTTAAAACTTTTGATCTTTACACTCCTTCTGCTTTGTTTGAAAGAGGTCAAGAACTTTCTTCTGCTCAGATATGCACTAGTATCTTTGGGATCTACCAGCTATTCCCATGACTCATACCTTTCAGAGCTGTTGCCAAACCTACTGGGTGCCAAACAAGTCCTATATGATCTAGACAAGTTAAGAGCTGTTAAAAACACCAAACTGCATGTATAATTACTATATTTTGATTACTCAACAAATGTTTCAAACTTTCTGACCTACCACTTAAGCATTTTTGCCATTTGCCTTAGCATTACTGAAAATAAAGCCACATTATCAAGCCCTCACAAACCTTCCAATTCAGTGCAGCAACTGATCACACTAAAAGTACCAGACTCCATTTTAGCCATCACCAGAAATTGCTAGAAGAGAACTGCTTAAAGAGAAGAATGTTTTGACAATTTTCACAAGACCAAGGTCTTTGGTTTTGTTATTTGGATCTACTTCTCCTGCAGTATGAATTTAGTTTATATTACTGTTGATTGGAATATAGATACAGCTTATTAATAATATTTAAAGGAAATAAAAATCAGGCTCACTGGCAGGTTTTTTGTTTTGTTTTGTTTTGAAGTGTGTTTGCACTCTGGTTGTTCTGGTTACACTTGGCACCAATTTGTGAAATATTCAATGTAGCAGTAAGATCTAGTAATTCTACTTCTACTCATGTGTGTATCTGCATGGACTAAAAAGCTGGAAGGCTGTACATGTAGTATGAGATGAATCATGTCTGTAGTCAATAAGCTGCTTACTTAATGAAGCTGTGCACAAAGACCAGCTTTTCCCTCATTTTCATTATTTTAAGAAAGATGTATACAAACACAATTGTTCTCTGAAGTGTATATTGATGACTTAAATCAAATAGATCTTAAATCATCTGCTTCATTCTTTGCTAAACCGAAATCCATATGGAAGTAAAGACAAAGATCACTATGACCTAACTATGAAAATACTTAACCGCTGAAGAGACTTCAGGTACTAAATAACAGACATCCAAAAATTGTTATAATATTCTTGTACTTTTAAATTCAAGGTTCTTCTACAACTTCTATTAAGAAATAGACTTAATGGACCATCACTGCTAACAATTGTTCAAGAAGATTTCAGTTAAATGTTTAAAATGCAACTGTTACATTAATTCACTTTATTATAAAAGCAACTCCCCTGTCCATTATCATCAGATTATTAGGAGTCTTAACACTTTACTACATACAATATCACCTATAATAACTTTTCAAAATCCTTTGCATGCAACGAGTATGTTGGAGGTTGTCGGTATTATTGTATGCAAGAACGCATTCCTTGTTGCAATCCCATCAAGCCAACATCAAAAACTAAATAAAAAAACTCAGTATCATTTTAGGTTACTGTTAGGTAGCTGAAGACCTCAAGAAATTTCTCCCTTTGTCTTCTGTTCTCAACAGACTTGGCTCTCAGTCAACCCACATAGGCCACATGTTCTAATTCCTGACTAGCTTGGAGGCCTCTATTGCACCCACTCCAATAAACGCATATGAAGGGCCTAAAAATGGACTCAGCATTCCAGATGTGGTCTCCCCAGTGCTGAAAAGAGGGAAGGAATTAGTTATCTGGACCTGCTGGCTCTACTCTTGTCATCTAAGTATCTTTACCATTATCTTAACCGCAACTCATTTTTGCGGCTGATGACAGTTCTCAGGCATTTTCCTCTGTGAAATCTCTCTCCTGACAAGATGGAGGTTTAATTCCTGCCTGAAAAAAAAATGTTCACTAACACTGTTTTATTTCTTTTGACAGAGAATACATCTTGAAAGGATCTACATATGAGGAGTGGGCTGAAATTTGTTTCCGCTGTGTAAATTTGTTCAGGTGGTAAAGCGGCCCAGATGCGTGATCTAGAGACTGAAGGAACTCAGGAAGTGCAGAGACCATTCTGCTCCCTCCAGAGTAGAGATTCAGCAGAGGAGTTTTTCTGTTGTGAGCCTGGAGAAACTGCCGATTCCTCATTTCCTGAAAACTGGAGTGAGAATTTTTCTCCCGTAATTCCAGTTGGCTGAAAGCTAATCTGAGTCTGAACTGACCTCATTTTGACTGTACTGGTAAATAAACTACACCATTTTTCCTTCCTTGGTTGGACAGCCAAATGGCACACCACAGCTAAAACTAGCTTATTTTCAAAACCTTACCGGGCTAACAACATGATGCTTCTACAAACCCCCACCCTGGTGAGCTTAGGAGTATATATGCAGCTATTTAATCTCAGTTAGTGGAATCAATCTAGTCATGCGGAATTGGCACTGTGCTGAGGACGTCAATTCAAATTCATAAATGCTGAAAGCCAAATCAAGATCTGTAAAAATGTCCTTTTCAAGGAGATCTTATAATTACCTCTCAGAATTACAGCAGATATATTAAACTTGCTTCTTCTCACAACATGAAATGCATGCTTTGAAGATAATCCATAAAAAATTCCACTTAAACAATTTGTTACAAACTTTGTGTGGGTCTTCTTGACAAGACTGCATTGTAAGTAGTGACCCTGATGCAAATTGTAGCATACAGCTGAGATGAGAATTATAGTTTGCTAAATATGATTACAGAGATATTTTACCTTCTGGAACCCTATTTGGACATCATAATTGTGGATTCAAATACTCTGTCTTTTGTTTTGCTTTCATTAATTCTTTCTACTTCTATGATCAATGTGAATGTTCATATTCAGAACAGAAAGAGTATGTAAGTAAAACCTGTGTACAAGAAATAAACTAGAAGTGCAATATATGCATGTATTTGACTTCCAGATTAAAAGTTCTCATATGAATCTCCATAACTTCCATTGGAAAAAAATGTAGTTATAGATAGATAAATAGACAGACATACAAACAAAAATTTAGATACATATATAAACCTTATATAAACCATATATATACCTACATATAGGAAGAAATTAGAGCCTTCAGGAGCTCAGCTATGTTATTTGCTTCAAATTTCTCTACCATTAATTCTACTTCATATGTATTCACAAATAACAGCATCCTAAATCATATTAACAAACTCAATATAAAAGTTGAGACTGTTTTTTTCAGGGCATTCTACCACTTGTATTTCATACCTGGAAGTTACTAGCTAGAATGCAGTCTCTAGGCAAATAACAGTAAGTAATCACTCAAAGCTCATTTGTAAGTCTAGCCTAATTGATATTATAAATGTCTATATTGTAAACAGAAAGACAGGTCTGAAATAGCTCATACAGGCTGTGCAACACTGGCACTGCTAAATCAAATGCACTTCCTCTACCTAGCTCTTTTCTATGAGCATAGCTTCATGATCTTCCCTTCCCTCACTTGTGCTAGTTCATTAACTAATTAACTATTACCCATATGGGGTCGTTATTGGATCACCTTATTAGAGTTCTTCATGGAGATGAAGGAAAGGGATTCATACATCCTTTTGTTGACACAGTCACCATTTGAAGTTTGTAAAAAGAATATGTCAGCATTCAGATGAAATAATTGAAAAAAGATTTATTCTGACACCTGTCTTTAAAACACAAAAGTATTGTAAATTACTTGCAGTTCTGAAAAGGACACATATCTTGGTTCCATTTTAGTAGAGGAGGATGAGAGAACTGAATAGAAATGAAAATCACTTTTACCTCTCGCTCATTTTCCTCCTTTCTTTTTCTTCTCATGTCCAAAAATACATATATCATCTGCACCCAATTTGGCATCAAACATCCATTCAAACTTCCTACTCATGCATTTGCCAGACCTGTTAACTGCAACTTGATAATTACAGACAGGAATCACCTATATTTGGATAGTGGTCAAACAACATATTCTTTCCAAATGTACTGTTCTTCATGCCAGTCACACCTCTTCTTTCCCTTTCCCCACTGAAGAATTTGAGATTTCATCTGCCTGTCAGAGTTTGGAGCGTGCGCTCACAATTAAAAAATGCTCTGTGATTTCTGTTTATATCCCTGTGCATGTCTAAAGGGATACACGAGGGCTGTAACACATATCACAGGACATTCATACTGAGAGAAACCAAAGATCTTTTTATCCACATACCATGTTTCTGATGGAGACAAGTACCAGGTACCTAATAAAAATTTACAGGAAAGGAAAAACATATAGTGATATACATTATGAGGGTACGTTCCCAGCCTCCAGTAATTTGCATCCTAGAAATTTACTGAAAATTTACAAGTTGTGTTTCGCTGTCTTGTATGGATTTTTCTTACCTGAACTTTTATTATCATTTCTTGAACCTCTATCGGTTGTTGGCAATTATGATGTCCTGTGGCAGTATATCTGGCAGCTTAACTATGACTGGTGACTGGTTTGAAGCAGTGACTTTTGTTTTATTAAATCTACCATCTGTTAGCTTCATTTGACGACTTCTAGTTCCCTTCTTTGTAGAATGCTCCCTTTTCACCTTACTCCACTTCCAGTTTTACAGACTTCTATCTCAGCCTTTCTCCCGTTCACTCTCTACTTCTCATTCCCAGTAATCTCTTTTGTAGTCAGAAAGTTTCTTACACATTTAATTGTTAACGTTCTATCACTTCCCTTTGTTATCAGATTGTTTACAAAGATACAGAAAAATGCACGTTTTCACATACCTCCGTGGCAGTTCAATAGCAATCTTTCTCAGCCAGTAAATAAGACAAATTAAATTTAGAAATGTTTGTTTTAAGCTGTTATTTTCAAAATGATCCTGGCAGCATAACCACCCTGCTGAAGAACCTTGTAAACTGCTTTTTTTAGGATCTAAAGTTAAGTGTTATCAACTGGATAGCCTCTTCTTACATATTAATTCTTTCAGGAAAAGCTGATCCATTTGTGAGACCTAATTGCCATCTACAAAAATAGTGTTAAGTCTTCCTCAGTTTTATCCTATTTATCTAATGCCCGATAGCATTATTCTTTCTACTTACATGTGACATATAGAACCAGACTTCCTGCTCCATAGTACTCTGAACACTCTCTAGAACCCTTTTTAAGTATCCTTTTTCCACTGATATCAATGGAATTTTAAGCAGGAGGCTACAACTTTGTGTTAACCATTCAGATATTTCATACCTGACTTCCCTTTAAACCAGTATGCCATGGGGCTCTTGGGACTCATTTTGTTAAACCATGATACATCTTCCTTTACTGACAGTCTTGTTTAGCTTTTTATTTATGTCCCAGCTAAGCAGGAGCATCCAGAAGAAGTAAGCACTGCTATACTGAGGCAAAGTCCACTTCCCCAAGAGGATTTCCACATCTGTCTGCAGATGATCCAAAGAGGCTTTTCTTGAAGGTGAGGGTGTGGGGGGGACTTTCACATTAATATGCACTAGAAAAGACTGACTTTTCCTTACCTGTCTTTGTAACTACTTAGCAAAAAGAAACAGCTTTAACACACCAGTTGCCATTAGCGCAGCTGGAGTATGGACAAAAGCCTTGAGGAGCAGCAGCCATGTGAAGCTGAGGAGGAAGAATCTTAACTGCTTAGAGTTGGAAACTGAGTTACTGATAAGCTGCTGTAGTTGGAAGGAAAAGACGGAAGGATGAGTTTCTGTATTTTTTGAAGTTGTTGAATATCATCAAGATTACAGTTATCAACTGAGAGGAGTTTCTGTTTGTTTGGTGGGCTTTTTTGGTTTTTGGTGGGGTTTTTTGTTTGTTTTTTTGAAAGAGACAATTTTGACAGCTGACAGTACACAGTATTGGTGTAAGTAATGCCACAAAGAGATGAGATCTAGCCAGAAAATGTCTGCACTTTCCTTTACTCTTATCAAGGCAAGTATTACATAGAGTACAGTTGAAAATTTTCCTGTAGGGGCTGATGGTTCAACTGTATGAACACTACCAAATAATGCAGGCAAACTGACTGAACGAAATAAAGCTAAAGACCAACACTTTGCCCATATTCAATGGCTGAATTTCTGAAATTTGCTCAACTTTCCATTCCAACTCACAGAGATTCTAGTAACGTTCTTGGTAGTGTTGCACCAGTGTGAAACAGGTGTGAGAACAGGACTGGTCCCCTTATTCCAAATTCAGCTGGGAAAAGCAAGTACTGTTGCCAAACACTTTTATCTTAGAATTATGCTTGCTAAATGTTATTTACAACCGTCTGTATTATTTACCATTTTATCTCATTATGTATTGTCTAGAGATGCAATTTTCAAAATGGGGTGGGAACACCTTATTTTAGTGGAATTAGATCTAACATTTAAAACATTCATATAGCCAATCACACTTTAATGAACTCTTCTGCAGATACTGTTTATTTTTGGAAAAGTTTTAATAACTTTTCCTGTAATTAAAAATAGCATACAATATCAGAAGCCAGCAGCAATTAAAGGTAATCAAATTTGGGAAATTGTGTAGGAAGTACAAAAAAGATCTGTAGATATTTTGTTAAATGCTTATTATCAGCTAGAGTACTGTTTGCTTCACAAAATAGAACAATGCTTATCATTAAGACATAAGAACATTTCTACTAAGTTCTTTGCCTGATTTTCTTCTTTCATAAAATGCACTGCATGTGAAACAAGTCTTCAAAAAAAACAAGGCCTAAAAAAACTACTACTCAGGGTGCCTTTGAGGATATTTAATTAAAATCTAATCCTGCATTCATTAAGGCTCACATAAATTAAGCTGTCATTCATAAGATTTATGGATTCTCATTTGCATATTGCATACAATTCATCAATTACTCAAGTATGAAAGGAGCACATTTCCCTTGGAGCTGCATGCTACCCTGCCAACATTTGAAATGAGGGAAAGAGCAAGACTGTCAGGCATTCACACAAACTTTCTTCCAAATGCCTGCTCCTTGATTAATCTAATTTTCTAGATATTCCTTACAAGATACAACAACAGCTCTTCTGCAAATTTCTATTATTTCTCCTGTCTTCATCATAAAATCGTCTTGTCTTCTAATAATACTTCATGTCTGACTGATTATTATTTGTTTGCTAATGATATGGCATGAATGTTTTCTTTATGTAAGCCCACAAAGCACATATTAGAGTTAAAACAAAATGATTAGTATTTTCAGCTTTTTTGTTTGTTTAACATCACTAATTTGCTTAGCTGAGCTTAAAAAACACTAAACAATTACAAAAATTATAAATCTATCTCTTAGAACATTTCTCTCTACTAAGTATGAATATTTCTCCCATAGTTGTATTTGGCACATAATTAAAACTTTAAAAATTAACATTAAAATATAATTACCAAGAGACGACAAATGTTTAATGGGAAAAAATCATTTTATTTACAGCCACTACTGTGTGTGCCTGACTGAAGTTTTAAAGTTCTGGGCAAAGTAGTGTTACAGGTAAGTTTGCTTTTGCTGTAGAGAAAATGCGCTGTGTTAATTCAATTCTCTTCTCTAGGGAGTTAATCTTAATTTCAGTGGCACAACTAGGAAGTAGCAGTTTTTGCTAGCCCAGTCACTGGCTGCCTTCCAAAATGCATGTGATCAGGTGCTGAATTTAATGCATAAAACTCATTCATGTCTAGGAGTTTCTAAATTAAAATATATGTATGTATCAGCAATGTCTAAAATTACACTTAAGGCTCTCTCTAATTTATTGGCTCATTTTAAAATGTTAATTATCAAGTAAAAAAAAAGCATAAAAATATCAAAACTAGTTGTATTTTTTCCAAGAAACATTACGTTTAAAAAATAGGAAGCTACAGAACAATAAAAATCCAACCAATTCCAAATATTTCTGAACTTCTTAAAACAGTAACAATTTGTTGCGCTACTTCCCAAACCAAGCTAATAGATTTTTATTTTATTTCAACATGAAAAGCACTGGAGCCTTTAAATGTGTGTAATATAAACCAAAGAATCTTGGAGCAGATGGTGAGCAAATTAGAAATAAATACTTCAAATATTAGTGATCTAAGGTTTTATTGTTCAAATGTGTTCAGCACCAAGTCTAGCTTAAAAGTCATATGCTGCCTCTCATCACAGAGGGACTGCTGAACATTTGGACTGGATTACTGAGTGGCAAACAAACATTTTTTCTCTTCTCTCTTCCCTCAAATCTGTTTAAAAATGAAGAGAGATTTCATTCTAAACATAATTGCTAACATAATCCCATGCGAATAAAGTTAACTAACCCTGGAAAAATAAACAGATGACTAACTTTAATCAGAGAAATGAAGTCATCATTATGCTTGGTTTATAAAATAGATTTCCATTGTCAAAGATAACATAACAGGGTGATTTTTTTTTTTTTTTTTCTGTTGTTCTGGTTTGTTTATTTTGAGCTAGCTGCTCTACTGTAGACTGTTTAGGTCCATCCCTGAATTACTACCGCATTTATTGTCTGTCTTTTTAACTGTTGTATTCTCTGAGTTTCAAATTTCTCAGCATGAGCTGTCTGCTTAATTCTATCCAAGTAGTGTGTAATGAGAAAAGAATTTTCCCTGTCTACAATAATATAGCTTATTTTATTTCCTGAACCCAAACCACCTGTTCAGTTTTTCTATTTAAAGCTTTGTAAAGCAACTGCCTACCTCAGTACATTTGTGCTGAAATGAAAGGCAGTCAGAAGGAAGCTGTGACTTCTTTAAACTCAGTCCAGTACAAAGCATCACCTCAGGGGCAGTGTCTTGGCTCTGGGGTCAGATGGGGGTCATTTTGTAAAACTTCCAACAGATCTTACGAATGACCATATTTATGTGAAATCTACAAGAAACAATCCTAAATTCAATTATCTGTTTGCAGGAGATTTTTAAGATGAGCAGGAATAAATGACCATAATAGATGAATATAGTTTAATGATTATTCAAACTCTCAGTCTGAAAACTTCAACTCCTAATGATCTTTAGTACTACCTATGTTAACTTTCTCTGAGTATAAAATTTTAAATCTAGGCCAGATCAACTTACTACACTACCTTCATGAATAGTTTATCTCCATTATCCAGGAGGAGGAATGACTGTTTATGGGGATGGATAGTGATAGGACAAGGGGGAATGGTTTTAAACTGAGACAGTGGAGGTTTATGTTAGATATTAGAAGGAAGTTTTTCACTCAGGGATGGTGACGCACTGGAACAGGTTGCCCAAGGAGGTTGTGGATGCCCCATCCATGGAGGCATTCAAGGCCAGGCTGGATGTGGCTCTGGGCAGCCTGGTCTAGTGGTTGGTGACCCTGCACACAGCAGGCGGATTGAAACTAGATGATCATTGTGGTCCTTTTCAACCCAGGCCATTCTATGATTCTATTATTACAAGTAGATACATGCCAAAAAAAAAAAAAAAAAAAGATAAACAGGTGCATTCTAGAAGAAACACAGTTCCAAACTTAATAATAGAGTTTGCCTTCCATCTAGCTAAACTGTCATTCCAAACCTCCTTGAGTTTTTGATTTCTCTATATTCACAGATTGAATGTTTGAATTCGGGATGCTAGAATGAGGGCAACAACAACAACAACAACAACAAGTATTTTAGTATTATTCTGAGTTGTTTGTTTTTCAAGCTTCCTTTTCATATTTGTCAACATCTTCACCTGTTCATTTAAATCTACATCTGAAAATACAAGATTTGCTATTATTTTTAGACTGAAGAAAAGCCTCATTCAGCCTTCCTTGGATATCTGGGGAAGAGAGAAGGCCAAGCCATATAAGAAGCCTACCTACCTCCATGATCACAGCAAAGATTTAAAAAACACTTATCAGAAATAAGGCTTATACCTTTGTAGGCATAAAGAGAGGGGCCACTTCTCATTAACAGGAAGAATATGGTGAAAGAGAAATAGGAAACCTGTAGGAATATGTGTTTAGAAAAAAAAAACGGTTTATAAACATTAGTTTCGTGTCTCTTCAGCCTACTTGACTTAAATTTATCTGCCCCTTTCTTTCTCTCAAATTTATTCATAAATATGAGGAAATGAGATGGGGAGGCTGTATGTAGCAATAACTATATGGAAAAGAGGAAATTCTTCTTCTTGAACCACCCAGATAGAGCAACAAAGAACATCATCATCTCTTTAGGGTACACATAAAATGCTAAATCTACAAATGTAGGCACCTAAACTGCTCATATAATTAAAAGCTTTCCCTTTCTCCGTTCCTGTTAATTATTTTCAAATCTGTGTAGATATAACACCTTCTTCCTTCCTTTTCATTAGCTCATGAATGTCTGCAAGACAGAAGTTCTGTTCTGATAATACCTGCAGAAGCACAAAAACCCTCCTGTGGATGCCAATCCAGTGCCAATGAGATTTAAATGCTGGAGTTGGTTCAAACACCTATGAAATTTTCAGATAAAATCTTTATTTAAACAAGTTAGGATTGAAAATGCATTTCATGGGAGTTCCTGTAACCTCACCAAAACATTATCATTTCCTTGCAAAAACACTACATGCTTTAAATAATTAAAAAGGTGGAATCTGAGAAACATGGAACTGCTTTGTTTCAAATGTCACGTAACACACTGCTATTTATTTGGTACAATATACATGAAATTCTAATCCTCCAAATTTTCATAAATATATACAAAGCTGAAAACTTTTTCAGGGATTATGCAATCCATTTTCCTTTCGAAGGAATCCATTCACACAGGTGTAATTAGAGCACATGTGAAGCCATTATTCACAGAGTGATTATCTTAACTGAAATTACGAATATCAGTTGAATACATCTCCACACACTCACATAAACCTTAAAAAACTAGGATCGTGTTTCTAATCAGAACAGTCATTTCACCTGCATTTGTAAAACATTCTTTCATTCCACCATAGCCAGCTGCATAGAGGTATAATTTAAAAGAACTCAAGACTCCATTTTTTCCACATGGAAGATTCAGAATGAAAACTGACTCATGACCTGTCATGGTTTTGGCTGGGATAGAGTTAATATTCTTTGAAGAGGCTTGTATGATGCTGGATTTTGATGAAAACATAATACATTGATGTTTTAGCTGGTGTAGAGCAGGGACTGCACAGAGCCATACTTATGCTGCCCTGCCAGCAAGGAAGCTGGGGGGGGGTCACAAGAAGCTGGGCCAAAGAGATATTCCGTACCAGATGACATCATGTTCAGCAATAAAAGCTGACATAAAGAAGGATAAAGAAAGGGATGTTCAGAGTGATGGCATTTGTCTTCATGAGAAACTGTTGTAAGCGATAGGACCTGCTTTCCTGAGAGTGAATAAACATCTGCCCACTGATAGGAATCAGAGAATGAATTTCTTGCTTTCCTTTGCTTGCATGCACAGTTTTTCCTTTACACAGTAAATGTGAGGATGTGTCAATCTGCCTGAGGGTAGGAAGGCCCTTCAGAGGGATCTGGACAGGCTGGATTGCTGGGCTGAAGCCAATGGGATGAAGTTCAACAAGACCAAGTTGCTGGGTCCTATATTTTGGCCACCGCAACCCCAGGCAACGCTATAGGCTTGGGGCAGAGTGACTGGAAGACTGTGTGGAAGAAACATACCTGGAGGTGTTGGCTGAAGTTTTACTGAACATGATCCAGCAGTGTGCCCAGGTGGCCAAGAAGGCCAATGGCATCCTGGCTTGTATCAGAAATAACGCTGCCAGAAGGAGCAGGGAGGTGATCGCCCCCTGTATTCATGTCTGGCAAGGCACTACCTCAAGTACTGTGCTCAGTTTTGGTTCCCTCACTACAAGAAAGACAAAGAGGCCCTGGAACATGTCCAGAGAAGGGCAACAAAGCGGTGAGGGGTCTGGAGCACAGGTCGTCTGAGGGGTGGCTGAAGGAGCTGAGAATGTTCAGTCTGGAGAAGAGAAGACTCAGAGGAGACCTTATCGCACTCTACAACAACCTGAAAGGAAGTTGTGGCAAAGTGGGGGGTGGTATCTTCTCCTTTGTAACTAGGGAGGGGATTAGAGGGAATGGCCTCAGGTTTCATAAGGGGAGACTCAGGTTGGACATGAGAAAAAATTTCTTCTCTGAAGGAGTGGTCATGTGCTGGCACAGGCTGCTCAGGCACGTAGTGGAGTCACTGTCTCTGGAGGCGTTCAAGAAACATTTAGATGCTGTACTGAGGGACATGGTTTAGAGGGAAAATATCGGTGGTAGGGGGACGGTTGAACTGGACGATCTTGGAGATCTTTTCCAACCTTGCTGATTCTGATTCCGTGATTCTATGAAAGCTGACATAATCTCACCCCATGAGCTATTGCACTTTTATATTTATAATTCTAGCCCCCAACACACTGAGGGAGAGTGAGCAAGTGGCTGTGTGGTGCTAAACTGCCTCACAAACTTAAACTACAACCATGACCCTAAATTAATGGAGAAAATAAAAACATAAAATGTCTCATATAATTTTTTAAAAAGTCTTATAATTAAAAGAAAAAATAAAAATAACACCCCTTAAACTTTCTTCCTAGTTTAAAGAGACAAGGCTGACTAAGCACATCTTGCCTCAGGATTTTTTTTGAACACGCTTTGCAGAAGTGCTAAACCATAGGTACCTCTGCCTCAGCCACTTTCTCTTTTCAGTCTTCATAAATATTTTTGCTGTCTTTACACTGCTGCAGTTTCAACTAAATGAAAATGAAACAGGAAATCAAACAACATACTGACATAATTGTTTGCTATATATTACTAGAAAACAACATTTACTCAATAGGAATAATTAGTTACAAAACAAGGGAGCTTCACTGAAAACAGAGGGGAGATTTGAAAAAAAAATAAAATAAAAAATAAAAAAGGAGACCATACTAATGAAAATCATTTGTTCTTAGATGAATGAACTATCCTCTTTACAGTTTATGTCAGTATGCACAAACACAAGCAATTTTGATCCCACACTGACTTAGATTTTTAGGTAACTGGGCTACTGGGATAAAGGATGTCTGCTCACATGCAAAACTACCTTCAGGTTCAGTGTCGTGTTTTGTCATTGCTGTTGTTTTTAAGAATAAGATAATCACATTTGATTTGAATCCTTTAAGAATAACATAAAATGCCATATTATGATGCAACTATCACGTAGCTACTCAGATATTAATGTATCACAACTAAATCCTGAAACACACAATGAAGCATCACTTCATGTCACAATTAATAAAATCAGTTTCTTTCTAAAAATAAATGCTTCTTTCTTTTAAGTCAATTTAAACTCAACTAGGAACATCATAGTTGCAGCTGTAGAAGGAAGGCTATGCTTCTGCATGTCACTTTATAATACATGAGTACATGCAGGTGCCATGTTTGTGCATTTATGCAACATGATATGATAAGCACTCTCCACAGAAGCATGTTATATGATTATCATTATTGCTAAAACAACAAGCTTTAAGCAGAGTGCTTGGAAATATCCAAAACAGTCTTGAAAAGACAAATGACCTCCTTTTCTGTCTGCCTAAAACCACAGCAGTTAAATAGACTGTGGGAAAACTCTGGCACCAATGACTCATACAAAGCACAAGCAGCTAAGAGCAATAATCATAATTCTAATTTCCAAACACGGCAGATAGGAACTCATTTTTATTCTAAATTTCTGGACAGCTTTCCCTCTTCTGTTACTTTAAACATTCAAAAGCTAGGTCTGAAGTATTGAAAAGTGCTTAAATTTTAAAATAAGAAGTGAGTTTATGATTATATCCATCACCTACAGAGAAAACTTATTTGTCACATGATACTCTGATGAAGCACCGTGTATAGAGCTGAAGGTTTCATCACGCCTGCCTACTGAATGTCAACAATTACCACACTATGTTCTCTAAGCGGAAGCCTCCTATCTCCAGAGAAATCTTAACAAGGGAAGACAGTAAGAAACATAAGGAGCCCAAAAAGTCCCTAAGAGTATTAAACTGTATCCTCTTAGGCTACAAATGTATTATACAAACTACAGACATATGAACTACTTAAACCTCTGAATTCCATATGCATGACGCAGAACAGAGCGGAGCAACAACAACCAACAGAACCAAAGTCCTAAATATTTGAATGAATTTAGTTATAATGGATTGAACATCAGCTATAGCGCAGTTATTGAACTGAAGTGCCCATAGGGACATCAAACATAGCACAACACACAGTGCACAAGAAAAGCAATTTCAAAAAAGTAATATCATAGAATCACAGAACGGCCTGGGTTGAAAAGCACCACAACAATGATCTAGTTTCAACCCCCCTGCTATGTGCAGGGTCACCAAACACTAGACCAGGCTGCCCAGAGCCACATCTGGCCTGGCCTTGAATGCCTCCATGGATGGGGCATCCACAACGTCCTCGGGCAACCTGCTCCAGTGCATCACCACTCTCTGGGTGAAAAAACTTCCTTCTAATACCTAGCATAAACCTCCCGTCTTAGTTTAAGACCATTCCCCCTTGTCCTATCACTCTCCACCCTCGTAAACAGTCGTTCCCCCTCCTGTTTATAAGCTCCCTTCAAGTACAGGAAGGCCACAATGAGGTCTCCCCAGAGCCTTCTCTTCACCAAGCTAAACAAGCCCCATTCCCTCAATGTTTCCTCATAGAAGAGGTCACCAGCCCTCTGATAATCTTAGTGGCCATCCTCTGGACCCGCTCCAAGAGGGAGCCCCTGGCCTAGATGCAGTACTCCAGATGGGGCCTCACAAGAGCTGAGTAGAGGGGGGACAATCAACTCCCTCTCCCTGCTGGCCGCCCCTTTTTTCATGCAGCCCAGAACACAGTTGGCCTTCCGGGCTGCAAGCGCACACTGCTGGTTCATGTCCAGCTTCTCATCCACCAGGACCCCCAAGTCCTTCTCCGCAGGGCTGCTCTCAAGGAGATGTTCACCCAGTCTGTATAGATACTTGGGACTGCCCCAACCCAAGTGCAACACCTTGCACTTGGCCTTATTGAACCTCACTAGTTTCACATGGGCCCACTTCTCCAGCCTGTCCAGGTCCCTCTGGATGGCTTCCCTTCCCTCCATATCAACCACACCGCTCAGCTTGGTGTCATCTGCAAACTTGCCGGGGGTGCACTCGATGCCATCATCTATGTCACTGATGAATATGTTGAAGAGGCCCCTGAGATGCATATCACCCATGGACTTATATATACTTGGTTTCATGAGGAGGTCTCAGACTTCTTCCACAGTTACAGTGGGATGGAATCTGCTCCTCTCACTCACACTTAGAGGCTCATGGTCCTGGCAGACATGGGGAGGAGCCTGACCACCAGTGAAGACCAAGGCAAAGTACTCACTGAGCAACTCAGCTCTTTCCATGGCTGAGGAAGCCATGTCCTCCGTCCTCATTTATCAGAGGGGAAACACTCTCCTTGGCCTGTCTCCTCCTGCCTATGTACCTGTAGAATCCCTTTGTGTTATTTTTCACATCCCTTGCCAACTTCAGCTCCATCTGTGCCTTGATTTCCCTAATCGCATGTCTACACACATGGACAACAGCGCTGTATTCCTCCCAGGCTACACAACCCTGCTTCCACTTCCTGTACATTTCCCTCTTTTCCCTCAGTTTAAGCTGCAGGTCCTTGCTCTGCCATGCCAGTCGCCTGCCTCCCCTACTCAACTTCTTTTGCTGGGGGATGGAGAGACGTTGCTCTCGCAGAAGGGTATCCTCAAAAAGTTGCCAGCTCTATTCTGTTCCTATGCCCTTAAGGACAGTTTCCCAGGAGATCCCATGCAGCAATTCCTTGAGCAACTGGAATTTTCTCCTCTTGCAGTTCAGGGTCCTGCCAAGCTGGGCCTGCATTCCTCCAGATCACAAACTCCTCCAGGCCATGATCAATGCAGTTCAGGCTGCCTCCAGTCTTCATGTCTCTACTGCTCTCCAGTAAGTCTAGTAAGGCTTTGCCTCGGGTCAGTCCATCTAGTACCTGGACCAAGAAGTTGTCCTCAACAGACTCCAGGATTGGCTGCCACTCACTGTGCTGCTATCCCAGCAGACATCTGGGTGGTTGAAATACCCCATCCGGACAAGAGCCTACAAACACAACATCACCTGCACTTGAAACAAGAAGGCCTAGTCAACAGGCTTCCCCTATCATGTGGCCTGTAGTAGATCCCAACCACTAGATGCCCTTTACTGGACCAATCCCTGATTTAAACCCACAAGCTCCCAACCTGGTCATGGCTGTTCCTCAGAAACAGCTCTTCACAATCTACCCACTTCCTAACATAGAGCGCATCTCCCCTTCCCCTCCTACCCTGTCCATCCCTTCTGAAGAGCCTGTAGCCCTCAATCACAGTATGCCAGTTGTGAGTCATCCCACCACGTTTCCATGATAGTAATGAGATCATAATTTTCCAAGCACATCATGGTTTCTAACTCCTCCTGCTTATTTCCATGTTGTGTGCATTAGTGTAAAGGCACTTCAGCTGGGCTTTCTGCCACACTACCTTTCTAGAGAGGGCCTCCCTCAAACCTCCACGAGAAATCTGAAGTTTTCCCCCACTGCTTCCGAGAGGGACACAAGAAGGTTCCAGACAGGAGATTGGCAACATTAGACTCCAGACAACTACTCAGAGGAGGTTCTGAGGAGATCCCTCATTGCATCTTCTTCCACCTTCCTATCTAGTTTGAAGTCCTCTCAATGAGCCCCACTAGCTCTTGGGCTAGGATCCATTTCCCTCTTAGAGACAAGTGACAGCCCTCTGCAGCCATTAGACCAGGTGCCAAGTAAATCACTCCATGGTCAAAAAACCCAAAGATCCTGTGACAGCACCAGCCTGTCTGCCACTTATTAACTACCTGGGTTTTCCTAGCCCACTCCATGTCCCTCACTGCCACAGAAGGGATACAAGAAAATATCACTTGTGCTCCCACTCCTTCAACCAACCGCCCTAAAGCCCTGAAGCTTTTTTGATAGTTTGCAGGCTTCTCTGAGCTACTTCATTGCTGCCAGCTTGAACTATCAGTAATGGGTAGTAATCAGAGGGTAAACCAGACCTGGGAGTTTTCTAGTTATGTCCTGGACCGGGGCCCCACAGAGGCAGCACACCTCCTTATGAGTTGGGTCTGGTGTGCATATGGAGCCCTCCGTTCCCATGAGGAGGGAATCACCCACAACAATAACCCTTCTGTCTTTCTTAGCAGAGGCAGTCTGCAGACAGAGTTGACTGCCTCACCCTTGGCAATGCCTTAGGCAAACCTTCCCATACCTCCTCACTCACCTCCCCTTCAATTTCCAGTGCCTTCCAGATGGTCCCTAACCTCTCCACCTCCTCCTTGAGCTCTGCCACCATGCTGAGCAGATCTTCCACCTGCTCACACCTCACACAAGTGGAGTTCCTGCCACCCTCCCTGGGCAGCAGCAGGTTCAGCAGTCCCTGCAGCTGGAGATCCGAACAGTCACATTCTTGGGCAGGGCCTGCTGATCAAGGGCTACTTCCAGGTTTCTGCCCATATAAATCTCCCTCTGTTGCCCTGGCAATACCCACAACATATCAGCTGCTCTTGCAAGAGCTGCTGGGCTACTCTGTTATCTCAGGGTCCCCCTGGTTATCTTGGGCTCTCCCTGGTAACAGAACCGACTGAAAACCCCCTGTACCTTGCGATCAGTTGCTGCTGTTGTGGCCAGGAAAGCTTCAAAGCAGCGAACCTCGGTGATTAATATCTCTAACATAACATCTTAAAAAAAGATTCTGAGAGCAAAAATATTGAGATTCTCGATTCACTAGCTTGAATTTTTCTGTTCACCCACACATGCCCCTCAGAAGTGGACATCTACAGAATTTCCACTATGGGCTTTCCTCCCTCAAATATATTTTCACTCACAGTTTTAAACTTGTCTCTGCTAAATCAATCAATTTTCAGAACTGCTAACTGCTCTGCTAATGGTGAGCAGAGACACCTTCAATGCTGTTTCTGTATCTTAAAAGGATAATGTAACTCAAATAGCAATCTATAATTTCCACAATACTTACAGTTTCAGAAACAACTGAAATAATCATACTAGAAAGTAGGAGAGATAGCATCATATGAGAGATTTAGACTGCGTATATGCAGAGGGGCAATGATACATACTGATGAATGACTTTAGCCAAAGGAAACCACTGAGCAGTATCACAGAATCACAGAATGGTTGCTGACCTTAAACGTCATCAAGTCCAATCCCTCTTCCAGGGGCAGGGACACCTTCCTCTAGGCCAAGCTGCTCAAACACTGCAGAATCTGACTTGGAATCCTTCAAATGATGAGGCATCCACAGCTTCTCTGAGCAATCTATTCAAATGTCTCACCACCATCACCATGAAAATATTCTTCCTTACGAATTACATAACCAAAACCATTCAACAACAGCACAGCTTAGACCTTTGAATTTGGATTACTTGGTTGCTTTCTTTTCTTTCTTTTTAAAGCATTCTGCCATATTTACAAAGTGTTTTTCATGAGTTCATAGAAGAGGCAGTAAGTAAGATCAAACTATAATTCTTCCTGTGAGCTCTATGGAAAGAAAGAACCGTTACAGACAACAAGAGAGAAGGCTATGATTTGAATTATTCTGCCACAAAACAGATTTACTTGGAGAAAACATTAGCGATGACACTGTCTGAGATGTAAAGACTGATTATCTCTGTCTGAGGTAACTTAAGCTGTTAAGCATTTTCAAGCTACTTTTTCAACCCATGACAGAGTCCTCCCTTCAAGGAGAGCTTAGAAAATGGAACATATTGCCATTTCTATGCTTAAATGACCAGTAAAGGTAAAAATTGAATCTTTAAATTATTTTTACAGCCACTAAGTTTTTATCTTGAAGTGATATTCACCCTACTGCTCAACATCTAGAGAACATTTCAAAGCTATAGTGAGTCTCTTGTTGAAAGCAATTATATATATTTTACTGACCTCAGAAATTTCATCTATATCTCCTGTAAAACCTCTCATCTTTGTCTAAGATAACACATCTCACAACATAAATTTTCAAGTTACTTAGCACAACATAATAATAATTCTGCATGATAATTCTGCACAAAAAAAAAAAAAAAAGTCTGTAAGATAACATTATCTTAAATTATTTTGAATGAAAGGAAGGATGAATTATTCTGAATAAAAGGAAGAATGACTGCAGTTCCAAGTAATGAAATGATGAAGAAACAAGTTTTATGTTTGGGAGACAGAAGCAGACAGATAGCAATAAAAATTGCTTAAATCAAAACATGCCAGAAAACTACCTACCGTAGTGTAGTATTTTGTCAGATCCACTGACACATAAAAACTTTCCAAAGGCTTCAGGAAAGTTTCTGACTTCACATTTTCAAGGTACATAAAAAAAAAGTGTATGTTCTCTTTAGAAAACATACTGTATACAGTTCAATCACAGGTAGGTCAATAAAAGTATCTGTTACTGTCCCTTGTATGTAGACAGCTAAAATACAGGTGCTGGCATTTGAGTTTGTCACTCTGTGATCTTTTTGTAATCCACGTTGAGAAATAAGCACTTCTGTCGCAATTCACTTAACTCATTTTATGTGCTTACCTAAAGATGATATTAATTGTTCTGTACAATTTATCTCTGCTGACTCTAGGCAGAGTCTAGATGACAAGCTCAAATGACGTTTACACAGTATATGACAAAGATTAAGCAAGCCCATTCTCACCTCTGCTCTCTAAAAATTAAATTAAGTGCTTTTCCCCTATCCTAAAAAGTCAAGAGGGAAACTGAAGTGGTGGAATCTACACTCCAAACTGCTTTACCTTGCACTGACTAGCCTCTCAATCTTAAAAATTACTAATTCTTCTTCTAAATGTAGCAGAGTTCCTGGCATACGTATCATTCCTTATGTATTTGCTTTAAAACAGCTTTGAATCTGTTTCAAAGTAAATGAAGGAGAGGGAGAGATGAACTGCTGCATTTAAAATTAAAGCAAATGTAACTATTTTAAAATTAAATCTCAGCTTTTTAGAAAGGCAAGAATATCGATTTATATACAGTGAGAATAAACAGCTTCAGGTGAGTTCAATGAAACATACAGATCATAAGATAAAAAGGTAGGCACATTTATCGCTATGTCTAAAATGACCTGTCTCCTTCAATCACTTATTAAGAAAATACGTAACCTTCATCTCAACAAGTCTGGTGTTTCTTCACATCTCACTCAGAGAATAAGGCAGACACTGTGCCATTTTTCACATCTCTGTCAGTATATCCTGCTCTTGGGAAGTTCAACATCATCAATGCTTCTGTCAGACATGATCAGCTATGCACAGACGTAGACACACACTCTTATCTTCCAATTTTTTCTTTATTTCCTGTGTTTTGACTACTAGTCATGAAACATGATATAGAAGAAGTTTTGAATATATACTGATTTTGGTCCACATTATATGAAAATTAACTGTAGTTATCACATGTCAGAGTGTATTTTTAAAGAAGAATTTACAAAGGAATGTGATTAAGAGATCAACCAGGCAGTTGCTGTATGTGGATACAGTAAAAACTGCAAAACAGCTTATAGGACATATCTAGAATTTGTTTACAGGCCTGAAAACTACAAACTATTTTGCAAAAAATTCTCAAAGAATAGGAAAATATCGAATAGTTTATATGAGCACTTGAAAGGGTGAAGCTAATGTCAAGTATAGAAGATTCGTACAATATCATACACAGATCTTCTAGCTAAGGCAAATATAAAAAATTTCAGGGTTGAATTAGTTCACCAGATGTTATCTATATTAGTTATCCTTGTGGTTTTTTCGAGATTCTAATAAACAAATAAAAATCTATTTGACTGAACTTGGTTTACTTTTGACTCAACAGAAAAGCTTTACAAAGCACAAAACAAAAATTGAAACTGGACATTCCCAAGGATACAAGGTCACCTCAGAATTTAAAATGAATGCAATGCACAATTAATTTTAAAAAATTAATTATAAAACAAATTAATTTTTAAAAAAATCAAAAATCTCCCTGTACACAGAATTATGGTTTTAATGGAATAATTCCCATAAGAAAAACACAAGGGCAACTCTTTTCAGTTAGATCTTCAGTCACTGTATGTTTGCTAGAGACTGCCTATTTTGGCCTTACGGTGTGTCACAAATTCTCTTGACTTCTTTTAAGTCCCACTCGTGTGCACTCAACCCTTCAGCTTTCTTAAGTAGAGACAGTTCTTTATTAGCCAACATGCTAAACCAGGTTCTTTCTCATACCGACTATTCTTGCCTGCCTACAAAACATGCAAAGTTTTGCAATCTTCCTTAGCTTCTGAACAACTATGAACTTCTACTACTGTCTCTATTTCATGAGTACTGGCATCATTTGTGATACTCCTTAGCAAGTACTAAACAGTAAGAATGCTATATAACTTAATTGAAAATATTATATTTGCATAAAAGAGTGTGTATGTCTAGATCATGTTCATAGTTGATAAAAATAAATTGACTGCACATATAACAAAGGAGGCAAAACAGTAATGGCTTTTTCAGTTATCTACCTTTTAAAAATGATTTGTTCCTATGCTGTCAGATCTGAAAGGTCAGCTTGCATAATAAGTACAGAAAATATATTTATTCAGTGGTAAAATATAAAGGTATTAATTTTAGATGTAAGTAAACAAAGAGCGTAAAATATTATCTGCTTGAAAAATGGGAAAATTGCAGTAGATAGGAACCACTAGTAAAGTTCCTGAGAAATCAGTTTTTGAATCAGTGTTCTTTAATAATTTCACTAATATCCAAGGAGCGCTGATGATACAAATTTGGAAGAGCATCACACTGAAAGAACGACATGGTCTTGAGGAAAGATAATGAATTTTAACCGAACAAAGTATAAGGTCACTTGCTCAGGGACTATAAATATCAGTATATGCTGTAAGCCAAGAACTCATACGTTGGGAAAAACAAAGGAGAAGAAATATCTAAGTTCATTAGCTGATCTCAGGATCATGACTATGAAACACCGGTGTGACAAGGCAATTAAAGAGACAAACATCATTCTTAAGCATATCAGGCAATATATTTCTTGTAGATCAGAAATTATGATGAACATTGGTGCCAGCAGTCATGAAAAGGGACTTCATGCTACAGGTTAACCAAAAAACTAAACTGGTTGAGGAGTTCCTACAGTATCAGTGATTAAGTAAGCACTGGGAAAGGCTTCAGGGACATACCTAGTTGTTAACTATAATGTAACTCCAATTAAAAAGAAAAAAAAGAAGAATCAAATACAGCGTGTATCAATATTTCTTTTACTATTATTTATTCACCTATCTGTTGTCTGATAAGGTACCAACCAAAACAGTCTGTGGATAATTTGTTACACTAGGAAAAAGTAGTACTTGAGCTAAGACTTTTTATTAGAAAGTATATATAAAGAAGAACTACTAAGGGCATATGGTGATCACAAGGCATACTCCCAGTATTGCAAAATGGGTACAAGCATTTCAAATATGGTATCTCAATTTAATGCAGTCCACTGAGATAAGCCAGACTCCGCAATACAGGAGAAAACTCTTGAAAATGCTTCAAGAAAATGAAAAAAAGTTTGGATAGTGAAGTATTCTGAAAAACAAAATTAGAAATTGCAGTTCAGAAATGTCAGTTTAAACTCCTTGATTCTGAATTGCTTATAGCCTAGAAGTTACAAAGCATTACTTCTTTCAGTCATATTTTTTCTTACCTTACAAAATTGTATTCTTGCTTAAATTCTAATATAGTTTAATAAATGTATCACTTGATAGGTAAGAGATGGTAAATTCTTCAGAGAAGTATTCAAAATTAAACTTTTAAAATATCAACAGTTTAAGGAACCTGTGGTCCAAAAATAATACATCACTGTAAATTTCTCCCTGCTTTTGTGTGTGTGTGCGTTGGTAGAAAACACTTGATTTTAACTTTTCAAAATAAATACTTGTGAAATATTTCACAAATATGTAATGTAGTAACTAGGGATGATGAATGGCTTTATTTAGTTACTTTGTTGGTTTAATTTAAAAAATAAAGATTAAATGATTGTAGATTTTGCTGTTTAATTTCAGAGTTCCAGTCAAAATCTAACTGAAGATTCTATAATTGCTTAAATAGCAGCTACTTTTACAATTGTCCTTAATTACATCCCAATTTAGCAAATCACTTGGCCATATGCTGAAGTCCCATCCGATTTAAGAATGTGCACACAGTAGTGCACATGTATCAGAGCTCAGCTGAATTGGGCTTTAACGTTACAGATTTGTTAATTATTCTTAATTCCTGGAACTGCTATAGCCTTTTGAATTTTCTTATGTTTCTACTGAGTTCTTGCAATTTCAACAATAACTGCCTCAGAATATTACATACTGGCACCTATTTTTTTTAAATGATAAGTTTATTTCAATGAGCTAAGGTTTGACTTAAGATTGAGAAAAGAATTTTAGAATAATTATAAAAGTTAATCATCTTAGAGATAGAAGTAACTATATACAGTGCCAGTAAACACTTTAAAATAAGATGGGCTGCTTCTTCAGTCAACAGGAAATCTCCAATATACTGGTCAGACTCTGACTACCCTAGAAAACTAAACAGCTGAAATTGTTATGGTTACCAGACAAGTTTTATTTACTATCTCCACTTCTCAAGTGATTTTCCTTCGCAGCAAAAATCTGACATTTACAGGGTAGAAATCAGGGTATTTTTTCATGACACAGGAATTTTTTTTTTCCTAAGTGGCATATTCATTATTTTTCCCTTCTGTGAATTGAAATGGCATATATGTTCATCTAGGATATGCACTAAGACCAGAACTGTCCTTTGGGTCTTGTGGACCCTGCAAGTACCAAGTGTAAATCTATTGCTAGGATTGTGGGGGCATAAAACAAAAGCAAGCAGTAAAAAACATACATATGAAGTTAAGAGAATCTATATTCAACTTGCAAAATGAGTTGGCAGTACTTAGAAACCTTGCATTCAAAGACCATAATCCAAGCTGCAAAATCAGCAACAAACTACAGTAAGAATGAATTTAGTGCCCTTTTATTCACCTCTGGGTACTTATGATTCACTACTCACTCACTTCAAATTTGCAAGTAAAAGGGGAAAAATGTTTTTGCTTTTATATGAAAAAGTACATCCTAACCCATGCCACTGTGAAACTGTGATTCCACAGTGTGGCATTTATGATATTATAAGAGCTGAAAACATATTTACATGTAAGCCCTAAGCAGTTCTGAGCATGCCACCTTTAAACACAATGGTGGAACTACAGAAGAAAGACGCAAAGCACAACCAGTATGATCAGAGAGATTACTGGTTTCTGTATGCAGACACACATAAATGACAGCAGAAAAGAGGTAAAAAAAAAAAAAATTCGTAAGTAAGGTAGAAAACATTACAAGGGAACCGTCTTATTCTTTCACGGATTTATCTTGAGACTTGAGACTACCTATTGAAATCATACGGCAACAGTTCTAGAACAAACTGAAGAATGTATTGTTCTTTTTAACAATGTATGATTAAAATACGGAAATCAATGCCAGAGGGTGCATTCAGTCAAACCCATTCTGCTCAGAAAGAGAGTAAGCAATTGAGGGCCACGTAAGAAAGACCATCAGGATACAGTTCAGGCCTGAGAACTTGCAAATCACTGATTGTCTGAACACAGTATGTGCACCTATGGAAGGATCTACATCCTACACAGCCTCTCCTGGCAAATACTGCAAAAAGGGTAAAGGACAATACAAATCTCTGTCCTTCCTTTCAGGAGATGATATGAGAGAAGCAGAATGAGTTGTCCTGGCAAAAAATGAGGTTGGCCAATGCAGAAATCAATCCCATCCAACAGAAATTACATAATCACAGAATCATAGCATCACCAAAGTTGGAAAACGACCTCAAAGACCATCCAGTCCAACCGTCCCCCTACCACCAATATCTTCCCTCTAAACCACGCTCTCAGTACAGCATCTAAATGTTCCTTGAACACCTCCAGGGACAGTGACTCCACCACCTCCCCAGGCAGCTCATTCCAGTGCCAGACCACTCTTTCAGAGAAGAAATTTTTCCTAACATCCAATCTGAATCTCCCCAGTGCAATACTGGGGATTATATTCAGAAAAGTTTTCTCCAAGTGCATGAAACACTGTAAGGACACAGAGAAGCAGATTTAGTAATTATACTGCACATGCATGTTTCTAGATTTAGTTTGCACAAGGTTAATCTGTACTATTACACAGTTTAATTTTATATTATCATCTATTAATTTGATGAATGAGGTAAAGGTTTCTTATCAACATTCCTAAGCAGAAATTCACACGCAGCTGTATGCACTTCCTACAGTTTGAAATGTTGGTGAAGAAACAGCACAAAACAGTTATTTTTTATTATTGTTCTTATTCTTCCCCTCAAAAAAAAAAAAGGAAAAAAAAGTTAAATGTACTGCTGCAGACTATCACAAAACCACAATCAGCATTTTAAAACAAAATATCAAAAATCATATGACGACACAAAACTAAAAACTCTGACACTGACTATATAAGCAGGGAATTTCCTCCACCAAAAGCAGATAAGAAGAAAACATTCCTTGTTACCATATCACATGGAAACATACATTTTATACACTAGAATCACAATATATTAAAACAGTCTAACATATATAAATAGAATAATAGTATGTATAGAAATTATAGATGGATATAAAATGCTTCTCTTTAATGGGAACTGATCTACCCTTCTATTTGTACGCGTTGAAAGGAAGAAAAAAACAGCACGTTTTTTAATACATCCTGGTACTTGTGATACTGACAAAAGAGACTATAATATCACCAGTTGTCATATTCTATTACCTAAATATGCATTTCTGAAATTATTAAGTGTCACATTATCTAGTTTCAGCATCATTGTGTTTCGGTACGTCATGAACATTCTCTCTTTGCAAATTCTCTTTGTGTGGATATGTAGCATTATATAAAACAGCAATATCCATATTTCTTACATATCTATGTTTTTTCAAGACAGCCCTACCATTGGCGTTATAAAACTGGGCTCAAATTCTCTTTTATTGAACTTTCAGAATTTTGTGGACAGTGATCATTCAGGGGGGCAATGGAGAATAGAACTGAATCAAATTCATTGATAGTCTTTCCTTCAAGAAAGAAAAAAAAAATGTAACAAAGCTTTATTCTTATATCAAATTACAGGGAAATAATTTTGAAAAGAAAGAGGGGAGAGGAGAGGAGAGGAGAGGAGAGGAGAGGAGAGGAGAGGAGAGGAGAGGAGAGGAGAGGAGAGGAGAGGAGAGGAGAGGAGAGGAGAGGAGAGGAGAGGAGAGGAGAGGAGAGGAGAGGAGAGGAGAGGAGAGGAGAGGAGAGGAGAGGAGAGGAGAGGAGAGGAGAGGAGAGGAGAGGAGAGGAGAGGAGATTCATTAAAAGTTTTAACTGCTTATGCATCATTTTGGTTTTGTTTTTTTTTAAATGGGAGATGCTTATGCCTAGAATCTAAGTAGCTATCTTCAAATGCAGAATGCAGCTAATTCTCTATCGGATCAGTGATAGATATTTTCATTGATCATAACAACACCCCCTTCAATTCATTTTTCTTCTGCTGTAGCCTAAAGCAAAAATCTTGTTCACTTCATTACTTCATTGACATCAGTGTAATTTTTTAAAAATAAAAAAAAGGTTTTTTGTTTTGTTTTGTTTTCTAAAATATAACCATTCCACAAAAGAGAAGGGGGAGTGAAAAAAAAAAAAAGAAATACATTTTCAGAAAAACAAAGCAAGCATTACACTTAGGCTTTTATAAATGCTTGTCTGTGTGAGTTGTATCTATACTGGCAATCAAAATTAGACCACAAAATAGCATAATGGACATGGATTTTATTACTTTAATTTGATCACAGATTCAATAATGAAGAAAAGGCAGATAAAATTGACTAACTTAATATTTATGGGAACTTGAACTACTGAAGAGATTAGTACTTTTACCCAGTTAAGCTTCCAACTGTCAGCTGTCATTACAGGACCTGCCAAAAAAAGCAAATGATACCAATGTTGAACTTGTAACATGAGCGTTGGACCCTTTTAGTGAGAAACAAAACATGCAAGTTAAACCAGGAAAAGGCATTGCTTCCTGGCTTTACTTTAAGGACAAATCAATGTCTTGGTCCAGCCGTAATAAATTACCTTTTGCCAGGATAGATCAGCTTGGTTTTCGCTATATGAAATGTCAGTGGAAGGTATTGACAAATGTCAGTGAAAAGTAAAAAGACACAGTCAGATTAGATTTTTGAAAAGGAAATGACCCCGACCTATATGAACATTATGGCATTCTTCTCCTCTCTTACAGATTGTACACAAAAGAAAAATCATTGTTTTGTCAACTTTGTAAAATGTGCAACATTCACCAACATCAAATAAAGGAAAATCCACTGAAAATACAATATTAAGACCAACAGACTGACTGTGGTAGCTCAGAGATTCAAGAGTTTGCTGCTACAAACAATAGCCAGGATATCCATAGCACTACCAGTGCAGATGGACATCTACTTCTAGTTAAAATGCAAAGTTCTGTGCACTGACAGGAAATGAGGACAATTTCAGGTGATAGAGCAGCACGCAACACTTGAAAATACCCAATGAACAAAAGGTGCCATAAAACTATTAGCCAACTTAGAATAAAGACTGATGGTTAGATGCTACAGCTAAGAAAGAAAGAAAGAAAGAAAGGGGAGGGGAGGGGAGGGGAGGGGAGGGGACGGGACGGGACGGGACGGGAGAACAGAAACTTCAGAAATTTTATTCTATAGCATTTGAACACAAGGGGGAATGGATTTAAACTGAAAGAGAGGAGGTTTAGGTTAGGAGTTAGGAAGAAATTATTCACTGAGAGGGCAGTGAGGCAGTGGCACAGGCTGCTCAGAGAAGCTGTGGATGCCCCATCCCTGGAGGTGCTCAAGGCCAGGTCTGATGGGGCCCTGGGCAGCCTGAGCTGGTGGGTGGCAAACATGCCGGAGGCATTGGACCTGGATGATCTTCAAGGTCCCTTCCAACCCAAGCCATACTATGATTCTATGATTCTATGAATCATGATTCTATGAATTTTACAAATGGTTATGCAAGTTTCCAGATTATAACAGGCCTAAGAACAACAGAGTGACATGAAGACCTCTTATTCCAGCTCACAGCAAACAACTTGGGAGCTCGTACATGATGAATGCTCACAAAAAAAAGTTTCTGTTTCACTGTTTGCTGAACGCTGGCCTTGAGCCTGTTAAGATGTATTTTGTGTAATTCTTCTGTTTATATCATTCTTCCATTTGACTCCAGTCGCACTCTGGTGATTCCATTCTTAGGGAACAGGCTACAACTACAGAGAAACAATTTGGACAAGCCCCTAACTCCTTGGGCTGTGCCCACGAGACACCCATGACATTCTTTAGTTATCAGTATTAGAGGAACCAGGCACGGCTTCTTCACGCGTCCTGGACAGAAGGCCTGACTTACTGCGACACATCATAGTTCCACGTAACTGTTTCTAAAGTTTATAATTCATATTTATGCTGCTTATCTTTTGATAACCACAGTTTATGCTGCAGAATGTTGTAAGAAGTGACAATTTTGGCTCAAATTTTTTATGATGACTAATAATAATACTGTATTTCTATAAGACAGCCTTTGAGAGAATGGTAGAAATTAGTTTTGGTAGGAAGAAGCTATAAAACAACTGCAAAGTTGTGAGTGCTTATTCTGAGGTAATTTTTGTGTGATTTTTAGTGAATCCCACCTCAGGCACAAGAAATCAGAAAGTTACACAGTCTGACCTCAGTTTCCATTTGACTGCCTATGACTATTCTGTAAAAGTCCCGTGACATTAAAAACATAAAATTACAGGGTAAAAAAAAATGTAAGTATATTTAACCAGAAATATTTTATTTGTACATTTCAGAAACTACCTCTATCTGCTTTCATAGTGGAGATGGGAGAAGGGCAGGCTGGTTATGAAAAGATGTTTATGAGTAAACAGGGTAACTTAACCACTGTCAAAAGAACTTCTCAGGCACTCTGTGAAGCCCCAGTGTATGTCTTGGTCTAATTTTGGAAATGACGAGGAGATAGCAGTCTTTCTGTACCTCACACAACAGTGGGCTATGAAGCTGGGGCCAGCTGAGTCACCATCGACAGCCACAGCAGAAAATTCTTAAAATCCTCAGCACGCTTCTATCCACATTCCTCACGGAAGTCCAGAATGCAACTTATATATTTCACAGGGCCTCGCATAAGGCAGATTTAAGTATTCACTTAATACAGCATTTTCTATTTCTTTCTTGTCTTCTACCCTCTTACTCCCTCCATTTTAATCACATTCATTTTTAAAGTGCATCTTGTTTGAAGAAAAAAAAAAAAAAAAGATTAATTATATCAGCAGATACAATCAGTTTAAAAGATAAGTTTTCTATTGTTTTGGTTTGCGTTGTTGGGTTTTTTGTTTTGCAGTAACAGTCAAATAAATCAAAAGATGACACTGTACAATGTAAAAGTACAATCACTGAAGGTTGTTTACATGGATTTTAAATATTTTGGTTATGCGCAGTGTGCAAATTACCAAGATATGAAGAGAAGTTTGGGTTCACTGTACAATAATTAGGTTCATACACTATTTATTCTCTGTTTATTTTTACTAATCCAAATTATTACAATAAAAGAATAGCAATATGTGTCCACATAATTAGCTCTTTCAATAATTAGAAGGGGAAAAAGCCCTCACTGCCTCACTGAGGCAAGCACGTATTTCTGTGCAATTTAAACAGGAAGTCCTCGATAATTAACATTAATTGAGAAAAGGCTTTTCTAGTAAAAAGAAAAAAAAAAATCCTGTGTGAAACATTAAACAAACTTATCTGATATTTATGGTTTTTTCTTTAATAATTAATGAAATGTAAATAGTCAAGGGAGTCTAGAGTTTTGCTTTGTAACTAGCTACTATTATAAATGGCAGTCAGATGTTTACAGAATACCCAGAACCCTTTTGTGTGGAAGGAGGTTACAAATCTGCCCCTTTTCCCTGTTCAAAGTCAAAAATAATGGTGCCTGATCCCCAGAGCATTCATTGCAAGAACTGTTTGCATATTCAGTTATTGTTTCTGCTGCGTCAGTCATCTGCTGAAGTTCACTCTAATGTGGCCCTGATCAATTCTGCCAGCTGTGCTTAAGTGCTGTTTACTATAATAACATCACACTGCATTCTTATTTGGCAACAACAGCTATGACAGCACCTAAATGCATTGAGAAGCCAAGATTTTATCATCTACACAGATCAAATTGGAATTGTTTATGGAGGACAGTGTTGTTCTATTTCTGTCCTTTCTAGTGAATACCAATACCACAATAATGGCTTTGCCAAAAGCATTACTACTCTGCCCTTTCTAATAAGTGAAGGTCTTGTTGATCTAAATACTCTATAGGACATGGAAATGATTTCATTATTGCAGCATACGCGTTTTCACTGGATAAGAGAGAGAACTTAGAATAACTGGTAGATGAGATAAAGAAAAATAATTGGCAACAAGGAAGTATATAAATATTTTGTTAATGTACAAATACATTTGTCAAGATCATAAAAATAATGCAATTACACAGTCTTAAAAAAGGAAAAGGAAAAAAAGAAAAAAAAAAAACCTCAAAACAGAGTAATTGAATAACAACAGAAATGCACAGTGTGGCACAAGGGTCTCCAAACACATTTGCAACATTTCAAAGTAGTTTCACATATTTTTCCCAACATGCCCAACAGTTCGCTTGGCCATATGTTAAGTAAATCAAACGTCTTCAATATACAGGCATGGTGAAAAAGCCATAAAGAATGAACTTGATCCTCCTTCTACTGAAATCAGTTATAAATACAGCAATAGGATCTTGTCCTGGGAGTTATTTTTTACACTGTGATAACACCCCACAGTATGCTAGATGTTTTCCAAACACAGATGAAGACACATTTCCAGACAGCATACATATAAAAAGACAATGACAGATGAAGTAGAGGAAGAGAGAAAAAGAATAGTATGTCCAAAGAAAAGATTGTAATATGGAGAAGCATAGGTCCTGTTAGCCACACTATTTTTATTCTCAGGGACAGGGGCTCTTCTGATATCTTTCAGTTCTAATGCTGAGCTCCCCACAGTTTATTCTCCCAGAGTTCACTTTTTTTTTTTTTTTTTTTTTTTTCCCCACACACATCAGCTTCCAATTGCTGCTGAACTGTTCTTTTTTCTCCTCACTTCCAATATTCAGCCTTCAGGTTTCCATGAAAATAAGTTTTCACACAGTCCACTGAAAGACAAGTATGGATTGTGGGGAATCATGAAGCCATAGAACTGAAGCAAAGAAAACTTCACAGGAGCAACATGATGTGTTGAAGACCACCCAGGATAGGGTATTTATCAGTCAAGGAGAGGAGTGAAGAGTGTATTGGGACATTTCTTAAAAAGATTTTAGTTTTTAGTTAGACAGCAGCATGAAATATTTGTCCCTGAAGGTGTTCAAGGCCAGGTTGGATGGGGCCCTGGGCTGTCTGGTCTATTATTAAATGTGGAGGTTGACGGCCCTGGCTATGGTAGGGGGGCTGGAGCTTGATGATCCTTGAGGTTCCTTCCAACTCCAGCCATTCTGTGATTCTAGGATTCTATGAATCTATGAAAATATATTTAGAGAAAAAGAGTGAAGGACAGTTGTGTGGGACCTTGAAGGAAATCCAAAAGATCAGCTTGCTTTATTGGAGAAGTTAAGGTTCAAAGCGAAGATCAGTGTAGCCATGTCTGACATCCATATTCTGAAGAGACTGAAATATGTCATGAACATGTCATGCGAACCTTGCTGCACTTACAGGAAAAGTCCCTCAACTACAACAAAATTGACCAAAAATTTTGACGCTGTGCTGCCCCAGGAAAACAGCTGGAGTAAAACAACAAAACTCTTCCAGAAAATTGACCTTGCTACAGCACATGCCCAAGTAGTGCATGAGAGGTGTTCGGAGTAAGGTACAAAAAGGCAACAAGAGGGAGAAGGCAGAGAAGTGGAACAGGTTGCGCAACACAATTAACAAAAAAAAAGTGGTTAGTGTGAATGAGAGGTAACCTTCAGCTAAAGGAGATCAAGAACACAGAATTAATAGCTTGGGAAGCTTCAAAATAACCCACTGCTAAGTAATGCTGATTAAAACAGGTGCTACAAAAGCATTAAGAAGTTAAACTTTCCTCTCTCCAGTGGAAACAGAAGAGAATTCAAGAGAATATAAAGCAATCCTGCACACATTCAGGGGGGAGGGAGTCTTAAGAGTTCACAGAAGCTCAGTAGGTAATGTTCCCAATTCTACAACCATAGATACAGCTGAACTAAATCAACAGAGCCACGTGTGATAGTCACATGTTCTAAAGTGACACTTAGTTATAGATGACCTGTCTCAAGAGTGTATTTTCAGCTAAATATTATTTTTTTTTTGGGGGGGGGGGGGGGGGGGGGGAATTTAAGGTAAGTTTCTGCTTTGTTTTCCAAACCTAAAATTAAAATACAATAAAATAGGAACAAAATGTGAGTGAATACATTTGCAAACAATAGTGATGCGCTCTGAATTCTATGCTTTCTGATAACTTCTGTCAAGTTATTGGACTTTTTAGGAATAATACAGAGAATGTGGATAAATCTTAATATGCATTCATGTCATACGTTGTAACAGCACAGAAGGCTCCTTCTGAGCAACTGGAAAGCATGCTGTGTCTGTGTACTAAAAAAACTGCACATTTGGCTATTACAGATCCCTAATACACACTCAGTTAAGCACCAATATCAAAACAGATTACAAATTCTTATTAAAACATGAAAGCAACAATCTCTATTTAAATTCCCGTAATGCTAACGTAATTTTATAATGGAAGGAACTGCAACATTGGCAAAGGCATTCTATTTTTTTCTTTCTTAAAATGTCTGAACATAACAAATGAACAAAGTCCGTGTACTTATAGAGGATTTGGGGACCAATTCAGAAGACTGAAGATGCCCTACTCCCAGTGTAGCTGGCCGGAGTTATGTGCCCTCAGATAGTCACAAGATGTCCTTAGCACCTTGCAAGATTACAAGCCAGCTTGTAATTTCTATGATGTTCTCTCTTCATTCTCTTCAAAATTTTAAAAATCAGCAAATGACATTTTAGTTACGCCTCTGCTAATCTCTTATATATCAATTTAAATTGAGGGTGATTATTTAGAGTATATGTATAAACTATGGACGTCAGGCGTTCTTAGCCGCAGAGCAGACCTTTGCTTTAGGTGGGTTAAATAGTTAGATCATTGCTTATATGTATAAATAAAAGCCTCTTTCATCACGGCCTTACAGAAAACATGACATCCTTCTAAATTCATCATCAGGTTGCCAGGCAGACTCCAAAACAAAAATAATTCATTCGAACTGTTTAATCTACTCAGAGCAGATTGACAGTATCTTTATATATTTTTGAAAGCTCTTTTAACATTAACTGATACTTTAGTGTGGGAAGAAACTAAAAGCTTTCTACATATAAAAGTTCATCGTTTACCTTCTCACAGCTATCAGATAAAAGCATAAGGGCAATGAAGCCACAGCTCTCAGATATATTACTCCCAAAGGAGAGAACCCAAATGCATCAGCATCAGTAAAGGCAGCAGGTGTGAGCTTTGAATAAGGAACAAATGTTATACGAGAGAGGGGTGCCTGAGAAGAGGTAACCAAACCATCAACAGCCCCATACACGAAACAGAAGGGCCGGGCTTCTCACCAGAAGCAAAATAACTCTCACTAGAGGTAAATAAATAAATAATTGTGAATACAACTTCAAATGTTTTAGTGAACTTTCTTATGAATGGATTGCAACACACAATGACAGAACTCCCTCAATTCTGCTTTTCAATAACTCCAAGGCACTGGGGATGTGACAGCATGATGAATACCACAACAGACAGCTCCAATATGGTACCATTTTACCAGATCAATATCTCACTGCAATATAAGAAAAAAGAAGCTGATATTAGTCTACACAGTGTATTACAGATGAGGTACATTTCTTCTTACTGCACTCATGCTGAACCAAAGCAATAATTCATAGATGCCTTTAAAACGTTTGCACGCTAGCACATGCAAAAAAAAGGCTAATCTTTGCTTCAACATCTGTTTGAACATGTAATAGCTTAAAGCAATAAGGACGCAGGTTTCTATGTATGTATCTATTAATCTAACGATGTATATACCACAGACACAACGATAAACGTATCTAGAAACAGAGAAGCATAGGGATTTGGGTGTGCTGCACAGGTCCTTCACGAACAGTTTTCTTCAGGAAAGGATTACTTTACATACTAATCAAACACTTCTTAGCAAGTCAGTATGTCCCTTCTTACCCTTTTTTTCTAAAAAATGTACAGGAACACTTCTAACTGAAGCTACAGTAGGTACCATTTTAATAGTCTCCATTTGCCAACAGCAGTCACAGTTTTTTTATCCCTGTACTTCAAATAGGAAATGAGTGGGAGATCTCAGTTACTGCTATGTGATAAGTGCTTGCAAATTTAACCTTTTTATAGCAACCACTGTAGCTTTCAAAATAGAAAACAAAAATGATGCTTTGGCAAAAGTAATATATTTAAGATTAGCAGAAAGAAACAGTAAGATAGACATTATCAGAATACGGGGCTGCTTTCCATCTTCCTCAGTATTCTTGCATGAAAACTAACGGAAAAAAAATGTTCTCAGGTCTGAACTTTAATGTTGGACTTTTGTTTCATTCTGATAATGTCACGAATGCCTGTAAGATATAATGTAACAGGTAAAGTTGGACTGCTTAAATAATACAGATATTTTATCCCTAAGAATGTGCAAACAAATTATCAAATTAATTCACTCTTTGGTTGGACAGTGGTCTGATTTCTGCTGATTGCTCTCACTTGCAATACAAAGTACAGAATTCAAAGATGACACCGTCTAAAGATACAGTGTGTTTAGAAATCATAACACGTGGAAATCATTATGTAGTGTAACATTAATTTTAAAACAAAGTACATGTATAGTTAATATCAGTCCTAATATGTAGTTAAATTGATTTAGTGAAAACTAACTGTGATGTGGTAAGATGGAGCTGAAGAAAGAGGAGCTGAACATCTTACTATAGCAAATAAAACCTGGCCCAAACCTTGGCTTATAGATACATACCTGTATACCACAGACCTTCACAGGAAAACAATGATGGTGACAAACAGTAGCAAGCATCAGAGTTCCCTACAGGAAACTATCACAGATTGAACTCTCACATGAAATTTGACCAAACCCAGATGGACTGAACTGCCTCTAAGTCAGTGTGAATGAAAACTTTGAGTTTTGAGACTCGAATTTCTCAGTAGTCTCTCTATAACAGAAGGAAGATAAACTGTAATATACGCCCCTTCAAATGAGTTCCACGGAAAAGGAAAAGGATTTGAAAAGTCAGGAAGGAAAATTACAATAAAATCACAATAGAATTCATATGCTAAAAGTGCCAGAACAAAAATACTGCTTGGGATTTGTTCTGGTCTCAAAGTGATCACAAAGCACAAGAGTTACCTACTGAAAAAACCTGAAAGTGATGATCTATCCACAGTGCCGGTCCCACTTACATTAACCTTCCAGACATACAGATGAGAGGAAGATGTTGAATTAGAAACACAGATTCTTCAACACTGCATATACTTATGCCTTTATTACTTAAAGGGTAAAGAAGCAATCCTGTGCATTTGCAATAATTTAATGTTCTAAGTTCAAGCCTTACGAAGTTATGAGACGTAGTACAAAAGAAATAGAACTGCAGAATTTGAACTCACATTAAGATATAAACCACGTATGACTGCAATACCAAGTCGTACCAAAAGATTATACATGAGCAGCCACGTGATGGCAAATCAATTTGCAAATGATCTGGCTACTAACAATGTTTCAAGTCACTCACTGGCTTTCTCCATGCATGTTTTTATTGGTAGCATCCAATAAATCTGGTTCGTAAGAAACCACAGAAGTTATCAACATGCTCATTTACCAGGCTATCTAAAATTGTATCTTCCTAGTTTGTAATAGAGAATTTTGTACATATTTCAAGGTGTCGACGTCTTCCTTTGGACTGAAGCCTTAATTACACAGGTGCTTTGTTTGGTTTTACAGTACCGGACTGCCCAGATTATGGGTGCCATTCAAATAGTGAAGTTCTTGTCCTGAAGAGGCAAGATGGTGGGGGTGACATACAGAAGACAAAAAAAAAAAAATGAAAGACAATTAATCAAGCTAGTACTATATACACACGTGTAAATATGTCCACTGAACTTGACAATACTGGTAGCACGGTCGTAAGGGAGCTGAGACCTAACATCTGAAATACTGAGCATTAAAGGAGGGCAAATACTGATAAGACTGCATGTGCTGTGCAGTATTATGTTACAATCTCTCAGCTTCAATTGCTAAACTAAATTTCTGACACAGAATAATTATGTAAAGAAAGGTGAATGAAGTCCTAAAGAACCAAAAATTGTAATGAACACGCATTTTCCTTTAATTATTACAAGATGAATTCAGACACAGTCATCACTAAGACTGAAGAAACTGAATGAAGAGCTGAGAATATCACTGCTGCAGAACCACCCTTATGAGCTAAGAATCTTGTATTCCATTTAGGAAAATACCTGACTGCTTCAATGGGGATTGTGTTAGTTCTGTAGCCTTGTAGGTCCTTAGCAACTCTAACAGAATCGTGCTGGTTCAATTTAATCTGTTCTACGTTCTTAAAAATACCTTAAAATCTCATTTACAAGAAATTATAGGAACGATGTAACTATAAGAACTATAAGAATTACAATCACTATAAGCTGATTAAGCATAGTATGAACACCAAGTTATAATGAACATTTCTAAACAAGACACACTCCATCGTACACTTGCACAATCTCTGAAAAACAAATTATTGCATATAGCATCAAATATTTAAAAGAAAAGCTATTAAATGATCGGGATATTATCACGATATTATAAGCTTTTGAGTTTTTGTACAGTCATTAGTACAATGAGACCTACGACTATAGATTCATGAAGCTGTGTTGACAAACTGGTGTTCTAATACCCCGAGTGAATATAAACCACACACTTCTAAAGCCCATAGTTTTGAAATTCTTACAGAATTTTTCACAAAGCTTTTCTTTTTTTTTTCACACTAGTGAGCATTTTTGAATCATCCTGAAATATAATCCCCTTGCAAAATAATCTGAAGCAAACAAGACAACAGCAACAAAAAAGTTTCTTAAACTTCTTTTTTCTGAAGTAAATACAGTTGAAAAAAATCGACCAAGCTTTTAGAGAAATCTACACTGGGAGATACGCATTAGAAGATACAGAAATTGAAACCACTGAAATGAATTAGAAGACCTAAGACAGAGCAAGAAAAAAAAAAGAAGAAGAAAAAGAAGATGAGAAGAACTGTAGATTCTTTATGTAGTGATAAACCAATTACAAGAAAAGCATCCACGATTGTTAAATGCTATTACTGCTATTGTTTCATCATGAATCATCTTTGTGCCACGAGTGACTCACAGAGGCAGGTTATCCGTATGTCACTAATGAAGGATTATTTCTGTGGAAGTCAGAAAATATTTAGGAAACTTCATCAAATGCAACATAATGCAACTGCACATGAACTCAAAGTACATCTTTCATCGAAAGATGAAAATCTGATAATTCATAATCGTATCGCTTAAGTTAAAACATTACTTAGGAGATCCTTAATAATGTGAACGTAAAGAAATGTAGCACGAGGTGTAATTTAGAAAAATCACAACTACTGACAGCACAACTTTTAAAACAACTCTCATCTCGGACCTGTGCAAGATTCAGTTTTCAGCACAAACGCGAACTCTCTGAAGAAGACTTGGTAGCTTTTAAAATATTAAAGCTGAAATTCTTAGATTTCTGAGAATCTATTCCGAGGAGCTGCTCATGTGCATTCCAACAGCTCAAACCAGTGAACTCCCACTCACATTATGTTGTTGCAGGTCTTTGTCTCTTTTCCTGTAGTCCTGTTTAAATTCTCACCTTGCTCTGCCCTTGTCATCAAGTCATTCAAGCACAAAGCAGGGAGCACGGGAGTGTTTACTCATTTCCCAAGTCCATTATCTTACACATTAATCACTGGTCTGGAACTTTTGGACAATGCTGAATCTGTTACCTTTTTTTCTTTCTGGCTGCCTTACTCTTGGGTCCGATAGTTCACTGCTTCCAAGCTGTACTTACACTTGATGACCTTTACTTCTGATTATTTAGCCGCTTTCTTTTTTTAAAGGCATAAAAAACAAACAGTCGCTTGAAGTTAGCAACAGTGCTGTCCATCTTTAGAAGTTGTCCTTACTTAGAGAAACCGCATGTTTAACTACTGCTAATCTAAAAGGCACGTTTCATATTCGAACTGCACAGCTAAATATACACGGCTTGCATTTGGAGAAAGGACCGAAGAAAGCTTGTTTTGTTTTGGTGTATTTTTTTTTTTCCTGCCACTGCTGGTTTTCTTTGGAAAGCCTGAAAGAGCATACGCGTTTTTAAGTCGTTAATAGGAAGAGTGACAAGTTATTCTGAACGCAGGAAGTTTGCTGGTGCAGAAATACATCTTCTAAAATAGTATAAGGTTTATTTGCAATAACGGTTGGAAAACAAAAAGAAATAGGTGTAGATCTGGACAGCTGGAGGCTCTTGAACTGTACTTGTTAAAAGATTTGTTTGTGAAACATGCATTTTATTGCCCTGTATGCAGGTTATAATGAGGCATGGACAACTGCAACATTACACTTAATGATTGCGTTTCTTGTTTCAGCCAGTTTCCCTGTCCTCTCGCAATTAACGCTTTCCCAGATCACCCAAGGCTACTTTGTCAGGAAAAGAAAAAAAAAAAATTGAAATTCACATAAATGAGCAATGTCAATAGTTTAGAAAGAGTTTACTTAGAGAACAAAGGGCCCTTATGAGGCACTAGTGAGAAGAAATGGGGAAAAAATGAGTCCTCACAATGTAGGCCTTTTCTTCCAGCGACTTGTTATCAAGCAGTTTGCGAGAGTCCCTCCAATCTGCATTAAAATACATTTCATTCCATTCACTCATTTGCATTAATTTCTCCCATTATATCTGCAAATGGCTGAATGTCTCCGCGGCACAATGCAGCAGCCGATCACCGGCGGCCGCGCTGCGCCAGGTGCCAATTTGCTCCTCTCGGCTCTTTTCATTCCGCTCGCGGCTCCTGACAACTGGAGCTCTCCCCTCCGTCCGAGGGACTTTTCAATTGGATTTGCTCGTGGTGACAAAATTGTTGCTTCACGGAGAGGAGGGGGCTCTTTGACTGGGCGTCTATCACGCTGCCATGGGAAAGCGAGAGGCGAATGATTCTCAGTGGCTTCTGATTTCCAGTATTTGTTCAGCATTAGGCCCACTTATCTCCAGAAGAAAAAGCAACATGTAGAGAGAAAGTGACAGGCAGAAACACACTCTCTTGCTCCTTCATTCTCACTGAACTCTGTATTCAAACAAGGGGGCCCTATTACGCTGAAAGCTCCAGATCAGCCTCACTCAATTATCGCGGCTAATCCTTATAGCTCTATAAAGTAAATATTTCATTACAATTTCAAATAAACAGTCACCCAATCTAATGAAGCAAGAACTCAAAGTGGCAATGTCATAGAACTTGTTACCATCATCAAAGGGAAGGACACAGGCCTGTTGGAGCGTCGTGTTTAAAAGCAGGTTTCCAGGCAGATCCGCTGCAAGTTTTTTGGGGTTTTATTTTTTTTTTTTTTTTTAACTGCTCTATCTGGACATTTCGTCTTTTGGAATATTTTTTCAATTACCAAAAACACCTCCATTTGATTGTGGTATTTGTTAGTGCTCACGCTTGGCGGTAGCTGGGAATTAACGGAGGGCGGGTTAGGCCTCAACACTGGCTGAAGGTCGGCGTCCTGCTGCTGCTCCACAGCACTTTCCAGACCAACACCTACCCGTCCCATCGCCTTAACACCCTCTCTAAGGAACTGATATCACGACTAAAAAAATAAGTAAACACAGACATGATCTTCAGTAAGAGTTTTAAAAGCCGCATGAATAGGTAAATTCATACAAGCCTCAAAAAAAATCTATATATACATATATATGTATTTTTTTCCTAGTGCCTTATACTTAATATTTCTGCTGGATACCTCTATGGGTATCCACCATTTGGTATCCACCCGTGACAGGCAATGATTTTGGGTAGGCAATACAACCAAATGTCATACACACAAAGGGCCCAAACCCTTTCTTCAGTTCAGAGCAGGTAAAGTTAACAGACACACTTTGCAGGTACACAGCAGCACTGTTACTGCTATTATAAGCAGCCAAGTCATAAAATCCCTTCTATAAACTTTGATTAACTTGGTTTATCTTTAAAATTGCTAGGATTGTTCTGTTGTTGGTTTGTTTTTTGTTTTTTTGTTTTTTTTTTCAACCTGCAAATGTTACGAAGGGAAGAATGTTATTCTAAGTTTGTGTCTTATGTCTCTTTTCAGCAACAATTTAAAGATGTCATCTTCCTCCTGTCCTCATACCCAGGAGGACTTTTCCACCCCCCTCCTCTCTTTCTTTCCTCCCCCCATTCAACTTGTCAGGGACAAGGGGGTGGGGGGTGGGGGGGGAGGAGGGTTGGATTCTTTGTCATTCCCTCTCTGACACAAATGAAATAGGCTTCTCTTCTATCAGCTGTTCACAGACGAGATACCGAGTGCCTCCTTGAGAAATACAGCAAGAACTGAGATCACAGAGCTGTAGGTCAACATGTAAAATTTAAAACACCCTCGAGTTAGTTTTACCCTACTGATGATGTGTTGTTGCTCACTGAGAAGCATCATCAGGCCCTGCTCATGTTCCCATGTTGGCCACATGTCCCAACACCAACACATGGTTTGGTGATAAAAATAGCTCCAAAAAGCACTGTTTGGGGCTCTGCGCAGCAGTTTGGCAAACTCAGCACAACACGGAGACTCAAGCCAGCTGATTTCTGCACCATGCCCCATCATCTGCATCCAAATGGTACAAAAAAATAGAGCCGATTTGCAGTGTTTCAGAGATCCAGTTCACGAATATGAAATGCTCCATTTGAAAAGGTAAATAAGGTTATGAGTTTAAGATTCAGTAAGTTAACTGCTTGAGAACCATGTTGAAAAAAGCACTATTATCTTCCATTAGCATTCCAGTACGTCTATGTTTACCTGTTTACCTACACAATCATGCTGAAGACATAAGCAGATGCAACTATGTACTTCCATGGGTGGGGTTACAGAATACTCATCAAAATCTTTTATAACTAAGTTGCCTCAGAAACACTGACAGAAGAGCACAGTAAAAACACATCTTTGGCCATAACGCTGGTAGATAGCACTCTGCATAAATAGAGAAAAGGAAGCCACAAGTAAGGAATTACCATATGTATACAAGCATCTTTCGAACACACTTTTTAACGCCTGTCATAAGCAGACCTGATAAAATTAACCCATACAGAGAAGGCTAACATAAAATCTTATACCAATTTATGCACTTAATACCGATTTGAGTGTTATATTAGAAGGTCTTGAGAATGTTCTTCTGCGAGGTAGTGAAGCTCACCCTCAATTAGTAGCTACCCATTACCCCAAATTACTGCCATTCAGATGTCAATCAGTAAGGATGCACTTGAGGAATTAAAGGAAAGAAGTCATTCACCACAAGTATTCCACCAAAGATTGCATTGTCTTTATTTCTGTAGTTATTCTCTATACTCTCTTATCCCTTCAGAATTATTTTTCACTTTTCTGTTTTGTGTTCTCATACTTAGCTATGATGCAAAAATCAGCATTTCCAATGGGAAAGGGGGAAAAAAAAAAAAAGTTCACTGTGTCCGTTCGTAAAGAAGAAGATTTCTGCGAACAGTTTTATTTTAGTCCATGCACAGTTCCCCCAACTCCTGGTAATCAATGATGAAAAATAATTTGAATGGTTTAAAGCGTTAAACATAGTATCTTCAATATGGATGTTCCAATATAATAGCAATCAGTAGGTCAGGTCCAGATAAAAGGGCATTTTTAATGGTTTATTTGTTCTTTGACTCCTGCCACACTGTTTGAAACAAATGTGAGTCCTTCAGATAAAAAGAGAATTTTAACTGGAGACAAACATTACAGTTTATCAAGTGAAGGCAATATTCGCGCCAAAAATGTGCAAGACTGAGAAAATAAGGAGTTCCTACTCTCCCTTCCCAATTGCTGACTGAAAGAACAATGTTAGAAAAAAAAAATGTATGAGCTAGATCAAAAATTAAAAAAAACAGAATATGGTTCCTTCATTCCCAAATAACTTCTTTGGTGAACTTCAAGTTAAAATTTGTTTCCATATTATCCACTGTGTCATAAATAAGAGACTTCTTACTTTTCAAATTTGAGAAATTACTTAAATTTTTACTTAAAATTATATGGCAAAATGTTTACAAATATATTTATTACTTCATAAAATATGTTGAAGATTAAGATCTCACAGTTCTTGGCTTTTTGACTACAGAAAGCCTATTTCTTAAATTAGCCATTATTGTTAGTAAATCTAAAATGTTATTACTTTCTGAAAAAAAAAATTATATAGGATATATTAAGTATTTAAAAAGAAAACAATGCGGTAATACAACATTAAAAATAAATCAGATTTGCTTTTACTTTTATGTTACTTTCTTAGATAGTAAACAAAGAGATAGAAGTCTCTGCCCTATGGAGTTGCAATATATATGGATCCATCCTTTCTGGCCTGTACTGTGGGGAAAATGAAGGGTAAAACTCCATCTGTAACCACAAACTACATGTGTGCAGCCAGGATGTCACCTTCAGCCTAGCTCCCTATTTTAATTTTGGCCATCCATTTCCAACTGACTTTGATTATTTAAAAAGGGAATTAATTTTATGACACAGAACGAGAAAGATAGAGTATATTTTCCACTACAATTGTACCCATTTCCATACTTCATATATTTTAGCCTAAATATATTTAGATGTATATACATATATATGCGCAATTTGACTCGGTATACAAAACAATTTAGTTAGAAATACATGGATGAAGAAACAAAATGGAATGTACTTCGAAGTCCTGGGGAAAAAAAAATACAATAGTTGTACTCCCTCAATAAAATGCCACCGATTTTCAAATTCCTTGCCAATTTGTTCGAAAAATCCAGTTTTCTCTTATTTTCCCTTAATGTATATTTTTCATAAGTGTAAGTTTGACTGGTTAGTGCACTGGTTTTAAACATTTTGACAGAAATTTTGATGAAGCGATATATAAGGGTGCACATCTTACCAAGGAACACAAAATGTTGCATTCCGTATCTAGCATTTTTTTTTTTTTCCTTAAAATACGTTGTCATTACAACTTTTCCTGGGTTGAAAGGTGGGTAGGGGGTAGGATTTTAAATGCAAACAGAATAATAATTAATAGCTAAGGTGCTTTTGGGAAAAATCATACACTTGACCCAAGCTGAAGGCTGAAATATTAATCTGTTTCTATGACAGAGATCAAGCTTCATAGTCGCTTTTTATCCTCCTCATAATAGAAGCAACAGTTGTAAACCATAATGTTATAGTTCAAACAATGCCCCCCCTAAGACTTCAAATTTATTATAGCATTCATCTCCAAGACAAAAGACCTGGTACAGGAAAAAAGCTCTTTTTAGCAAAAAGTATGGTTGTTATTTATGGCTCAGATGCGAAGAATGAGTTTGGGGAATTTATCAGAGATGAAGGTATGAAATGTTTTAGCTTGTTCTTCTCTCTCTAATCCATAAACCATTTTCTCAGCCACCCAAGTGAATTCTAATGGAACAGGAGTGATGAAATAATATTTTCCTAGCCCTTTAACACTTTGCCTACTGTGTGCATTGTGTGACTTGTTCAGGGAAAACACAGGAGCTTATAGTTACAAATCTTTTAAATCAGAAAGTAAAATGATCTTGTTAATAAATTATGTAAAATGGCCTTGTGGGAAGATTCAGCATACCACTGAGTGCTTGTGCCCACTATCAAACCATATTCACTTACAACTGTTCTTTAAAAGGACTTTTTTTTATTATTCTTTCATTTGATATAATGTTGATGCCTTGGAGTTATCAAGTCAGCCCATAACTCTCTAATTTGCTATGGGTAGCAGGAAGGAGAACAAAGGTTACTGCAGATCCCCTTGCTGTGCTGACAAAAAAAGAAGAGGTGTAGTACAGACCATGTGGCTTTTATATTCTCTGACATATAGCCAACGCCTTGGTGGTTAGATTTTATGGCAAGCAGTACTGTTATGACAGAGATGTTGAAGATTGCTGCCCTCATCTCCTGATTGTCATGCTATCCTGTTATGCAGATTTCTTTACAGATAAAATTTATTTCTCTCTCCCTCTCAGTTTTTGCTGAGTCTGATGGCTTTGTAATCCCCCTATCACCAGCAGTACCTCCCCGTATGCTCCTTCCACATGGAACAGATTCATGGGAGAGTATCTATTTGCCCAAATCTATTGCAATCCCTAAAGCTTTGTTACGGTAACAAACCTTTTTTGGTCTTCTCCTTTGAAAACCAGAATAACCCTCAATTCTGGAGCTGTAGTCTCAGCTGGGTCCGATGCTTCAGCTCCAGACCTTGAACCTAAAGTCTCAAGAAGGACTTGAAGGTTATGTTTTCGTATGGAACAGGAAACAGTCGAAGACATTAGGTGCCAATAGCAGCTTGGCTTCAGGAATCCCTTCGTATTTGGCACAAAAGTTGAGCTATTTTTGCATCATATACATAGACAAAGAAGGTGGGAGCCTCTGGTACAAGAGTATATGCCATTTCATTTATGGAATGACAAGCAGGATTAGAGCAAGTTCAGCAAGATTTAGATTGGAAGCAATGCGTGCCATTAGCCATTACTTGATTGTCACGCTGATAACATTTCAACAGATCCAGCCTACTGTTCCTTTAAATCTCTTTCTGTATTACCATTCTACCATGTCTACAGCAAACGACATATTACTCTTCTGTGACACATCTAGTCCTCCATTTAATAATATATGTCTAATTATATTGCCAGGTCTTGTCCTGTTGAAGTCAACTGGAGAGTTGCCAATGACTTTACTGAATACAGACACATATATATAGACACAGTGAAATAAGAGAGGGGAAATACATACTTTACAGATAAATTGTTTCTCTTCTATCTCATTTTATATCATATTTCAAAAGAAATGTACACTGACTTCAAAACAATGAAACAAAGCTATTCATAACAACAAGAAACTGCAGCGTAGCCAGAAGGAAAAACAAAAAGTCCCACTTAACAAATAAAGTGAGCAAGAAGAGATAATGTATCATCAGTCCCCCCACTTTTTTGCTGTTGTTGCTGTTGCTGTTGTGGTGGTGGTAGTGGTGGGGCATTCACGTATCTTCCATTTGCACACATGCATTAAAAAGTAATGAAGCTCTAGGAGTGTCTTTAGCTTTCCCATGATTCTCCTCTATAAAAATATTTCCCCCTTTCTTCTGTGAAGGAATCAACTATACAAAAATTGCATAATTACACACCTTCCCTGCTACTTTTTTTTCTTCTGTGTGTTACCAGCTCTGTTTCAAGAGTGCATACTCCAAATTAGGAGAACATGCAAGAGCAAGAAATATTCTATTCATCAGTATACAAACTGTGAACCCAATCCACTACAGATTTGTTTATCCTGTTTTAGGAGCACAATAGAAGAGAAATCTAAGAAATATATTCTAAAGAAAGCCATTTATTTTACAGTCATCAAAGGCCCAGCCCTTCCTTCCCCCCCCCAATCTTTCAACAGCTGTGAGGGAGGGAAAGAGGGGAAAAAAAGGAGTGGAAAGACAGGGAAGGGAGAGATTTTAATCTGGAGCTGTTATTAAACTAATTCACAACACAGCCCCACGAGCAGCAGTACAACATAAAACTGAGCAAACAGCCCAGAAGCTGAAATGGTGCAGGCTGGCCATAAGATGAGGGCCTATTAAGACTGAAATTACAACCAGAAGAATGGAGGATGAGGCTTGCTATATGTCTTCAGAATATATTCACCCTCAAAGCAAAATGCTTCCCTGTCTTTTAGCAGACTGCTTTTCAGTTCCAAAGAAGGCAACACAACACTGTAATCCCATCTTCAGTGGTGGGGAAAAAGAGAGGGAAAAAAAAAAAAAAAAGCTTTAGTAACACAACATTTTTCTCTTAATAAATCATTTTTAATGACTTCCAATAAATCATCTTGTAATCACATTCCTTTACCACTTAAGCTAGTCAAAGTATACCTTTCACAGTTAAAATATTAATGTATTCACATTTCATGTAAAATTCTAATAACCAGTAGAGAGAGAAACTAACTGGAAAAAAAAAATCAATTCATTTCAGAAAGCAAAGGTTACATTAAAAGTTTTTAAAGTTTTTCTCATAGCAAGAAGTCTCTAATTGTCGTTTTATATTTTATACACAGTTTCTTATCAGAATTTTACTGCTACTTGTGCACCTACGCTACCTCCCCAGACGCATACATTTTCACATACATACACAAAAGTAATGTACATAAAACGTACTGTTTTGTTAATTTTCTAACATTCAGAGCACTTCTAAAGCAGTGGATTATACAAAAGGATGTGGTAAAATGAGGCATTTAACACTGTAACTTCCTATCACATGTTTTGCATTCCCTATGTCCTGCTGGAATTCTGAAGATTCTGATGTTTTCTTTTTCTCTACTGTTTCATCACTGTAATTTCTGAACCTCAATTTACATCTGCATTACACTACTTTGCCCTGACACAGAAATGAAAGTTAATTAGTTTCTATGACAACCTGATGCATGAAAGGACCACAGGTTCTTTCACATTTGTAAATACATTCCAACTTAGTATTCAGAGCGTGCTGTGTATCAGCATTAAGTACAAATAGTATGAGTTTGTTTTTAGTAAGGCAGAAAAAGGACTTAAGTCAGATGCTGTGATTCATCGGAGCATACATTTGTCAATGAAAGATGAGTTCCAGTTTATTTCCCTTGTATTTAAAGAAGTCTCCAAAGTTCTATGAGAAGAGAGTAATCAGATGTCAGTGAACTGACATCCCCTTTAAAAGATTTGTCAGAACTCAGCAGCAAAAACAAATGCGGTTGGTTTTTTCACCTTTGTTTTACATCGCAGTACTTATCATTTTTATTTCCATAAAAATGCATACTTCTAAAAGGATTTCAATATAAGCTATCGGTAAGACATACGGTATTATTCACACTCCAAAATCAATGCAAATAATGGCCTTCACACAGCAGTCTTTGAGGTAATGCTATGCTTTGATTCCCAGAACCATCTATACTAGTTTTTTTCTCATGTAACAGGTCCCCGTAATAAAGCCCCAAAAGAACAGATATTCCAAGAAAATACTGCTTCCTTTCTGAAAAATCACCATAAAATTTAACTGTGAAAGTGTCCTGCTTTCGCTCACGTGTGAAATGCAAGAGAAAATCGTTTCTTATCACACTGAGCACCATGACTCTTAAGTGGCAGAACCTCTCTGTGATTCTAGCCAGACCCCCTGCTTCCAGGGAAGAGCTGTGGGAGGACACCTTCACAAGGCTTCTCACATTTAGGTTGCCCTGCAACATTTCACCAAGACAGCCCGCCCTGTCTTTTCTCTAGATGCAACAGGGTGCAAGGCCTAGGGGAGCCGAAAGAGCCAAGCCAGGGCAAGGGCACAACGAGAATCTCTGTAGAAGACTCACAGACATGGTTCCCCAAGAATTCAGCTCTCAGTGAACCGCACAGCTATGCCAACTGTGCTCATTCTTGGGAGTTTTCTTCTGAAGAGGCAGTAACATTGGCAAGTTGAGTAAATATTGCACCTCTTCCGCCCTTCATAAAACCAAGACTGTATCCTTTCCTTCACACAAACATGAACCCCTTAACTGGATTCTGCTGGGCAGAGGAAATGCCTCCAGGACAAGATGACTTAAGCATAGAAGAAATCTTAATAGATCAGTACTGGACAACGTATCCCTTACTGCCACCATCAGCACAATGCAGTTGCATTATTTTTGTTGTAGTCATTACAAATACTTTCTAAATAATACAGACAGTCACAGACGAACAAGCACCAAGAGCCAGTCTGGTTACTTTTTCTATAACCACAGAAGCAAAGGAAGAAAGAGGAGGATCATTACTATTGTTCTCTGACTACTTTCAAGATGAGGAAATAAATGCAATGAGCAAGATGGAGCTGAGAAGTGAATGCAGACGGTCCCATTTGTCTGCCCTCAGATGTTGAAGAATTTCACCAAAAGAGAGTCAAAATAAGATGTTGGCACAAATAACAAGAGTTATTCCACCAAGGGCCTAAAATACTGACCCTGCAAGCTTGACCATTTGGGTTGAACCCCGAATTTCTAAAGACTTCCAAGACTTGTCCTTGCACAACTGAAATCTAATTACTGATGTTCTCTGAAGCCATTTTCTTCCACTCCAGCTCTAACACTTATAAAACATTGCGCTCCCAGATTCTAATCAGAAACCCAGGAACCTATAAACACTGTGGAACTCACAGATGCCCTTCAGTCCATCAGAACGCTTTTTAGTACAGCTCTAAAATTCTACATCACTCCATATTATTTATCTCCAAATTTCCTCGTATTTTAAATGTCATGGTGTCAGAGTAATAAAAAGTTTAAATGCTAATAACTGAGTTTGACTGTATATACCTGAACACTGTATTGTAAGACTGAAAATAATGATGTGATAGCTCTATTCTCAAATGAAGGAATAATTATTTTTCTAATTTTTGCCACCATACCAAAATTTAGGCAAAAGATTTTAGTCACAATGAAAATTGCCAGCACTAATCTTCAGACAAGTAGAAACAGCTTTAAGTTGATCATAAAAAAAATAGTATTTCAGATGATCATGTTTTTCATCCACACTTTTAGAGATCTTTTTTAACTATAAATTGAGCTCTGAAACTTCATTTTCTTTTCATGCTAAATTGCCTCAAAGATTTTACATTTGTTCTCATGTATGCCACAAGTTGCATTTCAGGGTTGCAGAATTTTATCTTCCTAACATAGAATATTAGAGCTAAATCCTCATACACAGGTGAAGTATAAAGACAAAAATGAGTCACGCTAGCAGATCAAGTGTTTTCCTAACATCAGGATATAACTGTCTCCTCTCACCTTAAAAAGTTAATGTGAAAATGCCTCACCTCTAAGAAAATAACAAAACCCATTAAATACTAGCAAGTCATGCCTGACATTTGTATAAAAACAAAAATAATCTGCTGTCAGCAAAACGTCCGAGTGCCTCTGTCACTCCTCTCTAACGTGAACCTTTCCTTGACTACAAGGATTTTGCTGTTATAGTACACTCATTAGAATGGAATTTGTGTTAACTTCCATGTACCACGACTTACTAATAGGATTGCTAGCAATTATTATACTGAAATGAAATCAGCACAAACTATTAGATCTGTTTAAACAAGTTAAAAATAAACCTTGATTAAATGTTCTTTTTAAAGAAACTGCTCATTAGGGCTGCAGGGCCTTCCGATAAATTGGTGTTTCATTAACATCAAAGCATGAATCAAGTTTAAACTCACTTACCAAACAAGTTATACTTAAAAAACAGCTTTAAAAAATAACCTGGATTACAACGATCACATAAGATAGTAACTAAATGGGCTCCTTATTTACAGGGTTTCTGAGATTTCAAAAGGGAAAATGCTTTCCATGAGGCAGGATGGAAGAGATGCAGAATACAACTGGCAGTACCCACCAGCATGAAATGTACTCCCTGAGCTCAGATTCACTTTGCAGCTTGATGGTACTGAGTCAGAATGGCACTGTGGGTACGGGGACTGCAAAAGAGGACAAAGGCACACTGCTTACTTCCAGTGTTCCTGTATATAAATACAGAGAGAAAGAAGCAAGTGGAGTTTGAACTTGAAAAAAAGCTTAGGCATGTAGGTTTGCTTCAATATTTGGGTAAACCTATTGTCTGTCCTGCAGGATGAGGATACACATGCTATGTGAAATGTAATGGAAGGCTGGAAGTTAAAAGTGAGAAAAACCTGCAAAGCTGCCGAGAGGAAAATCTTGTTTTCCCAAGCATTCTCTATTGCTGCCATTTATTCTAAGAACCCAGGCTTGATAATTCTATCACGTTTTAAATAAACAGCCCGATTCGGCTGTCATCCCTCTCTAATGTGGCGAATGACTTTTTGGAACAGGCAATGCTGATCTGGGCAGCTTCTTAATGTAAAGATGATTCTACAACACTGTCTCATGGTCATAAGAATTATTAAAAGAAATGGATTAACAGTAATTCAGTATAAACAAATGTACTCACTACATTTTACCAAGCAGTACATATATATTGAAAAGCGTTTCTAAAATGGCTTTTCGATGTCAGTGTCGTAACAGATGATACAACACTTCCAGCTGTTAACTTAGTCAGTCCCTTTTTGCTGATATCCTCTAAAACATACTAGCTACCTTTCCCGTACCAGTATTACAAAAATGGTCTGGTTTCAAAAGGAACAAGCCTCCCAGTTTAAGTAATTAATATTCCTTAATTAAATCCGCCAAGCCATAGACAATGAATTCTTTATAAAACTGTGAGTTTGCCTAAAGCAACAAAGTCACACTTTTGTTAAAGCATTTTTAGTGTGTATTTTGCACAATTTTTTAAAGTTTAACCTCTGTGGATCAATGTGCTTCCTTAAAAGACTTTAATAAATTAAAGTGCAGAGAGCTTTTTTTCACCAGGCAGAAAAAGCTGATGAGACAGGTTTAGTTTAATCTCAGGCAATAGAAGTCATTAACCATTCTCTCAGGGATTAAAATATAGCTTGCCCTTTTCTTCTCTCACTTATCATTAGCATCACTTTAATCTCCCAGCGTTTCACACTGCTATTTTAATCATTACTTACTGCCTTTTGACAAGTGCAGAACATGCTTTTTCTCATTGAGGCAATATCCTGGTTTTAGCTGACAAATGTAGGACATAATGTAAAAATATCAAAGTGACATCTCTTAAACACACCTTCATCATAAAAATCTCTAAAGTTACAATATTCCTTTGTCTAATGTTTCTATTGAAATTATCATTTGAAAGGTTTCTCTCTTCCACAGAGGCAAAAGTTTGTTCCAAATAACACAACAACTAATTTCAGTCAACTGATATGGAGAGTACAAACATTTCAGGGATTTTAAAAATATACACCTCACCATTTTGATGTATTCAAGAGATATAATTGTAAACGCGCAGATATTTCATGCACAGAGAAATATTCTTCCAATATAACCAGGCAGAACTCAAATACAGTGTCTGAAATGCTGACCTGCATTATTTGCTATTTTATTGTTCACTAGCTGGGGGTGGGGCGTATCTTTGTTATTTCTGTACTTGCTTTCAGGATGAATTTTGGGAGTGAAGCTAATGCTATATTAAGAAAACAAAGAAAAAGTACATACAAAAAGCTTTCAAACCGTGTTGAATATTTTAATTGAACTTCTGCACATATTTTAAGTAGCATAATCCTTTCCATTTGAGAAATTCCTATGAAGTTTATTCACAGCTGTACAGCTTTTATTCCAATTTAATACTATATAAATATCCAGGATAAAAGCTGTGGTCAACTGATACAAAGGATTCATACATGTATTAAGTTCCCTGCCATCCTCAGTTTTAAGTAAACAGATAATTAAGAGATTAAAACATTTTCTTTGAAACTCTATTTTGATTCAAGAAGAAAACTAACAAAAATAAATTGGTAATGACAGAACTTAAGAACTTATTTTAGTCAGTAGTAACACAGTTCCTAATGTTTGGCCCCAAGGTCTTTAATCTAGTCCATCTGTAATGATCTCATAGTAGTTTCAACCATTATTTAACTGTTAGGAGAAAAAAAAAAAAAAAAAAACCCTATGTTGCACTATATGTTTCAACAATAAAATCCCTTCTTAGGCTTCACAAAGCAGAACAATTCATTATTTGATCTCTTTCCAGGTTCAAAGTCTGTCTTATTGCAATACTTCAAAGAAATAAGTAATCAAAGACAAACAGCTGTGAAAACAATCTTTTATTACTTTATTATCATCTAGCATATATCTGTAGGGTAAACCAATGAAAATGCTATACAAATAAAACAAATATTTCTATTAAATTTCTACTTAGCTATAAATAGACATATAGTTATAATCATTTCAAGGTAGGGCCCAGTCCTAGAAGGTGCAACTACAGCTCCCACCCCTGTGTTTCACAAGATCATGCCTTTCGCTAATTAGACCTCGATTCTGCAAAAACCTAAGCATGCAAGTAATTTCATATTTATGAACTGATTTATATCTTCCAGTTGCAATGTTAATAGGAGTAGCTTTTAGCCTGTGCATTGTATTTATAGCTGTGAAGACACACTTTAATTTTTCATACCATATATTACATTACTCAAAACAATATTTAGGTTGTCAAATCAAGCATTTTGAAACTGAGAAATATCAGAAGATGGCTTCCGATGTAATCTGATTTCTACCTCCTTGTACATTACAGTACTTAATGAATGTTTACTTATGTTATCATGAGGTATTTTTCTAGTTTCTGTGTTTTAACCAGCGCTCTGGATAGGCTGAACTAGGGAGATGGGGCAGTTGTGCAGGAATTTTGTCTGCACAATTCAGTTAGTAGTCTATGCCTTATTCACACTTCCTCAGCCAAAAAAAAAAAAAAAAAAAAGAAAGAAAGAAAAAAGAAAAAAAGCAGAAATAATTGGCTTCTGGTGCTCTTTTGTAAGATGTTCGTTATAAACCTCACAGATTTCTACTGAAACAAGAACATTCTTTGATTAGAATATACTTTAGAATATTCTTAGAGGTGATACTTCACATAAAGCATAAAATAAAAACCAGTAGTCCAGGACAGCAACTTCCCTATGCTGACAGAGAGAACCAGAGACAAAGATGGCTCTAGGGCTGAGGTACATTCCCTTTCCCCATGCGCACATTCCTCCACTACACTAACAAACATGCTGAGCAGCCACTACTTCCATTGATTTCAGTGGCTGTAAGAAGAGTAACAACTGCTGCAAGTAAGAGCCCACATATCTCAAGCTGAGCACCCTGAAAATGAATTATATGCAGTTAGTGGCCATCTGCCAAATGTTTTAATTGAGTTGCTCAGCATCACATAGAAAGCCTGTGACAGAAACAGGAATAAAACTGGGCTTGCGAGAGTGTCTTTCTCTTGACTCAGTCACAAAAGCATCCTCTCTCTTTTTGCAGTCTCCCATTTGTTTCGGTTCCTACAGAAAATATGCCAAAGATCTTACGAAGAACCATCCTGAATTAGATAGGAATACTAAATAAAAATATAGCGTGTGAAAGACAAATTAATCACTACATCTTAATAACAACTTAGGAAATTACCCATGCAAAAGCTCCATGGGCAATCAAATTAGGGCATTCAGGGATTTTCAGGAGTTAGCTTTGTAATCTAAATCATACATGTATATACTCCAATCCATTAGAGTTAATTGATTATTTACCCTTCATGACTACATAGAATGTAACACTACTGCCCACCTTCATCAAATAAACAGCAGAAGGCTGAAGGAGCTGTAGGAACTGAAATAAGTTGCTGGGACCCTACGACTAGGTCTAGCAGTTCTGAGCTATCAACAGTCCTTCTTCACCCTGTCCTCCTTCACTTTTTTTCTCTGGAGATTCCCCTGAAGGTTGGCAGAATTGGACCTCTGAATCCATATCCTGAATTTTATCTGCTATGAGCCTCCTTTTAGTTTTCTTCATTTTGTTGACCATCTACCAGCCCTGTATTAGAACAGTCAAAATAAATTATTTTGCCTGGCTGTCAAAATTTTACTGAGGAACACAACTGCCAAGGATGAAGACAATACTTCAAAAGCATTTGTCTTAGCTATCCCAAACGGGAGGTCAGTTTCCCAAAGTGATCTACCAAGAAAAATAATTTCTCTGATTTCCCCTCACAAAATTTTCAGTTCCTGCCACAGCACTAAAAATGCACTAGGTTCATAATTTCCAACAAGGAGAGACGATCAAGTAGCCTGTAATACGTTTGGTGATAAAGATCACAATGATCTGACTGCAAACTAAGCAATCTTGTTTTCAAACAAGTTTATGCTTAGTATCAGCATAGTCAACGTTACTGAATTTTTAGGTAATAGATGAAGTTCGTTGTTTAGTATTTTTATAATGGATAATTTAAGTCAGAAAAAAACAGGAGGAGAAAATCTCTCCCTCCCCCTTAAATTCTAAACTTTTAGTCAAATGATGTATTCTTCTTTTGTGTGTTTATATACATAAAGTCTTCTTCTCTGGACACAAACACTTTCAGTAACTAGACATATTTAAAAGCAGTTCATCTGCATCAACTTATGTTAAAGAAGTTAAGCAAACATTTCATAAATGGTCTAGGAAAACTAATCCTGGACTATTCATGCCCAACTTGGGCAAAGGTAGAACTAAATTCCGTCTTTTTCCATGAATTTTATGACTCACTGATTGTTAAAAATACAATATTGTAATTCACTTAGAAAGGCCTTTCACATAGGTATGACAAATGCGCTTCCCTTAAGGATGTGAAATCTTATCTATACAAAAAATATGACTAGACACTGTATCCACTCATACTCCTTCGAAAAAAGTATCCTGCTGGACACAGAAAAATCAACTCCTATTGCATGTCGCTGTGTGAATGTGTCATCTTCCCTAAAATTGATGCAAGCCGCCAAACCAAGCAGAAAAATAAAAGGTTTGCAAGAATCAGGTTTTTTGGTTTTGTTTTGTTTTTTTTTTCATGTGGAAGTTCTTGCTTTATACAGCAAGATCTTCAACTAGCTAATCAAATCATTGAGAGATCTCCCACTGAATTCAATTAGAACAGAACAGTGCCTTTGGTTACATGAGTTTCTGTATACATAAATTCTGTACGCTGGTAGACTGACTCAGCAGAAACAAACAGATGATATCAGCAAAGGTAGTCTTCAAAGGTTAACATCTAAAACTAGAATCAACAGAAGGTAGCACAAGGAAAAAGAGCAACAGACATTTGCCCTCAGTCTGAGTTCCACCCACCTTTATGAGGAGAGGTGTCAAGTCACGTCTTTTTTCTCTTCTTACTAAATTATAGCCCTTCCAACAAGTAATTACGTGAAGGGAGAGTGAAACTCAGATTGAGTTAGTCACTTGCTTACAAGTAAATAAGCAATAGTTACTGACTTAAGATATTACTATTATTTTTAATTATTATTATATGCACACTCTTATCAGATATCCATAGTCACCTAACTATTCATGTAGTTTTTGTAAAAACGGGATGAACCACCCTGTAACATCATGTGGCTTATAAATTCACATTACAAGAAAGGTTTCCAGATCTATATTACTCAAAATACATGGTCAACGTTCCATTAGACTTAGGCTACATTTAAGTGTTGAGCAGCGCGTGATATTTACCTTACCTTCACTTTTAGGTGCTTCCTAGAATATTATCTACCTGAATGCAGCAGTTATTCTGGAATATACTTAATTTTGCTCAACAAGGAACCTGACAAGTTATCCGCATTTAACTAAAGAGTAAAGAAACTAAGAAGCTACAGTATGTCTTGACACATTATGAGAGTTCTCCTTATTGTTGTGTAAGCAGCTGGTACGCAGGATTCTCCATTCCAGCAGTGCAAATCTGTGACTGACCATCCATTGTTGCATCATCGTTGTTCAGGGCACAGGTGCTCAACCAAGAAAAAGATGGAAGTCGCCTACATTACACAAGTGGAACAGACTTCTGAACTTCCATCAGGTGTAACTTTTGCCTGATGAATAAACCACCATCTACGCTAAGTAGTTGCTCATGCAGCAAAAAAAAAAAAAAAAAAAAAGTTATCTTACTAATCTTAATCAAAAAGAAAACTAACTACAAAGGAAATATCTAATGTAAATGCACGTGTTATACTTGAGAGACAGGATTCCTTTTATTTAATACTCTTATTCTTACTTACTCAAGACAAATTTATGGGGCTTTAAAAGTGCTTATAGTGAAAAGGGCATTTATACTAAAAAACAATTTTTAGAAAATATTTATCTATTTTAAAATGAGTTCGCTAGGAGAGCAAATACATCGCTTGCATTTTAATTTATTTTATTTAAATATAAGTAAGAAAAGTTTCATAGAAGAGTAAACTTTCTTCAGTCAGCCTCAAGACTATTAAAATACTTCTGGAAGACAAAACATAAAAAGCTATTCTTTGTGAGTATCTAAGAACTGATTTAAAGCCTCGGTGAAAATAAGTATTCAAATCTTCAAAACGTAACAGTTTTACATGTTCAGTAACTAAGGGATAAATTACTGCAGTATTGATAAAGGACACAAGCATGACAAGATGGGAGCAAAGGAAGCCTGAAGAACAAGATGAACTACATAACCTTTGCAACCACGGAATCAGAAGGATAAAGATCCAAAGTATATAATTCTTCATGAGAGTATTTAGTGACGGCTGGAATTACTAACAAGGAATACCAGAGTATTTTTTTTTTCCTCAGATAACGGGAAGTTCTTCAATTGATCTTTCAGTACATTCTAAAAAACATAATAGGATATGAAGAACACACTAATTGAATACACTGTTCCAGATGTACGCCTGATCTTATTTTCCACAAACAAAGCAGACAACCCTATGATTCTATGATTCTGTATGATTCTGTCTTAAGCATCCTCTGAACACTATCTAAAAAAAAATGAGTCATCAAGATGTTTCAGGCATTAGAATCAAGTGCCAGTATCTGCACTGAGACCTTTATGACAACAGATATCCATGTGTAGAAAAACATACCACCATCTGAGCAGATCTGCAAGTGAAGAAAGGTAAAAATATTTTGCCCCTTCCAGAATCACTTCTCAAGCTTGACTCTTCTAGGATTCTTCTAGGTATCTCTTTAGAGAGATATCTTTAAAATGCCCCTCTTTCTCAAAACAGGCTCCTCACAAATCACAGGAGAAATTTACTTTCTCCCAGAAAACCTTACGTAAACAAATCTTGTAACATACCAAACAAATTCAGGCTCTGTGAGACTAATCACAGAAGTGAATTCCAGAGCTTGGCCCTTCTTCCCCCTCCCCAGCTCAGAATTCTTTCAACAGCCTCAGGCTCACACCCGAGAGCTATTTATCAGAAACACCCTGGGTGATCTCTACTGTGAAGATGTACAGTAAGAAGTGAGATAATTATTTAAGATAAATCATGCCGAAGAATTAAAGTAAACATCTTGCAAAAACAAGCAGAGAAACAAAAGCCCATCAGTGAAATGTACAAAGCAAAGTACGTCATCTGGGCAACATGAGAAACATAATTAGCGGGGAGTGATGTTTTGGGCTACCCAAAGTAAAAATTTGCTGCCCAAAATCCAAATAAGATTTTGCTCAAAGAGCCTGATGGTTTGTTGCTAAGTGTATAATAATAGGGATTAAAAATGTAAGTATTTATTTTAGTCATTCCAGAATTCAAGTTCTGTAGACTCTAACCCTGAGGTGAGGAAGATACGGCACATGAAGCAAAAGCTTATAAAAAGGTTTTACAGTTGAACAGTAATGGAAAAAAATTCCAACATATGACATCATTATTTCACCATTAGCAACCGCAGATCAATGAAGAACACATCAGAATTTCAGAAGAAAATATATTTAAAGAAGAAAAAGAAAATGAAAGATGAAGGGTTCTTCTCCCTAGCCTAAGAAGGTGGGGTTTTTCTCCTTCCAAAATGGGGAATTTTTAAGTGGGACAGGAATTCACAGATCAAAGTGCAAAAATCACCAAGCTGTCATAAAAACATGCATGCATAAGACTACTAAAAATATACAAGCTTGTTTGAGTATTACCTTGTTTCTATCCAGCAGCACGTTCACACAAGTTAAAATGACATAGTCCATAATTCTTCTCATTATTTCCACTATTCTAAGTATTCCTGTCCAGTGCACAATACAGCACAGCACACAGCATATTAGGCAATATTCAGTGAAAATAAGCCCTTAACTGCAACTTAAGAATCTTCTGTAACACTCTCCTTACTTTATCAAAAAATCTGTCACAGCAGCGCTTGGATATTAAATATTTATTTGTAACATCTGAAATCTCAAAGATTTTCCAATTGTAAATGAAATAGAATTTAAAAACGAATCAGGGACTTCTACTTTGTTTTAACTCCAGTTAAAGGATATAAAATATGCATTAGAATGGGTTGGCACACATTAAGAGAACACAAAGCATTTATAATTTTCTGTTTACCACTTCTCCCAAGAAGTCTAATTTATTTGCCCTAGGGAATTATACTTTCCATAATATTTAACATTCTAAATATGATGTGATTTCTATAAAGTAGGTCATACAAAACTTGTATAGGAGTCTCAGAGGGTGGGGAAGAAGGTTAAGCAAGTCTATTGTTTGTTCTGTTTACCACACATGGTAAACTGACAATACTTAAACACTTTTTTTTTTTTTTTTTAATCTGAGCCTTTTCTTCTTGGACCAAGGAATTTTCTCCGTCATAGAGTAATAGAGCTTGAAAACTCCAGCATCAGCAGGGAAGGCAGGCACTCCTTAGCCAGCCACTGTGAGAGAGAGAAAATGCAATTAAGGCTCCCACCAGGGACAGAGAACTAAACAAAACCTGCGTCTTCACACAAGAGCCTTTTTCTTCAATGTGAAGTACAAGGCCTCAAATCTTGTTGGTGAGATGCTAGCATTTAGGACAACACACTTTCAGATTTTCTCACAGCAGATCAAAGTAAATAATGCAAGGGCAGCAAACAAAAGGGAAAACTCCAGCGCGCTTACATTAAAAAGAGATTACAGGGGGCTTACAAGTGATTGAAGGAATAGATGACATTTTCAGAAACATAAAACTAAGATCTTTAAGTACAGCTAGCACAGCAATGTGAGTGTGGCTCACTGATGCTAGGAAAGACATGCAAGCCAGTTATGTGTTCAAATACATAATGCAAAAAATATGATAATTGCTATCTCAAATATTTAATGTGAATGCAACTATTCCTGATCTCACTGAAGTCAGGAGAAATTTAACTACTGATCTCAATAAAAACAGTCCTCTGGCCTACTTTCAGTTCATAACTTTAATTGTACTTTACTCCATCATCACTTAAATAAATGCACGTGTGTTGACGGCATGGATAATTACAACTGTTTCAAGATACGCATGGAGCTACTATACAGGTTTCAGTGCATCAGCTCACTATACAGGTCTGCATGGTCCTCAGTTAATTCAATCCTCCGTTTCCTTTGGGGACACTAATCACTAATCGGAAAAGTAGTAGCCTTTCTTTACTTCAAATTCCTCTCTATCTCCAAATTAGCCCATACAGCCCATTCTCAAATTTTAAAGGTTTCTTAGTGTTGATACGAAAGTTGGGAAAACTGTAACAAGTGTGTAGCACAGCCTGACCATTTGTAAGTGGCTCTTAGTGACAAATATCACCAGTCTTACTCATTCCGCTGGAATCCACGTGCATTAAACAATAATTGAATATGACCTGGAGAAAGAAAACTTGCATGCTGAGAAATAAAAGGATAATGAAGCTTCAGTGATAGTACTGAAGTGAATCAAATGCACAACAAATTAAGTTTAAAGAGCTCTGGAAAAAAAATTTTGTGAGAATTTCTCAAGATATTTCTTGGATATCACAAATACAGCAGTTTTCCATTCAGTTCTGACTCCAAATAAATAAATAAATAAATAACGAAGGTGTTAAACTGGCCATGAAGGATGTCCACTTAGCCAGCTTTCAACAAATGCAAAGGGCAAAATCCATGAGAATCCTAAGCATTTGTTCCAAGCTAATCAACAAAGTTTACAGTCTACAAATAAAGAGAAATAAACAAATAAAGAGATGGAGGAGACAGAGAGAAGCATCCCCAGAGAGCAATTCATCACAACTGTCTTAAAACACCCTTGGAGAGTGTCCCTCTCCATTAAGGACAGAGTCCTTAGAGAGTTCAGATGACTAGTAGAGACTAGATGACTAATTTCTATATGACCAAAGTTGGTGAGATGAATTCCACGATCAAACTATTCTGGTTGATAATCAGCAGAGTAACACTCAAAAGAACTGTACTGTCATAGGTTCTATCCATAACTGCTTCCCACTTTACAGAAGCAGGAAGATAACACTGTTCTAGGTACTAAAATCAGATTCCCTCTAGATGCCTCCCAGTGTCACTGGAAAGCAAACTATAGAATCAATTTCATCCTCCCAGCCTCATCCTCAAAATGCTCCATTTTTTTCAGCTAGAGCCCTGGTACAGCAAAATATGCCAAATTCCAATCTTTTGTTTTGTTTTGTTTCCCACCAATCTCTTTCTTTTGTACTAATAAGATGAGTATTTACGAAGGAAAGAGTACTGTGTTTAAAAATAAAACTGTTAATACCAAAGGAGGCCAGTATGCTCTGCATCATGTTTCTCTTGCTATCAAAGTACAATAGTGATGCTATCTTATGCTGATCATAAAGCAAATACTACAGTTGTTGCTTTGGAAAAACTATGTAAGTAAAGGGGTGTTTTATCTGCAAAACGACTTGTGACATCTGTAGGGCTTCATATTGTTTTATGTGAAAGCCTTTTAAGATGGGCAATACTTCAGATCCGATCTTTTAACATACAGTTTATTTGCTTTCTATTTACACGAGTTCATAGACACACACACACACACAAACCCTAGATAATTGAACAGCAGCTATCAGTATCTAAGAAAAATGAATTGTGTATATATAAAAAGCCTTATTAATACATATACACAATACATTGTGTACCTTCCGCAACTTTTTCCAGAAATACAGCAATACCAAGTCCTGAATGAAAAAATCTGTTTGGCAATGATTACAGAGAGAATGTAGCACATAACAGTGTCCCCTCCACGTCCTCTGATAAGCTGTTGCTGCTAAGCACTGTTTCAAGAAATGCTTAAATATTTATTTTAAATATTTCACTTCAGCTAGGCAAAAACCTACTAAGTTAATTTTCAAGGAATTAGATTGCTGCTAGAAAACTCAAGTGAATTGCACTAATTTCTGTTTAACTGCACTAATGGAACAGGATAAATATTGCATATGACTTATTATAAATTTGTTTTGAAAAATCAAACAGCTCAGAAAATCATCAGCCGGCACTTAATCAAGGAGTATTTTATCATGTGTAAATACAGTGAATTAAATTCAACCCCTAACACTTTCTATGTTCATCAACTTTTATTTCCTATGTATATTTTTATTGTTTCAAGATCTCTGGATCTAAATTAGAAGGAAACGAAAAAACAAACTATGAAAACTAGCAAATACATAAAGCCTATTACTCAGCCACAGAGGATACTGTCAGACTTCATTATTTAGATGAGTATGAGCACTGTAAGTTATTCTATTGTGTGTTCTGTTTAAAATTAGAGATACATAAATTAAAATTCTCACTGCGATTAATTTTAGGAACTAAAAGAGAATGCAAAATGTAGACTTATAGTAATGTCTAGAACTGCTGCATGTGGTGATACTTGGTGTAGACATTTGTACCACCAAGAAATTGAGATTTAGGATATGTTGGGAATGAGAAGGATAAAAAAAATATTAATAATGATGAGATTCAAATTAATTTTCAGTAGCTAGGAGGACACATTGTAATAGCGCAAAGATTTTTGCTTGTTATAAAAACAGACATTAGAATATACTATTAAATGACACTTTAACCCATTATTTGAGTTCTCCTTGACATACACTCATGCATGTATATGTGAGTGATTGCTTATGCAATAAGCCTTGGAAAAATGTAAATTGTATTTCCTCATAGCAAATTGCAACTGAATTAGACTACTGGGCAGACATAAACAATGCAATCAAATTCCCTGGCTTTTTATTGAGCTTCTATTTGACTTAGTATACATTTGAAAATAAAAAAAATTGTGTTTCTCAGGGTCTGTGACATTGCAGGCCATGAGAGATTCAATGTCAGTGCCGGCATACAAATTTATTAGTCTATAAAATTTGACATTCTCTTATTTATTCACAGAAAGGACAAATAAGATATTTTTTTCATACTTACCAGAAATATCTGGGAGTGTTTATATGCTGCTCCATCTGGAGGATGCAAATAGTCGAGGCTGCTTTACAATTCAGCAGGCAAAGGCCTGCTGAAGGATAACAAATGACTTCATGGTGAAACAGCTATTGAAATTCTTTCAGTACGTGATATTAAAAACAACTGAACAAACAGAGATAAGGGACAAATAGGATTTGAAACAGACTTTTTTTTTTTTTTTTTTTTTTTTTAACCAGTGAGAAAGAAAAACAAATGAAGCTCCTGGTTGCAGCTATACCTTTTAGTCATTTCTAAAGATAGTTTTATTTCGTAGTTAAGACCCCTCTCAGAACGATAGGTGGCTTGACCAAGTTTAGTATCCCAGGTAAGAAAATGGTAACAGAACACTCTCTCTGGAATTCTGAAGATGACATAGATTGAAAGGACAGTTTCATGATTATGTAGAAAATACTTGCTCAACTTCCCCCCCCCAATATCTATTTGCGTTCTGTTGGCATGAGAGATTCAGCAAAGAAAACGTAGTAAACATTTATAAGCAATGAAATTTTAACTGAACTTTAAAACCCAAAGTTGTCTCAGTAGGAAGTCCACCTGAATGACCAATACAGTAAAATAATTTATGAAGTATGAAGGTAAAGTATAGTCATACATGCAAAAGAGGGAAACCAAAAAGGGCACAGTCAGCTGGGTAAGACCATGCTTAAGAGATACTCCTACAATCCTAATCATTGCAATTTTATACCCTGAAGAGTTGGATTGGATCATCTATCTGTACTTTAACACAGATGCCTATAAATGTTACTGTAGCCACACAGTTAACCAGGACCTTTAAATATTCTTCCACGTGATTTTCCTTAATGTCCTCTTATCTTCAGAGAACGTTGCCTGAGAGAACACAGTGGACTAAAGCACAGGCCTTGCTCCTGTAAGGAGATGGCGTACCCGTGGTGCTGCGTACACAAACATACACCACAAAAATAGTGTAGTTTCACAGTCTGATCCTACATAACTGTACTTCGTTTAAATACTTTGTCAAATAGTATAATGTCTCTTTTCTATTTCAGGACAAAAGGGAAAAAACGACAATCAAACAAATCTCAAGACAAATAGTCATTCATCAGTGTAAGTCTGGTTTACACAAACAAGTGTAACTGTATTGGTTACAGCTAGAATTTCTACTGTTCCTTACCAATGTTTTATTAAAACTCTACTCATTGGGTTAGTATCTCTCAATAATAAATCTACATGATAGTGCAAGATAACTACTTTTACTTCAACTTCACACCAAAATAAAAGCACACTCCAGATTAAACACAGTCTCAGTCAGATGCAGGAATTCACAATGACAAAGGAACAATGGTTTCCAAAGTAAAACTCAAGATTGTTTTGTCACCTTGAAACCAACACAAATGCATTCCTGCCACACAACAGAATGGAGGCTTTCAAAATTATCCTGAAGTAACGAAACTGCCTGGGCCAGCCAAGCCTTGGTATCGCTATACTGCTCCAGATACAGAAACAATCTGTAATAGCATAAACAATACAACTACATTCCACTCAGCAGGTCGCACAGCTCAAACACATTTAAAGCTGGACAAATGATGAACACAAAACTTTGGTGTTACGCCAGAAGAGTGTTGAAATGAAAGACAAAATTTTTAGTGTTTTTTTTTTTTTTTTTCCTTAATGGAAAGAGAAAGGAAGTTTGAAGAAAAAGCAACAGACATCATAATTTGTAAAAGGAAAAAAAAAAGAAAAAAAAAAACCACACTGTAAACAACTTCTGGCTCTTTATAAACAGATGAGACATCAGAACTTAAGATCTCCAGCAAAACACAAAGAATAAATCCATTAGCTTACTTTCCTGACTTCAAAATAAAATTTAAAAAGAAAAAAAAAATAGATTTACACTTTCTCTGTATTTTCTTAACTTGACAGGAAATAAAATAGTGTTAGCAATGATTACTGTCAGATCTGAAGTAAAATAAATTAAAAGTAAAGTAGTATTTGGTATTTCAATCAGAAATCCATCAGATGTTCCAGTTTTACAATCTAAGGTTGCCACAGTTCCCTCAAGAACAGATATCTCACGCTCCCCAGAGCGTAGGTATTCTAAGAAGTGTCTTGCTTAGTAAGGGGACATTTGTGAAATGTTACAATTTCAACCTAATTAGAAAGAAATCTTATTAATTAGATAATCAAGTAAAAGGGTATTGGACTTTTTTTTTTTTTTCTTTTTCTTTTTTTGATGGAGGGCAAAACAGCAGCACAGTAAGGCCCTGTCTACACACAGTCCCTACCATTTCAGGTAATAGTTCTTTTGAACTTAAGTATAACTAAATCACTGAGAGTTTAACAACAGAAGTTAGTGCAATAAAAATGTTTTATGTTGAAAAACCTCTGAATGGCAAAGCAATCTCCCTGTTTTATGCATGTGTGCATATATATATAATAGTTACATAATTTTATGCACACATATATAGCTGTATGTTAATGAAAAGGAAGTTTCATTTTCAAGCTCATGAAAATATCACTTTGCAACTTCTACAGAAAACGTCTGTAATTTTTAAGAGCACTCTTTATTTCCAAAACAAAACTGGGATTTGAAATCCTACAGTATTTGTGGGGTTTTTTTCCAGACAAGGGATACATTTCTATCAAAATTATTTACTGAGCCTGATTTAATTTTATTAACTCAAGGACTCTTAGGTCATTCTAAATGTTTCTGTTCCAAATCTCTAAAACAGAGACAAAGCACTGAAACCTTCCTTTTTTCCATTTGCTCTCAAAAACTCTAATCAGTGAATTTAACATACCATTTTACATAGATGAGATTCAGTTCATAGAAATATAATATTTAAATTGTATTATATAAGAACAGCATCTAACCATGAAATAGTTGATACATCCCTTCTAGAGTGTTCTACTTCCACGGTGCAACAGGGTGACACATTTAGTATTCCTATTGCCATAATTTAATACATTCTAATTTTACTTCATAAATAGAGATACTAATTAAAAAGTTCAAAAGCTAACTTACCTCATCTGGGAAACTTACACATCCATTTTGACAAACCAGATTGTAAAATTCTCTTTGCAGTTATTTACCTTCTGCAAGTTAGCCTAAACTTTATCTTCCAATTTATACTTAAGAAAGGTGTCTGAATTTACTCAGTGCTTAAAGGGTCAAAATTTATCATTTCAGTTCATCTAATAAGTAATGTTTTTGCCGAACAAAACCAATTCCCAATAAATTCTCACTGTATTTGTGTGCTCTGATTTGATTTAGAGGCCTGTGGGGAGACACCATTTGGTAGCACAGGAACACAGAGGGGTAGGTGGTGCTGAGGAGAAGTAGAGCTCATGTGCCAGAAGTGTTATTGTGTCAGGTTGATTTATTGAGTGAGCTTCACTTCACCGAATGTTCTGAGATATTTATTTCCCTAAAGGCTCTGCAAAGATATGAACAGACCTGCATCCACAGATGTCATCATTGCTCATTTTACCGAGTCATGAAATTTTCTCAACTGCAATTTGTCCATCTAAAATTGCTGCAACAGAACAATGTCAATAGTAGCTTCCTACTCATACTACCTCCCTCTACTATGTACTGTTGCCACATCCACCTCCTAACTTCAGAGAACTTAAAGATACAGAACTTGTTCAATCTAAATGCTGAGCAGCTTCTCCAGTACCTTCTTTCCTTTAACTATTAGGTAATGGAAATAAAAAAAATATGCAAATAAAGGGAGTAATCAGATACCAAAAAAAAAAAAAAGAAACTAGTAGTGTGTATGACTGAATAGATAAAATGTAAGAATACAGGTAAGTGACAAAGAAACATGCTACTTGGACAAGTTAGTTAGAATTTCGTTCCATAAATAGGAATACGCAATTCCTGTCATTATCTTCGGTCTTTTTGTTTTGCTTCTTTTTCCTGACAGTAACTGCTGGTAGAAGCAAGCTCTCACCATTTTCATTTTATTTACAAAAAAAAAAAAAAAAAAAAAAGAAACAGACTAAGTTTGGCCCTCTTTTGATTTTACATCTGCATGGATAGGAACAAACAGACACGCAAAAACACTTATGCTCCCACATGTTCAAAGAACTTGAATTTCCTACAAATAATGAAATTAAGGCATTTCAAAAGCTGAAAATGATATAAAATGGAAATATTACATGCAGTGATAAAAAAAAAATAGCGAAATAATTATATCCCTAAACATATGCAAAAAAATTGCCTAACACATTAGTTATAACTTCCAAGTCTTCCTTTAATGTTTCTGAAGGATAATGTCCTTTTACATGAAGTTTGGGGTGTTAGGTGGATTTAAATTATACAATGTATAAACATGTTATTACAGATAACATAAGCTCTTTTAGGAACTTTATCCAAAAGCTCTTGCTGTGCTACAGAATAAGATATATTTAAAAACATGTGTAAAAGTGTGTGCCTGTGGCCTATGTCAGAATACACTGGTTTATTTAAATATGTTAATATTTCTCATTATGCCATTAACAATAACCTTCATCCATTTGTGAAAAACATTTTGCCAAGCATGCACATAAAAAATTAGCAAGTGAAGCAAAATCACCTTAATTTGCTTTGGACCAGCAAATAACCAACTAATTTGCAGAAATCCCTGCCAAGCACTCATATTAAATGCTTCATGCTTATTTTATGACCTCTGCTGCTCCTCTCCTTCCCAGGCCCTGAATCATATGATCATTAACATATTGCAAGGTCTGAAACTTTATTTTTTACATTCTTTAATTAATGCCTGTTTATAGAAGGCCATAGGACTTCAGATCCAGTTAATGAAACTTCGCTCCCCCAGGCCCCTGGAGCCCAATAGAGAGCTTTCTCCTCTGTTGTTTTAGTAGCTTTTTTCCAACTGTTTGTTTATACACACTTAATTGATCTCTTTAGTCCCAGAAGCATTCCAGAGACACAACCTGTTCTGAGACAAGCTAAAGTTTTTTCCCCTTCTTTATAAAAGCCCTGATTGCCCAAGGTTATCAGTTTTAATTTGAAAGTTGAAGATTCAGCTTTATTTACACTGTCTAAAAGACAAAATTGATATGGGCCCTCAAGTGTTCATTTTTACATTCATATACAGCAGAGTGGATTGCAAACACATACTGTATATAATTATTTTGATGTAAAACTAAGTAATTACTAAACACTGCTATGTCTTGTTTTATTGCATTTAAGAAACTCAGTCTTCGTAACAAGTTGAAAATAAGAACAAATCAGCCTGCCAATGCATGAAATTTTCATGGCTCTTCAATTTACATTTTACATATTCCCTATGACAAGAATTTCTATTATGCTATTCTCTTTTTTCTGCTATAATTAAATTAAAAAAGTAATTGGCTGGTGCTGCACACTGCTGCAATGTCTTAATCACATAGACAAACAGTTTTACAATAGCTTACACCATTTGCCACATGGGGCAATGACATTATTGTACCAGGCTATAAACCAGGAGACAGATATCACATACCAGCTATCAACCACTGTGTTGAATCTCCTGGTGCCTGCTTGTGAAAACAGAAGAGAGAGGTACATTTAGTATGTTGATTGGCAACTCTGTGTCTGAAATCTTAATTAACTACAAGTGACCAAGACTAACAATGCGATAAAAGCAGATGTTTGTGGTTAAAAAGAGTGACGTTAATAATACTGACTTTTATTTCAAGACATGAAAATCCATGGGAGGAAAAAAAAAAAAAAAACATAACATATCATTGCTTAAAAAAAAAAAAAAAAAGTATGTTTTGTTTCAGGGGGTGGGCTTGGGGGGCTATTTTCTAGTGCACAAATACAACCATCAACCATTAAGTAACTTTAATTCAGTATACTCGGCCTTCTCAGTAGAGGGATAGAAAAAAATGCCAGCATACAAGGCACAGTTGCTCTTAATTATAATTTCCTAATCACCTAAATGGATTTAGACAATACTTCCTTTGCTTTCCTATCTAGGAAAAAAAAAAAAAGAAAGAAAGAAAGAAAGAAAGAAAGAAAAAAAAAAAACCATGAGAAAATAAAAGACTTCCAAAACAACCTTAATATCAGGAATATTTTTAATAGAGCCAAGCTTCTTACAGACACTATGGTATCCATCTTGAAAAGACAAGAAATGCATTTAAGAACCTATCAAGCCATTTGACTCAAAACTTGAGAGGCGTTAGACAGAATTTCAATGTATATTTGGAAGCTGTTAAACTGTTAAATTTCTCTAAAGCAGAAACTAGTCCTTTACATTCCTTATCTTGTAGATACTTTATTATTTTGCTTCCACCAGTCTCTTGAATGTATGTATATTGGTTCATTCCAATTGTGAGAGGGCAAGGCAGCTCAGTTAAATTCAATCTTTAGAGACATCCAGTTCATGGTATCTTTAGAAATGTCCAGTATGAAGTATAAGGGATCCCAGACACAGTCTAAAGACCTCAAGAAAAACAGCGGTCTATGAGAGTGTCTAATATATGTTAAATGGCTTCAATTCCTCTTAAGCTTTATCATGATGGATTTTTTTGGATGTGTGTGTTTGTGTATTTTTTTTCCATTTTTTCAAAGCCACCTTATCTGGAACACTGCAGACACCAGCAAATTTGTCTATACAATGAGATGGCAAGGTTCAACTCCTACACCCAATGCATTTGAAACCCTTAGCAACACACCTCTCACAAATGTACATCAGACGTCTGGCCAGGTGAACAGTTAGTTATAAATGGCTCTCATTTAAACTGAATCATCCACATTGTAAAGAATTATGTACTATTTAAGGACCACAGATAATCTGTGACTTGATGGCACTCACTGCAATAGCCTACAGACCTACTCCTAAATTCCCTTTTACTGTAAAACAAACACCTTCACAGAGTATATGTGAAACGTATGTTCTGGATATTGTTCTTGAAGTCAAGGATAGTTCCATTAATAAGCCCTTTACTAAAGACAAATCTAAATGTATATAACTATTTGTGGAAGTAACATATGCACATCAAGATGTCTCTTTAGTTTAGTTGAATTTTCTTCCAGCTTTAGGGAGAAAAAAGGATTCTGTATTATTTCTTCTTAAACTAAGTTATTTGAAGGAAACTCATTAGAGATACTCATTCTAAAACCCAACTACTGAACTGCTAGTATGAAATCTCAGCTGCTTCATGTACAGAGACAGGACATAGATCAGAGCAGCATGTGGACTGCAATTGTGTAAAATGAGAAAGGTCTAAGAGTTTGTCTCAAAAAACTAATAATTGATTAGTCCCTAGCAATAATAGATTCCAACATCAATACTAACAGTCCATGGTTCCCTTCAAAAACTCAAGCTGGCAACTGAAATCCGTCTTGTTTTAAGAACAATTAAGCCACCGTAGGGGGTATTTAGTCCTCCTACTTAAAATCTCACAGAATCTAACACAGCTGACCTAAGAGAAGAAATGTGATGGGAGGACTCCAGGGAATTAGCCAAAAATCTCATAGCAGCAAGTGTAAACTCACTGAGCTGGAAACTGTCATGTATATACTTCCTACCTATAAATCTCTCTCATCATAACTGATTAAGGCAGAATAGGCATGATCCTGTTCCCACTGATGACAATGGCAAAATTCCAATTAACTCCTTCATTCCTAAATTTGGCAAAAGAAGCTTCCAATTACAGTACAACACAAAGCACTCCAATGCACTCCAAGGTTTTTCTTACCTCAGACATAAAGTATTTCACCACCTTTACCTACCTGCATTTTTACTGCTAAAGACAACAGAATGGAAAGAATTCAAGCGGACACCAAAGAACACATAAAAAAAATATGCAAAGAAACCATCTCTGCTAAGTTTTAATACTTCCAAGCCTCAAAATCCATTTCTATTATTTTGTATTATTTCAGCTGTTTCCTCAGAAGAACAACAGTCTATCTGTATACTACCAAATAATATACTTCCAGTACCTGGCTAGGGCTTTTGAGTGCTACTGCAGTATAAAATATTAATGAAAAATGAAAAATAATGTTCCATTACTACATTTGCTAAGCACTCAATCTGCACCAGTAGAGTAAGCTGTCTTGAAAACTTCATTATAGGTCAAACCCAGATAAGGACATTGATTCCTGAGAATATTTCTCAAGATTTTATTAACTCAAAACATAAAAGACAGGGGAAAAAAAGAAGTATATTAGAATGTATTTTTATTATTATTTAACCCTTTATAAATGCTTCCAGACAGAAATGTCCAGTACTTATTACTCACTCTACCTTTTTATCACCAAAAGTAAGATAGATGTTTGTAGTCAGTCCATGGACAAAATCTTGACCTTACTGAAGTGAGTAATTTTACTTTTAAGTTTCTCAGGGCAATTCCTTGCCAGATCTCTCTGAGACTCTCAGTAATGTCTAATGTCTGAAAGAAACTATTTGAAGGGCCGTACGTGCATCAAGGGCTCCAAGTATAACCATTCTTCAAAAATTCTCACAAAGATCTGCTCAAAGGAACTGGTAACCTTAAATAACAGTAACCAAATCAAGCAGTACTAGGCAGGAATCTGTATCAATACTACCTTTCCTCTCATGTGACTTGGCAAGCTAATGGAAGGAAGCCTAACATCAAATACTTCTCTTTCTCAGATATGAGGCTGCAAAGAGCAACTTTTCCCCTCCTGCCGTTATTGCCACTTTTTCGTGTTTTGTTTGTTTGTTTGTTTGTTTTTTGAGGGGTAGGGGAAAGGGAAGGAGGTGCCAAGGGATGACATTCTTCTCCTACTGGAATCTGTTTAAACACATGCATATCTTGGTTATCATCCATAAATGTAAATAACTAATTTACAAAGAAATACTATTCTTGTGATCTTCCGTTATTTGAAGCCAGGGAGAGAAAAGGAGAAGGGGAAAGAGAGAAGATAGCTCTAAAATAAGTTTATTTTGCAATGACAGGAATGCTATTAGATGTCTTTCTCTCAGATTTTGAAAATTTTGTCCAAGTTCATGAAATTTACCTCATAAAACACATCTTTCATATCACAATTCCCACTCGTTCATATGGGAACTGTGATGTTTCCCATTGCTCACAATTTATTTCTAGAAAGACCAGCCTGTAGGTGCATGAAACTCTCTTGTACTTCTGTAAAAAGAAGGAACATGAGTTTTCAGTGTATCCCATTATTCAGCCATCCTAACTGCAGATGATAATAAAATAGAAAGAACAGTTACATGAAGTGTGTCACAGTATGGAAGTTGTACTTCTGGTAGCAATGCACAGTTGTTAAGTCTTTGCTGAAGTAGAAACACAAATCAATTAGTATGGTAAATTCAAATTCTGAGGTCTTCATTAGAAGTGCCATAGTTCACTATCAGTCAAGCCACTGACTTACCCAGAAGATCTCACAGACTGACAAGCAATTTTGTAATAAAAGCATCTCCAATGTTGTCATCACAAAAAAAGTCTGAAACTCAAGTAAAATGACAGAATCATAGACTCTTCTGAGTTGGAAGGGACCTTTAAAAGGCCATCCAGTCCAACTACCCTGAAATGAACAGGAACATCTACAGCTTGATTGGGTGGCTCAGAGGCCCATCCAGTCTGACCTTGAGTGTCTCCAGGGATCTGGCATCCGCCACATTAGCAAGAAACTTGTTCCAGTGCCTCCAGAGCCCTTTAACTGTTTAGTAGTATTTCACATCTCTTTCAAAAGGAAAGGTTTCTCATTAGGCTATTCAGTCTTGCCAATTTTCAATCAGGAAAAAAGCAGAAAATATTTTTACATTACTATTATTTATTGGTAAAAACTTATCTCTACAACACAGTAAGTTGTTAACTATAGACAACAGACTTCACAACTAACTAAAGTTTGTGATGCCTTAATAAAAGCAGAAAATGAAAGCAGCTCTAACACATTGTACTTTTTGACCTACCTTCTAAAAATATTTCTATTTATGAAGAGATACTCAATAAGAGAGCATTTACAGTGAGAAAAATTGTACTTCTCCACCCATCAATTTAAGGCTTGAAAATAGAATTCTTTGCCTTTTTTCTGCACGCCACCCTTTAGGGCAAAGAGTGGTAATGAACACCTACTAGTCACACAGAATTATAGTGCTCTTTATTTCACCCAGGGCTGAAAAAAAAATTTCCAAAGGTTTGGAATCCTGAAACCTGTAAACAAAATCTGTGGAGCAGATAAAATTTTAAATGGCACAATGCAATTAAAGCTGAATTCAATTTGAGCGCACCCTGTCCATCTGTCAGAGGGAAACAAAAGCCGAGGAGCTCCATTATTGCTGAATCCCTGCTCTTGTTAATTTGCTTGCTGAGAGATTTCAATTTCTAGGAAGTGCACAAATTAGTGTTCAGTCAGGGCTAGATCCTCAGTAAGTATAAGCAGATGGTGGAAATCAGCCCTAATCAAGTAGCCAAAGCCTTTTTTTCTGTCTGATTAAAGCATTTTAATCCTTTCATATTGTCTGTGGTTTTTAGTAAATATCTACTATCTTTTTTGTTTAAACCTCCCCATTTGTTATCATTTTATTCCAAAAGGAACTTAAATTCAGTTTCTAATTCATTTGTTCATTTTTACTAGAATGTACTTTTTAACCACACTAGTATACTTTGGGCCAGGCAACATCACCAATTAGACTATCCCATTTATTCAGTTCACTGAACTATTTTTTTTAATTATTGCAATAAAATAGTTACTATATGGTCAGCTAACACAACATATACTGTTTGCCCAGCTAGTTTATGATTATCCAACAGAAAATTCCTCCAAACAGTGCATTCACTATGATTAAGAAGCAAAAAACTCACATGGTAAATACAAAGAATGACGATAATGTTTTGTGCAAATTTTCTACTCATGGGGAGAAAAACAAGATGATGATTTTTACATTAGTGCAAGCCATGCAGATCACCATTGCAGGAGGAAAGCATGTTTAAACCACAAAAGAAGGCCCTAATAACTCATGGATGCCACAGGCATTTGTGAATAATAAGAGCTCAGATTACCACAGAAACATAACAAATATTATTGGGAATAGAATACAATACATAATTAACTCAACATTCTAATGAAAAATTGGAGAATTTGTTATTTTTAAGGTTACTTGTGTTAAATTTACAGATAGTGGTAAATATGAGGGCACTGCCTAACTGAACACATATTTACAGAGCCAAGATGAGAATACCAAACAAAATAGAAGTAAACTTGATTTGCATATAATGTACAGAACTGAAACTCTGACTGCAAATTATACTGCTTTATTTTTTGGAAAATATATAAACTGATTTTTGGAAAATTTTGTATCTTTAGACCAAAATCTTTTCTTAACATTATTATATATGTTACACTTTCATGTGTATATTATATAAAACAGCTGAAAAATATAAACTTTGATTGCTGGAGCTAGACAGAAGTGTGTAAAACAATAACCATAGGGACATACTTTTCAAAAACAGTATACAGGATTTAGCCACACATTTACCATTAAAATTAATGGGAGTTATCTAGCTATAAATCCTGAAGAAAAGACTTTGAAAATGTACCCCTTAAAGTCAACACCATCAGCATAATGCGTGAGGGTGGAGGAAAATTGAATTTTGAACAATGAAGAACTTGAATATAAACCATGTGTAGTATTTTCACGGAATGATATTTTGGTATCCTGTAAAGCAACTTTATTGCCTAACTGCCATATTAAAAAACCCACACCTAATATTTTCAGAAAAGCAATAAATAAGAACAGATGATTGCTTCCATTTATCAGAGGTTAAAGTCACAGCGATAATGAAAAATAATTCTACTTCTAAGTATATGAAATGCTTTGTCCAAGGAACATTTTTAGATCTCCTGAAAGTGCTTTAAAAACTTACCGGTGTTAGTACTGAGTTACTTTTTATAATACAGTAATCCTACATATATGAACATACCTACTCCTATGCTGATTCCTGATTTATTACAGTTGCATTTTGTATGTTTTTCCCTATTTTTCATATTAAAGATCTTCTATTCCTTTTGACAGCCCCAAGCAGAGTCTCCTAGTCTCCTAAACAAACATTAACGCTTACATTAGCTTAACACTTGTAAAGCAGCTTCTCATTATTGAAAGAAAGAAGGCACCAGTTCATCACTGAACTAATCCCATAGGGAGACTTGATCTACTTCTATTCCCCCTCTCTCCTAAACATACACTTCCTCTTCTCATGCTTTGGGTAGTGAAGGAAGCAAATTATAGCCTATTCTATTACTTTTATTACTGAAAAATATCTTTTAATCTAGGAGATTGGATTTAATTTAAGACTACACCAAAGGCTGGCCAATCATTCCTTGAAAAAAGTCACTGACTTCAGCCTTCATGAAAAAGGGTTCTCAACCCACTTCTACTTTCACCAAAAATAAAATGGAATTTAATCCTAGACCCATTCAGTGTTCAGTTAACTTCTGGAACCGAGAGGCAGTTTCAGTATCAGGATGACTACTAAATATCATGCCAGACGTACCAACTCATACTGGCACTGAATACCTGTAACAGAGAAGAGACAGGAACACCAGAGCTACCTCACAATTAAAAATCCAACCAAGTTATACACTATCAAGAAGTATTAAGGAGAGAAATTATGTGCAATATCATCATTCAGAGCATGTAAGCCGAGTTCATGACAATTACAAGCTTTCTAAAAATACTGAGTGCCTATCTAGAGCAAAACATGGAAAACAACATCATCTGTTGCTGCTGTAGGACGTTAAGATAAGAGTAACCTAGATGAATGAGAAGTGAACTCTATACGTGTTCACCTTGTTTTCAACCCTCATGTCACTTTCTCGTATCCAACCAGAATAAAATTTGTATACATTTAGAATCAAATAAACATTAGCAAATACTGCTAATATAAAATAAAAAGGTTTTACTAACATTTTTTTTACGAAATCAAAGGATGTTGTTTTCTTCAGGTCACATATCAGATCGCCTACTGTTTGTTTTATAAACAATTTCATTCTCGATTTGTAGGAAATACCTAAAATTTGAATATGGTTAAATTTTTATAACATGAAACGTGCTCATGCATATTGAAAACAAATGTAAAAGCACATTTGTGTCCAGTTCTGATTTATTGCTATACAGTACTAGCATTTTAAGAAGACATTTAAAAGAACTGATGTTTAAAGTCACATACTGTTCAAACAACAACAAAAATCAATGTTTTATTTTAAGCACACAGAAGACCACACTGTATTATGTAACACTAGATAATTCAAAAGACATACTTTTGAGGACATCTGCAACATCTGATTATTTTTTTTTTTTAATAATGTAAATTATTCTTGACTGCTTCGAAGTTCTCTATTAACCTTTTTATTACTATTATTGCAGCTGTGACCCCAAGGTATATACACTTGTTAGAAGACCTGAAATGGGAAAATGAAGAAGTTGTCTGCAAACTGTAAAAAAGGTTTACATACAGTTTAAGAGTCACAGCATGCTTATCATGTTGATCAATATTATCTCATTTGCATATACTCCATATGGCAGCATTCATCTGTTGTCTTTTGCTTATACTTCGACCAAGGACTCCTTGATCTGCACTGAGTAGGTGCAACAGTCCATGGTGAGGGCTTCTAGAAACAACAGTCATGTAAATGAGACACAAATAAATAGCAGAATAAAACAGCACATTTTTTTACCAGCAAAAAAAAAAAAAAAAACAGTTTGATAGTTCTTAAGAGTAATAAAATCTGAAGTTCAAATTTAAAACTCTTCTTGATTACTCATGAAACTATCATAGTTTGCACTAAGGCACTAAATAGAAATTCTGAAAGAATCCTGAAAGAACACAGAGTTAACAAAACCTAAAGCCAGCTAATGCTGTACTCATTCTTTTGTCTTCTGATGATATATTATTTAAAAATTCTGGAGCATGAAGTCTACCTTATCTATCTCAAGATTCCTTCATCATACAACCATATTTCTAAACGTCACTTATCTCGTTTATAAATATGAAAATATCCTGAAGGCCCTTTGGGAATTTTGTACATATTTAACTTTTGGACTCTTAATAACAAAAATGTTACTGACATAATGTTATACAATGGAAAATGTATTGCCTAAACTTTTCAAGGACTTTTCAGCCACAGTTCCCAAGAAAACCGATTCCTTGAAGGAGATTCAAAGGCACACTCTTAGTAGCATCTAAGTATATTCTCTGCAATATAGCAGAAAAAAGATCATTAGCTATTCAAAGTAAAACTTTCAGCAAATGTGCTTAAGACATATTGACCTTCTTAGAGTCAGGCACTGCATCTTGCATCTTCTTATGCTTTTAAATATAATTTGTCTAAACTGTCTAAAGTAAATCAAAAATCTATCACTCAATCCTCTCAGTAGAAAGGGTAAATTTTAATTGCAGAACTTAAAACCTCACAATTAAAAGCTGTGTTGCTACTTAAAGCTAGCACAAACACAAGCAGGAGAGCTCATGCATGCAAATCAGCTTTTCTACCACATCCAGAAGGGTTTTTCAGAATAGCATGGATGAATGCAGTATGTAGCTTCTAAATTTAGTTAGGAAAAAAAAGAAGTGGAAAATTAACTGTGTTTTAACAAAAAATGAATTATTTCTTAGTCAATGTGATTTGTAAATGACTTTGTGATAATCCACATTTGATTAGCAAGAAAGCTAAAATGATGCTGATAATTCAAAAGTAAGTATGCAAATAAAACATGACAAAATCAAATGCAACCACCTCTTCATGGAGTCAGGCATTTTGTAAAAACAAACAAACAAACAAACAAACAAAAAAGTTATGGTAAGCAAGATCGGAATGTATTATTTTGTAATTAAAAGAAAAAAAACAGAAAAACACAGCATAGTATTTCACACAGTTATCAAACTAACAGGTACTTGGAAGAAAATCACAAATTGCAACTGTATACAAAAGAAAAAAAAATGAGTGCAAACGAAAGAAGAATTGCATACTTCTCAACACTCTCTTTATGAATTAATGCCAGATTCTCAGCTGTTTTACCTTAAAAGGGCTCCATTTAGTCAATGGGTATATGTCAATGTATGCCAGATGAGATTCTAGCCTTTTGTCTGCCAAATTCATTTTATAACCCCTCCTAAATAATCCACTAGACATTTTATGAAGCTACATCAGCCATTGTGTTTATCCACAGCCATTATCCTTATCCACAGTCCAGAGGTGGGTATGTGAAAAGGATTTTGTATGTGCTAACCAGTCAATCACTAGTTACTTTATTTTCTCAAGAAGTAAGAAATAAGTGCAGATGGAAATGGTACACACTGAACCAACACTCTGGTATATGCTATCAATAATCTTTTCTAAGAAGACACTTAGGTCTTAAGGCAGATCTTTCCAACAGCCTCTAAAACATTTCCAGATTCTCCATAAAACTGACAGAATATATCATCAACTTAGGATCAAAATAACTAACTACCATTTTCTTGCCTACCAAAAGTCTGACTGGAATCATGCCTCTTGATGTCAAAGAAATAAAAATGCACACAAAAATTCTCACAAGAACTTCAGATATTGCATTGTCCACAGATGGGTGGAAGGACTATCCAGATTCTTCATCACTGATCAAGATAATCTTTCAAATCCATTCTTAAAATTACAAATCACAAACCTGGCTTCTATGAACGGCAGTTCAACTAACAAGTGCATGTCCTTTTCTTGACAAAAGAACAGCTGAGAGAATGCTTTTTATTTTTTAATTTATAGAGATTTTTATCAGTGTAGTATGCTTGCTCTTGCTCATTGCTGGTGAAAATGCATGCCTAATAGCATTGACTACATTGAAAAGTAATGTTTTGTGGCTGAGCATTTGTTCCAAGAGTGTTATTGTGTTCTTTGTATCTGTTATTGTTTCCATGGAAATAAATACGAGGCGTTATCTTCATAGCAACCTAATATTCTCCTCTTGCCAATGGGAGTAGGGACATCTGAGAGTTAAAGCAGAAGAAAAGGTTTAGAAGTGGTCAAAGAGAATGCTAATAGCAATATCATATACTAATTTTCTGCTTAACACCACACCTGAAGCTTCCCAAGGAAGAAGTCTCAAACGTCTCAGAAGCATCCCTGGGAAGAAGAGGTGTCAAAGACACTGCCTATAAATGTCCAGGAATAAGGATCAACATCTTAGTCAGTACCAAGCCTGAACTGCAAATATATATATATACATACACATATACATATAGATAGATAGGTAGATAGATCGATTATCTTTTTCCTGACAGAAACTTTGGGAAACATCTAGCTTGAATTAGACAACTCAAACTATTTATGTAGGATTCAAGACCTGAAAAAGAGACTGAGATTGAAATCTAGCTTCTAGTCCTGGTTAAAACTGCCAATACTCAGGCGAATTACTTGTCCTCGCAGCAAATCAATTTATAATGCAACTTCTTCATACACAGCAGCAGTAAATCCAGATTCCCAGCTGCTTCTCTGTAATGGACAACATTTTCTAGTGTTTGGCCCTCTGAGTTCTGCTTAATTGGGCCTCCTGTTCTCACACAGTCTTTGGAAAGAAACAGCAAACCACTAATGAAGTAATTAGCTTTAAGAACATTGATACATAGGCCCAACACTACTTAGTGTCAGCAAGGCTACCACTGTTTGGTCAATGCTCCCATCAAGGGACCTGAACCTGACAAAAGTGTTGCTGAATTTTTTTGTTTCCTGACTACCTTTCACTGTGCAATTTGGCATTGTAGTACCCAGTGAAGGAAGCCTTCCCCGAGGAGGACACTTCTTTTCTCTGTAGGTATCCCTGTTCATCAGTGGTAAAATGAGCCAGATCTTCTAGAAAGTACAGTAATCAGGGAAAGTGCACATCTCATCTTTCATGACTGCTAACAGGACTTTCATGCTACACATATATCAAACAGAGTCTGATTAACTCTAAAAAGAAGGATTCATTACGTTTATTGGTCAGGGGGATAGGTCTTTGTCAGGTCCAGGACAATTTCTTTTTGTATAATCTACAACATTGGTAGTGATTAATATGTAGGCAGGTCACAATGGTGTTTGTTTGTTTGTTTTTATGGTGGTTTTAAATGGAAAATTATTCAAAAGAAAGACAATTTCATTTTTCTCACTCAACAGGTTGAAAACAATGGTGTTTGGCAGTCTGAAGTTTGGACGTTTTCTGGATTCCATTTGACTGTAGAAGAAATCCAAAGAAAAACAGCTGTAGGCAAACACTTTCTATGTCATTTCAGGTCTTTTTTTAGGGCACTGATTATTATTTCCACTGGAAAGAATGCCCAATTCCCATTCCTTACCTTGGCTAACAAAAACACAAATGTTGCGTGAATGAAGTCTGAGGAAGAAACACACAAACATACAGATCTTGTTTCTTTAAGAAACAAAGTTAAAAACACATCTAACAGCCCCAGGTATTTAAGAGGAGAGCAGGAAGTGTCAGCTTAAAAGCTTTCTGAATAGTATCAGACTTCTTCACTAATAAAAAAAAGAGAAAAAAAGAATGAAAAGATCGTGTTTCCACTGTTTTGGCATTACTAAAGGTTATGTAAATGTCTATTTCTCAGAATCAAGACAAGAAAAAAAGCAGCATTTCATCCAATTATGCTTGCTGTCAAATGAAGTCTAAAATCTAATAATTTACTTAGTGTATTTTAAAAAACTATCCACATGAAACAGCAGGTTTGAGAACTAAATAGCTAGAGATATAAAGGAATTTATAACAGCATAACATTTGGGGCAAAATAAAAGTAATCACTCACAGAAAGGTGTTCAGCACCCCCATACAAAAAAATTAGTGCAGATTCTCATTTGGTATAAGCTATAATAGGTCCACTGACTGCAGTGAAGTTTTGTTAAAGTGTACGAGCCACAAAGCTGTCCCTAAGCATCATGTTCAGTTAAACACTGAGCTAAAATGCATTATAAAATGCAGTTTCTCATTCAGACAAGCCTTCTCAACCTAATAAGATACACCATCCTGTTGTTAATAAAATAGGCTAGTAGGCAGTCAGCAAGGATACTGTTTTGCTAACAGTTGTGCTAACATTTGCTAACACCTAACATTTCATAGAGGTTAAATCAGCAGCAAGTGGAACAGTCTCCACAGAGCCACAGCAGCACAGTAAAAGAGAGTGGATACTCCAATTGCTTTCTTCAGCTATTCCACATAAAACCTGGACCAAACTCTGGTAATCTAAATGTGAGTGGAATAGCACTTCTGTTGTGTTTGTTTGTTTGTTTGTTTGTTTGTTTTCTTTTATTACTAAACGGGCAAAGTGCTAAATTTTCCATTAAAAGAATTTAAAAGTCACAATAAAAGTTAATTTATGTTTAAGCTCTGCTGTTTCTACACTGTCTTAGCACTTGCAGTATCCAGGCTGTTAGAGCCCAGAATATCTTTCTGTTTAATACAATAAAGAAATTGTTCCCGATTAATAAGTTTACATACAAATATAGTCTGCATCAGTCTACCATCAGTATACCATCAGTCTTTGCTGAGCACTGGGGGAACAATTTAGAGTCATCTTGATAAGCTCTAATTTACACAGCCAGATTTCTTCTGAAATTTCATAATTTTATAGAAAATATAATATCTCTAAATAATCAATGAAGAATTTTTAAATGTCATTTGCATAATAATATGGCAACGAGCAATGTTTCCCACTTTAAACTATGGGAATTCTCTCAGTACACCAAGTATGAAGGAATCAATAAAAAGGAAGCAAGTCCAACTAAATAGTTTCAGTTTTCTTTAGAAAAAAATCCTTCAGAAAGAATTTAAAGAATGTTTTGTTCCTAATGTTCCACACCCTTTTCTTCGTACATTGTTCACTAAGGAAAAAAGCTCTACCATTCTCCATTATTTGTGCTTTTACCTAGCCTCCTTAAAATGTCTGAGGACTAAGAGACTGTTCCTTACAAAGTCTTAAGAACATTCCTCTGCAAGAAAAATGTTACAGGAAAAAAATCAGCTCCAAACTTTAGTACCACTGAAGAGCTTTAGATAATGCCATTTCCTAGGAAGCAGCACTAGGACAAAATACTATCCTGACAAAGGACAGTGGGAATTTTGCTGTTGCCTAAAACATCACCATTATTTCACATTTTCATCATGGCAGAAAGATGGTAATTGCTCGTAATTCCTACGCACAGAAATATTCAGGGTTCTCCACTCAACTTGGCCCACTGCATCGAATACCACCACTAACAGCAGCAGATGTATCCTTTTTATTATTCCTTTTCCAAGAGTCTCAACACTCCACGCGTATTATCTAAAATTATTCTTCTGATTGTTGGGCAAAGTCGAAGATTTTTAATTTGTCCAATCTGTGTATAATTTTTGTATAGCATAAAAACAGTGCACTGATGCAAAAAATAAGTTCTGTTACTCACATATGCTTACAATGTACAACATGAAAAATGACATTCGCTAACATACATCCAGAAGCAAGTGTCAGAAACATACATTACGGGATGCATACGAGGACTACCAGGATGGGATACTACAGCATGCATAGCTTATATCTGAGCAAAGCCTTGTGTCTCCTGATACCATGTGTCAGCATCAGTATAAACAATGGTGGCAAACTCTGAAAGAACTTTACTTCAATCCAAGACTTGTGGAACTGGTGAGAAGATTCAAAATCTGAGGACTGATGAATAAAGTGAATCAATAAATATGGAATTCCTTAGTATTTCTCTCTTCTGTCATAAGCAGAAACTTTTCATTGCAACCAATGCAATTGGAATTAATTTTGAAAACAACATACAGAAGTTTGTGACAGTGTCTGAAAAACATCAAAACATACAACTAATTTGAATCAATACTACTCATATAACTTCTCTTCATTACCCATTATAAAAAATACACAAAAAAAATCTTCTCTGGATGTAGGAATAGTTGCATAATATTTATTGCTGTTCATTAGCATGCTCCGTTTGTTGATAGATTACCTTTGTAACATACAGAGGGAAGAGGAAATTGGAACCAAAACCAAAAAGCAGCTTAATTATTTTAATTAATTCCAGCTTTCAAAATAATGCAAAAGGCTATTGAATATTTAACAAGCTAGAACAACTAAAATGTGTCTATGTTGCATAATACAAAATGGAACTCGGTAGAAAGGTGCTTTTTTAGGCTCTTTGGTACGTCACATTGCTACTGGGACTCAACCAGGACGAAGATATCACACACTACATCGCAAGTACACTCTGTTTAAATGTAAATAAAGGTTTCTGATTATTTATGTTAATGCAGAGTACAGGTCATCAGAAGTACTAAAACGCATTTGTAAAACTGCTTACCATCACAGTGAACATAGACTATCAAGAAATTCACTTGCTATCAAATGATGAGTCTTGGGCTCCCTATATACATTCACTCCATTTTAACACATTCGACAAACTAACAAAACTAGTAAGATAAAAGTGCAACCTGAGGAACGCTCATATGGAATGTAAACGGAACGGGTGGGGAGGTCTGTAGGTGTCAATCAATAACAAAATGCAAACTGTCAAGCTTGCGTTGCTAACAAACTGTCACATCAACAATATGCAGTTAATGACTACAAATTAACTGTATACCAGATGCTTGACACTTTGTTATGACACTTAGCAAGCTAGTTGACATTTGGGGGATCAAAGCTTCTTTAATTACACTTTGTATAACACGTGCAACCTTTATGCTAATGTCCACATACTCCTTAGAGCAAGACTGTTCAAGTGGCACAGAGGTTATTTTGGACTTTGAAACATTCCAAGAAATCTAAAATTCAGCTGAGACAAAAATGCTAAAAAAACTTCAGACCATCATTCAGCATGATCATCTTATCCACAATAACTCTTTAATTTGATGTACTATCCAGTGTACCAAATTCACTCACTTATAGACATCCTCTGCATGAAATATTACATTTTCAGAAAGTGTTTTTAGTATCTATAAAGAAAGAAGTGCTAGAGACTACATCTCAAAAACATCTCTGTGTTCAAAATGAAGGCTAGAATCCACGTTACATATTCATGTCTTTCCTAAACCAAATTAATTTTCTCACCATACAACCAGATGTAAAACAAAGTATAAAGATCTTTTTTTTTTTTTTTTGAACATACTGCATAGTTTCCTTTGCTGAAAGAAGAAGTATATGCTAAAAACAGCCTGTTCTGCAGTCCCTCACTAAGATGAGCAAATCCACTGATGTATTATGTAAAGAAGGTGTGTTTTTAAGAATTTTAACTCTCATGTTTATCCCTTAATATGGAGGTCTCCGTCTTACACTGGAATTACACGTAAACTGATGCTATACATGTCACTGTGTATTGTAGAAATAAAGTAATATAATCCCTAATACTAAAGAATTTTCTTAGCAAGGGATAATCACCTGCAAAGCAAAAGAAATTCAGAAGTATTATCTGCTTTCCTATGAGAAAAAAATGATTTTTAGAAGAAAAACTGTAAATGCATAAATTCAGATGGCTTTTTTACATCCCAGACACTTATCTCAGGCTCTTACATATGAGAGCTTCTCCAAAAGTAATGCCTCCTATGTTATTATGTTGATACACAATGTCAGAGGCAGATGTTGGTGGTACGGTAGTAGAGGTTGAACGTTCCCACCAACATTCCACTGCATTTTGTTGCTGTGTGATAGATGGCAGCAGAGGGGCAGTCTGACAGAATGGTATCTGACATGGAAGTGCGTATGAAGCAAAGATGTGTCACTGAATTCCTCTGTGCAGAAGAAACGTGCACTCATTAACATTCATCAACACATGCTGAACATTTACAGATGTGAGCACAGTGAGGCAGTGGGTGGGGTGTTTCAGCAGCGACAACAGCGACATGAAAGGCAAGCCACATTCAAGATGGCCAAGCACAGCTGTCACACCACAAAATGGAAGAGTGTCTCGATCAGTTCATCCATGCAAATGGTGGTGACTAGGCTGAAAAATAGCATTTTGTAGCTGAGACTTCATTCTATCAAATAGTGCTATTGTGCTCTTTGTATCTGTTGTAGCTTTCATGATAATACATAGGAGGCATTACTTTGAGAGTGGCCTATGTATATTTTTATTTGGATTGCAATCATACCACTTAACCCCACTCACCAATTCTGTTTTTACCATAAAAATCTTTTTATTGGATGTTAACTCTGTTGAATGTTAACTACTACACTTACCATAGTTCACCTGTGGAGATGAACTTTATGAAGGGTTCCTTGATAGCTCTAAGATAGGTTCTGAATTATACAAATCACTACGGTTCTGTTGACATGTCTGAGCTCCTTGACAGTTGCTTCATTCTCCTTTGCTCCATTCCTTGCTTTTCTGTAAAGTCACAGCTCTGCACAATTTCTGCCCCAATAATACACATATTTCAAAACCATCCTTTGAAGCACACGTGCATCATAAATTGTATTGATCAGATTCATCTAACCTAACTTAAATGTCTCAAGTATAAGTATCTCCATCTGATCAAATCATTCCTTACATTCAACTGAAAGTAACAGGAACTTTTAAGGCATAATTCATCAGATCTATTTTAGACATTCACATTAAGAGCAGATGAGCAGTGCTCTGGAAGTGCTTATTCCTCCTTTCAATACAAAGGGCTGACTACCTCAGCTGCAGATTAATTCCCTTCTCAGGGTTTCCAGTATGATCTATCCTGTGCAAGCATCTACATCTAAGGGAATGGAGATGTATTCATAACATTATAAACACTAATATCATTCACTAGTTTTGGAAGATTAAGTTTCCATCCATAGAATATCCTTCCAACTCTTAGAACATCTTAGGTGTAGCCTTTGAAAGCTACATAATGTCAGAATAGCTGTTCTATATGCATGTGTATATCTATATACATTTGTACTGAACACAAAACTGTATTATTTATATCTACAAGTACAGTTATAAAACAGCGAGCTACAAGGTTTTGCTTGTAGCTTGGTTTTGAATGAAACACCTGTTGCTTGTCCACATTCATGGCTTAGCAAAGCTACTCGCTGATGCACCTCTGACACTTGATCTAGAAAACAAACTTGGTCACACTAAGGTTTCGTTTACCAGTTATTCAAAAACATCCAATTAACTATTTCTATTAACAAATAAGAGCAACAGAATAAAATAATAAGCTCAGATGCTTCCTGAATGTGGGCTACAAGAGGGAAAAAAAATAAAGAAAGAAAAAAATAAAAAGCTATTGTTGCAAATGAGTTTGACCACAGAGATGGATATACTACGTGAAAGAAGGATGTAAGTGCACAATCATTTTGTTTTGTGAGGGATTCATTTAAATCTCTAGGTTTCACGAGTGAGAATAATGCCTTAATGACTCATATGGTATCAAAGCCATATAAGAGATGTTATTGATCTCCTTCTATTTTTTCTTATACTAAGTTATTTCATGCTGGATACAGCTTGTTTGTGTTATACTCTAATTAACGATAAAAAATTGTGTGTTTATCTGCTTTCCATTATATGGCACGACACTGCATGTGGTCAAATGGCCACAGACACACATGCCTTTTATTAGAAATCCTTTTAAAGCATCACCCATCATCTACAAAGAGCAGCACAGAAACCAAAAAGCTGCAGAGACAATCACAGAGAAACATAAAGTGAAAGTCTGTTGTCTGAATTCCCCATGCAATGCTAAAGACTTAATGGGTCTTCAGTAATACACTTCTGAATACCATTTAACCCAGCTATCTAATCCAAAAGATCGACTAATTCAGTTTAGCTTTTTCACTACATAGCAGCAGAAATATATGGTCAAACTAAAGGAAATTAAAATTTTCTCCTCACTTACTATAGTTACAAGCATCTTTGTACAAAAAGAGCTGTGTTGCCCTTCAATCTTAAAAAGTAAAGAACATCACCAAAAAAAAAAAAAAAAAAAAAAAAAAAAAAAAAGGTTTGGAAAAGGCAGTTTTAAATACTTTTCCCCCACAAACTGTATTTTGGGTTACCTGCACAGGTCTGATTCTGTTCTTTAGCCTATTCTTTAACTAAGTCTTGGGTCAGTTCTGTTTTACCAAGTTCTGCATGCTTTGAAAGCTTTGGCTTTCAGATTCTTAATAAGAAAAACACTGTTTTGGTTCACAAAGTAATAGATAAGCATTCCCTAATAAAAATCCTAAATTTAACTTTCTCATTGCCTTCAGTATAAGGAAATGATGATCATTTTCAGTCCTTTTACACTAAATAAATATAGAACTCTCAAACCGAACAACAACCTCCCATACCTATAAACTTTAGGAAGCTTATTTTCTTTCATCTTTAAAAATATTACTCAGATGAAAGGCAGATGTTTTAGACTGAGAACGATTATGCAACTGATATAATATCAGTGGTTATCTATTAGGGAAAATAACAGAATTATCTTTTCCATTATTTCTACATGCCGCTATGAGCCATGTACTAATAATTCTCTTAGTTTCCTAATATAATTTTAAGTGCTACATATTTGAAAAAAAAGCAAAAATTATATGAACATATTCACTTATGAAAAAAGCTTTCCCTGATTAGAGCTCATTTCCCTAATATACAGATTTCTAAAGACAGCTCTATTTTAGTTATGTAAAGCATGTAAAAACTGGCATGTGATCAATCACAGCTGAATCTGAAATTAACCTGTCACTTTAGACATCGTACTTTGGGGTGGGAGAGGGGAAGTTCCTCCTGAAAAACTTTTCCTGTAGATCAGATGGCCAACAGTCCGCTGACATGACAACATTTTGAAAGGAGATGGCATTGCCTTATTATTTTCAACTTTATTTTTCCGGAAGAAAAAAAGCAGAAGGTATTATTTCATCACAAAGGACTCTACACAGAACTTCTTCTCCTTGCACAGCAAACAAGACACAGCAAACAAGGTTCCAGCCTGACAACGTAACACTGCATACTAACAGTCATACCCAAGAATTGGAGAATATCTGACCTTTTGTAGACCTCTGCCCCTACATTCCTATATTAGGGTACCTGGCAATCTTGCCAGGTTTTGCAGGTGGTAGTTTTGCAGATGGTAGTTTTGCATATGGTAGTTTTTTGCACAAAGGGAGCAGGTTCAAATATGATGCCTCTGCAGAGTAGATGCCTAAATCTGGACTGATGAATCCTACATCGGACAGTATTTGAGAACAGGTTACAAGCAATGTCTTTACTGGACAGTGGTCTAAATGAACTAGTGACAGCAACACTGAAAACATCAAAAATCAGTCTAAAAGTTCTAAGGAAGAAAATAGGTGAGTTAGTTAACTGAATATCCTATCTTGTAGGCCCTAAAGAAACATGACAAAATTCTTGTCTCAAGTGAGAAGACATACAATTGTGGGATTACTATAATCCACATATACATTTATATATGTATTATGTGTGAAAATAAGTATGAATATGTCCATATTCATTTCTTAAACAGTGAAATATCTTCCTATAGATTTAAACAAACATCAGAAAGGGCTAACCTCATTGCTTGCCATATTTAGCTTCTTTTTCCCCATCTCCTGAGCAGCACATGATTAGAATTTTTTCTTCTGATTAAAATGGGCAGTTGCTGTTTCAAGCTATGGAAACAAAAACTAACTTTAAAAACTGCTTAAAATCGTCACCGTCATAGAATGTTTATTTGATGAGAGTTTGTAAACTTTATGAGAAACAATATTATGGGTCACTGTGTGAAAACTGAATTTGAAAAAAAGATTTTCATCCATTAACTAAACCTCTTGATATCCAAGCAGGATGCACGTAACGATACTAAAAGCTCACAATGGAACTTCAGAGGGCTATCAAGCAATGAAAGATCTCATAAAAAGACAAGTGATTAACTTACTCAAACTAAGCAAAATAGAAATCAAAACCATCTCTGTCATTTATTCTTCTGTACACAGCATTGCTTTGGGATAAAATGATCTTGCTATTAATACTGGATTCATGACTTATCACAGAATGAAACAAAATTTACAAGATTATCTGGTTCAAAGAACAAAAATGCTGCTCATATAACCTGAAAACAACTAACTTAATGAATCACAAATTGCCAATGTGAATTTAGACTTAGAAACTGGAAAACTATTTTTCAAAAAATGTCCCAAATTTATGGATTAGTAACCTACTGAGCCATTTTACTGGTTTATAACTTTCTATGCACTTGCATAAGTCTATTTATAAAACCTCTTGATATACCAGTTGTATATGTAGTGGAATCTTTAAAATAAATATTGAAATGGACACAACCTAGGAAAAAGTTCTTGACAAAGTTAAAAAGCTCTACAGCAGCTTTGTAACATGTTCATAATCAGGACAGAAGTTTGTATGCTATATTATAACTATAATACAGTTAAGAGGATGCATCTGTGGCAAAAGAAGGTTTGCTCTCAATTCATTACCTCCAATAAAATCTATTAGACCAATCACAAAAAGCTTGAGCAAAGGAATGGTAGCTAAACACACAAACTTCAAAAGAAAAGAAAGTTGTTCAAGGACAATCAATTAAAGGTTTTATGACACTTAACAGGCCTATAAAAGTTATAAATAGTTAAGAAGGATAAATTGGGGTGTTTATATCTGAATACCAAACACTTTGCAGGTTTGCAGGATAATGCAACCATTTGAAAATACACAACACAAAGGGGTTTAGGCCATGTTTGTGCTTCTGCTTTGTAGAAGTACTTCAATAAATCAAGAACTGTTTACGGAACTAAAAAAACAGGGCTCATATTCCCATCTCTGGTTGTACCTGGACTACAGAAATAGAGCCCACTATTCTCTATCCCCAGTATTCTGTAAACAGTACATTATGCTTTATATACATCAACTAGTATTCTCATTATTTTTTTTTTTCCTGAAATTAAACAAGAAAAGCAGTCAGATATTCAAGTGTTGCATTCTTCACTGCTTGTTCACTTGTCACACAAAACAGGATCCTGGGACGTGACTACCATAATGCAAAAGTAAATCATTCAGGCTCTAGGTGTCCTTGGTTGTCACACAGTCTTAGAGTTATCCTCTCAATTTTTGTTTATGTTTCCATCTCCAAAAGCTGTAAGACTAGGCTATTATCTGGGGGAACATTAAGGCAGATGCGGCTCAGTCTGGCATTTTTATTGTTAGTGTCAGCTATTAATAAATAAGCTAATTTTAGATCTTAACTTTTAAAATATGTACGGGTAAAGATTATTTGCAGGAATGTGCAGCGCTGCCCGTGCCATCATATAACTATTACAAACAAGACACATTATGGGCCTATGAAGTTACTGTGTGATTTTTGGCTTTCTTGCTTACACTGCACTGACAAAGAGGATGCCCTCCTTCCATTTACATTTAGATATCTGCAATCTGGAAATACCCATGTGTTATAGTTACTCTAGATGCTCCTCTTTCATAATAACTGGTGCAACACAGGAACTTCTACAGCTTACTTCATCTGGTCAGTTTTGAACTTCTCTATAATGAAGTGAGTGACATCTTAAAAATACAGTTCCTTGACTGTCAAGCCAAAAGTCGTTGGCTTAGATGAGTTCTGCACTGTAGATGCACATTTGGCTGAAGAAATTCCACCATTCCACATCAAAATATTTTGAAACTCCAAATTCAGATACTACCAGACTAGGAAATTTCCTCCATCTCTAAATTGCAGTTGATTCGTAAGGTATCCATTGCATTATCTCGGAAACCGTCCAAGAGTAGAGGGGAGTACTACAGAGCATAAAATTTTCTGGGACAGCATTTACAAAACAGAAGGAAACAATCCATTGCTGACCTGTTCACAGTGCCTTTTGGAAATAGTTCCCAAAGAGGACTATCACCAGAAGACAGTTGTTTTCTGTTTCAGAGGGAAGCATCTAGTTAATTTCAGATAAATACCTTAGAGTACACAAAAATTTACAGTATGGGTGATCAAGAACCAGAAGTAAAGAAGGAAGTAAACCATTTTACAGCAGAGGAATGACCAAAGAGATCAGCTGTAACCAAGACACCAAACACAGAATTAAACGGACACATCATTTAAGAGACTTTTAAGACAATTTGCCACAGAATGTCATTATTTTAAATACAGATTGGACTTTCCTTGTTAAATATGCTTAAATTTGAGAGTCTTTAAAAACTGTAGTTGTGTTATACTCCAAAATAATTGTTTTCATCATGATGCATGCAGCAAATTAAACAAATAAAATCAAACAGCATTCCAATATAAATACCTAATATACATTTGCATATACACGTTTTGTATGCATTGTATACACTTTTATACAAACTGTAGATATAAACTATATAGTTATATAGATATGTAACTGTATAGCTATAGATATATAACTGTTTTTTTTTCAATACACTAAAATGTAGCATTTAAAGTACTGAAAGTAAAGACTGCAACAGTGCTTTTTTCACCCAAATGTAAGTACACCATTAGCTTGTCTTGTTCATGTTAGATATCTGTTTATGCCATGAAGTTCAAACAAACATGTGACTTCTTTAAATTCCAAGCAAGCAATTTGTAAGCTGCTCATCCATTATCTCTAAGCGCGCTTTCTGTACAAGGTCTACTAAAGTAATGGTTCTTTCATCAAAGCCTAATGGTTTGTTTCAAATAATCAAAGTAGTGTTTATATCACTGTCCTCAGGTGCAACCATTTTGTTTCCAAGAGAACAGTATAGTACATGCTAATGTCACAAGTGATAAATCAAAGCAACTGCATTTGTTTCCCTACCTTAACCAATCTACCTTATGTCTTCAACAACAGCAACAAAAAAATCACCCTGGCGTTTGCACTCTGCAGTTTACCCTGAGAGAATGAGCAATTTTGCAAGTAGTAAAACATTCTATGTAGAACAACTTACTCATTCCTTTCTTAAAACAATAATGAGTATAACTTGACTTACGTGGGAATTAGCACTGCTGTTATCTGACATGGGATAGGAAGATGTTTCTCCCCACTGTAACATCTCATGAATCCCGAGGCTATTTTTATGCAACATTCCACTTTTGTTTAAAGACAGTGTATCTGATCAATACAATTCTCCATAACATAGTGTGATAGAAATACATTATTCTTTTTAACGTACAGATCAGAGAAAGACACTATATGCAAAACTCTTAAATGGATAAAACAAAAATTGAACTCAAGTGTTATTTGGAGTATCTTATAGAATATGAAATATTCTTATAGAATGGATATACAGAGCAGAATTGAAGTTAGGTCTCTAGCAACATTTGTCCTTCCCTATTTTGTGTGATGTTTTGCTGCATCATTACTTAGAGTTTTATGTTTTTAATATGGTAATACAAGTACCTCAAATGTACCTCGTGTCTGATTTGATGTAGTAATTACTGTGGTGCTCTATTCTCTTTACCAAAATGTGCTGGGAAAGTCAAGCAGCAAAGCTTTCTGTCCAATGGGAAGTACAACCTGCATAGCCATCAATCATGCCCTATTTTCAATTAATGGACTGACACTGATAGCAGCCGTAGGAGATTCTGTCAGTCCTATTAGATTCAGGGTGAGAGTTGCCTACATTAACAGCTGACGGGGTTGAGAAGCATGGGATAACATGGGAACGATGATAGACAAGTGAGATGGAGTGGACCAAAAGTTCGCTTTGTGATTCTAACTGCAAATCATCATCTTCATCACCATCAATATCCAGTGCAACCTGAAGAAAGCTAGTATTTCCATTTTGTTCAGGAAAGCGAGCAGGAACAGTTGCACAATTGAAGGTTTCTGAATGAAGAAGGCAGTTAATAGACTGTTTTCCTCCTGCACTCCATTTCTCCTCATGACACCAGTCTACTTTCTAGAAGCCAAAATTTGGTAAATTGCCCAGATCTGACAGAGTACATCTCAGGAGTTACTGTGCCCCTACTGTGTATCCTGACATACAAAAGAAAGAAAAAATTGAAAAAAAAATACCATTAAAAATTAAATTTTGAGTAGATTTGTCTTAGGAAAACTCCCATAGGTTAATAGTCACTCTATTAACATAAAAGTATTACACTAAACCTGCCCAAGAAAACAAAAAAAAAAAAACCCCATACTTAATGGTAATTATGCCATAATGAATTACTAAAATGCTTGGTTTGGTTTTTATTTTTTTAAATGTTCACAAAAAAAAAATGTTTATTCAAAACATGATGGTCTACAAGGTTTTGTTGTTGTTTTTGTTGTTTGTTTGTTTGTTTTTAAGGGAATTTGGACTTTCTGTTTTAACATAGATCTGGATATCAGCTAGAACAAGTCAAATTAAATGCCATGAAGAAAATACAGAGTTTGAAGAGACAGCAGAGACAGTTACTGAACCTTCTTGTTTTATAGATTCTCCTCAAGTGCTCAATCTATTCATTTTCCAAGTCTTTCTGGGCATATAGGAGGTAAGCACACATTAATTTGGCATGAAACATGAGAATAAACAGTCAAGAAGGAAAGGCTGCCTGGATTGGGGTTTTTTGTTTGTTTTTAGCAAACGTGGCCATTGACAGTAGCAGAAACAGGGAAGTTATCTAGGCTTGAGGAGGAAAGTCTGGGAGACATATGAAGATCTACTCAGCTTCTATTTCACATCAGTTTTTCTCAACTGCTTTTTGAGTGGCAGGAGGTCAGAATACGCCTTTTTGGAGGCCCCTGACAGCTGGGTGACATCTAGACAGTAGGTACCGAAACAGGTAGCTGATAGCTTCCCTTCACTGAGAAGGCAAGCAGGCATGTAGACACAAAGCATAGGGAAGCACTCGAGCATTTTACTGGCTTCTGTACCCAGTTATCCTCTTCAGTCTCTTCACACAGTGAAGCTGAACGGCTCCCTCTCTCTTCATTTCTGGAACTACTTGCTTTACAAGTTTGCTTAAAACATTTAAAAACATTCTAGAGAAAAAAATAATAAATGGAGACAGAAGTGCTACTCCAACAACAGGAAAAGAATCCAAGAGTTAAAATGGAAAAAGTCAGAAGGTAAGAAAAGAAATCCCATTTCTGTCTCTTATTTCTGCAGTGAAAGGTTATTACCCAAAACATTAAGATTTATCAAACGTGTAACCCTAGGATGTAAGACGAAGAACAAAAATTTCCTCATAATCTTATCCACAGTATGACATAAACTCCAAAAAGAACATAACAACAACTGGATTAAACTTGACATTAAAAACACATTCGTTCTGACTTCCTTTTGCTCAAGTCACCATGTAAATTCTCCTCAGTTCATTAAGGTGGGTATTTCATTCATTGAAAAAAGCCTTGAAAACAAAGACTTACTTGGATAGCCATCTAATACTAAATAGTGATTAATTTTCTACTACCACACTCCCTATTAGTATTACTCCCAAATGTTCAGTTTAATTTAAGTACTTTCTGATTCATGAACAAGGGAATAACATACAGCTATAAAAAGGTAATCCAATCCTAAAATGGCCTTAACCCCCATAATCCGCACTTCAATGGCAAGGGAAACTGTATAGTTTTGAAACTGTAATCAAGATTTTTTTTTTTTCAAACACACACACTGGAGCTGTCCTTTGCTCCCATCACTTATTAGATTACAATAAAACGACCATGCTCTCTTTATGGTGGGAACACAGCGACCCTGGGGTGATTTATAATCTTGTGAAACCCTGTCCACGCTGCTGACCAGACTTTTTTTTTCTTTTTTTTCTTTTTTTTTTTTTTTTTGGAGGTCGCTATCTGTTTCTTCAACTGATGTCTTCCTGCTGTGACAACACTGTTGGATAACTGTCAGCACATAAGTATTTTTCAGGCTATGTATTATCTCTGCGCGCACTTCTTTTGTGAGTTTACACACACAAGCACCATTGAAAGCATTTGTGTGTTTGGTGTTAAGACAGAAAAGAACTGCTCTAAGAATTTCTCATTAGGCTGATGCTTAGCCCAGGGAAGACAACTAAATAGGAAAATAATGAAGTGGATCTTTTAATGGCAGAAATACTATTTCTTCCAAACCTACTGAATGGATACTGGATAAATATCATGCTGCAATCATATTTTGGACACAGAGATTAAGAGTATTTATAAGAATATTTATAAGCAAAGTCAACAATATTCCACACATGAACTAAACACAGAGAGAAAGAAAGAAATCACGTAAATACACTGCAGCAGAAAACCTAAAGAAGGGAAGTTTCACAGATGCTGAAATAAATTTTCTTGTAATTTTCTTATCTAATAAGTAAATAAATAAGTCTATTTTGAGAAAATATTTTTCAAGTTTCGCCTCCATCACCACACTCGCTCAATAAAGTGAATGGTTATCTGAGGTGTGTTCATCTCAACCATTCTAACGGAAAGCACTGCTAAGTTTTCAATCTACAAATATTTTTACCAGTACAATTAAAAAAAAAAAAAAAAAAAAAAACTTAGCTCGATAGCTACTGTCCTCCTTGTGAATTTTAAACAGCATTTTTTTTTAATGCTTTGAGTATATTTATTTTTCAACTTTTTGTAATATCAGTTCATATTCATTTGATTTACATGTTCAAAAATTTAATTAGAGCTGAACAGTGACTTTGTTATGACCTGTGGGCAACACATCCCTCTATAACTTGATTTAAATAGCCACCATCTCCCTCTCAATTGTCCATGCTATGCTAAGAATTCAGCAAACTGTTCTAGGTCCTGTGCAGCTTGGATTCCCTGGTATTGCTACTTTGGTAGTATTAAATAGAATAAACACTCTCCTAATCTGATTATCCATAACTGAAGTTTCAATTTGCTCATAATTAGAACTTCTTATGTTAATTACAAAAAAATGTATTGCAGTAGACATTTCAGGATTTCTCTTTTAAAGCTCAGCTCATTCACATACTATCCACTGCATCCTGTTCTTCTCTATTTAAGTTAGTAGCATTTTAACCTGATTTGTACTTTCATCGTAAATTAGTTTAACTATCACTTGAAACAATATTAGAATGCCAGGAGTAGATACATGAAGTTGAATTAGGTACAAAACTTCACCAGACAACTTTTTTTCATATAAGGGATTGCAGCAAAACTTTTTTTCATGTGAGAAATTGAAGCAAAACTTATTTTTTAAGAGAACTTAAATGTTTAATGTTATCATAAAGACAAAACAAAATATAGCATTTCAGTCACTTATGCCCATCAATTCCTTCATCCAACAAACATCTGGTTTAAGAGAATCAAGTTATGTGCAGTTCACATAAAATTATACATGATATTTGAAAATTAAATAGACTCAGGGTTGAGTTAACACCAACTGCTCTTTATTGTTTTATTCATTATTGGAAGCTGTTTCAGAAGGCTAAAAAAAAAAAAAGTATTTCATTTCACGAAGATAAGGACAAATTCATAATTGCAGCAAATAAGTCAGGTTGTCCTTTGCTCTCAAGGAGGTAACCTACTGTTTCACTCCTTTAGGACTTGCTTAATAAAATGAACAAAATCTAGGAAAAAAAAATCAATTAAAATGGTGATAAGTCCCTTAGGACAAAGTTTGGCAGTCCACACATTCTTCAATCATTCTTTCACTTTTTTTCCAAGTAATATAGACTTACTCCATTTTTCTAAATAGTGCTCTTTTCGGTAATAGGACAGTTTCAAAAGTGAGCATGGAAAGCCAATGTGAACCAGCAACGGCTGCTGGATAACAAAGGGGTTAGGAAGTAAAAATATGATAGATATAAAAAATACAGTTGCAAACAAATGCATATTCCGATGATGACAACATAAAGTGTCAGTAGGAGCTGCCAATATAAACACATTTATGTACTGAACCATCTCTAACTAGGCCCTTTACATTGCAGCATAGAGTGAAGGGCGGGAAGATTATTCATTCACTTCACAAACCACAGCAAGCATTTCCAATCTGCAGTCATGAATAGTTACCAATGAATTCCACTTTACAAGGACAAACGAACAAAATAAGAAAGCCTGGAATAATTTCTCATCTTTAAGCACTCTTTATCCTATTTCATGTTAATTAAAAACAAACTAAACAACAAGAAAAACAAAAAACAAAAACTATTCTCTCCATATCACCCACATGCAAAACAATAACAAAAATATATTTTCTACATAGATGTTAAAAAAACATCTATGAGATTAATCACAGTCTCAGGCGGGTACTTTTATGTTTGAGTACTTGTGACTAAAGCCTGAACATTAGTCCCAAAAGTCGAGCTCGACACTAGTCTGGAAAGTTATGTTGTGTTCACAGAACGTTTCCCATCCACAGCATCTTGGATCAGATACATAAATAAATAAACTTTATTCCCTACACTTCAAAATAGATGCTGTGCTTCATAAGTAGCTATGACCAGTAATTTCAATGACAGAGAAATCACATTTATATGGTCAGTATAAGGTTTTCAAAGCATTTCAGCTAAACGGGCAATATGACAAAATTACATTTTAAGTCAGAAATTGTAAGTGGATGTGCCTTTCCAGGTAAGTTAATGTAAAAAATAATATACCTTTATAGTGTATTTCATATTTTGGACAAAATCTGTATGCAGACCTGATAAGGGAGAACTGACTTCAATAAACATGGAGAAGGCTAAGCTACTCAGCTATATGTCCACCTCTCTCACATTCCTGATCTTCCAGGTGCAGTTCGAGGAAGCAAAATCTCTCCCAGTGTCAAAGCAGAGCAAAACAGAGACCACTGCATGACACTGAATGTGTACAAGTTTACAGAGCGGGAAACATGCAGCCCAGGGTCCTGAAGAAGCTGGCTGATATGGCTGCCAAGCCATTTTCCACCATATTTGAAAAGTCATGGCTGTCAGGCAAAGACCAGATAAAGAGAAACATCATTCCTATTTTTAAGAAAGAGAAAAAGGAAGATCTGGGGAACTGCAGGCCGGTGAGCCTCACCTCTAGGCCTGTGAAGATTGTGGAATGGATCCTTCTGGAAGAGATATTAAGGCACATGTGAGATGAGGAGGTAATTCAAGACAGCCAGCATCAGCATGGCTTCAGCAAAGGCAAATCACGTTGGACCAATCTGGTGGCCTTCTGTGATGGATGGTGGACAAAGGAAGGGCAACTGATGTCATCCTCTTAGACTTCAGACCAGGCCTCTGGCATGGTCTCACACCACATTCAGATTTCTAAATCAGAGATATAGGCAGACTATTCAGTAGTTGGATGGTCACAGCCAGAGGGTTGTGGACAACAACTCTATGTTCAGATGGAGACTGGTGACAAGTGGTGTCTCGAAGGGGTCCGTCCTGGGACCTGTAATCTTTAACATCTTTATCAATGACACAGACAGTAGAATCAAGTGCACCTTCAGCAAACTTGGCCCAGAAAGCCAATGGTATCCTGGGCTGTATCAAAGATGAAGCCAGCAGGGAGAGGGAGGTGCCTATCCCCCTCTACTCTGCCCTTGTAAGGTCCCATTTGGAGTATTACATGCAGGCCCGGGGCCCTCAGCACAAGAAAGCCTTGGAGCTACTGGAGTGGGTCCAGAGAAGGGCCACAAAGGTGATCAGAGGGCTGGAGAACCTCTCCTGTGAAGAAAGGTTGAGGTAGCTGGGTTTGTTCACTCTGGAGAAGGCTCCATGGAGATCTCATTGCAGCCCCGCAGTACTTAAAAGGAGCTAACAAGAAGGAAGCAGACTGACGTTTTACACTGACTAATACTAATAGGACAAGGGGGAATGGTTTTACAATAAAAAAAGGGAAGATTTAAATTAGATGTTAGGGGGAAAGTTTTCACTCAGAGTTTGGTGAGACGCTGGAATGGCTGCCCAGAGAAGTTGTGGATACCCCATCCCTGGAGGTGTTCAAAGCCAGGTATGACTGGATCCTGGGCAGCCTGATCCAGTGGGTGGCAACCCCTATCCACAACAGGAGGGTTGGAACTAGATGATCTCTAAGGTCCCTTCCAATCCAAGTCATTCTAAAATTCTATGTAAGATACACTTGCCTGACTAGGCATCTGATGTTATTTCAGTCCCTTGGAAGTACCCTGATGGCTTTTAAGAAAAAATGGTTATTTTGAAAGTTGTTTGTCATATAAGGAGGAGTGCCTAAAATAAGATGTCTACAACACACTTCTCTAAGTTTCCATTATTGTCAAAGTAGATCCTTTCAATACTGTTAAAGTCTAGAAAGTCATTTGGCTGGGCAAATGTAAGTGCTACTTTAGAATAATGAGTATTCCTTTGATTCTATTGACTAAAACCTCCATTGACTAAACCTTGGTGTCAGAATCCAGTGTTGAATTCTTCCCTACAAGTTTGATCAGCTGTCTCGAGTATAGGAGTCTAATGCTATCCATGATGCCCTGGAGCATCCAAAACATGCAGAAGGGCTGGCAGACTTAACATAAGCACCTCCAAAAGACTTATGCTAGTCTGAATGGCAGCTGTAAAACAGACAGACCCTAGAGCAATTCAAATATATCTAGATACCTGTGTTTATGCAAATAAATCATGTCCTACAGTTCCTAACTGCAAGTTCATTTGGAGTAACTAGTGCATTAAAATGATATGTTAGCTTGCTTCAAAGTAACTTCCCTACATTCAGGTAATTTATCTTTGTTGATCTGAAACAAGTGACCAGAAGATCTTCCCTTGCCAACCTAAAGAACATCATTCTTTAAGATACTTAACTCTACATTTCTACTTTACCATATAATAACATTAGCCATAACTTTTAAACTGTGCTTTTAAAGAAACATTTTTATTTGGACAAATATGCCCGTATTTTCCAAAATTAATGATAAAATTCAGTATCTGAAAGAAGAAAAAGAGACTCCATACATTTTTCCATAAAATATGTTATTTTTTTGTCTACAGGACATTTAATTTTTTCTCACTCGTTATCACAAAGGCTTAAAACATTAAGAGCTCTTGAGATTTTCAGTCTCCACCTGATGTCTGACACCCCATAATGATAAACATCAATTTGATAGTAACCACAAATTTGTTATTACTCTGAAGTTAAAGAATAAGAAAGCATGTCATAAAGATTTGTTCTGTACACTTTCTAAGCTGTTGTTACATGTCATACTCTGTCAGTAGCGTATCAAATGTAAGAGGTTTTCTGTATATTCCTCCATCATTCCTTCCCTTCAACTTGTTCTCGCTGCTCCAAAGGTTCCTGTCCCTTGCTATTAAACATGCCAGTTCAACCATTTGTTGGCTACATTCCAAAATCAAATGCCCAAGATGAAATGGAAAAAAAAAAAAAGAAAAAAAAAACCTCTAACAGTCTAAAAAGATGGGGGTTGGGTTGTTTGTTTAAAATACAATCATTTCATAGAAACACTTCAGACAACTAAAGAAATAACTGAATAAAGGCAACTCATAGGACAGAACTATTGGCAAGAATAGGGAGGGGAACTTCTTACATAGCTGCCAGGTGAACAGTAACATGGAGCCACTGTTCTACTTCATATCTGAAAAAGAATTCCTGACATAGAGAACATAACTGACTAGATAATGAAATCAAAGCATGCAAATCGACAATGGCCTATTTTTTTTCCCTAAAATCAGATTGCCTATCTATTTGCCCTGTCATTCATGAGATTAATCATTATTATCCATTATCTTTCTGCTGTTAATATTTTACAAAAAATAAAAATAAAAACAGAAATAAATGTGATATGTTATTTGAGAATAATGTATACACTTAAGCGAACATGAGAGCTCAGTATAAAATCTACTCTTCCTCCTTTACCTCTTTTACTTACCAGCTAAAATAAATGTTATACAAGCACTTTCTATGTGAGCTTGTATGAATTCGTTCTGGCAGTACATACGGTTTTGGATAAACAGTTACCAGGAAATATCAAGCCAAAGAGAGGAAAATAATGGGCTGAAAGAGGACAGCACAGAAAGTTCACAATCAAGCCACTGGCATCAACAAGATCTTACAATTTGGTCTACATAGAGCAGGCTTGCATTGATACAAACAGTGAAGGACTACAAAACTAGATATATACACATATATACATGTATGATGAACACGTAAGTCAGAGCCTGAAAGCCACTGAAGCATCAATAGGACCTTTTACTTTGAATATACTTGGACTGCTCTACCAGGTGTTGCTCCAGACAGGTAGCCATGAGTAAATACTTCAGTGTAGGAGTGAACTCTGGGAGTCAGTAAGGGAATGCGATGTATGAACCTTCTATTAATACTGCTTCATTCTACACCAAATAACAACTTAATGAGTAAAAAACATCGCAAGAAATATTGGTTATGATTGGTGTTTTCTCCTGACTTGATTCTTTGTTACGGAAAAGCTAAGAGTGGTACAGATGTTGACTACTGTGTTAAATGGAAGATACAAAACTACAGTGCTCCTGGAGATACCAACTCCTGAACTGCTTCGTAACCGGCATTCTCAAAGCCTGTCTCCACTGTACCTATTTGGGAAGGACCTTTGACACTTTTCACATGTCTTAAAGAAGCTTGTTTCACCACACGATCATCCTGTATCTCAGTATGCTGGTTTGAGTTAAATTAAAACTTTGCTGTTAGTGAAATGGGAAATAATTGGTCATCATTACCTGATTTTTTTTTCTTTTTTTACAGTTGCAACCTTCAATCCAGCGTACTACAGAATTTGGGTGTTGAAGAATAGCCCACCTTTTCATGTTAAGATGAACTTAACTTCCTTGGAATTGAAACCTCATTAGCCTAGTTTACTAAATTTACTTAGATGACATCTTCCCATGTTGTTTGAAGATACATTATCAGTTGCCTTTCAATTTCTGACTACTTTGTTGTAGAAGTTATGCTTTCATTACCTCTAAGAGAATATGTTCAGTACCACTGTTCTACTAGCTATTTTTCTTCTCTTTGGGCCTCACCTCTTTCCTTTTTTCAAGAGACCTGAACCATAACTGAAATAAAGTCACTAGAAGTGTCCTGATCTACTTCTACAGCATCTTAAACTCCTGTAAACCGAGGCCACCAATTTACAGTGGAGGCCATTCCTCCTGTCTCAAGGCACACATTGACACCTTTCCCCTCATACAGACAACCAGAATTTGTTCTGTGTAGCAAGGCACTTCAGAGGACTGGTCTGCCTGGAAACTAGTCCTTCCAAAAAGGGAAAGAAAAAAAAAATAAAGGATTAATTTTCAGTTGGTCTGAGCAGGGAAACAACCTGCTTACCATACTCTTGTTTAATTAGAACACTGTTGTTCAGGGACAGCAGAGAGTTCTTAACCTTGTCTAGCAGAAATGTGTTTCAGCCTGTCTTGATCTACATAAAATGAAAATGTGGTTATATCAGAGCATTCATCTCACTTTTAATTTAACTAGTATAGGTGAGAATATTAGTGAAGACACTGCTGCCCTGCCTTCATCAGGAACTAGAAAGTGTAATGCTTGGTACAGGCTTTTAAAGGGACAATACTGCTAGGACACGCTGCCAGATCTTCATTGCTCATAACATATGCTGGTTAGAATAAAACCAGTAAAATCCTGTTCTCCTGTTAGAACCACAGTTACCTTCAGCTATTAAAGCATACCCAAACAGCGGCTAATTTTTTCAGCTTACCACTAATTCTTGCTCTACCAATCTTGCTCCCCCAGTGTACATTCTTCACACGATTCTAAAAGCATGCAATAGACAAGCCTAATTTTCAAAAGGACTGCAAACTTCCATGCTTTTCCAGACTGGGAAAGCAGACTTGTCCCACATCTGACTTACTTTTCCCATTATCTCTTGAGGACTGGCTCTTTAAGTAATTACAAGAGTCCAACTTCAGAGTTAGAAGAAACATTCCTTACAACCAAAAAATTGTTTAACTTCTTTTTTAATTGCACATCAGATAAATTATAAAGATGTCTTGAAACACTGCCTTTTCTCCCCTCCCAAAAAAGATGTCAAGAATCTTGTCTTCAGCATGAACCTTTCGCTTGTAGAAGAAGATAAAGCATAAGCTGTATCCTCTTTCCCACTACCCTGTTTCTATTTCTTTTATTCAAATAACTGTGTCCATTTCAAGACTGAACCGGGAACTACTGCTCTTCTACAGACCACTCTGAGAATCTCAGTACAGCATTCCTCCAAAGTGCATAACTGCCACTAATAACTACATATTAACTCTGCTAGGATGCTCAGTAAGTGAATCAGTAACAATTGTTCTTTATCAGGGAAAATACTTGTACCATCAGAGCTTAAGCAGCAACCTGGGCTGAGAATATTAGTTCCTTACAATGTTTGCTGCTGTTCATCACCTAACCAAAAGCAACATAGTAGCACAACTCAAAGTAGTGATAAGCAAATATTAAGAAAACTGGGTTTAGTTATTCCAGAATAAATGAACAATCCAGCTTTGTATTTCACATAGCAAGGACTAATATAGATGATTTCTTGCTCACACAAAAACAGACGCAATATACACAAACCCCAAGATCTAAACATAAAATTCTTACCTTGATAGTAGCCATTAGCCAGGGCAGACTCCACATACAGATGAATAAACAGCTCTTCCCTAACAACACCACTAATGGATCTAAACTCAGAGATACAAATCTCAACGTTTTACTGTTTTAATTGTTTCCCTGGTAGTTACTTCATCTTAGAAATGTCCTAAGATTCTCCACTGTTCTTAATAAATGCCAGCATGTAAAAAAATAATACTGTTAAGCATCCATATAAACACAACAGAAAGTTAATGGTAAATTTTAATTCTTTAATCCATTATTAAAGTTAAAAATATTAACAAATATAGTATTACTATACTTTAAGATAACTGTGACATCATAAACATATCTGAATCACAAAAACATTTTGTTTAGTCTATGCCTGCCCTTTCCTGGAATTTGTTTATAGGCTGTATTTGTTTTCTCATTTGGGAATGTAATGCATTGGTCAGATGTTCTCTTACCTTTTCCCCATTAATTTCAGAAAATGTTCTATTATTGGACTATTCTTTGAACTCAATTCAACAAACTCAATTAGTTGATGGATCACTCCAGCTGTAGTCAATAGTTCTTAATAATACATTTTATCTCACACTGTTTAACACTTAATAGACCTATTTGCTAGCAGACGAAAAGTTAAGAGGTTTTTTTTCCTTTTGAGCACAAGTCCTTCAATGCCATCTGATCCTGAAAAGTCACGAGATGTTGCACCTTAAAGCATGAGTGTGCTATAGTCAAAGGATCGGATACGGAAAGTCTGATATTGCCTGCAGTTAGCATCAGTATCTCAAATCAAAGCCTGAACAAATACAGACTTCAGAAATGACTTGAAAAATATCATCTCCTTTTTCGCAGGCTTGCTTTTTGGAAGTATTAGGACAAATGTTTGTGCACTTTAGAGTTCAGTTTTCTCCACTCTTCTGCTAACCCAGGAAAGCTAATGCTACTTTGTTCATTCTGCAAAACTTCCATCCGTATTTGAGCAGCAAAAGAATTATTAAAATCATAGACTCATAGAATGGCATGGGTTGAAAGGAAATCTTAAAACCATCGAGTTCTAAGCCCCGGCCATGGGCAGGGAGACCTCCCACTAGATCAGGTTGCTTAGTTCAATTTGCTGCGCCAAAATTTTGTCTGTTACATCTGTAAAGTCCCCCTAAACAAAAGTGCAGCTTACCAAAAACAATTAGGCTATGCAAGTACAAACAAGGACAAAATAAACATTACTCATGATGAGCATCTGAAAGAAAAAAGGACTGGGAAAAAAAATTAAGCAGTGAAAAATTTAATGAGGTGAAGCTATTTAACTTATCAAAGAGCAGGAGTGAAGATCTAAAGGTACCTACACAGGAAACAAAATTTCAATAATGTAAGCAGTTAATAAGCATGTAGCAAGCAAATGTGGAAAACAAAAAAAATAAAGAAAGAAAGAAAACGTAAGGTAGACACTAGATGAACTTTGAGTGAGATGTAGAAGAATCCCTGTTACTTTAAATTTGAGAAAAATATTGACTTGTCATGAATGCAAAACATCCAGTACCCTGTCTGCAGTTTCGAAGTAACATCACCAGATTCTTAAGAGGAACACCAGCTCCAAACAAACTTCTGGAATTACGAAATTCCCATAACAAGTGAACTGAGCTAGCTTTCCAAAGTTAGTGAAAAGGAGTCATACTGATCTGCTGTTACGATTAGATGTATACGCAGAAACAAAATTTGAAAATTAACCTAGTGGAATCTGAAGCATAAAACAGTTTGTGTAAGTATTTGGAAAGTGATACAACAGAAAAAAATAGCACAAAGTCTGAGCTTTTGGTCTACCTTCGAAACTCAGTATGACACTGAGTTGTTGAGAAGTCACAGCTGACCGTTCAAGATGCTGTACTCTGTGATAAAGCGTAACACGTAGCTATGTACAAACTCACTCTAAATAAGTCAGTCTCTATAAAAGAAGTATAGTTATTTTAGCATGCATTATAACATAATAGGGGGGGGGGGGGAAGCATAAAGAAGAAGGAAGATATTAAAGCCAAAACTTGTACAATGAAATACAGTGCTGCCCTAGAAATTACCAATTAAAAGCCCTTCATACTTCAGAACCTTACTAGTGGAAATGATTTTCAGCTTGGTAAAAAAAATCCTATTTTATTTTGTGTTTACAACTATCTGAATTCATATGTAGAAAAATATTTGGAGCTACTTTCTGAACTTTTAAGGGAAATAGTTTGATGTAAATGGTTATGCGTGTGCTTACATAAATTCCCTTTTGAACTGCTTCAATATTTGAACTCCCAACATCCTTACGAATGGATGGAAGCAATTATTTCTGTTCTGATAAACTTGAGAAAAAGTGGTGAAAGAACCACAAAAAGCAGAGGGCATAATATGTTAAGATTCACAGGAACACTGACTGATCTAAGGAAATTCATTTTAGCTGATCTAAACCGCATGCTCGATTTCAAATGGCTTAAAGGATTGCAGAGAACAGCACTTGATAAGACAAAAGCATTTTAAAGTTTCATAAAAAGAGAATCATAGAATCTTTGATTCCATTTTTTTTAAGAAATTTTGTAAAATAGCTACTGCAGGCATAATACTTTGAAAATAGTAGAAGCCTTGAATACGTGCTCATTTATACATGGACATATTCTTGAAACTGATTGGCAAATATGATCATTTCCTAAAATAGTAGCTAAAATACAATATAATTATGCTCAAAATAAAGAGAAGCATTTGATTATGGATTGTTCAATTAACAGGTCTTTGGGAAGAGAGATGTAGTGATGAAAAAATGACTCCACTGAACGATCAAAATACCATGTAGATTTCCAAGTACAATCGTGAAACTGCAGAAGTACTTACTAAACTGCAGCACAGGTTTAATTATTATCTTTTTTGTAACATTTATTTTCAGTAGCTGGTTACAAATATAGTCAAAACTATTATGTAAACTGAAATCTGAAATAACTATGATTCTTAGAGCTTTCAGTTCTCACACTTAGTTTGCCACTCAAATAAGGAGAAAAAAAAAGAATTCACCCTCGTAGGACTTTGAGTATGTTAGTTCAATGCAGAACGGTCAAAAAAAATCCTTCAGTATTCACATGCATATAGGAAGCTTAGAAATTCAAAATTTGCCCATATTGGTATTTTAAGCATCTACTGCCACAGAAGCATGCTATTCAGAACTCTTAATCTAAATACTCCTTATACGTAATTTCTAATTCTACCATTAATGCCCCTCCCACTTACCTGTTTCAAGTTTCCACATATGTCTGCACTCATTACCTGTGTCAAAAACAAGTGCAGATTTCCTCTATCACAATAATTTAGCTCCATTTCCGCACAGATATGATCTCACAATCCTGAGAACTATTTCAAAGAGGAGAAACAGAAGAAAGTAAAATCTATTCTTCTCTATTTAGTCATTAGTCACCTAGAGTTTTATAAAAGTCACTGTTTCAAAGCATGAATCACCATCTCAGAATACCGATAAAGTAATAACCATAATAAAAACACCAGTGATGAAAGGTAATGACAATCACTTCAGCGACTTAAATCTCTTTCCCTGCACATTCTGTATGGATATATAGAAAGAGGATTTAAAGGGTTTCCTAGTTGTAGTTCAACTGAAAAACAAGCTAAAAGACCTACAAAACTTTGAAAATGACAAATACTGCTTAGCAGCTCAACAGTCAACATTCTTAAACAATCCAACTCAAAAGTCAAAGGCCAGATCTCCAAGCTCTCAGCTGAGATCGTGCTTACAATCACAGCAAATGTTGTGTCAGTAAAGACAATGCTGCATTCAAAGAAAAAATAGAACTGGAGAGGGGTAAGACATAGAAAATACTGATTATGTCTACATTCAAATAGTCCAATGTTTTGACTTCTTATTAATATATTTATTAACTTCAGTCCATAATTATCTTGTCGGGGACCCTGATCATTCTAAATACGTGCTATGTTGAAATTAAAAACAACAAAGCTTCTGAAGAGCAGTTAGTTGTGCATGTTGTAGTTTAATACTGATCTATCAAAAAATGTAGAAGATTCAAACATCAACTGCTCACTCACATCAATGAAATCTCAGGTAAGGATACACATAGCAGTTACAGAATTAAAGGTATACTTTTCAAGAATACTCTCCCAGAAAATGCCCTTGTAAAAGAACCACGTTCTGCCTAAGAAAATACTCAAAATGATTAGGAAAAATATCTAAAACATATCCTAAGAATATCTAAACTTTGCCTATTTTTCAAATCCCTTGCAAAACAGAATATGGTTCAGCCATTTTTTTTTGGTTGTGTCTTTCCCATCTACCCCGAAGAGTGGAAAAAAAAAACTTTAAACACTTCAGTTAAAACTGTTGGAAAGTAGAGATTTGACATGTTCATTCTTTTACCTCCCAGATTATCAGTGTGCAACAAGTGATCTTAGTGCTTTCAGCAAATGGTTATCAGTATCTTTGTATTGAAATTATCTGCTCCGGGCAGTCAGGTAAAATTAAGGTTGAATTCTGTGGCCATCTTGCTATTGCCTCCAACTTAACAGTGATCAAAGAGATCTTTATGCTAGGTGTCCAAAACAGCAGAGTCTCTATAACATTAGTATTATTTCAACAACAATAAAAAAAGAACCATTAAAAACTGCTGAATATTCAGCACTACATGAAAGATAAGCATTTGCTTCTGTTAAGAAATGTGCTGATTATTTTAAAAGATAGAGCAATGCTCAACACTTTTCACACAGCACTGCATACCCAATCCTAGACTTTACAAAACAAAAGACTGAACAGAAATATTTCTAAACCTCCTGACATCTTCAGAAATTCTAACAAAAGACATTCCTCTTGATTGCTCCTCCAAGTAAATTTCAGACACTGGATTTCATTGTAGACAAATGCCAAGAAAAAAAAATCAATCAAACAATTAAAACAACCTACTAAATTTCACCATCTAACAAAGGAGGAACAGTGCGTGTTACATAACTTAGAAAAACGGCAAGACATTATCATAAATCCTGCTGACAAAGACGGAGCTGGAGTTCTTTGGAATTGGGATCGTTACACTAAGGAGGCAGCAAAAAAATGGCAGAAATGCATTGATTTAAAACGAGCTATTTTTTTTTTTCATCTAGAAGTTGTAATTTTTTTTTTATGCAGAGTGGAATTCTGTATAAAATTTATGCAAATTATGATGAAAAACAAATTATGGAAAATGCCAGAACTCACATGCCAAATAATCAGATACCCTACAATGGTAGTGCGCTCCCGATTTCCTGAAACAAGCATGTGTCTTACGATGACTCCTGGCACTGAGCCCACTGTTGAATTCCTATCTACATAAATACTGAGTTCTTTGCATGCACATTAGTCTTGAATGAATATAACTTCCAACAATACCAAGTACCTCCTCTCTGCAGCAGACATTTGGTGGTACATAACATTATCACCTTGATAGAGAAAGTTAAGCTGTTAAGCTTTTACAGTTCAAAATAACCCATAAAGTCTACAAAACATTACTACCACCAAAAATGGACTAAATTAATTAATATTTCAGAAATTCATTAAAAATTAAGAATACTCATTTTTACAACTTCCTAAGTTTAGCAGAATATGTTCTTCCACCCAATGGTTTTACAGTTAAAGAAGAGAGATGTCTATTCCCAAGGAAATACTGTTAGCTTTAGTACTAAAAAGCAATTTTTCATGTCTTCTCTTCATAAAATGTATTGCATTTATCTTACAAATTTTTTATTATAGGAACTGATCCTACCAGCACCAGCATATACTAGTACAGTATCTAGTATCTTGTGTATAAAAGGTATTTTATTTAACAGAAGAATATTTTCAACATTTATTGAAACGTTCTGGGACTTTTCCTAGAAAATGCGAGATAAACACTGTAATACAACTTAATTCTGCAATTCATGACCTTTGGTTATTTGAACATGAAGAAACTTCAATGTCTTTTAACCCATTTTCCATCACTGAAACTTTTAAGTCTTAGCTCTACAAAAGCCAGCTCCAGACCAAACATTTCTGGCATACGTTATCATTCTTCATCCCAGTAAGGTGATTGTACACGTAAAAGTAACAGGCCAGGAGCCAGCCTTACGATCTAATATTCTACATCCCTCCCCCCACCAAGAAACCTCCCGTTGAGCATCATCAATCCAGTTCCGACTGCTACCTTCTTCTCTAATCTCCCCTTTTGTTTATTTTGCAGCCTCACAAAAAAGACTTCGCCACAAGGCAGCCCTCTCCTGCCCACAAAACTCCAGCACTAACAACTTTTATCTCTTTCAACATCTTAAATTCTTCTCCAGATGCAAATACCTTCTCCCTAAATGTTCCCCCCATTTATTTCACATCAGTAAACCCAAAAGCAAACGTTGGAAACCTGGCTTTCAACTCCTACGTGTTTCTAAAAGATGAGCAGTCTGAACAGGGAAGGGCTCAGAGACACAACTGATGAGCTGGGTACCTACCTACACCTCTGGCTTCTGTTGAAGAATATACCTCAACGGTACTCTCAAGTGCACACATCAGTCCCTACGCAATCAGAGCTCCCTTTTTTCACACTCATAACTGGAAAACATGCCCATCAGAAAGAAAAACTGAACACACTTTGAAAGGTCACCTATACCGCATCCACCCATAATGGCTGCAAGGATACCTGACTGCCAAGGGAAGAAGGAGAGAGTGAAACAGATAAAAAACTGCATAAATTCCATCATTGAGGGGGTGAATCCGGGTACATGACAAATGAGATAAGGACAGCGGCATACCAGCTGCTGGCTTTGGCTTTTGTATAGCCCCAAGCCCTTGATGACACTGTAGAAGACCAAATTAAGGAGCCCTTTAAAAAAATAAAATAAAAGCAACCCACAACTGCCTATATTCATTGCCCATTATGTTCACAGACAACATTTCACCGAAGATTTACGGGAGCAAGCACTTATGGAACTAGCCATAAATCAGATTCTTACGAATGGATTAAAAAAAAAGATTCAAGGACACTGGTACACTGGTCCCACCTCATGCACCATCCACGTGAAACTAATATGCACTGTAGATACTGCTGGTGGAAGAACAAAATACTACCATGTCAGTTAAAGAAAATGGACGAGGGAAGAAAGCACGTGCAAAAAATAGGATAATTTTTAACGCTCTGTCTGTAACGACAATAAAAGGATCGGTTACATTTTCAGACAAACTGCTGAAGATCTGAACTACTATGACATACTTGTGAAGAGTCTCCAGATCGCTGACAGAAACATATTCAAAGGACATAGAAAACTTCGGTTTTCCTATTTGATTTTGTGCACCTACATAACTTCCAGTTTTCATTCTGAATGGCTCTTTTAGGTAAAGATAGTTTCTTCAAGGGGATGGGAAATAAACGTCTTTTTCATTCTTGAAGATCAACTCAAAGTAACTAGCTGTAGCAAAACCCAGTTTGCTCATCTTTTGCCAGACTGAAGGAGACCACAAAAAGAAAATAAGAGAGATTTCTTTTCTTCTCTTCCCTCCTCTTCAGAAGTACTAACAACTTTTCTCTTCTTGTTTAGCCACTAAAGGAGGAAAGTGATAATCCCTTTGAAATTCAGCACTTAACACCTATATGGTAGGTGATAATTGCTGCATTCCAAGAGGATTAACACAGTGGAGCCTACTTTACAGTGAAGTCAGACCATTCTGAGCAGAGAAAAGTTTTTCTAAAACCATGCCTACCCAGGGAAATTTGATGTTTCCCACCGGTTCAGTGTGGAGGAAGATCCGGTAGCTTCAGAAGTTTTTTTTTTTCCCAGAATGACTGCGAAAAGCTGCAGAAGAAATCAACTGGTGTTAAAACAGAAAAATCGGACCTTTTTGCTCGAAATTACCGCACTGTAAAGAATAATAGAATAGGAGTGTTCCTAAAGAAGCACACAGCAGCGTAATCAAGGCAGCTGGTGAGACGTTGAGGTTGTCATAGCCTAGCTTTTGTTACAGTTAGAAGGACATTTCCATCGGCATTAACAGTGGGCACTGCTATCAATCAGTAGAGACTACAATGGCTTTGCCTAAATTGCAGGATTCCTTCACTCCGCAGTGCTTCCCGCAGACTTGGGGATGTACTGTAATAACTCTCTGTGTACAAGCAGAGATATCCAGGACATAGAAGATGGTGCACACACGTCTTATCTTTACAGGCAACCAGAACTTGGCTAGGGTGAGCATCCATAGGCCAAAATCACACTGTACGTCAGAGACCTATCACATTTGTTCTGAAATACACAGCAGGCCAAGACTGAGTAAAGCAGATAGCCAAGAGAAAGGAATTTGGCTTTCACTGCGTTCATGTTTTTTTTTTTTTCTTTCAAAGATTCTACCTCTCCCTCCGTTAGCAATGATCCCACTCCCATTTTCTGCTGTTAAATCCAGCGTTATAACTGTTGTGTATTAAGCATTTCCCTTCCAGGGCTCAGATCATGATGCTGCAGGGAGGACACAGACAATTTCATGGCACACCAGACCACCATCCATAAAAATGAAGGCACAGCTCCCTCGTTGCCACCACCATTCATTGTTGTTGCTTTTGCCCATTCCAGTAAAACAGGACAGCTGTTGATGGAAGTACACAGTGACCTGTTTTCCCCAAAAGATCGGGGTTAATAAAAATAATATTGTAAAAGTGGGAGGTAAGTGGGGAGCATTTTTAACCGAGTGCAGAAAGTGGTCACACAAAGCTGCAGAGGCACAGCTACACCAGAAAGAAATCAGATGCCTGGAGGAAAAAGAAGAGGGACCAAATTATCTAAACCAGATCTGCTATCAAAAACGCTGCAGTATCACCGCCTTACTTTTACAGAAAGACAATAAACAGAAGATATCATGAATCTGATAATGGAACAGTTTATCTGATTCCCTTACCTATCATATCTATATGCTACATTTATTTAAACATCATCTACTAATGTATGGATTTATTTCATACTTGCTTTTCATTAACTTTCAAACGGCTGTTGATTCCTTACTATGCATGTATGAATGCTCCAGCTATTGATTTCTGCTGGTGTGTCACCAGAGGAACAGCCCCTTTTGGTATCTCTAGCCAAATATCATTTACTTCAACGGAGAAAAAAAAAAACAGGGAGGTTTTAATACATTAAAAAACTTTATTTTTTACTTTTCTGATTAATTTCTAAAGTGCTCCTCGAGTTTCCTTGTTCCACCACCGTACAGCCATCGCTAGCATAAATTGAGAAAATCTGGCAGCTGTAAATGTCAAGATTATGCCCTCCTTATTACTGATATTCCTCTCTGCAAAGCCCTTAGATCCTCTGATCATCATATATGGCAAACAAGCACTTAGGAACGATGTCAAAGAAACTACTTAAACATCCAGGCAACTTTTAAACTCTTAAAGTGAAGATAACTCCAGACAGACGAGTAGATTAAAAATGGTGACTGAAGACAGAATTTTCTCCCAGGCAAATTGCCAACATTTTTTGAAAGGTAAACTCAAGCTTTTAATTAGCATGAACACTCCTCCCTGTGAGCATTGCTGCTGCCTGGATCGTCTTAAAAAGGAATAAAAATGGCATCCATGACTGTGCCATGGAGCTCAGATTTCCTGCAAGCACAACTGAGAAATTACAAACCACTGTCTGAAAGCAAAGCCGCGGAAGCTGAACCAAAGGTGAAGAAATCTGTAAAAAGCGAATAATGCCGCAGCCAAATCTCAGAATCACAGAAATGCACAGAACCACAGAATGAACATAAACCGAGTAAGAAGAAAGGAAACACATTTACGATTGGTTTCTTCTCCACTTTTATTAGTGGTGGGCTCTTAGTTACCTATTCCTATTATTCCGGTTCTGTAAATTAAAATCTCTACTAACAAAGCTAAATCAAGGACGATTAGTATCTCCTCATTTCACTTGCCTTCCTCCCGCGGTTCAGAATGAAGTGAAAGTTATCCTCAGCATGGCCTGTCATGGTGGGCAGTGGTCCAAATCAAGAAAACTGGGTCAGGCATCTTTCAAAGCTAGCATCATACGCTCTAGCAAGCGGCATTATTCATTTCTTTCCAATACAATACGAAGTTTCATACATTAGGTTCATAACAGTATTTTATTCCACGTGCAAAATTAATATGCTGACAGAGAAAATGACATACGTATTATCCAATTCTCTGAAATGATGCCTATAACACGAATATTGTTTTAGGATGGTTTTTTTTTTTTCCAATTTCTATGTCCACTGCACCATTTTATAATTATTAGAAGACACTCCAGGGCATATGTTGTGCTGGTATACAGCGACTTCTCTGGTGGTTGAAATCATTCAGCCCGTGGACTTGTGAATCACAAAGCACCCACGGCTGAGCAAATCCTTGTACGACACATGTCATGTCATATCTTATTGCTTCAATGCAACCCTTGCACTCCTACCATATCACCAGTAGCGAAACACTTAAGTGCAGATGGGCCGAGCGCTGCTGACATCACACCCCCTGGAACGCAGTGCTGTAAGCAGAGGTTGTACTGGGCTATTAAAAGCATGGGGCCCTTATCTGAGCTCAGGGCCGCTCTAAAGAGGAGTTACATTGGGTACCAAGCATTCTCAGGCTTGTCCAAACTGTGTTCCAGAGGGGCTCTGCGGGTTTAATAAATCCCAGCAGTCTTTTGCAGTAGTTTGAAACCAGTCTATAGTTAGCTGAGCTACTCATTTGCATGGCACGGGTGCCAACGAGTTACCACATCAGACATTCCCGGAGGTGCCTGGCCAATAGCAGTGGGTACAACCAGCGCTCTAATCAGTGTTGAAATCACTGATAGCGCTGTCTATCTACACTATGACAGACAAAAGCTGAAATGTATTAAACATAGCAATCCATCATCCTGCAGATGGGAAGCAGGAGCCAGCAGAGTTCAGACGGAGTGACTCCCGCTGCTAACAATGGCTGAAGTACTGACAGTTCAGCACTCCTCCTTCCTACTCACCAGACTCTTCTCCCAGCTTCGTAAGAGCAATAAATGAACAAACAGCTCTCTGCAGAAGAAGGATTTAAACTCTGTTGACTTTCAGATAGATATTATTCTCAGAATGCCCATAAACAAGCTTAAAGAGACATCAGTTCTCTTCTAAGAAAAGGGAAAAAGGGAAAAAGTTATTATGTGAAGGGACTGTGAATTCAAATAAATAAGAACAGCAATGACAACAAGAACAAAAAACCACCAAACCCTAAATATGTGAGGTGCATAAATCTCATCTCAACGCAGGAGACGTTTACAAGTTAAACATGTAGCGCCAGCAGTGCTACATGTGGTCCAAATGAAGAAATAATACGTGGAATTAATTATTATTTTAATGTCAAGACTACAAAGCGTTAAAGGGGAGAGAGATGACTAGTAGAATTTTAAGAAAAATAGGTCCTGAATAAAGTAATGCTAATTATGAAAGTTGATTTTTCTTTCCCGACTTATTTCTTGTAGGACACATGAGTCACACAATATAGCCAAAGGAAAAACTGCAACTGCTAACACCACATTAGTAAAGTATAAAAGGGAAAGACACTTTTCTTAGCATTTCAGCCTTGTCATTTCCAATTTTCTGCTCTTTGGACATGCTTGTATTCAAATTCTGGAACATCTATTCAGCATATCAATCCTAATTAGACAATCTGGGTCTGGAAAGGATGAGAGCTGGGTCATTTGCATAATTTAATCATAAATACTCAGTGATACATATTTCCAAATGCATTTGTACAATTATCTTTTCATCCTTGGGGCAATGGTATTAATATGATTAGGCAATATTTCTGGAAAAAACAGACAAGTATGCACTCTTTTTAACTGCAGCTTAGGGCGATATGAAAAATTAATTAATTTCTGAAGAAAATCAATTTCTGTACGTGACCACATTAGACACTGCTAAACCAAGACACACAATTCTTTCTCAATCGGAATATTATATCGTTATTTTCCAAATTCTGATTGTTATGTGAATGTTTTGATAATAAAACTGTTAGATTATTTAAATATCTTCATACATAGGCATGGAAAAGTGACTATTTCTTTCACGTTACCCTGACATTGCGCTTTAAAATCATACTGTTTGACCAGTCAATAGGAAACCTTAGCATTTGGTCTGAACTCATCTTATGTGATCTTTTATTAATGCGCATTATACTGATTGAATTCAAGGACAGCAGGAAATAATTCAGCTCTGTAAACCAGAGCAGAAAGAAATAGAACCACGTTAACCTAAAGTGTTTTAAAATGAGTATAAGGTTGCTTGCTTGTTTGTTTTGCTACGAAGAATTAGAAAAGGTGTTCCTTCAACAGAAGCACGCTCATTACAAAAATGTTGTGACATATGTGGGATACAGCCAAGCACCCAGGTGGCTAATCTCATTTTTAGAAGAAAGATACTGCTTTGTATGTTAATTGGTGCAAAAAAAGAAAAAATATTTAAAAATACATTTACGATTTTATATGTACCACCTTTATTTCTTCTCAATCAACAGAAAAAGTAGAAATTACTGCATGCAAATGTTCAATATTCATTTAATTTGCATGAAGGTGCTTGAACAATTTTTTTATTCTAACAAGCTCATTTTTCATGCGTTTTGTCTTTCATCCTAATCTAGCATCTGTCATTCCTTTTTGAAGTTATTATCGGCCCAATTCCCTCTTGGACATGGTTGCTGGGTGACCGGTATCTTAGCACCCACTTTGACAGGAACAGATGTGAATCTGATCAAGAGATTTCCCATGAGTACCTGAAATCACAAACAACTTTCGTGAAAAACAAACAGCCTCACTGTCATCGTCCCTCTCTCACCCTCCTTTCTCTCCCTTCCCCCACTCCCCTCCAAAAAAAGAGTACAAGGAATTTGGGGAAGTTATTCAGCGTCATTAAAATGTATTACAATTTTGCAGGTGCACAGCCTGAATGTTTTCCTAGCTGTTCCAGTATTCAAACAGAAACTCCTGGGTTTAAGTTTTAATAACTATGCTTTGAATACTTTGAAAGATGACTGCTCAATTCTAAGGTCACTATCTTCTAAGCGCTCCCATGTTTGACTTGTTTTAGTCACCTGAAAGCTCTAACTTCAACCAGCGGGATTACTCACGTCAGTAAATTTCACATACATCCAAGCATCCACAAGTTGTTTTATAAACTCATAACCCACATTCTGATTAGAAACAATGCTCTTTGATCATTCCCACACTTGGTTGCTGGTATCTATGAAACTCCTGCATATGAAAAATCTGTCAGAGATGGAGGGTGCTGATACTGACAATATATAAGGACATGTATAACTTTATCCCTCTAAATTATCTGGCTAAGATGTTACAGTCAACAGGACTCCTCACACAAGCCAAAGTTCCCTTCCTGCTTGCAGGATTAAGACTTTTATGCGCAGCCCAATATTCATTGCTGCACATCTGATGGGTAAAACTACAAAGAAGCCTGGGAATCACAGCTATATGCCTCTGAAGTAAACTCCGAAATACACAACACACAGGTAACAATTTCCAGATATGACTATATTTATTTAACAAGTGCATCTCACAAACTGTTTCTTTGCTGAGGCTATGCTGAGGCATCATCAAGGCCTGTTACTTGCATGTTACTTGCATGAGTCCCAACTCAGTCATGTGTGCTAATAATAGTAGGTAGTAGTAACTTCCTTTATCAACTTATCTTTGTCTTCTTTTATCTATCCTGTAAATGAGTTGATTAAAGGAGATGGAGGTAGTAAGTTCTTTCAGGTACATAATAAAAACACAAATACCTAATTCACAACTAGCATCTCTGCCACAAGAATCTCAGTCCCACATCAAACTCCATAGTAAAGTGTATTTCTTCTTGCATACTTTTCCAGACATCATACTAAGCACAATCTTACTTAGCAAAGAGAAAGGAAACAATTCTGATCCAAAGACTGAAAATTTGATCACACATATTTAAACTTACAATGCTATGTGGTCAAATATACTTTAATACACTATCAAGCAGCTTTTTAGTTTTGTCTCTTCACTATGCTACTCTTCACGATGTTCCCAGCCCCACATCCTCAGGGCTCTTGTCCCTACTGCTGCTGTGAGTGTCAGCAACTGTGCTTCCCAGACAAAGAATCCTCCATATTTGAAGTCTTCATGATGACTAATAAAATGGGGCTTCCATTAAAAACTGTACATTTGCACCTTTCATTTCTTCAACTTCAAGAGTTGTGTGAGGGGAAGAAGGAGAGAAAAAGAAAAGTCTGGGTTATGAAATCCAAATATATTAATTTGTTCCTTCATATTGAGTTGTTTTATGATTAAACAGATAACAAAGGAATTTTTCCTCCTTAGCTTAGATGCACAGAAAATTCAAGACAAACACTTCAAAGGCAGTGAAGAGATGGCTCATCTTAAAGATTTCCCTTATTTACCATGAAAATCAGAAAGCAAGGCAGCTGAAACACTTTATCTGTAAGTCAAAAGCCTTAGCCTAGTCTGATCTATATTTGCTCTAGATACAGCATGATTAATGTATCTTTCACTCAGCCTTATGAACAACAGAACTACAAAGGAATAGCCAGTAAATAAGTACTCAAGAAAATGCAACTAGACTCTTATCTTCTATTAAAAATAATTTGGAAACATAACCATTTCTGTGTCTTGGAAAAAAAAAGTCCCACCCCAATCCACTTAGGATATCAGCATTACGCTGCTGATAGTCAAACCTGTTGATGACAGCAACAAAAACTGAATTACTGAAAGCAAAAGGCTGACTTAAAAGACTTTTAAAGAAGAACTTAAGGATCAATATGAGCACTTCTTGGAGGCAAATTAGAAAAAGATGTTATGTACACATTCATAATAAATACATAATAGTGGTAAGTAACCACCATTTAAAAGACCTGCCCTTCACTCTGCCAGTCAAGTGAAGCAAAGGCCACAAATAACAGCCATAGGATGCCGCATGAAACAGCCTGGATATCCACATCACCAAAGTAGCAAATTGTTTAATATAAACTGTGTGGGGAAATTCCCCATTGGGAAATGCAAACAAATCTAGTGAGTACGTATCATCTTACATACGATGGTACATTCCTATTCCCATCTCTCCCCTCCTGATCCTTACTGGCTAAAGCCAAAAGTGACTAGAAACTCAAGACTACATGGAAGTGTGAGCAGTAATTCCAAACAAGAGCCCATTCTGCCACATCTACATTCAGTAATAGAAACTGTAGAGATGGGGATCATCACATGAACTGTTTAGTCAATCTGAGTGTCGATCTGAAGTTAAGATGGTATGTAAAGAAAAAGGCAATCTATCCTAGATGAATAGTATCCAAATCTGTCACTCATTCACTAGAAATAGGCAGACTTACGCAGGCACTTAATGCCAATTTCAGCTCTCAAAGTGTCTTTCAAGGACGGGAAAGATTGCCTGAGAATAAGGAAACAGTTTTCATGATAAGGTGGAAGTGGAGCCTGGAAGGTTTGTAGAGCCTCTGTGGGATAATAATTGCTGAGGCAAACTTTAGCTGAACAGAGCACTCACTTAGTTTGTTAAATAAATCAAAGTGCAAGCTAATTCTAATTTCAATGTATAAGCATATAGTTCAATCATAGATATTCAGAGATACTAAGGATCCTTTCCCTGTCCTTAGGGGCTCCCTGTTTCAGCTCAGTCTGTGTACTGGAAGCTGGTGCTATACTGGCAGATACACTCAGACACCTTAAGCACCACACCAGCTCACAGAGCAAGGTAAGCACTGGCTCAGCTCAGATAGTTAAGACTTCTAGCTCACACCAAAGTGGTAGAAGAGGTCATGGTAACACCTAACCGCTACCTTAATCAATTCAAGGAGGCCTGAGCACAGATCTTCCATGTTCCAAAAGCTTGATCTGAGGCCAAGCACCATTTTGGATGAAGATGACTTCCTCCCAAGCACCTCCACTAAACTGATGACCTGCACAGAGAATGTAACTTGTCTCACTTGGGAGACCTGTTTCAAACCTTGGCCCACCTTGGCCCATGTCCCAGGCAAGCACCTCACCTATCCAGCTGTAGAGATAATCCCTTAATTGTAGCCTATACAATATGTACTGAGTGTAACCACCAACTATTCTGGGATTTGCAATTCACACACAGGGAAACAAAGCCTAAGTTACTTAAGCCAGGGAAGGATTTAAACCACACTGAACAAAGTCCATAATTTAAACTTTTTGCAGCTTACTTATAGTGAGAAACCATTAGACATTTTATCAAATTAGAGCATTGAACTGTTAAATATTAGGCACATGACCCATACCTAATGTAAAATAAGTTTCTAAAAATGTCCTTAGAAATATTTAGTAGAAAAACAGGTGTAGGGGAGAATTCAAATGTGACCCGTAAGGCCCCAGTATTTAGAAACGAATTGGGATCAGTTCATTCCTCTCCCAAGGGATAGCTTGTATAAATGTAATTCTATGGTTTCATAAAACCAGGTCAAGTTTCTGTCCCTTGAGGTCCTTTGGCAATCTGAAGCATGGCAGCACTTTTTCCTGGCTACAAGTTCAAATCTGCATGCATTCTGGAATTGGAAAAGGAAACGATTAGGTGGGCTGAAAAGAAATACCCATCCCAATTAGAGCACACCTTCCATAAAGGAAACACTTGCATGGGTGAAACAAGATTTCACAAAACAGTATTTACAACCAGTTGGATCTCTTCATTTAAACTGATGAAAACGCTTTTTTCATCTCCAAAAATAAATATCTGTCTTTCAGCAACTGGCACACTAAGTAAAAGAACAGACGACCTTATCACATAACAATGCCAGCAGTTTTAACTGACAACATCTTTCTCCTTCAATGTCAAAATGTTTTACATATGTAGTCATACTTTGGAATATTTGTGAATACACCGATGTTTCACAAGGCATTTCATAACTATTATTTTATTACCTCTCGTGATATCATTGTATTATACTAATCTCAGTAATAAAATATGTAAAATAAGATGCCACAAGACAAAATCACCTAAGGGGTCACTGCAAAAGACAAAACCTTTTTTTTTTTTTTTTTTTTTTTTTTTTTTTTGGCACACCTGCATCAGTAAAGCCTCAGCAGTAGAGCTGAATGCCGGAGAAGCTTCACTCTTGAAGTAACAACCTGAGATTACTGTGTTTAACATTATGTGCGATGTGTACTGGAGCCTGAACCTCCCTACAATGAAGCCAGAGTGATAATGGGTTGATTTTGACTATGCAACTGAGCTACACAAATCACTGCATTTGAGACTGTGGTCCTTCTGGCTCCATCAAGTCTTCCACAGCCTATGTAGAAGTATACATTGGTCACAAACATCTTTAATGCATGCCTGTAAGTCCATGCACACGCCCAAGGTCAGCAGGCAAAAAAGACTGCCCCACCTCAGCCCCCAGGCAGACTGACCTCCACTGTAGCTTCAACATAGGTGGAGCATTCTAAAAGCACATGCAAAGAACACAGCAAGGACAGCAGTCAAGACATTCGCTATCTTTAAGCAAATGGCTCTCCCTGCATGTGTACATCTGAGATCTACATGCTATGGAGCTGGGCTTCTACAGAAGATGAATTCCACCCTTTCCTCCGCTTTCCAACGGAGATGCTAGAGAAGCTCTGAAAGGAAAAATCAATGGAAAGTTTGTTGATTCTCAGTCCCATCACACCTGTTGTACCTTCAGATGGCATCAAGCCAACCCAACAGCTGTGGCTATACCCAAACATCTCTACTAAACTGATGACCTGCACAGGAAATGTTATGACTCCTTCCTTAAATAATAATTTGCATATGTGCTCCTGGAACAGCGATATGCTTCTAAATCAGTATTTCTAATATATTTTCCTCATTGCTTTTAAAAAATATGCTTTCCTTGCACAATACATAGCTGTACTTTAAGCTGTAAATTACTGCAATGGGAACTTCATTTTCTACTACTGTCTTTGTTTTTAACATGGTATTTCGGTATCAACATATTATGAATAGACAGAGTAGAATCAGTGGAATCATAAACAATCTACAACACACAATAGTATAAGACGTTGTATAGTATAGTATGCTTATTTTTTAATCCCGTCTTTTAAAAGCTATGACTACCAGCTTAAGAAAAAAAAGAAAAAGAAAAAAAAAAAAAAAAGAAGAGGAAGAAGAAGAAAAAAAAAAATGGTCCTGCTTTGAATTAGGACATTATACATGGAAATGAGAAGCACTACCATGGCATTAGTTTTGAGTGGTAAATACAGACATGGAGAAATAATAAAGTTCTACATATCATGTGTAGGAAGCGTTGGAACAAGCTAAGAGAGGGAAAAAAAAAAAAGAGAGAACATATACATATGACTTTTCATTTGTATCAGTATATGATACACTTAAGTCCACTTGAGGTATTTTCCTTTCTTCCCCCCTCCCTTTTTTTTATTGTTTGTTTGTTTTGTTTGAAGCAAAAAATGTTAAGGAAACTGAATACAATTGGAAAATGGTTTCATTTCCTTCCCACTAAACTATCAGTGTCTACATGAACTAAAATGTGAAAAGTGACAGTCATGGGCGCACGTCTGTAAGTGCTCATTCCCTTAATAAGAGAAAGGCTTTCTCTTCTGTTCTACAAAAAACGAATACAGGAACCGCTAGCAGGAATTATAAAGCCATGGTTTATAACAAATTCTGATATTCATTCCTACCAAGGACATCACCCTTATTTCTTAATGTTAAAAATGCAGCATGAATCTCCGCTTCACTATTTCATGCAACAAGTGTTATTTACAGGACACTACAACTGAAGTATTTTTACTGCTTTCTAACTGACACAAGACAGCATACAATAATAGAGCTTTCTACCAAATATTTCACTTGGTTCTTTCAAAGGAGAGCTTCTAAATGTATTAGCATATGCTTGGCTTAAAAGATGTATGTGGGCCATTGAAATCAACAGGACTATCCACATTCTTAGAAGAAGGCACGGTTTAAAACCACAGCATTTTTAATGTAAATAGCTAAGTCCTACCCGTGACCTTCTCCAATAAATAAAGATTTTTACAGCAGCCCAGGAGACTGGAAACAAATTACATACTTCATAAAGATAGAGAAGACTGGTATCTATTAAAATACAATAGAAAACTAATTGAAATATAAAGTTTATATTTTGACTGCATTTGAAAAAGCGTAACTCAAAAAAAAAGCAGCTTTTGTAATAGTGCCTTTTTAAGAACACTGAAACTATTAATAAACCCTGACTGGATTTGATACAGATAGAAATGCAGTGCATTCTTTATACATCTCTTAAAAATACAGGACTAATAACCTGAAAGCTCTTTCTATGAACCGTAAGTAAAATCCTCATCTAGCTTCATATTTAAAAAAAAACTCATTACCAAGTATGAGAACAACATGAAATCACGGCTACTAAAGATGCAATTAAATACTAATCAAATATATACTGCCTGCTCCCTTTAAAGTTTACTTTTGACTGCTAATTTATTTTTGATCCCTTACAATTCTTTTATGTAAGATGAAAAAGCCAAGCATTTCCCAAAAGTAAAAGATTTTAAAAATCATTACCATCACACAACAATTTGTATACACAAGCATATTCTGAGACATGTTCCGAACAACAGCTTTTTGGCCAAATGTGGAAAACATGTTTTTGGTGCAGTACCATTAACAAAAGCTCTAACAGGAACGTTATTCAGAGTTACGAACTTCAATCCTGACACTGTAACACAACAAATATGTGGCTGTCAGTTCTCCAGAAATCTTCGCTGCAGTCCTCCTTACTCCTTTCTTCCCTTTTCTCTCCAGCCCCATTCAGCTCCAGCATATAACTCTATCATCTTAAGTTGTCAGCAAGGTAGTTAAGATATTTTCTTCTCTGTATTTTTTGCATTGGGTAAAATCGTAATAAGTAAAAAAGAAAATCAGACTGAAAGCCCAGCTTGAATCCAAGCTTATTTTAGATAAAAAGGAACGTATCTGGCAGAATTTAGCTCCCAGTTCACGCTGCCATGCTTGCTGGATGTTCTTTTCCCATTAAGATGAGAGCGTGTTATAGCAGCAGAATTTTATTCACCCACAGAATTTATATAGTTATTCTATAAATAAACCATATGGCCAAATTCCGCCAGGTGCACCTGTTTGTGAACTACAGCTAATTTTAGCCTTTCAATGAACATAAAAGCCATTCAATGTTTGCAACCAAAAAAAGTACTTATTTTTCATACTTGTATCATTTTCTTCTTCACGAGAGAGATGCAAAATGCATAGGATGCTGAGAAAACATCTACTGTAAACTAGTTTTGCAGTGAACAGGGCACCCTAAGATGGGAAAACGAACGGAAAGCTACATACCCACATGAGAATCCTCATGGTCGCACAGTAAAAGCTTTATTATGGTTTATTAAATCAAAATGATAAATATTAGGAATATTAAAAACAGTTTGGGACTGTTTTACAAAGTTTCTATTTTGTTGTTAATGAGCCATAACACACGGTTCACAGGATCGTCCCGTTTAGTTCTGCCAATTGTACTGTATACGGTCATACACTTGCTGACTGTAGATGTAGTTATCACAAAGCAACATTTAAAAGCAATGTGAGCTGAAATGCAGCCTGTGGTCCATTCCTCGATCACAGCTCACACAGAAGTTCAGGTCAGTGTATCCTGAAGTGCCATTCAGGGCCCTCGTCGCCCAATATCCCATCTCTAAAAGAGACCAATGCAGCTTCACAGAGCAATGTAAGTGCACAGTATTTACAGGTTGTCCTTCCCTGATGCAGCTCATTGCTATCAGTGGTTCAGAGTAAAGAATCTGAAATAGGGACTTAATTACATGCTCAGAACTGATCCTTCCTCTCATGCAGTTCCCTGACAGCTTCTGCTATGGAAACATACCACCATCTTTTCTTTTTCTTCCATTAAATGAATAATAAAAAGATATCTAATGATCTAATGTTTGAAAACACAGCATCAGAGAATCCACAGTTAATGATAAAGCCCCATATACAACAGATTGCACTTCAATACTCCACAGTGCTTAAGAAATGGAGCATCAGCATTGGTTATGCCCCAAACTGAGCCTCGTATCAGAGACATAAGCAGAATGCAGGGAGTGAGCTACGGACAAAGTAACTTCAGGAAGCACAGCGCGTTTTGTCACTTTGAGTCACAGACATATTTTGATTGTAAAACTAAATATTTTGGTTTACACTTCAGGATTTTTGTAAATAATTTAAATGATAATGGACAAAAAAAAATTCTTCCTTAATGCATACTGGAGAAATTATATATATACAAATTAACTCTGTGGATCATAATAGCTTTTGCAGATGAATCTTCAGCTCCATCAGTCATATTTCAGCAACTAAAAATTTGCTGTCAATTCCTATGATGTCCATCCCACATTACAGTGCTGCTACCGAACACACACATAAAGATTACTGAAAAAATTACTCTGCAGTACATAATTTGCAAAAGGTTAATAACTATTTGGAAACAATGGGTGGAATTAGCTCCTAATGCAGAGCAGATGCTCAAAACGTTAGTTTTAAAAGAGATCATATTTAACTTATAAAGGAACAAAGAGGATCTCAATGTAGTTCTGTCGCTTAAAAGCAGGCAGAGGCTGCCGTAGTTCCAGACCCACTGCTCGCACCGCACTGATGGAGCTCGGCAGTTCCCGCTGAGCCCTCCTGCACCAGAGATGCACCTCTGCATGCAGCCCAACTGCACCGCTCCTCTGCCCCGATGCGGGACAGCCCGGGGGATGCGGTGGCACGGACGGCAGCAGCTATTTAACAGACCGAGTTCTCGAGAAGGATATTCACGTTGAACACAGCGTATGAGAATTCAGTGCTTCACGTGGGATTCACTTCAGATGATGAAACACAGCGATGGGCAAAACCAGCCCTCTGGAACGATAGTAGAACCCCCTAAGTGGCAGTCGAACAGAAATCATCATCCCCGGCCAACACTCGGAAGACACTCCGACTGTAAAGTCTTAGGCACAGGGAGCAGATGAGACCGCTCCGAGCCGGGGAACTGCTGAGGGAAGCGCCGGGAGCGCGCGGCGGCCAACAGGGGGCAGCTTCCGCGGGAGCGCGCCCCGCCGGCACCACACGGCACGGCGCGGCGCGGCCCTGAGAGGTGAGCCCCGGCCCGGAGCGGCACGGGTACGTTCCCAGCGCTGGGAGCTGCGGGGAAAACAGCGTTCAGGCCGGACGGAGAGCCCCGTTCGTGTGCGGGTAGTCCCGGAAAGGGAGCGCAGGCCTACGTGGGAACTTGGTGTCTGAGTTTGTGGAGATAAAGAACTTTGCACTGTGACCGTATGACGCTCTGCTTTCAGACAGACCGCTCTCTTCAGTAAAGTTGATGCAGAATCTACAACAGGATGTACGGTTTTTTATTAGCTACAACCTTAAAAAAAAAAAAAATCCTGAACAGTACTCACAGCTATAAAGGAGGAGTTAATAGAATTGAATGAATACTTCAGGAAAACGAAAACCCAGGAGATGTCCCCGTGCCCAGCAGCGCCCTTGCAGCGCCCATCAGGCAGCACGGTGTGGCACGGAGCTCCCTCCTTCCCCAGGTGTCAGACGCTGGGCTGCTGCCACTGCCAGAGCATCAGATTAAGGGGATAAACAGGCTGCTCTGTTGTAGCCATTGTGCTCCAAAGACCGCAGCTTCTCCTCTACAGTATTTACCAATAAATAAATGCCGTGAGATGGGTGTTGAAGTTCTGTTCTCGCATGCGGCTGGAGCCCTGATGGTTGTTCTAAACGTGCATAAGCTACCTCCGCACCTCTCACTCCTTTGTAGGTACTACAATTTATCCCCCGGCCTTCCAGAAGTCTCCTTTGCTCATAAAACCCACCGTATTTCTGCAGATTATGTTATATTTTAGTAATCGGCAGCAAGAAGGGAGGTCATCACTACATACCCACGTACGGTATATTTGGAATTATTTGCAGCTGCACTGCTGACAGGTTCATTTAAACTACCTGCGATCTGCACTAACCTATCTGGGTGAGATGCTCCCTTAATTAATACCAACAGGAGGAAAACAATGTGAGCGCTCAGCAAACACACACACACACGCCAGGTCCACATCGCTGAGAGCAGCAGAAGCTACAGCAAGGAGACTGCAAGAAGGGCTTTGAGGAGAACTGCTTCACGTTGGGAATCTTTCCCCTCTGCACTCCCAATCAATGGGGTTGTTTTCCAAAATTTGTAAACAACTCCCAAACAGTGCAAATAACTCTCTGCTTTAAGTATGAATGTCAATGAACTCATTCAAATCATCCTGAAATGTCAGCAGAGATTAACACGTCCTGGCCACGGGAGGGAGGTCAGAGGAAGGCACGCTCTCAGCCTGCCATGGGCACGATCCAAAGCCAATCTAAGTCTATGGGAAATTCCAGGAAGGGACCAGCATGTCAAAATTCCACGGCAAGCGCTGGAGACACAAGAGACCAGAACAATCTGGGATCAATAGCTTCCAGGTCATTAATCCAATGCAGGTGACATCCAGTGCACAGAGCACTGCTCTGCTCCACGGACACATCCAGGAAACCTGGTGCGATTGGCATCCGATAGCTTTGAATATTTTTCGTGTTTTGCCTTTACACTTCTCCTATTTGTTTGGCATATGGCTTTCTAGCATCCCATTAATGTCAAACCGTTTAATCATAATGCAGGCTAAACGCACAGTTTGCTATTTCCTGGATTTCTGTTTGGCAACTGATGCTTTTTATGGGGAAAATAAAAGCAAAGGTCAGTAGGACCAGAAAAGAAAAGTCATCCTCCATAGCGGAAGGCTGTTTTTCCAGTGAACTGATACAGAGCCTAATTTAGAAAAAGGTCCTTTAGTATCATGTTATTATTAGTAGTATCACAAATAAACACAGAAACCAATTCACTTTACAGAACTCCACATAAAGCATTCAATAGAAAATCCCTTGGTGTTTCATTGATTTTTGGTTTATCGATTTTTTTTTTTAATAGCAATATCGCAGTTAAAATGTATCATTTTGGTGAAACACATCTAAAACTTTTCTACCCTGAAATAAGTTATTACAAATGATTTCCACAGCGACTGGCAACTAACGACTCCATCCATTTAAAGAACAGCAAAGCAATAGCTTTATTTGGATGCCTTTTTTGATTAAACAACCTATTAACCTTGATGAAGCCTTCCAAAAAGGGATTAGTGTATTTGAGTGCATCAGCTGATTATGAGAGAAATACAACAGTGATAAGATGCTGGATCATAATTTCTCCATCTGAGGACTGTAGCAATTGAGCCGCTGGTTTGGAGCTGGCTCTTCCAGCTCCATCTCCGCAGCAGTGTCCGCTCAGACACAGACAGACATCGCCCAGCAGAGCAGAGCCCGGGAAGGTCACTGCAATCGCTGCACCGAGTGGATCACAATGCCCTACGTAACCGCTGTACAGTCAGAAATAATTACAAATAATTAGCTTGTAAGGAACGAAGAGCCAGAATGAAACGTATCGGAGAGGAAACCCAGAAAGTAAATACAGTTTGATGTTCCGATGGTATCATCCGTTCTGACCCAAACTCACTGACCCACCTTCCTTTATCTTTCTATACCGTAATAACGCATTTTGCATACCCATCGCAAATCCTTCCCATTAAGTTATTTGCTTAATGGACGTATAAATATGTCTACTACAATTATGCTTTTTAAGGGTCAAATCCCATCCACTCCTGAACCCACGCCTGTAATTCCCACTGTGCTGGATGGCAGCACGGCACAGACCTGTGTTGCTGGAAGGCGGCCGGCACAGCGGTGGTGCCACAGCCGTGCCCTGCTGCTGTGCCAGCCCCATGCCATGCCGGGTACGGGGACCTGCACCCGCCCTGCCCCCAAAGAAAACTTTCTCCCTTTTGTACTCCCACGTGTCGAAGTTATGTATGGCATACTGCGAGTGTGACAAAATGAAACTTCCACCAGTTTAAGGAGCAAATGTTGAACTCCTGCAGAGCTCTGACAACAGAAACACCTATCGACGTGTGCTGCAACAACGCAGTTCCCAAAGTTGGGGTTCTGTCAGTACTGGGAGTTCGCCGGGCCAAGAATGCGATGCGATGGAGCTCCATCCATCCGCCCACCCATCTCTCGGTGCCACCCCTGGCCCAGTCCGTGCGGGGAAGCAGAGCACATCGCCCCGCAGCTAACACGAAACCGCACGGGATTGATTCCCCACGTGCCGGCTCCTGCTGCACCCCGAGATGTGGTAACGAGGAGCCGAGAGCGGCAGCGGGACCCCGCGGGTGCCCCCTCCTCAGCGCGGGGCCAGCGGGGTCACGGCGGCGGTGCTGACCCTTACGGACCCCCCTCCCGTAACCTACAGACGCGGAGGTAACAGCCTCACGCTTTCTCCCCGAGCGGGCTGCAGCCGCGGCAGGAATTTCCTCTTTCGCCAGCTCCTTCTGCTTCTCCCCGCTCGCCGCCAACTTTGGGGCTTCCCCCCCGCCCCCTCCCCTACGCCCGACCCCAGGGTGAGGGGGGCCGGGAGCGCGCCACCGTGCGCGCCCCCTGCGCGCGTCCCCGTCGCCCCCCCTCCCCCCTTCCCCCCGCGCCGCAGCCCCGCCAACCCGCTCGCACCTGCTCGGCCCCGCGCCCCCTGCCCCGAGCGGAGCCCGCTCCTCCCCGCCCGCCATGTGGCGGCCGCACAAAAGTGTGTGACAGCGCTCGGCGGCCCAGCGGCCTCCGGGCAGCGCCTCACCCCACGGGCACGTACCCCCCCGCCCCCCCGCTCCCCCATCCGGCCGCTTTTCCACAAGGGTTAAAGCTGCACCCCAGCGGCACTTGGGGCCACACCTCGGCCCGGGGGGGGGGCAAAGGGGGGGGGGGGGGCACGGAGCAGGGGACAGCTGCGCGGCGCGTAGGGCAGGGGGCAGAGCCGCCCCCCCCACCCCCCCACCCCCGGGCCGGCAGCGGGGAGCGGCGCCGCACCGCGCGGGGGTGGGACGGGGGCGGGGGGCCGCGCGCGCGGCTCGCGGCGGTACCTGGCGTTGGTGCAGTCGTTGTAGAGGGTCTCGAAATCCTTCCGGGAGATGAGTTTGCAGCGGTTGACGCCGGGCTGGATGGCCCCCAGCCCCCGCAGGATGCGGACCTGCTCCACGTTGCAGACCACGGGCGTGATCTCCAGGCGCTTCAGCTTGGTGTAGACCGTGTGCAAGCCCCCCACCAAGTGCTTCAGGAAGAGGTCGAACGCCTGGGGCAGGCAGATGAGCTCGCAGCCCTCCACGGTGAAGGAGGCCACTTTGGCCCCCCTCAGATCCACCATCTTGCACTCGTTATTCTGGGGGGTGTTCTCCACCGGGGACGGGGTCGAGTACACGGGCTTGCCGGGCAGGCTGCCGGCCGCGCCGGCGTTGGGCGTGGAGGTGCCGGAGGTGCCGCCGCCGGTGCCGCTGCCCAGGCTGGGGCTGCCGCCGCCGCCGCCGCTGCCGCCGCCTCCGCCGCTGCCTCCGGTGGTGGTGGTGGTGGCGGTGGAGGTGACTGTGGCCGCCGCCGCCGCCGGCGCTGCGATGGGCTCCGGGCGGAATAGGTTTGTCCCCGAGGCGGGCGGCGGGGGAGCGATGGCCGGAGCCGGAGAGGAGGTGGCGGCCGCCGAGGAGGTGGTGGTGGTGGTGGTGCAGGCGGCAGAAGTTGAGACCGGAGGCTGAGGGGGGACCAGCGGGGCCGGAGGGATCAGCGCAGCCGGAACGGCCATGGTCACATATACGGCGGGGGGGGGCAGGGAGGGGGAAAGTTCCCACACACGCGCGCAGGAGAAGGGGGAAAATTAAAAAAAAATATATATCTATTAAAAAAAAAAAAAAAAAAAAAAAGGAGAGGAGAAGGGAGGAGGAGGGGGAAGAGAAGGGGGACAGCCCCGCTCAGGTGCTGCGGCAGCGGGAGAGCAGAGCAGGGACGGAGTGAGCGCCGAACGCACAAAGTGTCCCGCGAGCGGGGCCGGAGGAGGAGGAGGAGGAGGAGGAGGAGAGAAGTCCGCTCCGGGCGGCGGGGCCGGGGCGAGGGGAGGGGGAGGGCAGCTCCTGCCTGCGGCCCCGCGCTAGCACCGCGGCGAGGGCGACCGGGAGAAGGAGGAGGTGTGGAGGACCCGGGCTCTCTCCGGCGAGTACATTGATCAAAGATTGAGAGGGGAATGACAGAGAGAAAAAGAGCCGGGAAGTGCCGCCGCCGCTGCCGCCCGCTCCGGACGAGTTGTTGTTGTCACACGGCGCGGGGGGCGGAGCTCCGGCAACTTGAAATACCCTTTGAAGCGGCGCAGGGCTCGCTCGCGGCATTAACCCGAATTACCCAACCAGGAGCCCGGAGCGGGGGCGCGGGGAGCAGTGTCTCTCTCTTCCCCCCCCTCCCCCCCCTCGCCCCTCGGAACCGTTAGATGACATGTTTCAGGTTTCACCCCGCCGCAGACGGGATGTAATTTCCCCAGCCCGTGTCGGCAGCCGCTTGTCAGCGCTCCGCGGTGAAGCGCGAGCGGCTCCGCTCCCCACAGCGCGCCGCGCTCAGGGCGGCGGGCGGGAGCGGCGCTGCGGCGGGCTCGGCGTCGTGGCCGCCGTTGTTCCCCCGTGAGCGGAGCGCCCCCTCCCGGCGGGGCGGGAGCAGGGCAGCGCCGCGCCGCTTTGTGTCGCTCCGGAGGGCGGGCGTCGCGCCACAGGTGGCGGGGCCGCCAGGTACAACGCGCGGAGCCGGGCGCGGCGCCGGGCACACATGCGCAGTGGCGCGGCCCGCGGGTTGCGCGCGGGGTCTGTGTGGCTCTAAGGGCCGGAGCCGTAGCTCCGGACGGAGCTGTGAGGCAACGTGGGGTGTTTGGGTCGGTCTTGCGGGCCGCCGGCTTTGTGCTGCTCCTGTCGAGGGCGCTTTACAGTTGGGAGGGGTGAAGAAATGGCCCTTCGTGCCGTTGGGCACGTGCAGAAGTTGGGTTAATGCGTGTCTGAGGCTTCCAGTTTCAGAAGTACAAGTTATGCGCTTAATTGTGATGCATGTATGTGCCCATAGCTGCTGTAGCTTCTCTAAATGTGTTATTATGTGCGATATGACTCACAGGATGACACATCTTCTGAGTGGATAATCTCACTGTAGTAATTCCACGCAGGGAATTTCCATGCGATTCTCATATGACCTCCTGCTCACTGTGCTCCGGCTGTAATGGATGGGCGTTTGTGGTCTGGTACCAGGAAGGGTTCATCCAACTGTGAAATTTCAGAAATCCTACACCAAAGTATTTTAAACTGGCAAATACAGCCAAGGAAACACACCGTGGCTTTTGTTTTGAGATCTTGTGCACCCACGGTGGTGCAGGACATCCTCCAGCATACGGTTCCCTGCTTGTTCTCCTGGAGAAGCTCACGCAACCTCAGTCCCAGAGGCAGCACCTAAAGTTGACATAAAAACTGGAATACACTGACAAACATAGAATGCACCATGTTCAGTTGTAACAGAACAGCTCTATCCATGCTTTCTTTGCCTCAGTACCCCTTTCCAGCTCACCTTCTCTTGTTGTGAAGACCAGATGAGCTCCTTGAGAACCAAGACAGAGCCAGGAACAGGATATTGACACCCGGAGAGCAACTGAAACCTTAATGAGAAAACCTATTGTGTTGTATACGGCCTGCCTTCCTGCAAGGTGCTGCACACGGGACCTTCTTGTCTTCTCGTTGTGTGCCCTCATGGACGTACCTTCATCATCATTCGTTATAGAGAAGACGTAAGTTTGAAAGGGTTTACCACCACAGTTTCGAGTTAATCTTCCTCTTTTGAATGGAACAATGGGATTAGAAACCCAGAAATAAGGAAATTTATGGAAGGGCTTGAAGCTCCTGGAAACTTCCAGCTCGGTAAGTGCTCCCAAACAGCTGGGTTTGTTCTAACACGCAGACACACCAACACACCCTGAGACGGCTGGTTGTGAACTTTCTCTAGGTTGCGTTTCCGTTCCTTGCTGCCCCTTCCTGCAGCGATATTGTTGGGTGTTTTCTTTGTTGCCCTCAGTCGGTATCAGCAAAACTCCAGTGACTGTAACTGATATTTGAAAATTCTCCCTGTGTCATGCGAAGACTTACCGTGCTGAAATCAATAAGACTGTTTAAAATTCAAAGACCTGCAAATCGTTCTGTTTGTCCTTTGATAGGGCCTGGGCTGATTAAAATGCGACCAAGAAAGCTTAATTGCTGCACTAATTAAGAAGTCTTTAATTTCTTTCCTGGAATATTGTTTGAAGCTGGGTTTCTGCTCTGCACATAGCACTGTTCAGGGCAGGGATTCGCTCTGCTTCTCTGTCTCTTTTTTTCTTTTGACAATTTCAGTATAATAAAATGTATGTTAAAGCAGTAAGATGTATTGACAATGATTGTAATTTATTACTCAAAAAAAAAAAAAAAAGAAGACTGATACAGGGTTCACTATTGTATTAAATTACAATTTTGAGGGCAGCTGTAAAGGGTGAAATGAAATTAGAAAATGCATTGTAGTTGTTGCGTTTCAAGGAATCTGAGTACCTGACTGACAGGAGGTCGGGCAGCACACCAGTACCTCCCGTTTCTTCTCTTAGTATTGATAATTAAAGATTTTAATTCATTCAGGGAAAAAGGAAAAAAAAGAAAAAGAAAAGAGAGATACATGTGTGCTGAGTGAATGTGAAGGAATGGACGGGGGGATGCGCAGCGGACAGGCACATGGTGGGGATGAATTGTGCATCATCACATTAACTTCGTGTACAATATTTTTCCCTGCATTTCTTTTGACTTCATTCCTCCAAAAAAAAAAAAAAAAGCATTTCTCTCTTGTGTCTTGTCTTATGCTTTTCAGTGACTTGTTTTGTTCCCCAGTTTCCAAAGAGAAGAAACTCCATCATTTCACAAAGCTTTCTGCGTGATCAATAGAGTCACGCTTTAGGTTTAATCGTGCTGCATTACAACTCAGGCAAGCAACTGCTGAGCAGGAGGCTCAGACAGGAACAGGCACTGCGAGGAGAAGGTAAGTTCTGTTCAGCTGTCACTCCCCGGATTCACAGGCAGCATCCTACTTCCAGGAGCTCTCTGTTATTTGGAAGAAGGCTGAGAAAGAGGGAGGGACCTTGTACATCCCCCCCTGCATTACTCAGGAAAACACTGGGAGCCTGGGACCGGGTCCCTCTTTCCCTTTCCACCAGGGTATTTGCTGAACACTGCAAAGTGCTGAATGCAGTCGGGGTCGGTGTACAGTGTTGCACCAGCAATAAGAGACTGGGGACCGCAGTGCTGTTTTTCTAATTGTTGCATTGTAGTCAAATTAGCACAGACCTCGTCCAACACAAATACAAACTGGATTCCTTTCGGTGACAGGACGAGCAGATAACACGCTTAGCAGATACAGAGGGAGATTTGCCATTCTGAGCACGACGTCACGCTAATTGTGTTTACTCTAATTGAAAGCGAGGTTTGGGGGAACCTGAAATTACTCATAGGGTATTTTTAATAACTGAATAATAATAAAGTGCAGCAAACGTTGATCGCAAACCTTTTGGTCTTTCAAAATCTATTGGAAAATTAAATGAAAAGTGGAGTTTGGTACAAACAATGCCCCAGGGCAAAAAACAACTAACACGAGATTTTCCAGTCCAGCCATAACACAAATCAATTGGAGCACACTCCTATGGCCAGACTGCCAGATTGTTATGACTGCTAATTCACTCCATCAAACAGTGCATTAGCACACCCAGCACAAACAGCTCCAACAATAGCGTGCACTTCTGAGCAGCGCACCATATATCAGCAAAAGTCCAGAATGCATGGCAGGGCTGCTTACACACTGTGCTTATGGCACGTTGTATTTATGGATGGGGCATTAGTAACAAATAATGATACTAATAAAGAAAAGGAAGAATGGAAGTGAAGAAACTTCAGGAACCTTCAAAAACAACTTTCAGAAGTTACAGCGCTGGCAGCACGTTGCTACCTGGGCTAATTGCTGAACGTGCGGATCACGGCGAGGCAGTGGGAAGCGGCGGCTGCGCGTCCCAGCGCGGTACCGGCGCGGCTCTGCGCCCGGCAGTTCGCACACGGCCCCGCTCACGCAGCCGCTTTGCGCCGGCACTGCTCCGCGGGGCCCCGCGCTGACTGCGGGGACGTTCACTGCCGAGCGGAAGGGTCCGGCCCCAGGGAGCGCCCCTCGGTGCTCCCCCTTCATCCTCACCAGCACTGAGCTCTACCTCCGGGGATGCGGTGATGCTCCGGCCAAGAGGCGATGACCGACGCTCGGCAACCTCCGCATCCTTCCCCCGCACCCGACACACGCGCACACGCGTATATATATGCAAATTGCGGACACTCAGCGCCAATTAAGCTCCTCGCCTATTTACAAATTCCTGTTTTCTTCCTAAGTCGCACTTGTGACTTCGGAGAATATATTTCAAAGTCAGTACCTAAAAAACCCGGCGCTGCGCGGAGCCGTGCGCTCATGCCGCGGTCCCGGAGCCCCACGGCGCAGCGCTCGGCTCCCCCCCGCGCTGTACGGCCGCGGCGATGGAGCAGGTGAGCGGCACTGCCTGCCACGTTCCCATCCGACTGACAGCCAATGGAGAGAGCTGCGGTGGCGGCAGGGAAATTATACCCGACTTCCTTGCGTGAATCGAATCGGGGCTGGGACAGATGGAGATGTGATGAGAGCGTAACTCGAGTGATGCTCTCAGAGGTCCGCAGCCCTAATTCCCCTACCAACAGGTAGGAAAAGTCTCTCGGAGCAGGAATGCTGAAGTGCAAAGCCCTGCCATTAAATTGTCAGTGGGGATAGCATCTGAGATGCCCTTTCCCATGAATGTTCTCTTAGAATTAGTTCTCTCCTCCGCTCCATCTCCAGTTCCTAACCCAGGCTGACCGAAATGAAGCGGCCCGACATAAGCGCTCCCGACCCAGGCTGACCCACTATCAGCGCTCCCGGTCCCCACGGTGTCCCGATTCAACCCCCGCTCCCGGTCCCCCCGCCCCACCGGGGGGCTCCGTCCTGCCGCCCGCGGGCGCTCCGGGCCGGGGGAAGCGGCGGGGCTCAGTGCCCCCGGCAGCGGTCGGGCGCTGACTGCTGCCTTTAATGGTAAGAGGAATAAATGCACACGGGGCTCTTTTTTAGATGTGGGCTGACAGCCTGCGAGACCCAAGTTTTCCTCCTCGAGTCGCTTAAAGCCAAACTTTGTAATTGTTCTTAGATGGGGCGGGGGAAAGAGGAACCTTTCAGAGTCGGAGCCCCTGCTGGAAAAGTTAGAGAGAACTCCGGGTAAGAGGTAAGAGGGGGATGCTACAAATGGAAGTGCTGACACAACCTTAACCACGGCGTGTAAACGGCCGCGCTATAATATCCATTAAGCAGAAAGAAAAATAAGATGGCTGATCAATAATTTATACAAAGAGTACCAACTGCAGCCATAATAACTGCAATGTTTGCGAAGCAATCTCTCGCTCTCCAGGCTTAACAGTAAACTAGCGGGGCTGTTAATTTCCAACTCCTGCAGATAAGAATACAAACAAATTACTTAAACTTGTATTTTGCTCGATATTTCGCATGCCTCGGTGGGATAAAATAAAATTTAATTACGATGCCACTGGAGCTGGTAGGGAGCCGCCCCCCCTTCTTCCATCCTTCCCTCCCTCCCTCCCTCCCTCCCTTCGGAGCAGGTTGCAGTGAATGAGCGCCTTTGGGTCACTCCAGTTCCCGGGCAGAGTTATTCAGACATGGAAACAAAATGAAGCCATTTAACTTCAAAGAAAGTTGCCGTGTTTTCCAGCGCCACGAGCTGAAACACAATACCCCCACCGGAACGATAAGAATCAGCTGTCAGAGGACAATGCGCGTTGCACGGGGAGGGGAAAAGCTGCTCTGGGGCAAAGCGTGCATCGCGCAGGACCCTAAGCGGGTGCGGGCGGCTGTTAGCTTCATTTGCATGGCAGCGTTATCTCCCATTTCCGTCTTCTGTGTGCCGATAACAAAGCCGGGGAACAAAGTCTGGAAGTTGCTAAGTGGGCTCGGGTTCTGCGCCGAGGTGTTGGTGTCTTTTCTTCTTTTCATAATTCTTTTACTATTTATTGTTATTATATTTATTCTTGTTGTATTTACTATTATTATTATACTTATTTTTGCATCTCTTGCAACACTACTACAGAATCTTTGTTAAACAACACCAGAAAAGCAAATAATATTATATATTTCTATTTATATATATAGGAGTGCCAAGGGTGTCCCCTCCTCCCAGCCCAGCCTGGACGAAACAGGGCTATGCGTGCTGCCAACCGTGCCTAAAGGAGCTCAGGGGTAACCTGGCACGCACCGCTCTTTGGACAGCTTTCAGCTGCTGTTCTCGTGGGCTCTGCGGATGTTTTGTATTGCACTACCGAAGCGACACCTGAGGGGTAACGCGGGGTGGTGCTTTGCGAGCTCCTGAATTTAACAATAATAACAATTTCAAAAAGAAGTGCTTTGCCTGTCTGGTTCCTGCGCGTTCAGAGACCTAACTCAGCTCAGCTGCAGTAAAGCGAAGAGACATAAAAGGAGGCCGTACACGCAGACCAAGTCCGTCACGCTGAAGCAGCAGTTGTTGCCCCCGGCCCTCCCCTGCGACTGGATGCAACGTGGGATAGCGTTGCTCAGAGAAACTTAACCAGACGCGCAGCGCCCACTAGCGCCCGTGCAGCCGGAGCCGCGCTATGCTGCGCTCCCTGCGGAGAGTCCGCGGGGCAGCTCTGGGAGAGCGCGGCGGAGCGTGGCACGGGCGGAAATCGGCTTAAGCTCGTCCTTCACTAACTAGGATTTGCTCCTTCATTTGCTAGGTCTAAGCTTAGAAAAAGCAAAAATGGGGGGGAAAATGTTCCTTATGTTTTTTTCTTTCTTTTCTTTTTTCTTTCTTTTTTTCCCATCCTCTGTCTCTTCCACCCTCACCAACCCCCCTCTGTTTAAGGTGCATGAAGGGAGCAAGCGCTTCATCCTGTCTGTCGTTCTGAGAGCAAGTGGAGGCTGCCCAGTGCTAAAGACTTGATAGGAGGCACAACTATTGCTGTGTACTTTTCTGAGATTTGCTTTCTCATCTGACATGTCAAACGAGAGGAACTCTGCAAGATATTGCAGTTAGGCCTTGTCTTTTTCTTTTCTTCTCAAGTGATGTTTATCTGTCTAACTATCTGCCTGTCTAGAACTGCAGAATCATTAATGTTGGAAAAGACCACTGAGGTCATCCAGTCCAACCACCAACCCAGTGTCACCATGCCCACTAACCCACGTCCCTCAGTGCCGCATCTATACATTTCCTGAGCATCTCCACGGATGGTAACTCCAATGCCTCCCCGGGCAGCTTGTTCCAATACCTCAGCACCCTGTCTGAGAAGGATTTTTTTCTAATATCCGATCTGTCTGTCTGTCTGTCTATCTATCTATCACTTTTTTCACACATACTGTTCAGAGATTGTTAATGAACAGCATTTGCATGCTTTTTTTATAAGCTGTCTGTTCTCTTTGCTTTGGAGATGAGGATGAATTTTACAAGGAAGGTGACACACAGCCCTCCTTGTCTGGATAGAATACACAGGTAGATAAGCTCAAGGTATGCTTTCATAGTGGTGCTGAATGTCTTGAGTATTTGCTTGTTCATTGTGGGTTGGGATACTCAGTTGTGCTCCCAGTCAGAGCCAAACACTTACAATAGTGCCCAGGGTAATATAATTTCCCATACAGCATTCCCAATGCTGCAAAAGGCAACATTTGAGTTGTGTCACATACTGGGTCACAAGTAGGTATCATCTTCAAATACTGTCTTTGACAGTTTATGGCAAACAGTTGGCTCAAATTGTATGAGCTGCTTGAGATACTAAGGCCTTGATTAGCCAATAAGGAAAACTCTAGATACATCCTGGAGTAACCTGGGCTCAGTGTACAAGAACATCTGGTAGATGATGAAAGTTGGTTCAGGACTAACCTGCATCTCTTCTCATTATCTGTGTGACAGATAATCTGTGACAGTCACAGCTTTCCCTTTCCCTTTCCCTTTCCCTTTCCCTTTCCCTTTCCCTTTCCCTTTCCCTTTCCCTTTCCCTTTCCCTTTCCCTTTCCCTTTCCCTTTCCCTTTCCCTTGCCCTTTTCTTATGTTTAGATTTGGCTGTGTATTTATAAGTAGGCATTTAACCTTGGAAAGCAAGAAATTGAGAAAATGAATAACTACCACCTAGTTTACTGTAATCTAGGTAGTAAGAAAAAGCTTTAATTGTAGTGCTTTTACTTAATTATGTCCTTCAGTCTGATGATCACTCTCAGGCAGTTAAAGATTACTGCATTTTCACACATGAGAAGGAACAGAGCAACTGTCTCATGCTCATGCTATTCATTGTCACATAACTTAATAGATGCACCTCAGTGCCTTAGCTAAGTTTGATACTGAGCAGGCTTCCTTCCTTTGTTGGATGTATAGATGTCATATAGATAGCAGTCCAAAAATCTCAGTGTTGCTGTCTTGATGAAGGGAGAATTCCTGCCTCATCAAAACTTGCTTCTCCTTTGGTCCACTACATTCACATGGTCAGGGCTTCAGACTAGATGATTTGAAAGGAGACATTTTCTTCTGCATCTGTGTTTTCATTCTGGTTTATGGCCAATAACCACTTAGACAGGTCGCTTACACAGTGGGAAACTTGTTTTCACAGACTTCTGTCTTTCCCACAGCACAAAAGAAGTAACCCAGATTTCCCACATGGTAGCAGTGGGAATCAATATGAAGTTCGCAGTGGTGAAGTTTCTTCTTTGGAGATTTTATGTCAGTGGAACAATATACTACTACAAGGAGAAAATTTCCAAGTAGATTCTCATAGATGATGGAATCTAGTGCATCCTCAGCAAGTTTGCAGAAGACACCAAGCTGAGCAGTGCAGTTGATACATTGGAGGGAAGAGAAGCCATCCAGAGGGACCTGGACAGGCTGGAGAAGTGGGTCCATGAAAACCTAATGAGGTTCAGCAACGTCAAGTGCAGGGTGCTGCACTTGGGTCGGGGCAATCCCAGGAATTCATACAAACTGGGAGAATAACTCCTTGACAGCAGCCCTGTGGAGAAGGACTTGGGGGTCCTGGTGGATGAGAAGCTGGACATGAGCCAGCAGTGTGCTCTTGCAGCCCGGAAGGCCAACTGTGTTCTGGGCTGCATTAAAAAAGGGGTGGCCAGCAGGGAGAGGGAGGTGATTGTCCCCCTCTACTCAGCTCTTGTGAGGCCCCATCTGGAGTACTGAGTCCAGGCCTGGGGCCCTCAGTACAGGAAGGATGTGGAGCTCTTGGAGCGGGTCCAGAGGAGGACTACAAAGATGATCAGTGGGCTGGAGCACCTCTGCTGTGAGGAAAGGTTGAGGGAACTGGGCTTGTTTAGCTTGGAGAAGAGAAGGCTCTGGGGAGACATCATTGTGGCATTCCAGTACTTGAAGTGAGCGTATAAACAGGAGAGCGAATGACTGTTTATGGGGGTGGATAGCTATAGGACAAGGGGAATGGTAGTAAACTGAGACAGAGGAGGTTTGCGTTAGCTATTAGAAGGAACTTTTTCACGCAGAGGGTGGTGACGCACTGGAACAGGTTGCCCAAGGAGGTTGTGGATGCCCCATCCCTGGAGGCATTCAAGGCCAGGCTGGCTGTGGCTCTGGGCAGCCTGGTCTGGTGGTTGGCAACTCTGCACATAGCAGGGGGGTTGAAAATCGATGATCATTGTGGTCCTTTTCAACCCAGGACATTCTATGACTCTATGATTCTATGAAAAGTTGTATGAGAAAAGACAGGTTTTAAGGGCTGAATTCAGAGAAACTGTTGCTGTTGGGCTGCTTACACCCTTCCTCATCTTCCTGTGTTGTACCTCATGCATACATATAATCACAGAATCACAGAATATCCCAAGTTGGAAGGGACCCTCAAGGAATATTGAGTCCAACTCCTGGCTCCACACAGGACTGATGAAAAATCAGACAATGTGTCTGAGAGACCAGATGCTTCTTGAACTCCAACAGACTTTGGGCTGTGATCACTGCCCTGGGGAGCCTTTCCATGCCCACCACCCTCTGATGAAGAACCTTTCCCTAACACCCAACCTGACCCTACTGTAACGCAGCTCTATGCTGTTCCCTCGGGACCTGTTGCTGTCACCAGACAGCAGAGATCAGTGCCTGACCCTCTCCTTTAGAGGAGCTGTAGGCTGCCAGGAGGCCTCCGCTGTCTACTCTACTCTGTTCTGAACAAACCAAGGGACCTCAGCTGTTCCTCATACATATTGTCTTCTTAGATCCTTCACCATCTTCATAGACCTTCTTTAGATGCTTTCTAATAGTTTTATGTCATTTTTATACTGTGGCACCCAAAACTGCACACAGTACTTGAGGTGAGGCAGCACATTTTGTCCTCCACTGGTACCTGTGTGCCTGCTTCGAAACCAGGGCTCCTATGTAGCTTAGATCCTGCTGAAAATGTTATTCCTTGGCCTTTATGGTCTGATTGCTCTATCTACAACCATAAAGCTATATTCAAAGAAAACATTTTCTTAACAGCACCAAGTTTTATCTTTTACTATGAAGCTGAAGCAATTACAAGGAAAATAATGCATATAACAGTACATAAAATCAAGAAAAGTGTGTTCTTGAGTATTTTGCTTCCTAGTGATATAAATTTAGAACTCAGCACACAATTTGCAAGTAAGGGCCAATAGCTGAGTACTTTTAAATACAGTGACATATGATGGCTGCAGTAAATACAGATTCAGAGGCTACATGCTAGGATGTTAAACTTGCTTGGGAATATTCCTAAGCAATAAAGCCAACTAGCACACATGTGTACTGGCAATCCTCCCAGAAGAGAGTGGTAGCACCTGCATGCCAGCTGGGCAAGATCTCAGGAATGCTCAACGTCCATCTCCAAACCACCCCCAAGAATTTATTTTTTTAGGATGCTATGCCTAAAGTGTACTTGGGACCATCTGAATGTTTTTACAGTATAGATCTGGCAGCATACCTGGCATTGTTTAGTTTACTAGCGCAAGTGTAACTGCTGCTGTTTTATATTATAGTAACTGTCCTGAAGCATATACTAATGCTGGTCATTTTCATAAGAACAAGCTCTTGATCTCACCATTGTTAATCATGTAACAATTCTACTAACTTCTAGAAATGAAATCTTAAACAAAAAAATAAATAAAATTGCCTTAATGAGTGAGGAATTCAGCCTCAGCCTACCATTTGAAAAGAAAAAGGAGGTAAAACTGTAACACGGGGAGAGCTTGCTAAAATACTCCCTAAAACAGTTTTCTAGTTACTGTGAGTATTACTCAGAAACACGTCCTGCTTAATTAATTTAGCAGCTTGGACAAGAGATTCAGGTTTTTGTGTTCTTGTGCTTTTGTGCTGGGTATTTGAAGCTGAAAATCTAAACATGAATGCATTCTCTATATGAGTTTTCTAGAGAAATGCAAAGGAACTCAGGGCACATTCTTTGCTGAGTTCCGAGTTAGTTCTTCACAAACACCCTGTATCAGTCCCAGGAATCAGCTTAGGAAAGTTAGATTCTTCTTGCAACAAGTTGACTACTTTTGAATTTACAAGGCTATTTGTAATTTTTATTGATAGGAACACCATAAAAAGCCTTATGCAAAGGGACAGATGCATGTTTTCCTCTATTTTCCCCCAGTTAAGATGAACTAACACAGTACTGATCTGTTTGGAAGTCAAATAAATGCAATGTCTTGCACTTCTTTTTATAGCCATAGCTTGTTTTGAATAGTCAGACAGATATAGAATGACAGAGGGAAGATTATTCTTTATTCTTCAGAATTTTCACTTTGCCATTTACAAATCAATGATGTTTGCATCTGTCTTAACACATTAGTGAAATGGCCTGTAAAGGAAGACTGTTTAACAGATTGAGCTGAAAAACAATACTGAATGGAAAAGTATTGCAAGTTTTATTCAGAAACAGCAGACACTATGAATGATATGTATGATATTTCATAAATAATAGCATATGAAAAAATCAGAAAGAAAATTACCTTTGGGCTTAGTCTTACAGTCAGTTAATATTTTTACCAAAGAACTTCAGAATCAGTTCTGAAGGCCTTACTCTACAAAATAAATAAAATCTTCCAGCTCTTCTTGTCTTCCACTCAAACAACTTTTGGATAGAAGTTACTAATTGAAAGTCTGATAATAAAATTTATTTGGGAAACAGTTGACTTTCTTTATGTGACTTGTTTTCCCACGTGCAATGTTTTTAGTGTGCATTTCACTTTTTTTTTATCAAAAAAAAAAAAACCCTCATTACTGGTGGAAAAACAAACAAACAAAAGCTTATGGTCATTCTTTCCATTGTTGGCCTCTGGTATAAATCCTGGAAATCTCCAGTTCATCTCATCACTTCTTTGTAGAGACTGTAATAATGTAGAATGTAACATTGCTATTGCTCATTGCTGAACAGTAGTACAAGACGTGGTTAATTGAAAAGACTAGCCAAATAAGGTCCTCACATCTGTGAAAAGTTTGATCTCCTTTCAAGGCTCAGTTGTTTTTCTGATTACTCCCGATTATCTGTTTTGTAGAAGCAGTTCCAATAAGGCAAAGGTGCCCTCTGTAGGGGAGAGGCTGTAAATGATAATGAATAGCTGGAGTTAAATGCACAGAAAACAACAGAAAAGAATCATTTCTTATCAGTCTGACTTTTGTAGAAATACTACAAACTAAATATTACATATACACAACGGAGCAACAAAAGGAAAAATATCTGCATTGAAATAAAGCTAAAAATAATGCTCTCAACTGCAGGTAACAATTAGCAGTTCTGAGAAGAACTGCCTCAGTATTAAATGTGTAGCACAGTGAAAATTGAACTCCAAGAGTTTCCTGAATAAAATGAAATATGATTTTCAGTTAAAGGAACTTAATAGAAATAAAAGTCTTCAGAAAACAAAACACATAAAAATGTCTCTGTAGCACTGTACTCCTAAAAAGTTTACCACAAAGCAGATTCATTAACAGCCCCACAGGGTTAGTATATTGCTTGCTAAGAAATTGCTTTTGTTAGCAAGCCCACAGACACTTCTGAGCTGGTGTGCAAAATCTCTAGCGGCTATTTGCAATTATTTGGGGAATTATTTCCTTAATTTATAATGGCAGCTAATGCCAGCTCAGAGAAAGACAGGGAATATGACACTAGTTGTGGTTCATTGCTTGTTATTAATTATTTTCTAGGCCCTACTTCTATAATGCATTAGGAGGACCTGCAGTTTTTGCTATCTTGATATTCTGTCTGATCCTTTCCCTTACTCTTTTGATTTTTACTCATATACTCTTATACAAACATACTTTTACACTTTTACACTAGGAGTGAAGTTACTGACACATAGTAACTTACATTACTATGTGATGAGTGTGATGAGCTGTAGCACAGTGTGGGCAAAACCCTTCAAAACTGTGACTTAGACTCTTTTGTTGTTGTTGTTGTTGTTTTTTTACCAGGAAGTCAGAAAGCAGAAACTAAACCTATGAGGGCTGTTCTGAAATTAGTGCCTCCTACTTTACTGTGTTGGCCCACAATGTCAGAGGTGGATGTTGGTGGTATAGCAATAGAGTTTGAACCTTCCCGCCAATATTCTATTACATTTTGTTGCTGTGGTAGATGGCAGCAGAGGGGCAGTCTGTCAAACAATGACTGCCATGGAAGTGTGTATGAAGCAAAGGTGTGGAGCTGCATTCCTCCATGAGAACAAAATTATACCCACTGACATTCGTTGATGCTTGCTGAGTGTTTATGGAGACCAAATAGTGGATGTGAGCATAATGAGGAGGTGTGTAATGCGTTTCAGCAACAGTGGGTCCCTTCTTGTTGAAAAATAGCATTTTGTAGCTGAGATTTTGCTCTATCAAATAGTGTTATTGTGCTCTTTGTATTTGTTGTAGAATTCGTAGAAATAAATAGGAGGCATTACTTTCAGAGCAACCTATGTCGTCATTGATTTTCTATGTATGTAGAGATTACTATGAAAATTTAGACTCAACGGTAGTGTAGAAAGTGAATATCAGTGTTTGTCTACAGTTGTAAATCTGCTGTCAACTCTATTACTAAATGACTGGAAAGTGGTGGGTGGGTTTTGCCTATCTTTGGAAAAATAAAGCACTATAGGCTTCAAAAATCTAAAGGCTGCTAAAGGTATTTGAGATTGTTTCTAATCTACATCATTGAAAAGGTTCAATTTCAAAAGTTCAGTTTTGGCTATCTTTGGAAAAATAAAGCACTATAAGCTTCAAAAATCTAAAGGCTGCTAAAGGTATTTGAGGTTTTTTCTAATGTACATCATTGAAAAGGTTCAATTTTCCTAGGTCTTAATGTCAAGACCTGGCTTTCAAAACTGCAGTTGAAGGAAAGGGAGAACCAAAGACATCGCTTTTCCTAATCACAGACTTTGGTTAAAGAGACCTTTTCCCTTTCTTTACCCACAGTTGGAGATAGCGGTATAAGGGAGACAAACTATGCTTTGGACCACATAACTGTCTTAGTAGTGCTATCTTTTGTTTTAATTAATGTATAAACAGTAAGCTCTTTTGTTTCAATCTGTAGAATAATGTTGAATCTCCCAGACTAATTTAAGAGAAGTGATTTCACCAGACTACTTCTCGATATTCAGGGAAAATCATTCTTTCAAATCTGTCTACAAAAATAAATATTTGGGGAATGATTGAGATTATGGAGCTCTGTGGACATTTGGTGTGTCTTCTTCATTTCTCATTGCTTGCTCAATGAATCAGATTTTTTACACCTAGCAGAGTGTTCATTCTACCTTCTCTCACAAAGATATTGCAACTCAGAGAATGAAAGTTAGATTCCTAACTCAATGGAGAAGTACTTCTAGGTGTTGTCATACTATGTGAATTTCCCTCATGGGTCAAATTTTATGACAGTTTCTTGCTTGGTGTTAGGCAAATCTATATGTAAGATCTCCAGCATAGGCATCATTATACCATGCTTAACTGTTTAATATTTAATGAAATTCCATGGACATGTCTAAGTGACTGTCCTGAAATATGAGGATAACTTCAGAATAGTTGCCCTTAAAAACTCTTCCTGTAACTATCCAACTTTTTTTTGTTATACATAGGACAGACATATGTACGTTGCTCTGAAATCAATGTCTCCTAATTATTTCCATGGAAACCACAACAGATAGAAAGAAGACAATAACAGTATTTGATAGAGCAAATTCTCAGCTGCAAAGCACTGTTTTTCAACATAGTCTCCACTATTAGCTAGGCATTTTTCCTTTTTAGTCTTTATACCTAATTCAATTATCACAGAACCACTAAGGCTGGAAAAGACCTTTGAGATCATCTAGTCCAACCAACAATTTCTTTGTTTATAACTTATTCTTCAATTCTTAATTTCATCATTCACCTTTCTTTTTATCTATTTTGTTCTTCAGTGTGCTATTGCTTTGTTGCTGTAATGCATGCTAATATTTTAAATTCTTCCTTGATGTCTCAAGTTTTTCTGTTTATTTTTAAATAGCTATGATCAACTTTGACTTGAAAAAAAAAAATTATGGTAAATCTCAGTATATATGCTTCATTTTTTTTCTGGTGTCTGTCATACAATTATTATTATTATTATGCTTTAAGATTACTAGAGCATTTTGTAACACATGGACCAAATATTACTTATTTCCTGTTACTGTAGTTGGTTTGACCCTTTCTTTTCAGTTTAAGATCATACAAACTGTCAAAGCAAAGTGACATTATGCAACTAACATTTTTTTTTTTTAATCTGTCATAACATAGTTGTATTAATTTTACTCAGCTATCTGTTTGATACTACTATCCCTGGAGTTTTTCCTGAATAGCTGCCAGTGGCCTTTGGGCTCTGTTGTGTAGTATTATATTGCTTGGCCCCAATTCTGAAAAAATTGTACACTTGAGTAATTTCACATGAGAGAAGGCCCATTGGCTATTGGTGCATAACATTATTATTTTGAGAGCATGGACAATTGTTTTGATTTTTCTGGTCAGTTGGTGCAAAGTGTTTGTACTGGGATTTTTTACTGAATTTTTCATTATTTATTTGGTTTTATTTTCTTCTCAATATCTGTATGCTGACAAATGCTATGTAAAGTCATATGAGTTTGGACAAAAGTTAGATGATTTTAATGATTAGATGTACTCTTCATTTTTTATTTGTTATGGTGATAGCCACAAACATACCAGGGCCTGGCTAGTTTGGATGCATTTCTGTTCCTTAAGTATACATAATGACTTCTCTGTTTCTGATGTATACATAGTGACTTCGGAGTTTTACACTGCAGATGGTGAATCAGTAGTAGTTGATTACCATTCCCATCCCATCGCCCATTCCCATTATAGTACATTAGCTATTGTATTAAACTTTGGACACTTCTATCACAGTATTGCTAACTAAATGTATAAGTGTGTATGTACCTGTGATATGACTGATACTCTTTAATATCTTCGTCAGTGACATTGACATCAGGGTCTCCTGCACCCTCAGCAAGTTTGCTGATGACACCAAGCTGTGGGGTGCAGTCAACACACCAGAGGGACGGGATGCCATTCAGAGGGACCTAGATAGGCTTAAGCAGTGAGCTCAGGTGAATCTTAAGAGGTTCAACAAATCCAAATGCAAGATCTTGCACCTGGGTTGAGGCAGCCCTCACTACTGATGTAAGCTGGAAGATAAAAGGATGGAATGCAGCCCTGCCAAAAAAGACTTGAAGGTGCTGGTGCATAGAAAGTTGGGCATGAGCCAGCATTGTGCCTTTGCAGCCCAGAAAGCCAACTGTATCCTGGACTGCATCAAAAGAAGCATGGCCAGCAGGTCGAGGAGGGTGATCCGGCCCTTCTACTCTGCACCGGTGAGGCCTCAACTGCAACTGCATTCAGATGTGGAGTCCTCAGTACAGAAGAGACATAGACCTGTTGGTGCACATCCAGGGAAGGGCCACAGAAATGATCCAAGAGATGGAACACCTATCCTATGAGAAAAGGCTGAGAGACCTGGGGCTGTTCAGCATGGAGAAGAGAAGGCTGCGAGGTGATTTGATAGCAACCTTTCGCGGACAGACTCTTTAGCAGGGTCTGTGGTGATAGAACAAGGGGAAATGGCTTCAAGCCTAAAGAGGGTAAATTTAGATTGGATATTAGGAAAAAGACTTTTACAGTGAGGCTGGTGAGACACTGGAACAGGTTGCCCGGTTATGTGGTAGATGTCCCATCCCTGGAGACTTTCAAGGCAAGGCTGGATCAAGCCCAGGGCAACCTGATTTAGCTGTGCATGTCCCTATTCATTGCAGGAGAATTTGACTAGATGACCTTTGAAAGTCCCTTCCAACTCTAAGGATTCTACGTTTCTATGATTATATGATTCATTTATTAATTTAAAGTAATTCCAGCTTTTTGTTAATATACTACATACTTCAATGCCTTCTGGTTGCATCATTATTGAAATAGTCTTCTTGCTCCACTCCTTTGTCTATATTCTCATCTTTTTATTGTTTCCATTCATTCACTTGGCCTATTTACTTATAGCTTGCAGCTGAACATCCTCATCTTTTATCTAATTTAAACAGAACACATGAAATTGTACAAGGGTCTGAATCCTTAGCTGCTACAAGTCTCCAGGGTTTTCCTAAGTCAACAAAGCCATGTCATTTTTTACTGCTTCAAAAATTGGTAAAATAGATATGAAAGCCAGATTATTGCTCTCTGTCTGATGTTTGATATTGATTTCAACTCCTTTTCATTTTGCATTCCTTAAATACTGTGCATTCACTTCACATCCTTAACAAAGCGCTCCTTCTAAAATTGTGATCTTCTTTAAGCCCTAAATTCTCTTTTTGCACGATTGTTTTAACTCTTTGAAGGATGTTCTGTCAATCTCATCATTATGCAGATCTCAGTAATACATAGCATTTCCTTTATAATTTTTAACCAGTACTGTCCATTTCCTGCCAAAGGTTCAAGACTTTGAGAATAAACAGTCTACAAAGGTTCAAGAGAACAAACAGTCTACATATCCAAACAAAATAAGAACTAAGCTTTAGCTGATAGAGCCTACTCAATGTAAGCTTTCTACTGTGGTTTGTGCTACCACTGAGGTTTCTACCTGTTTTATTTTGCTTAGATATTTAAGACTCACACTTACCACACACAAAAATCTGCTGGTTTCACAGATTGTCCCTTTCCACCTAAAAAAGGGGGGGGGAAATGTATATCAAATGAACAGTGATATTTAGCATTTAAGAGAAAATGCAGCTCACATCCTCCAACTTTGATTATCTTGTTCCTGATAGAAGTGTGTGTGACAGGAGATCCCCTTCAGGAAGCTTCCAGAAGAAGGCAGTTCTGTATCTGCTACACAAACCAGTTTTGAACTTCAGCAAGCACAATGCCTGTTTTCTAGAATCACAACAGAAAGCACAATCCAGTCTCTAGTTTACACTACCCAAACATAGGCATTAGTGAGATAGGCAATTAAGATCTCATTTTAGGCAATGCAGTTGATACAACCAATGGATCTACATATATGATTCAGCTTTCTCAGAAGAGTTTCTTTCAGCTGTGCGTGTTCGAGATGTCCATGTTCATTTGGCCCTCAGTGCTGTTCCAGAAAATAATTAATCATTTCTATCCGTTTGTCTGCTCACCTTACATGGATGTCCCAAATATCTGGGGATGTTTCTGAGTACATTAGGTGCCAGCGTGTGTGCAACTGAATTCATTCATGCCCTTTTCTTCTTCTTCTTCTCCTTCTTCTTCTTCTTCTTCTTCTTCTTCTTCTTCTTCTTCTTCTTCTTCTTCTTCTTCTTCTTCTTCTTCTTCTTCTTCTTCTTCTTCTTCTTCTTTGTTTGTTTGTTTTGTTCCCTTTGTCCTCTTTTCAGTAAGGGCACAATTAATTCATGCAAATATAGATACCTAATACCATTTTAGATTTTGCATGGAATCTAACATACCTGGCACCTATGACGTGTGACTGTGTCTCTCCAGAGAAGCAGGAGGATAGAAGGTGGGATAGCCTGCTGCTGTTAAAAGAATCCTATGTACCTCTGCTTCCACAGCTGAATCCTTCTCTTTATTTCTACCGACTACAGTGGAAGTTTAGATATCCAGGACATAATTTTGTTGTTCTCTTTACAGATGTACTAGCATATTGTGTGCCCTAGGATGTTTAAGGCATTTGCTTGTAGATACAACACCAAATCTATGGGAAACACATGTACTCACAGGGTAGAACCTGAAGTTTAGGAAAGATAAACCACAGAATTTCAAATGAACTACCCATTAGTTTTCAGGCTACTGCTGCACTTCCTTCTTGTGGTTATTGTTGTCTATAAGTAGCTGTATTTAGATATCTTAATCTCACACTGAATCCTGCTATTGAAGACAAAAAAAAAAAAAAATCTCTTAGAAAACCTTTCAGAACTGTTTTCAAGTGTTATTTGCACACCATCTCTAAATTTTCAAGGCAGCAGGTCAGTCACCATTTCCAGGTGTCTTTGTTGGTTCAGTAACAGTAATTGCTACTCAGAACTATGAACTGGCTTTTGCTGAAGAAATTCTATAGCTATTTCATATTTATATGAAAGTTAACATGAAAAAATTTAGAATGCTTAGATAATGCCTGAAATGACTTTTTACCTTTATTATTATTAGTCTTGCACAGCAACAAGTGCACTATACAGTTCATGAAGGGTTTAAGCATTTTCTCATACGACTTTTAGAATATAATTGATTCTAAAGAAACAAACAATCTAGAAGTATATATAATACAGCTTTTAAGTACTTGATTATAGAAAAAATCCATTTTGCATTATATGACCTCATTTTCAAACCCAGTAGCTGAAGAAAATATGTTCGAGTTTCCAATACAAGTAAAATTGTGGTTTATAATCCACAGTGTATAAAATGTGTCCTTGCATTTTAACTATGGTGTTATGTATTTATATAATTGTAAATCCAAATGTTTTATCTTTGGTTTAGTCTTTTATTTTTCTGTCTGGAATTGCATAACGTTTACAGCCATAGACCAGGTAGTCTTCTCTCTCCAATGCAAGCTAATACTTAACTAGTTTGTGCTGGAGACTTAATGGAAAATTGTTTCACAAATTTTTATTTTACTTTTACTCTTGAAGAAACCTGTTGTGGAAATTTGTGCTATTTATTTTAAGTCTTTAGACAAATGTCAAGTATGAAAATGATCCAGAAAAAAATGTTCATTGATCATTAAATGTATATTTGTTCTCTAAGTCTACAGTTCTTATGGATTTTTAAAAAGCCTTCTTTAAATCCTGCAGTTCTGCATTTTTCCTTTCTGTTCTCTTACTTTTTTGTTTTTCTCTTGTCAAAAACTTATTACTCATCCTCTAGTGCATCTCCTTCATTGGAGACAGAAAAAATCTATGTTTTTATTTCATATGCCACTATTCAATCCTACTCTTACACTTCTTTCTCTTCCACTAGATCAGCAGGACTTTTTTCATGCTGTCAGCTAGTCAAATATTTCATGTAGTGGTCCAGCAAGTTTCACTGTACTAAGTGCACTGACTTCATTTTGCAGTTTCTGTGCTCCTAGACTTGGATTCAGCTAACCCAAGATCAACTGCAAATCTTTAAATCCCAGGGAAGCCCTAGGAATGCAAATACAAAAAGCGAAAAAAACAATCAGTTTCACCCAATATTTTTTTCAAATGTACTGACAGTACTATGACTAGATTTATAATATATTTCTAATGCGTGTCTAAAGTATACTGTATAGATACAAGTATACTCTCAGGCTTACATAAACTTTGGGCACGTTGTTGAATGAAAGGTTCCATGCTACCCATGGTTGTGGAACCTCTCAGTATATACTTACATCAGTGAAAAGGGGATATTACATACACAACTAATTCAGTGTCTTCCTTGTGGAGATATGTTACGATCATTAGGCAGTAAATATGACAGTGGAGATCACCAGGATCACATAGCTTCAGGGCAGGTAGAATCTGGGGGCAGCTGCAGCTTTAACCCGGAGCACACAGTGCCTTACACATACATAAACCTGCCATGGGGATGTGTGGGGCCAGATCACAGTGCATGCTGATTTCAGCCTTCTCTTTATTCCATGGTAGTACAAAGATAAAGCCAAGAAATCTAGTGGAAACAGGGAGGGGGGAAGAAAGCTAATAGGGAGAGAGGATATGAAGCTAATTGGAAGAGGGAGTTATTTGTTCCATTTGAACTAACTAGATCAAAGAGGAATTCAAATGGTTTTTGGTAAGGTTTAGAGCAGTTCCTTTTATTTTTTTTTCAAAACCTTCTTTGCTTATCTGTAGTATTAACTTTCCATTTCCGTTGCTGAAGCAGATGTTTTGCTTGTCGCAGACATTAAGGCACTCTAAATGTGCAGTTACTGAATTCTTTCCTAAAAGAGCATTTTAAATTTGACAATGTTTCCTACATTTTTAAAGCAGTGACCTCATTTCGAAAAGATTTTTTTTTCCAATACATATGTCACTACTGGAAAAGTATTAATCTGAAAAACTTAGTATAAAATGTCTCCATTTATTAAACATCTACTGTGCAGACATCGGCTGTCACAAAATCCAGTCATACATCCTTGTGAGTCCTGGCATTCTGAAAAGGGTTTGTTTCAAGCAAGAAATATATTTTCTTTGTGGTTTTATTAAAATAAATATTTAAACAAATTCCAACAGTTAAAAATGGCTTTGCAAATCATACCCTGAAGGACTGGAAACTGAATATTAATATGCCAACAAAAAGATTAACTCTCTACTAAAGTAAACTCACTTAAGATTCGTTCTACTTATGCCCAGGCGTATCACATGTTGTATTTTATAGTGACCACTTCTAACATCAAGTCCTTCCTAAAGAAAATATTGTCTAAAAATAGAGGAATGAAAGATGAATATTCTAAGGTAACTAAAAAGAGACCTGAATAACCTATTATTCTTCTATTATTATTCTCATTTTAACCTATAAACACATCAATTTGCTTCATCTTTACGTTTTTGTTTTCACAACTTCAAACCTTCACTGCACTTCGATGTTTTGAATCTTTTAGCAGTAATTTAGGAAATTGTACAGAGTAAAAGGAATTATGTTTTTCAAATCAATAAATGATGCAATAGATATAAAAAGAAAAAAAAAAGTTTATCAGTTAATCAGAGACTTTTCTAATGGAACTATCTATTACAAAACACAACCAAGATTAAAAAGTTGAGACAGAAGAGAACTGGGTATTACAATATGTCAGTCACTGTTTCTATATGTATTTTTCAGATAAGCATCTCAAGTAATTGCTTGTATTCTTTGATTGCCAATGCTATCTTCAAATCTGTCTGCTCAAGTTTTTGTTTGTTTGTTTTCTGTCATCTTTTAGTCCCATCAAACAGCCTAGGGTTTATTTCAGTCTCTTCCTGAGAAAAGTTTCAAATTCTCTGCCATTGTAATTTCCAATAATAAGGTTTCTCTGTCTCATCTCTGACCTTGGTGAGCTAGCTTGGACATCCTACATGATATATTTTTGGATGAGATCTCCACCCCTCGTTAGGACTAATGGGTGAGAAAAAGCTCTATCTGAGATCTGCTGTAAGTTAGCGCTTTGGGAGATCTGATGTTTGGCTCCCAGAGCCTGCAGCTCTTTTAGGGAAAAGAGGAGCAGAAAAAGAAGGAATGGAGAGGTTTTTTGAATACTTGATAGCTAACATGAAGTCAAGTTTTGCTTTAAAAAGATATTTGACTTTTTATCTTGCATAATGAACACAGCACACATTCCCCATAATTATAGCACTTACTCTTTCCTGTCCAAACATTTTGAAACAGCCAAAGATTCAAGAAATATTCAGTCTGGAAACTCTGTAATAGAAGGTGAGTATATGATTCTAGTCAAAGGAGTTAATCCCTCTGTGCAGTCCTCCAATTATTTTTCTTCAACAAGTATTATTGCTCCTTTCTTATATCCAGACTGAGTTCTATTCAGTGAGCTCTCATCAAGTCCCAATCTTAATTAGACTCTGACAAAGCCAAACAAACAAATCACTATGCTTGGATAAAGGCATGTGGGATGGAGAGTATGAAAAGAAGAGTTTATACATTTAAATTGTTATACTTTCTTAACTGCCATAGGTACTACAAAGCAACAGATATAATTTATTACAGCTTTTGATGGTCAAACACACTGAGCTGAATTATGATCACAAGATTTCATAAGATTTTATACCACCGCCTATGTTTGTTGATATCTAAAAATGTTTTCTCATTTTGCCTTTTCCATCTTTTTTTTTTTGTACATGAAGTTATATTTTATTTCAGCTATCAGATGACAGCTTCTGTGTGAAAGTACTTGAGCTGCCTTACATGGTTTATATCATTACCAGAAATCCATGATAAGAATGCAACCTTATTATATGCATAGCTCATTCTTTCCATATATTTCAGAATGTATGTCCTAATTTGATATTCCAATATATATAATCAGTCAGCACTTTCCTTTCATGTTTTTTGACAGAAACACAGGCAGCATATCAGGCAATTAGTCTGAAGAATGATTCCAAAAACAGCCTTGCTTTTACCCTCAGCCCTTATATGCTTTGCTGATCTGGGGTGTTTATATTTTTTCAGTCAATTTCTCTGTAGCTTCTTTTTTTTCCTTCTTCTTTTCCCCTATAATTTTGGACAAAAATGTCTCTCACTTATATGCCTGTTGCTTCCTATTTGGCTATTGTCTTGAGATAAATTCAACTCTGAAAGTAAAACACTATACGTAGGAGAGAAATTGCCTATTTTTATTCTTAAGAAATGCATTAATTATTAGCCATATTCTGGAAGGACTTTAGAAATGCCAACACATTCATCATAATTCTAAGACTCACATGATGATACTTTTTATTATAGCTTTACTGTCCTCATGGTGTTTCTCCATGGGGCAGAGGAATTAAATAGCAAGTACAGAGAAGAAAACTGCTGCAGTATAAGAAAAATGATGTCTCCCCATTATCTTTTTTGTACACATGTAGAAACTTTAACTTCAAGGTATGCACTTTATTTTAGACATTTATACCCTTGTTGGTAACTTCTACAAACCAAGTTTTATCATAATCATTTCATTTTCCTACCCACCCTCCAATATAAAAAATATTTTAATACTCCAACTATTCTTCTTGTGAGAACATGCATGCAAAAATAACTTAAAAAATCAGTTTCTTAAAACATAGTCCAGATTTGTGAAGAGCTTCATGGTTCACTGAACGTTTTATTTAATATGGAGATTGTATTCCAAGTTGTTTGATTTGCAGAAATAACAAGCCCAAATGCTTCAGTTTCTAATGGTAATTAGTTTTCAGCCTAGACAGTCTGTTTAGTTATATATTTACTACCTTGTAAAGAACTATCACAACAAGCCCTAAAGCGTTATTTGAAAATTAATAAGCTAAAGAAAGGAAATTCTTCACTTTTGCATAGCAACACTCACTGCATTCTACTTTTTGATTGCAACATTCAGCTTTTCAATTATAGGTGTACTAAATTGTGATGCTTGAAAAACTATAAAAGGCAATTATCAATGTTTCTTAATACCATAAATGACTAATGCAAGTATGTTTTGCTGTAAGGGAAACAAAGACTCATATTGAGAACAGAATTCCTTTGCTTCCTGAGTCAGACTTGAATAAACTTTGATACACATACTTTCAGTGTTATATGCAATTAATATTAGTTTCTTTGGTGGTTAAAATAATTTGCTACACATTCCATTGCAGTTTACCTATTAGAAAATAAAGGCACACTATTTCTCCATGTTTTAAAGTTCATTTGGCTTTTGTGACATAAGGTAAGGAAGCAGACAGAAGGTTAGAGCACAATACATTGCAGTTGTTCATATATTCCTGCCTTATTCTTATAAAAAAAAAAATGCATGAGAATCGCTTCTTCACCTAGGTATATCTTCTGTTCTGTCCCTTGCTGTTTTTCAAAGTCAGTGGAAGAAAAGTCTCCTTCATCCAATACTGTGTAGGGTTGTTGTTGTTGTTGTTGTTGTTTTTGTTTTTTTTTTTGACTGGACTCTTCTTCTATACCTCAACAATGGGTGAGTACTCAGCAGTTTTGAAGGCCAAGAATGCCTCCATTATACTCACTCAGCATGCTTTGCCATTGATTTCTGCCTCTGAACATGGATAGAGGACACGCTTGATCTGGCAGAAGGAATCACATCATGACATAGACACCTCAGAAGAAGTAAGCATTATGGAAATCTTCTTAACAAAGAGAGTTTCTCGGTGATCATTAGCATTAGAGGTTCTCCCAGCTCTCTCACAAATGACAGTGGAAAGGAAAGAAGGGAACATTTTCAAATCTAGGAAAGACTGACCCTTTCCCTTTGTGTTGCTGTGTCAAAAGAGCTTTAAATGCCTTTTCATTCCAAATCAGAATAATTGCTTTTGTTCAAAATCAGGTCTGGGCTCTCAGCATTAGAGGCAGAATAAAATGCGTGCTCTTTCAAGGTCAAGGAAGAACATTATTTACTTTGTTCCTCCTCATCACTGTCAATGGTAAAATTCAGTTTTGTGGAGGTGGCAGAAGACTTTCTGAAGTGAAAGATATATAAGATGGAGTGGAAGGGTTGATAGCAAGCCAGGCTGTGGGACAATGCCTCACTGAGCATTCTGCCTTCAATCTCAGTATCATACAGTGCTGGATGTAGGACAGAAAGGAGCATATCGGCAGTAAAATTGTGGCCTCCTACGTGCAGCACAGACCTGAGCTATCTGCTCCCCTTGGCCATGGTTGCACATCATAGCTAAGTCACTTTAACAGCTATAGTTTCAAAATGAGTCTAATAGCTCCCACCAACATATGGTGAATCATATCTGCACCAATTACATAGTTAACTAACAACTGGATTAATTCAGTTCAGGCAGTGAATCATATCCATGATTATCACACCCATCCAAGCTCTCCCATCCTTTCTTCCTTCCTTCTTTCCTCCCTTCCCTCCCTTCCCTCCCTTCCTCCCTTCCTCCCTTCCTTCCTTCCTTCCTTCCTCCCTTCCTCCCTTCCTCCCTTCCTTCCTTCCAAGACAGCTTAAAATTTTAAAGAACATTTATCGTTTGCTATTACATTGTATTACATTTTTCCTTTTTTTTTTTTTTTTTTGAATAAACCTTTTCTCCCTTGACTTATACAATCTGAGCAGAGCAGTGGATACAACAGTTTTAACTCCCTATATTTCTTTCTCTGAAAGGAAAATATTTTTGTACTTTCTGTCATTAAAACGAGGTTAGAGAATCAAAGATAGTATATGACTGCTCTGCAGTATCTTACATTACTGAAATTTCTGTTAAAGGAAGTAAGCATTTACTTGTCTTGAAATGTCTTGCCATAGCTAATATGACAAGATGAAAGCCTTCTTTTTCAAAATATTGTTTGTTTTAATGTTCAGAAATCTTAAGATACTTGCCTGCAAAGTCATTATAACTTGTTAGATTTTCCTTAAGTTTTAGCAAGAACAACTTTCAGAACACACAAAAATACATACGTTTGTGTGTGTGTTCTGTAGCTAAAATGGCCGAATTCTGTAGAACCATATCAGCATGGAGATCTGAATTACTGTCAATTAAATTGGAAGTGGGAACTCTTGCAAATACATTCTAAATTGGAAGAAGCCAAATAAAATTAATGTTTCCTAAAACCTTCATATAAGAATTGCTTAGGTTGGAAGGAACCTTAAAGATTGTTTAATTCTAACTTGCCTGCCATGAGAAGGGTTGCCATCCACTGGATCAGGCTGCCCAGAGCCATATCCAGCCTGGTCTCGATCACTTCCAGAGATGAGGCATCCACAACTTCTCTGGACAGCCTGTGCCAGAACCTCACCACTCTCTGAGAAAAGAATCTTCCCCTAACATCTAATCTAAATCTCTTCTCGTTTAAACCCTTTCCTCTATCACTTACAGACTGTGTAAAAAGTCAGTCCTCCTTCAGCTTATAACTCCCTTCAAGCACTGGAAAGCTGCTATGAGGTTTCCCCAGAGCTTCCTCTTCTCCAAGCTAAACAAACCCAACTCCCTCAGTCTGTCTTCATAGAAGTGGTGCTCCAGGCCTTTGATGATCTCTGTGGCACTCTTCTGGACCCACTCCAACAGCTTCACATTTTTCTTGTGCTGGGGGCCCCAGGCCTGGATGCAATACACCAAATGGGGCCTCACAAGGGCAAAGTAGAGGGAGACAATCACTTTCTTCCCTCTACTGGACACCTCTCTTTTGATGCAGCCCATGATACAGCTGTCCCTCCAGGCTGCAAGAGCACAGTTAGCTTATGTCGTCTGGCATTCATCCACCAGAACTCTCAAGTCCTTCTCCACAGCGCTGCTCTCAGGGTGTTCTCGCAGTTTGTACACATACCTGTGATTACCCCAACCCAGGTGGAACACCTTGCACTTGGCTTTGTTGAACCTCATTAGGTTCACGTGGGCCCACTACCTTGTTTCTTTTCCCTGCTACTAGTAGGAAGTGCACTAGCAAAACCTGTGGGAAAGCCAAAGACATCATTACTTTTCTTTCTAGTTGCCTCTTCACGCTATTACTTACTGCTAGATTCACTAATTTCTTGGGCATGTTCAAGTCAAGAAAAAGTTATCCAGAAACGAGACAAAAAAAAAAAAAAAAAGAGTTATTTAGAGTTGTGGAATAATATATAGCTGAAAGATAAAAAATACAAATCAAAGTCTAAGACCCTAATCATTTACTACTTGTAAAAGAAAGGAATACAGTCCTGCCATGAAGACAAGTCGTTGCTCCATTCTCCTTGGAGCAACAGGAATTAGGAAACAGACAAGCTAAACAGGGCTGCCACCTCCCTATCAAAACCTGTCAAGCCAAAATACTATTACTTTTGGGATGTCAGTGTCTTACAAAACTACTTAGCATTAATTGACAACTTCTCCTGCAGCATAAGAGATTTAATTGCAAAGTTAGCACAACCCATAGTTTGAAGCAGCAGAGCCCGCGTCAAACGTGGCAGCTTTAAAAATTATTTAGCCTTGGTGAAGGCAAAATTCAGAGGACAAAAAGTTCTTCTTGTCAGGGATGACTATACACAAGCTTGATTGAAAGGCTGTCTTGGTCTCTGTTGTCACCAATAAACATGACCCACATTTTGCCACTGCTGTGTTGGGAAATATATTGAGGATACTGCAGAGAAGGTGCTTTTGGTTATGACTAACAATTTGTAAGGACGTTCAAGTACTGCATTAAATCTCACATGTTAAAATAGTTTCTGCTTCAAAATACAGGACAAAGTTTGCTGATGGAACAGAGAAAAAAGACAACAGATTTTTGGCATATGTGATTAGATGCTTGTCAGCGAGACTGTTCTCTGAGATATTCATAGTCTGGTTGAAACCTTGCTGTTGCCTCCATAGTGTGAAGCTGCAATTGTATTGATATCTCTTTCACTATAAAGATGTTTCACTGTTCAGTGCTTATGAGAATTGAATGTATCCCAGTGGGCAAAGTGACTGATTTTTCTAATTCATCAAATTAAAACTTTTTCATTTCATCTTTTTCTCAACACTTATGTTCAACAACTTTGGGTAACCTCAGATTTTGGAACTACTTTAATCTTTAAGTCATTACATAATGGGTCAAACAAGAGCTGAAGGGAGCTATGCAATATTAAGAAATCGTGTGTAATAGTTAAATTCACTTTTAAAATACTTTATGTAATTTATCCTTCTGAGATTTCTGAGAAAAACCGTATCATGACACATTTAGAGGCTTGCCAGTGTAATTTACCAGAAATAAAGATGTATATGAAAGTACAATGATTTTATTACAAGCAATTTATTAAGAAAAGACTAGACAGTAAATAAAGTAGGGCACATGCCTGTGAGCTCAAATAATCAGACATATGAACAAATAGTTATCTATTTGCAAACCAATATTTATTAGCAGTTCAGACAGAATTATGATTAAATGTAAAACAGCCCTAATATAGGAATGTGTGATTGTTCCGGGGGATCTCTTTTTGTCAGACATGACCATATTAAGCAACTTATTCTTGAGACTACCACCTTTGTTAAAAGAATGTTATGTATAATCTTTATACAGAGCTAGTAATGTCCAAGAGATAATGAGATTAACATAAAAAATACATAACAGATGGTTTTGAAGTATAAGTAATTTCAATACGGCTTTTTAAAAATCAACCCCCCTAAAATAGGTCCATTGAAAGTATGGGATCCTTAGCTAGCAAATTAAAGCCAGCCCATGAAATGATAGGCTTGTTTTCTGTAATTACTTTTCACAGACCTTTTGGAAATAGTTTGTGGAGAAACCCCAGGGTTTTGTGCACCACAGATTACAAACCACTGAATTAAGCAGCCAGGACTGGTGGTGGAAAGTTAGCTAGTGGGCTAAATAGGAACAAAGGAGTAATAGTCTCTAAATACATGGAACACCCAGAGCCAGAGATTTATATAGCTCACACTTGGTTAGGTCTGTGATGTAAGTAAAGAGCACTGGATTCATTTAGAATGATGAAGGTCATTTTACTTGTTACCAGAGTTTACAGTGGAGATGCAAGTAATCAAGGAAAAAATTATACTGTATTATAACCCATAACAATTTTATGATGAAAGAAAAGGACACAAAAGAAGTGTAAAGCTGGAGGTGATGGGATTTTGAGGTTACCTTGTGAAAAAGAGGTCACTAGCACTTGAAACTAAAAGAGAAAACACAATGAAACTTGTGTCTGAAACTGATATTTGAAAGGCCATGCTCTACAGGCTTTAAGATCCACAGCTATAAAGACTGAGGGACATTTTAGGAATTCTACATAGGTGATTCTAAAAATAATGCCTCCTATTGGTTTCCATGTAAGCTACAACAGATACAAGAAGTGCAATAATGCTATTTGATAGAGCAAATTCTCAGCTACAAAATGCTATTTTTCAACACAGTCACCATCATTACCAGATTCACGCAGATGAGATTATTGGAATGCTCTTCATTTCATGATATGACAGCTGTGCATGGACATCCAGAACATGGCTTATCTTTCATGTCAATGTCATCACTGCTGAAACATGCCACCCACCGTTTCACTGCGCTCACACTGTCTCACTCCAATTTACAGGAGGGAGAGGAGGTTCTTTGAAATATGTATTCCCAGCGTGAGATTAAGAAATAACAGTTCAAATGTTTATTACAGTTTATTACAAATGTTAATAAGGGAGATGAAGAAAGGAGACAACGGACATTATTATGGATTGGGGTGATGGGGAAGGGAAGGCGAGCGATAGAAAAGATAGGAAGAAGCAAGAATTGCGTAAAGCGGGGATAGTCACCACCAGGATCCGGCAGTAGTCCCGTTGCACGACGTTCCGATGGTCCGAAGCCAAAGGGCAGGAGCAGTGAGGCCAGTCTTGGGCAACGAGAGGGTGCAGGTACCGGGTGGGTCTAGGAAGAAGCCGCAGAGTAAGCCCAGGAGGAAGCAGCAGATCTCAGGTAGCAGGCCCAGGGAAGTCCGTCAGCATGCAGGCCTTCTGTAGTGAGGGATCCGACAGCAGAAACCGCAGAGACCATCAGCATGCAGGCCTTTTGTAGTGAGGGATCTGATGGCAGACACCCTGAGTCCATCAGCATGTAGGCTTTTCTTAGTGAGGGATCTGATGGCAGAAACCTATCCTCATGGTTCTTGGACCCTCTTTTATCCTCCTTTTTTCCTGCCTACGTGACATCCCTGGGTGCTTGAGCAAGAGTCATGTGCGTACCTCCTGAGACGGCCATCTTCCTTGAGATAAGTCCATACAAAAGACCGTTTCCCGGCCATTATCGGCAGCTTATCCCTCTCGTTGCCCCTGGCCTTGTCCATCTGTGCTCCTCAAATTTCACAACCCTTTGCCAGGACCTGTCCATCAGTGTCCTCCAGGCAGAAGATTTCTCTACCTTTGCCCAGGACTTGCCTGGACTTGTTCCTCAGCAAACTTTGAGTCAGTGATATAAAAGAATAATCTCTTACACACACCCACTGTTTAGTCTCCATAAATATTCAGGAAACATCAATGAATGTCAATGGGTGCAAATTTTTTCCATATGGAGGAATTCAGTTCCATACCTTTGCTCCATACTCACTTCCATGTCTGACACCATTCTGTCAGACTGCCCCTCTGCTGCCATCTGCTGCACAGTAATAATATGTAATGGAATATTTGAGGGAAAGTTCAGCCTCCACTGCCATACCGCCAAAATCCACATCTGACCTCATGGGCCAACATAATCAAGTAGGATTCACTACATTTGAAGCAGTCCTCACAGACAAGATGAACTGAGTAATTAGGAAGATCTGTTATCAAATAGGATTGCATTTTACCTGTTTTTGTTGTAACCATTTACTGTATCAAAAGTCTAACCTACATCTCACTAAATAAATATATATTTTTTTTAGTTTTAGCTTTACTGTTCTGTAAGGCAAGATGCATGAGAATGAGAATAAACTGTCTAGAGAGGCAATAAATACAAGCAACACTGTGCCGATACTGTACCGAGGAGGTCCAGATTCTGAAATACTGTGAATCATTCAGCTGCTAATAGTGCTGGTGTTAAATACTACTACTGTAGAAAGGGGCCTCAAGAAAGACAGAACAGGACTCTTTATCAGAGAGTTTAATGATAAGACAAGGGGAAATGGGTTTAAACTAAAAGAGTGTAGATTTAGTTTAGATATGATGAAGATGTTATTTACTGTGAGGGTAGTGAGACACTGGAACAGGCTGCCCAGAAAAGCTGTGGATGGTATTCCTCGGAGTTCAAAGCCAGGTTAGACGGGGACTTGAGAAATCTCTTCTAGTGGAAGGTGTCCCTGCCCATGACTGTGGAGTTTGATCTAGATGGTCATTAAGATCCCTTCCAGCCCAAATCATTCAGTGATTCTATGATGATTCTAAGATGTTGATTTTGAAGAAGGATCCATCAACCCTGGTGCCAAGTACTGTGGTGCAGACAGTGGAGAGACCATGCAGTACAAATCATACTCCAAACCACGATGGTATTTACAGTCTAGTCCCACTAGACTGGCTCCACATGCCAGCAAAATCCTCAGACAACCCTTGCAGCTGATATCTTACCCTAGTTAGGGTTAGGTAACCCATTTCCAGGTCCTGAGAGATTTCATCTCTTTACTCCATTTCAGCTAAAGCAGATTTGCTTTGTCCATGGTCATTGCCCTAGCTAAAAGGATATGTCATTTAATCCATCCACCCAGTAAGCTGTATGCAAGGCAAATCTCATGAATAGTTTAAAGCAATTTGACCAGCAATTTGAAAGGTGACTCAAACTTGAGTCGTTCTTCACACTGACGAATTCTGCTGTACGACTTAGCTCCTAGAGATGTTAAGTATTTATTTTTCCGCATGTCTGTTGTGTGCAATTCTGAGGCTGATTGTTTGAATCATCAGTGAAGACACCTAAAATATAAACACTAATTTTACAGTTTCTAAGCAAGTTTAACTGCCATTTTTTTCCCGCTTAGAACACATTATTCAGAAATATCTATCCATACCTATAAAGATTACACTTTTTAAATGAAGATTCTACAACAATGCAAAGACCAGAAAATATTGCTAAAATGAGGTAATCCATAGTATGTAATGTAAATGATAGCAGTACAATAATGGTAGAGCAGTGAGGAGCAGCACAAAGAGATTGAATGGTTAAATCTTGAGGGGATATTTAATAGCTAGAAATATGATAGAATACTATTTTCCATGATTACATATATAGTTAAACTTTATGTACTTGTTTCACTTACAATATCTTAAGCTAGTGAAAGAGAATCTGCTGCCAGACCATAACAGATTGTTCCCACAGGACATCTGCTTCGTGTGTTTAATTTCTTTAAAAAAAGTAGGCAATACTTTGTAGCTATAAAAGTATGAAAGCAGAACATTTTATTTCATATTAAGTTAAAATTAAGTAGTTGTATCACATTTTTTTTTCTTTTATTCCTGATAATATTTAACATTGATACAATTATGATGCATCAGCAGGGAAAACACTAAAATATTTTGGAGACAGATACAGAGCACCTTCTTTGGAATTTTAACTGACATGAGGTAAATGTACTTACATCAAAGAAAAGAGTCTAGAAAAACCATATGTCAGATTCACAAGGGACTTTCTAGGCAAATTTAATTCCAGCCAGACCTATGATCTTGACTGTAAAAAAAAAGTAAATTATAAAGCAGAACCATCTGTATGATCCACTGAGAGATGTTCATACAAGGACTGATGTGGGATTACCCATGTTTGAGCTGGACATATCTTGTCTGTATGTTCCAGGATCACCAGTGCTGAGAGTTCTTGGAGTGAATGTAGCACCAGCAGCAAGGACTAACACCTAGTTAGTCACCCCACACTCTTTGTGAACAAGGAACAGCAGAGCCTGAGTACAAGACCATTTTCAAGATTTGATTTATCTCATCCTAATGTAAACATTTCAAATAGGTCAGAATAATCTCTCCCTAAAAAATATGTTTCTCTTCATTGACTTTAAAGGGAGCTTAGACACCTTGGTCAGATGTAGATGTTTGTTTTATACATATATAAAGTTAAATTAACTTAATTCTAGGTTGATTTGTAAGCCTTTCAAACTCTGTCACACAACGGTGAAAACTGGAAGCAAGCCGTGTTATCAAAGAAGGCCTAGTAAACAGTGGGAGTATTACATCCTTGTAAATTCATATAGAAGAAACTGTTGGAGCTCTCCACTAATAAAACAGAGTACTGTAAGGTGGGAAGATACCTGGGATACCGAGACTCAGTGCTCTAATTGATAAAAAAAAGTTTTAAATGTCTCTCTCTCTCTCCCCCAAGAACAGTGGTCTGTTTTATCAGACTTCAATTTACCTTGGAGAAGTCTCCCTCCATCTTCCCGGAATGTTAGCTCACTGAAGGCAAAAGGACAAGAATTCTGATGCCACAGAAGAGCATCCTGCACAAAGCAGAATGATCCATAAGTCAGTGGCTAGTACAATCTGTTGGAAAGAGAAGCACAGCCTTCTGGTGCCTTGCAGGAAGATAAATTGGTAAAAAATATAGGAAGTGGAGCTTGGCACCAAGATTTCTGTCTACAGATCTTGGGACATAACTTCTAGGCTTCTGGTCAAACTTCCTTTTCCTTCCTGATTTTTTTCTCAGCTTTCACTTTTGTCTCATGGCTAGCAGTGTTTGAAGGTTTCTACTCCATGGTGACTGAAAGAACAGACTTAGAGCAGAACTGATGAGAGAAATATAATTACTATTCTTACATCAGCCATCATGGCAGATGAAACAAGGGGGCAAACCTCAAAAGAATAGGGTAAGAATCAATAAAAGATCCATTAATGAAAAGGCAGGTCAACGTTTTTTTTTTTTGTTGTTGTTGTTGTTGTTTTGTTTTTTTCCTTTAAATGAGACTAACATATAAATTCAAATAGACTTGCAGCCACACCGATGCTTTCAGAAGAGAGAGACATTTTTACAGTCAGCAATTACGTATTTCAGGCTGCTGACATTCCTGTTGGGTTCTGGAGAGGTATGAAAATACCATTCCTGCTATTTTCTCATACACATTGGCTAGTGAGGCAGTGCTGATTTATAATGCTGTCAAGGACATCTTCAGATCTTAATCAATGATTTTTTTTTTTTTTTTTAATTTAGGTCCATATTTCATTTTCATAATCCTTTTCCATTTTTATACAAAATTATCAGCCAGACTCCTACCTAAGCCCTTTGGGAGCTTTAACTTTTTTGGATAAAACTGCATGTCCCCAGTGACTGGGATACTCCATGATTATACTACTTAGGTAGGCAAGTACATCATGTGACTTACAGAAATAAGAGCAGGAATCTATGTCCACAATATGGCCACCACTCTATGACTGAGCCTCTCATATATTTGTTCTCAGTGCACCAGAATGAACTCCAAATAGTCCAAAATCAATGTATTTTCTTTACTGAGGCTGAAAATTTGCTCCTGAGTGACTCAGTTAATAAAAAAAAGTTCAAAAGATACAGTTTAAGACTTAGAATTAATTATCTTACCGTTAACTCTTCTAATAGTTCTTTTATTTAGTACGATTATAGAAACCTGGTGTTTGAAGAAAACACATTCCTGGAAAGCTATGTTGTTTGTTTTACGTGCCAAGAAGTTAAAAAGTAAATTACTAGTCTCGCTGTTTTGTTCTTCTGGTTAGTCATGAGAGTTGTGTTCTAAACTGATACCAATTTGAATATCATATTATAGAAGCGTAATCTTTCAGGACTTAAACATCACCTTACCTGTTTGTACCTTGAAAAGCTGAAAGCTTTTTTTTTTTTTTTTGTCAAGTTATCATACAAGAAGCTATGATATGATGACACCTCTCATTGTTTCCTGAGCTGCTGATTTCCAGAATATAGTTTTCTACAGTTTAGGTGTGACCTAGATGCATAATTTTGCATTTAACTTGGATGGGTTCAGCTTGCCAAGCAATCCAAATTTTTCTTCATAAGTTCCTGGTCTTCATAATTATGTACCACTCTGTCAATCTCCATGTCAGCAAAGTAATGTATCAAAAAATGTTTTGATATTTACTAAGGTATATGAAAATGTTGAATAACTTCTTCTAACTCCTAGATCTTACCAGTTATATTTGAAAACGCTATTTGATAAAGGTCTCTGACTGGAAAAAAAAAAAAAAAGAAAAACACACACACACATTTTTGAGAGTGATATCAGTCTGTTCTTAATGTACTGTTTGCTTATTAATTTTGCAATATATGTGGAAATTAGAAAACATTGACCAAGTATTTTTGACATATGGGCAACCACAGATCTTCCTGAGGTTAAAGAATATTCTTAATATTTCCATAGAGGGAAACATGAGGAAGCAATTTAACATCTTCTTCCTGATAATTAATGAAAAAGTAGAAGTTATCACCCCCTGATTTCACTGAATAAAAATTTAAAGTAATGTAACTGATTTGCATATAGCTCTGCATATATAAGAGAAAAAGTCAGAAAGGAAGCCAAAGCCAAGAGAAAATTAAAACAAGAAAAAATACTGTCATCATGAGAAAAATGAAACAGATAGAGCTTTTTGACTGATGTGCTGTCTGCAAAGCTGGCATAGAACTGTGAGAAAGGAAATGCTCTCTTGTTGTTTAATTGTACTGTGTTTGGAATAATAGAACTTCTGTGTACACTGTTTGTAAATCGTAATGATTTCAGTTAGAAAAATATTTAACTCCTATAGCATCAGGGAGGCCAGAGTTTCTTAGATGAGGGCTGAGATCACCTCAGCCTGTTGCTACATGGAAGCAGGGTAACCAAGTGTCAGAAAGATTAATCCCAGTATGAAATATCAACACATTTCTGAGAAAGCATAAAGTAAGAGGGATGGATGACAGATCTTCAAAGCATGTTTCTCTCAAAGACTTGTGGCTCCTAAACTCTTTGGAGAATAAAGTCACCGTGATTAAGAAATTCTTTTGCCCAAGCTTGTGTTTTTACTCTTCTAGCATATCAGCCCTAAAGGTGAGAAACTGGAAGTACAGGTTTTGTGGGGTTTTTGTCATGATTTTTGACAATTTTATTACCTACATGTAGCATTAAAACAGTATTTTTTACCATGCTAATATTCTTATCCTGTCTTATTTTCCCCACATAAAATTATGCATTTTGTCACTGTTATTTTATATTATTTATCAACTATTATCCTATTTTCCCCCAGCTAGTCAAAATTAACCAAACTTATTCTTTATTCACGGGACGAATACATGATTTTAGTCTTGTAATAAATTATGTTCTTACATTATAAAAATTTAATTTTAAAATCTCTGTTTAATTCATTTTTTTTCTGTTTCTATGCTGTGTTCCAAGTCAGCTGTGCTTATACTCAATTTACAGAAAATAGTTCTTTCAAAAACTAAGCATAGATATAGCTGATTGACCAGCTGTCATTGCATAGTTACATATATGTAAAAAAGCTTACATATAATAAGAAATAAAAAAGCGTCAGTAAAAATAAGAAGTTAATAAACCTGGCCAGTCATTAACTCATTTTTACTCATTATACTCATTTCTAAACTAAAATTAACTTTTCCTGGGTATCACAGTGTCAGTGTATTTTGTTACAGTCATTCAGATGTTCTCTGTATGTTTAGCAACTGAAAGGAGATCTTGTGATCTGGTTTTGTGTTATTGGTGTTTTTTTTCTTTCCATGTTTTTTGTAACTCTCATTAAATTTGTTCCAGGTTTCTTCTTACTCCAAGGTACAAGTCTGCTCCGTATTTCCAACCTGTATTTATACCCGTTTTCCTTAACTTCACATTTTTCCATGGTGGGGCTTATTCTCTTTGTGTTTTTGATAGAATACATAGTCAGTTCTAGCAAAGAGCTCTTTTCTGCACAATGGTTAATTTATTTTTCTTAAATAGAAGCAAAATATGTCACATGTGTAAAACTGTATTAATAATCTTCCATATCTACTAGAAATACAGTCATTGATACACATTCATGTATTGTTTCCCAGTTATGAAATAGCATCACATAGGTGTCTCACAGTTATGTCCTAATAAGACTGTGAATACATAATTCTGTCACTTCGACTTTTATCATATTTAGTTGTTAAGCTCTTATTATTAATAAATTTGAACTACTGGATTTTGTTGATTTTCACAGAATCACGTGGTAGAAGGCATCTCTGGGAATCACCTAGTCCAATCACCTTGCTTATAGCATCACCACCAATAGCAGGTTTCCAAGGACCATGCCCTTGGACCATTTGAGGTTGAAATATCTCTGGAATGGAGACTCCATAACCTACCTGCGCAACCTGTTCCAGTGTTTGAATTTGTTTCATACACACCTCCCAAACTGAAACTCGCAATGATGACATGCTCATTTGATCTGCATTTGCTTTATGGATGCCTTCCTATTCCATTCTCAATCTTAATCACCCATATGGAAGATAAGAAGTCCCCTCTCCTTCCTTTGAGGAGCTATATACTGTCTGAAATAAATTCTCTACGTGGCTCTGATGTAGCCCAAGATTCTCAAAAATTACCTTCAATTCCTCTCTAGATAAACAAACTCCAATATCTTTTGCTATTTCCTTTCCACAGTACCAGAAGACTGGCTGCAAAGACCGATTACATTTTCTCTTTCTTTATCTCTCCTCTTGGACCTGATTGCATTGCATACTTCTGTCTGTAGCGTAACTGATTTCAGTGTATATGTATACATAGAGACTTGCCAGACCACCTCATAATCCAGCCCAATATTGCAGTTACAATGGATCTTATGACCACATCGTGTACATTTGCAAACATTATAGATATTTACATAAAATCAGTGAGAGGTTGATAAAATATTTCCTCTTCCACAAAATTTGACAGTGCAAAGATATCAAAAGCATAATTTAGAGCACCTGTTCTATAAATGATAACATACAATAAACAAAAGTTCAGTAATACAGAGTCTAATGGAAAACTTTATTTAATTCATTTCCGGGGTTATGTTGGAGCAGAATTAATTCAGCGTAAAATCTGCCATACAGAAACAGAGAAAAAAATGACAAATGGAATCATTTTAAATCAACACAGTTGTACTTCTGTTTGGACTTTAAAGTTTGCTCTTCAGGTTGTTTACTATGTGTTATGGAGAATTTGTTATTCCAGCCTATTTAAATTCAAGTTTTCTGAGTATCCTGCCACTGAGTTCCACAAACTCCACAAATCCGTTAAAATCTACTCAAAATGGATGCTCAATGAAACGTTATTAGTATTTTATTTACTAGCATTCTAGGAGTTGAAAAAGCTAAATGAATGAAAAAAATTGTAGAAATGAATTTGATAATTAGAGAAAAGATTCATTAGCGACATAATTACTGTCAGAAGCCTGATCTGTGATTGGCCAGTTTTTGAAAATGACAGAAGAACAAATAATATATGAAAAATTCTTTCAATAAAAATAAGGGAAATTAAGAAATAAGGCCAAACCAAAACCAGACAAATTTGTGTTAGGATAAGTCTAATGTAGGAAAGAATATTTAAATATATAAAAGCATAAAACTATTATGTTTTTAGATGGTATATTTGAATTTAATAACACGTAGTATTAAATTTCTGCGAATGACGGTAGAAGCTAAAAACCAGCCAACCAACAACAGCAACAAGAAGTCAAACTCCTCAGTACTACACCAGAAGAAATAAAGTGCTTCATTCTGAAGACTGTACAAATTTCTAGGAATTCATGCAACTGTGAATTCCCTGCATGGAGTGAGATGGTTAACACAACATGTAGGGAACAAGAAGTGTGTGAAAGATTTTTGTAATGCTAAAGCAACTACATTATAATATCCTATCGCAGTTTGAAACAGCATAATCCTCCCTTATAATAGCTAGAATTTTTTAGATTTATAGTCCACTCAAACCTGTTTGCCTGGCCTAAGCACTAAGCAAAGCTTGGAACACACAGTTCCTGGGAAGGAACATAAGACTCTGTTGCGACAGAACATTTCTACAGCAAGTTAGATAGAAGCTTACATGCCTTTCTGGCTATTTCTTCAATCTGAACCTAAATGTTGCAACAGATACCTAAATCCTGGCTAAGACCACAACTTTTGTGCACAGTTAAGACTCTTCTTTTTTATTCTGATTTTCCTCCATTATGTAGGTATATGCTTAAGACTGATTGTTTCAGCTCCCAGCTCCAGTTTGGACGTCAAAATTTCCATTGATTTCCAAGGAAAGCGAAGTATCTAGAGAGGAGTTTTCCTTCTCATTCTTTGTTGAATGAATAAATTTCCAGATAAAGAAGGTGGAGTTTTTATGTAAAATACAGAAGCATTCTTGAAGGCAGAGCTCAGAACTCCTTTTTCACCTGTGGTGCTCACCACTAAACTAAATTATCAATACATTTTGGACATGTAAGAGGAAAAAGTATCACTTTTTGAGCACAACTGCAAATCAAACTGTTTTACAACAAAGAAGCTACTTCTTCTTTCACTTTGTTTTTTGCTTCATGTTTCATGGGAGAAGAATATTTCCTGGAAACTGTGGTAATGCCTTGGAGTCTCTTTCTATTGTATCAAAAAGAACTCTGGATGTTTTAGGAATGAAGCAGAAGTTCATGATGAGTCATGTGTTCTCTAAGACTTTTGTCCATGTGAAGTATCTGAAATTCATTAGTAGAAGGGGAAATGTGGCAATAATGACTGCGTCTGTCCTCCTGTATGTAATGTTTGCAGAACATATGTTATAGTACTACTTTAAAAGAACAAATTGCAGTACGCTGTGAATGTGTGCTTATGTTTTTAACGGAGAAGTAAATTTTCATAAGAAATTACTACACAGCAGTAAGGTACAATAAATCATGAGAGTTTCTTCTCCAGTCAGGAAAGTTGGGATTCATACGATTTTATTTTAATATGAACAGTCATTCCAGTATCACTTGTACTTAACAGTGAAAATTTCTTCACCTTTAGGGCAATATTAATCTGCACTACATTAAAAAAGGGATATTTAATCAATGCAATCCTGCTGCCAGCACACACTCTTCACAGACCTAAAAAAAAAAAAAAAAAAAAAAAAAAAAAGAGAGAGAGAGAGAAGGAAAAAAAGGGAAGAAAAAAAAAAGGAGATAATAGAAATGTTTGTACAGGTGCCTTGACGACAGCAAAAAGCTATCATAACTTTTGTTGAAAGCAATCCTCATTACAAACATGAAGGAAGAATGGGTCAATGTTGAGGAAACTCCGACATTTTCCTATGCTTTCAATTCATAACGTTATTCTCAAAATGAAAAGTGACAGATATTCATGACTGTATATGTGAGTGCTGGTATGACTTACAGAAGAAGAAAAAACAGTGTTCTCAGTGCTATAGTTTAAAAGTAATTATTTCTTAGAAGACATACAGAAAATGAATGTGTTCTTTATTTTATAGTAAAACCAACTGAATGCTACCTGGTTGCAGGACACTAATTCCAAAACATGCTTTCTTTTCTACTTACGATATGACTCTCGTATCACTTACCTGAGAGGAACAGAGAGGAAAATTAAACTCCGGTTGACTACTTGCTCCGTTTGGGTTAGGTAAAGCAAAATGTTTTGCCATGCCATGCATGAAATATTTGATCTTTTCAGTGAAGACTACAGCTAGTTATTATTATACACACAATTTCAAAGCTTTCTCACAGCCAGTCCTGCACTTGTTCTGGTCTTGTGATACTACTGTAACTGTGGTGAGATTGCAGTGAATCTAATTTGGAAAAACTTTGTAAGTTAACAGTGGTCTCTGTCTGTCTGTGTCAGAAGAACTATGTTTAATATTTTTTTGCTTTTAAACATTACCTAAATGCTCTAAATCCACATTAAATTATTACAGACAATAGATAAACATACCCTACCCCAAGGAACTTACAACACAGAGGACAAACACAGGCAAATACTGATACAGATTAGATAAGGATTACTTCTTTCTTTTGGCCATTCATCTATGTGGTTGAAGAACTCATAAACTGTGAGTTTTAAATTAAATTTATGTTCCAGGTTGCTTACACTGTCATTTTTCTTCTTCTCCATTACTCATTTGTTGTAAATGCTATGATGACATTCCCAGAATTGCCAAGGAATTATCTTTGAAGTAATATTTTATGACCCTTTCTTCAGTCCTCAAAAACAAGCGCAAGAGAGATATAATCAAACTCATAAAAATACCTTAATTGTGCATTCATTTAAATGACCTTTGAGATCTTCAAAATGAGGTTCAGGTGTTCACATACTATTGGATTTGCTTACAATACACACCATGAAAAGCTTGATGGGTGTATGTTGTGGACTTTATTTTAAAGTACTTCTCCCAGAAGTAGGCATTTGTTTAACAAAATGCAAATGACTTGGTGTTAGAATGAGGTATAGAATAGAATAGAAAAGATTTTTGTTGTATAAAGGACACTCAATTTTAATTAAAACATTTCTTTTCTGAAAAGAAGTGCAAAGAAGTATTTTTAAAGGACAATATTTTCTATAATAATCAAAGGAAAAACAAACAAAAAAATGAAGAAGTTATATTAAATACAATGTTTTTTTGAGTCAATTATTGATTCCTTCATTTTCTTGATCCTTTTTTTTCCTCTTTGCACAAGTGTTTGGGCTGAATGGATTGGCTGAAATTCCCTTGGAATAAAAAAAATTCCCCAAAACAAAGGAACAAAATAAAAGAACATTGACAATATTTTGTTAATGCAAAGAATTGTCCCTGTGTCATATTTTGCAGTGTTAGTTTCCTAGAACTTATTCAGGAGAACGGAGGCCTTATCCAGTCAGTACAGCTGATAAATATGTATCAGACTGCATGCATTCTAAGCAATATATCTTTTTGTTTCTCTGAGTTATATATGAGAGAAAATTGTCCTCCTCTATGTATTAAAATCATGACATACTTGGACTTGCATTGCTCATCCAAGCATCCTGTAATTCAAACCTTGCAAGATTGCCATTGCTCTGAGACTAACCACAAACATCCTACACACCTCGATAGCTGCTGTTTTACGTGATGTCAAGATTTTTAGGAAGGATTTGTCTAACATTAATGATGTAACATTGCTGAAAGGACCGACAGAACGGAGTTGAGGAGATTGTGTAATCACACACAGCATTACTGACTTTATTCACAGAACATAAGCAGCCCTGTGAGCATCCCAGCAGGTGAAGAAGCCTCATTTTTCTCCTCAGCCATGTTTCAGAGTTCAAATGCAGGCCTTCACTGGAGTATTATTGGCAAAAAATACTGATATGATATCAGTATGTGTTGCTTGAACCTACACTAGTAGTCGAAGATGTATGGTTACCATGCTAAGTAAAAGAGGTCAGGGACAAAAACTAATTTAGACATAATTTATGTATTTGTTCTGTGTCTTCACTGTTTAACTATTAGCTTTCTTTCTCTCCTCTGGTCTTCTCCAGCTAGCTCTCTTCAAAGCAATAACTAAGCAGAGACTGCTTAGATATTTTAAATCAGGGATTTCTCCCAAAAGGCAGTCCAGAATAAGTCATGCACAGCTCTCTTCAGACACAGATGTTCTTGAGCTTTACCCCTGAAAAACTTGCACCTCAGCAACCTCCTGATCCCTCATGCCATGTCCCACAACAGCCTACACTGTTTCTTCAGATTACTGCTGTGGAGATTCCAGTCTTTTTGCTGAACTTCAGCAATGCCCTTGCACTATTTCAAGATGTACTCTTTAGTGTCACACCAATAGAAACAACATAGCGCTATATTGTATGGGCACTATACATTTCCTCATCCCAAGTACTATAGTTACAATATCCCTCACTCCATTTGGCTTCAGGAATGGGTATTGGCCCCTTATATTTTTTTAATTCAGAAGTTTTTATCTAACCCCACTGTTCTATAAACTAAGCACTTGAGTTTTGAACTTTGTTGATAAAGTATACTGTAAACTAGCACAAAAGAAGTAGGAAAAAGTCTCAGACTCATCTGACTTTTTGTATACAGGACGCAGAGAAAGGCAAAATCACAGAAAAGCTTGAAGACAGTAAGACTGGCATTGCCTTAGGCTTTATGCCCAAGAGATGGTCTGTACTAGTAAGCAGAAAAAGCACTCAGAAGGTCTACAGCATTATTACATTTCCATTTTTATAGTTGATTCTCGTATTAATTTTTTCCTTTCCTTCTAATTTGAAAGAAAAATAAGAGGGCAAACTACTCTGTAACATTATATATCTATTTCCATCTAATAGAGGCATTCCACTGTATCTTTATGCTGTTGTAGAGTAATAAGTGTACCATCTCTGAGAATTGTGAAATTACCACTTCAAAAAAATGCAACAGTACTGCCATAAAAGTTTGTAAGAATAATAGTTCACTCTGGAAGGAAGGTCAGTGGCTTTTGTCTTCAATACAGTGATCTCTCTATATATCTTAATTCATATATAAAACTTTGGCAGTTGATATATCAATCAGGCATTACTCAGTGTTTTTCAAGCCGTCAGAGAAGTAGTCTTACTGCATTCCTGAATTAAGAATTTGAAGTCATAAGGGTGGGAACAAGCAAGGAAAAACACATTTAGAACTATAATGAGAGTAAAAGAGCGCTTTAAGAAAATTATAAATAAGTGTAATTTACTGGAAAAAAAAATAAATAGCAAAAATATGTAGCAAAAATGCAGATTGTAAAAACCCAGCAATTAGGAGATTACTGCTAAACACAAAAGATTGCTTTTAGCTCTTGCTGACAAAAGATAATAAAATTGAAATTGTGATTAGAAAATGGGGAATTTCCAGACTGACATTATTGGCTTTTCTAGGTGGAATTACACTTGTAATTTACCTATTGAAAGTAGCTAGTCAATAACAGCATTCAGTATTCCATAACCACAAGAAATTTGAAAAAAAAAAAAAACAAAACAAAACCAAAAACAAACATCTCTCCAGATGGGAGAGAATAATTTTGGCACAATAGGTGCTGGACTATAAACTCATAGTTTGCACAAGTAAATGAATAGTACATTCCTTCTTTACCCTAGAGAGACAATTCTGGTTATATAGGTATGACATCTATACCATTAAAGTCACTCACAGACATACTTAAGCAAGTTTTAAATTGACTAGCTTGTGTATGATTAGTGTATTGCTGCAGCACAGAGCTTAGCACTGGCTACTAAACCTGACCAGGAGCCAGCCTAAGTATGTGGATTTCTAGCCCATAGCCAAGGACTGCAGTGTAGAGAGCTGCAAGACAAAGAAGGGAGGAACTATAAATTCTGTTTTACAGGTGGACATTTTAGAATGCACATAACAATCTAAAGATACAATTAGGTAATTCAGTGAGACAGATACTGAGACTTTCATAGGTGTCTACATACCTAACTTATATTTTGTAACATTTCTTAGAATTATAATATATATACTCATCTGTATTGTGATAGTTTTAGAAATTTGGTGTAGAAAGTTTAAAGATATGCTTCTATTAAATTCTCTAAATTAAAGAGTACCTGGAAATGTTCCTACATGCTGTTTCTGACAAGATTTTGGCTAACTTAGTTGGTACACTACAAACAATTGTGGTTACAGTTTGGACATTATGTAATTAGAGACCTGGACATACTGGACAGAGTGTGGTGGAGAGCAACCAAGATCTTCAAAGGAGCGGAGTGCTTCTTCTGTGAGGAGAGACAGAGAGAGCAGACCCTGTTCAGACTGAAGAGGAGGAGGCTCAGGTGAGATTTTGTCCATACATATTAATACCTGAGGGGAGGATGCAAAGAAGATGGAGCCAAGCTCTTCTCAGTGATGCCCAAGGACAGGACAAGAAGAAATGGTCACAATCTTGAATACAAGAGGTTCAATTTAAGCATCAGGAGGTACTTTGCTGTGTGGACTATAGAGCACTGGAGTAGGTTGCCCAGAGATGTTGTGGAGTCTCCTCCTTGGAGATGTTCAAAAGCCAGCAGGACATGATCTTGAGAACCCTGCACTGGATGGCACTTCTTAAACAGGAGGATTGGACCAGATGACCTCCAGAGGTCCCTTCTGACTTCAGCTGTTCTGTGATTCTGTAGCTGTAGGGACCATTCCCAAAGGATGGCATGTTGGGAGAAACAAAATAAAAATAAAAATAAAAATCTTATTAGTATAGAGGTATAGATATGGGTATTCCATCCAGAGGGCGATAGTTCCCAGGGATGTCCCAGGTCACCCTTAATTTATTTAGATGGCCATAACCTAGATTAATTTTTGCAAAGAATCACCTATGAAATCTGTGGCAGAGCCTGTAATTCCATTATATCTTAGAATGGCAAACTCAAAGTAAAAGATAATGCACTGAAAAATACTACCATTAGGATAAGAAAATATAAGCAGTACTGCAGAAGACATGCAAAGAAAGATCTTGTGATCAGTGAAGATGTTACTTGAAGAGATTTCAAAATAACATTTCTACGGAGGTATTTATTGCAGGCAAGGATAGCACAGTGAGACCAGACAATGTTGGAATCCATTTATTTAAGTGCCTACAGTTATCATTTCAAGGCAAATGAAGCAATAATAAATACAGAACATTTGAAAGGAGGATGATCTGTATCCAAAATGTTTTAATAAACAGTAATCACAAAAATCAATGCAAGAACATTGGAACTGTTTTCCTGTTAGTTTTCCTATTACTGATCTTCCTTTCTCTTCTTTTGCCTTCTTTTTCTAACACTTGATGAAATGATCTGTAGTTCCTATTGCTTTGGTCTTTGAACTTTTTTTCATTTTTCTTTCAAAAGCTGGGATTTAAACTTAAGAATTAATTTCCTCACTTGTGCTATCAGCACAACCAGTCTGTACACCTGGTGAGCAGTATATTTCTTCATCCATTTTCTTTTTTTTCAATCAATAGGTCAAAACTGCTTCTTGCTAGTTTTAGTAAGTATTGGTGTGACTGAGAAGGATGACACAAATCCTTACATGAAATGTGAGGAGAAAGTGGGTCAGTAATAAAAGACAGACACGTTTATTTTAAAAGTGCACTTTCATCCACTCATTTTTAAAACACTTGTAGGTATGAGTAAGATCAAATTCACTTACCAAAGCATGATTATTTCTTCTGGCAATAAGATATCAGCAAAATCAACATTGACCAGAAAGGACAGATTAACCACTGAAATGTGAGTACAATAAAAATATTCAGAGAAAAGACAAAGAAATAAAAATCAGATCCTAATTTAGCATATATTTTCAGACTTATATAGGAATGAGAAAGAAAAAATTGACTTCTGTGTAGAAAATAAATGTGTAGTAAAAGTATTTACAGTGATTTTTAGTCAAATATGTTTCCGGTCTTAAAGAATGAGCTGGACATCTCCAGAAGAAATTTGTTGCATTCTGAGGTAGGTACCTAAGTGAGAACGACTGAATCCGTTTCTGGGTAAATCTGCCTCTGTTAAGGGTAGAGAGTGTATAGACAACTACTGAAGTTTAATGCTTATATGTGGGTGAACCTCATTCTTCAGAACAGAGTGACAAATAATAGACTAAGCCCAGTGCAAATGTGATGTTTCCTTCATCAAATAGAGTTGAGTCATGTCAAAATGGACTGTAAAGTTGCACCTAAAAATGTTAAGTAGGAAATAATGTAAGTCTGGCCTTGAATTTAACACAACAGTGTAGCAGAAGGCATTTTTCCTGACAGCTTAATATACCCATTTTAATATTTACTAAAATGCTACTTGATTAGTGGGAGGTGTCCCTCCTGATAGCAGGAGGGTTGGAACTAGATGATCCTAAATGTCCATTCCAACCCAAACCATTCTATGATTCTACACTTCTATGAAAATGTCACGCAAGGACTAAGTGAAAATGGGAATTGTATGTACTAGGTATTACACAAAATAGTACATGGATTTTGTCCAAAGAACTTTCAATTTTAGTAATAGACAGACATAATAAGGAAGGAAAATGGAGACAATAATCATATTAATTCCCAAACTGGCTTGAAGGAGGAGATTGCTTTAACTAAAAGAAGAGAGCAGAAGTGTACAATAAGAAGACCAGAATGAGAAGAAAAGATCATAGGCAGCTATGTAGTGTTGAGGCACTGAAAACACTGAGGATGGATGAGAAGAAATGGCAATTTGGTGAATAAAAGCAATTTGTATACTTCATGATATTCTATGAGATGCCATTTTTCCTGGCTTATTGGTTAATTTGATTTATCTTCATTTTTTTTTCCTTTCTTCTCTAAGTTATGTGAATGTAGAGAAAATGCATCATCATGGAGTTGAGTATCCCCACCATACTTTTGAAACGGTTTCCTTAAAAATACATACTTTGGAAAGGAGATCTAGAGAATGATAACACAAATAGTCTCCACTGTACACAGACAAAAGTTTGAGTTCCATATGTCTTTGAAGCTGCAAAAAGTTTGACTTCCATACGTTAGTTTGTGCTCTATGTTGATATTTCAACAAATGACCTATATCACAACAGTGGTAGGCAGATCCTTACATATAAACTAACACTGTTAATGTCAAGTAGTCAAGGTTCAGTGCTGACCATCATTTCATATTATGTCATAGAAAGACTTCAAATACCATGTCCCTATGTTGCCTGTTTTCTCTGACAACCAAGTATCCAAAGCATTGTAGCATTTTGTCAGTTCAGCAGATCCAAAGCTATCCATCTCTGTTCTGTCATACACATTTAACTTCAGCGTTAGCCAGCAGTCTGCAGTTTTGGTTACTGATCAGTATCATCACAACTGTCACATAGGGAGATTTTTTTCTTTAAAAGTTGGTTAATGTAACCTTTGATTGTTTCTTTGATGAGTTTTCTATATCATGTTTGATATGTAAGTATGAGAATGTTTCCATCATGATCTTTAAGAGTTCATTTTGATTTTAAACATCCTTCTTAATTCTTTATGCATCAATATTAGAGGTTTCCAGGATGTTTGTTTGTTTTCTCCGAAGAGTCACAGATCCAAAACGCTCAGGAAGGAAATGTCAAGAAGGAAATGTCACTGAAGTATACGTATGACGATCTATTTTGATTTCAAAGTTAGGATTCCTTTTCATTTTTTATTTTATTTTATATTATTTTACTTTGCTGTGAAGATGAATGAAAACTATTTAGGAAAGTACCTAAACAAGGTTTAAATCCTATTGATCTCAGATTGTGATCTAGCAGCCTTCTGGAATAGAGTAGCAACTGTTTTATTTTGAAGTAGTTTAACCTACTGCTTATTTTATTCAGATATATCTCTTTAAAAAGCCTGTTCATCAAACTCTTTTTAAAAAATCCAAGGAAATGACTGAGTAAGACCACAAATCAACTGTATTTGTTTTAAAAAGGTGGCTCAAAATTAAGGTTCTACAGTTTAGAATTAAAAAATTACTGTACTGCGGAAGGATAGCAGTAAGAGATTATATGTAAAAGTTATGCGGCTCTGTACAAAGCTGGAAGCTGCCAAAACTAAGTTAGCGCCCACACAGCAGTTTGCTGATGTAAACTTGGGATCTGCAGACATGAAACCTTAGCACCAGAATATTCCTGATATATTCAAAAATGAAATTTCTACTTAAATAAATCTTGTGACGTAAATAAGCCTAATGACTTCTTAGTTTTTTTTCTTATCCCTGACACATTTGTTCTTTTCTTATCACTTATCATGTTTATTTTTTGACTTCATCTTATTTATTCCAAAATTATGGTCATTTAAAAACTTGCACAGTTGCATGTAATCAAAACTCCAATTGTAATTATCACCAAATGTTCCAATTAAACAAAGCTGTTTCCCATATCTGAAAGACTCTTGTGCATGTATTTGTCCATACAGACATAAACTCAATATTGAATAAACATGTATCTGTGGAATTCTAAAAATAGTAATAATAAAAAAATATATATTGAAGACTTGATTTCTTAACCTAGACTGAGGCAAAAAAGAATAATAAAAATAACTGTTTTATAGACAGATTTTTTGTTGCACCTTGTTGTCTTTTTGAAAATCACCGAATCAAAGAATCTCATGATGGCTGAGACTGGAGGAGGCCTCTAGGGTTCATCTGATTCAACATCCCTGCTCAAACAGGGCAGCCTAGAGCAAACTAATATTTCCTGATGTTCAGATAGATCCTCCCATGTTTCAGTTTGCTCGCTGCCTCTTGTGTTCTTCCACTGGGCACTGCTGAAAAGAGTCTGACTCTTTCTTTGCACTCTCCTTTCAGGAATTTATATATATTGATAAGATCCCACTTGAGCCTTCTCCATGCTGAACAGTCACAGCTTCCTCACTGGGATGTCCCTTCTTCATTTCATGGCCTTTCACTGACTCTCTCCAGTATGTCTATGTCTCTCTTGTCCTGGGGGATCCAGAACTGGACACAGTACTCCACATGTGGCTTCAGCAGTACTGAGTAGAGGGGAAGGATCACTTCAACCTATTGGCAATGCTTGCTTAATGCAACCCAAGATACAACTAGCCTCTTTTTTGGCATGTCAAGGACACTTTTCTGGCTGTTCAACTCACTGTTGACCAGGCCCTTTTCTGTGGCTGTTTTACAGCTGAGATAGCCCTCACCATGTGTTGGTTCATGGATTTCTCCTTCCTGGGAGGCAGGACTTCAGACTTCTTGTTGAATTTCATGGATTTAATGAATGGGCCTGTAAGCCCATTTCTCCAGCCTGTTCAGGTCCCTCCGGATGACAACACAACTCTCTAGTATATTCTCTACTCCTCCCAGTTTTGTGCCATCTGCAAACTTCCTGACAGTACACTTTTACTCCATCATCCATTAACAAAGGTGTTGAGCAGATCAGGAACCAGGATTGACCCCTGGCATACACTGCTAGTTACTTGCTTCCAGTAAGACTTTGTGCCACTCACCACCCTATCACAGAATTGCAGAATTACAGGGGTTGGAAGGGACCTCAAGAAATCATCAAGTCCAATCCCCCCTGCTAAAGCAGGTAGTCTACAACAGGCTCCACAGGTAAGTGTCCAAGCAGGTCTTGAATATTTTCATAGAAGAGGGACAATTTCTCTGGGCAACCTGTTCCAGTGCTCTGTCACCCTTACCATAAAGTTCTTCCACATGTTAGTACAGAACTTTCTATGCTCAAGTCTTAAGCCATTACTCCTTGTCCTGTCACTACATACCATCGAGAAGAGTCTGGCCTCATCCATGTGCCTCCCACCTCCCTTTAGATATTTATGAACATTTACCAGATCCCCTCTCAGTCTTCTTTTTCCCTGGCTGAACAGACCCAGGTTACTCAACCTTTCCTCACATGGGAGATGATACAGGCCCTTTATTTTTTTTGTGGACCCCCACTGGACTCCATCTAGTGATTTTTGAACTGGGGAGCCCAGAACTGGACATAGCATTCTGAATGTGCCTCACCAGGACAGAGCAGGGGAGAGGGGAGGATCACCTCCCTTGCCTTGCTGGCTGTGCTCTTTTACAGTCCCAGCCACTAAGCCATTTTTAAATCCACCTCTCTGTCAATCCATCCAGCCTATACATCATCATTTTGCCTAAAAGGATCTTATAGGACACAGTGTCAAAGACCTTATGGAAGTCCAGGAAGATAATATCCACTTCCCTCCCTTCATCAACCAGGCTGATCATTTAATTGTAGAAATTTATCAAGCTTGTCAAGCATGACTTGCACTTTGTGAATCCATGCTGCCTATTCCTGAAGATTTTCTTATCTTTCGCATGCCTGAAAATACTTTCCAGGATTAGCTGTTTTATCACCTTCCCAGGGGCTGAGGTTAGGCTGTCATGTCCTCCTTCTTGCCCTTCTTGAAGATAGGAGTGACATCGGCTTTCCTTCAGTCTAAGACACTTCTGACAGCAACCATGAATGATCAAAGATTATTGAGAGTAGCTTTGCAATGATATCTGCCAGCTATTTCAATACTTGTGAATACATCCCATCAGGGCTCGTGGACTTATTCTTGTCCAGTTTGTAAGTGTTCCCTGACCGAATCCACTTTCAGCAAGGCTACATCTTCCTTACTCCAGCCCTTCTCCCTGGACTCTGGGACCTGGGATTCCTGAAAGCCAGTTTTGCTACTAAAGACTGTAGCAAGGAAAGAATTCAGTACCTCAGCCTTTCCTGTGTCTCATGTAATGCGATCCACTACTGTATTCAGCAATGTGCCCATGTTTTCCTTAGACTTTCTTTTGTCACCAGTGTACATACAGAAGACCTCCTTGATGTCTTTGATATCCCTGGATAGACTCAATTGCATTTGAGCTTTAGCTTTCCTGGTTTCAACTCTGTGTGCTTGAACAATGTCTCTGTATTCCTCCTGGGCTATCTGTCCTTGCTTCTACCCTCTATATATCTCCTGCTGGTGTTTGTGTTTGGCTAGGAACTCCATGTTCATCCACAATACCTGCTGCATTTTAGCACCTGCTAGAATGGAATAAACTGAGGAATTACAATAGCTCAAATCCTTCGTTCTTCTTTTCTCATGTTCACTTTTACAATCTGATAAAAAGCAAAATAGTTTTTAAAGAAAAATTACAGATTAAAAATATCCCAAATTCTCTCTTGATAATTTTTTTTTTTTTAAAAGATACATTAGTTAATCTCCATGTTTCAATGGATTTCCTATGGATGCACGCATAACGTAGATATGAATAATATGTTAGTTCATCATGATTAATCTTTTAACAATCAATATTAAGAGAGTGAATTAATGACTGATTAGTAATTTGCTAGCAAAGGAAGATGTGCATTTATGTTCTTTTGGTACTAAACATTTTTTTCAAAATATTTTTTTCCTATTGTAACAAAAAGATGAGAAGCAAAGGTTAATGTTGTGAGTACATCCAATTTCAAGTAATATAGATCTAAGATGCATGGGACCATATGAGAACACTGCAATAGTTGTCACTTGCTTTAATTAGAAATCATGGCTATTCATATAAAATCAGATGGAATCAATAAGCAGTGTAAAACATATTTTTATACACTGAATAACTCCTTGTTCTGTTCTCTTGTTTTGTTTTGTTTTGTTTTTCAGAGGAATATTTGTAAAGTGGCTGAACACTGGAAACCTGACAAATAGCTCATAGTAAATAGCACAAACTAGTTCCCTTTGAAATTTGTCACCCAAAATCTGATTCTTCTCACAGTTGTTAGAAAAATCAGTTTAACTAATTAATTGCTCTAATTGTCTGAAAGAAATGCAGGGTCATAATCTAACAAGGACATTGGTGACCAAAGTGGGAATTACATAAAATGTAAGCTTTTTCATCTCAAATTGTGATATTGAAATCCAATTTGCAGTTCATCTACCACTTAGCCTAGAGGACCTGCACAGAGGCCATGGCAGCTGACTGTGAAAGATATATGGTTTTATATGAAGGATAGATCCCAAGCTTCAAATCAGTCTATTGATGCTAGACTGTTTTTTTGTGCAACTGAATTACCTTACTTCTTAGAACATTTTCATAGAAAGGAAATGTTTCTATACAACTGCCTTTAGTTTTTCCTGCTCTGAGAGTACCTACCTTGCCCATCAGAGTTATTTTAGCAGAAATGATTCCAGTACTCTTGTCCTCTGTTTCATTTTCAATTGTGTCTCATTTAGAACAATGCTCTTAAACTTAAATAACTTGGAAAATCGGAATTTCTTTCCTTACCATCAATGACTGATAATTCGCCAAAACATATTCTGGGAGCTAGCTTTAATCAGTAAACTTCAAGATAAAAACAATTTATATTGTGAAAATCATGAACATTTGAAGACAAGCCTTTAAAAATGTTTCACCTTTGCATGCTCTGTGATACTAGTAGTGAAGATAGTGTTCCTGTGCAAGAGGATATAACACATAATTTATGACTATATTTGTTTCCTTCATCTTTTACAGGAGATAATCTTATTTATTATAATGATGATTACTAATACTTACATTAGTATATTTCTGTCTTCTTGTCAAATGTTATTGCTAAATTTTGTAACTGTAACACAAGTTCCCAGTGAACACAAGAATATACTGACATTGACCCCCATGTTTAGAATGCCAACATACATGCCATAAAAAGAAGAAAAGAAATCAGGAAATCTATTCATTTTTTTCTCTCATGTTTATTGTTTCTCTAGGATAGGTCTCATCTGGTACTTATTTAGATGGATGGTTATGTATGTCACTGTACAGTATTGGAAAATAATAATTTCATTAGGTGTTTAATTTTCAAAGATGAATCATAGATCTTAACAGTAACTGAGGAATAACATGATGTTGGATGAAACGTACATGGTAATTTATTTTCTAACTTGCTTAATATGTTCAATTTTATCTCAGCAAAAGCTAGAAAAATAGAAAACAAAATGAGGGAAAGAATCCTGATGTATTTGGTATGCATATTAGAATACTGAATATGCTTTAGTAGCATAAATCCTTTTTTGACAGATGAAGTATTGTATTATCAATAAAAGTGAAATTACTATTAATAACTCCTTGTATTCCTTGAACAACTTTCATCCAAACATCTAACATGGGCATGATAATCACCAATTTATAAAATGCAAAATAAGCCTCCCTTAGAAGTCAAAATTTCAAAAGAATTTCCTGTTTGCCTGGTGATCATTTTTATGGATACAGCAGCACAAAGCAATCTATACCTAATCTGGAAATAAGTACACAAAAGATTACTAAATTAAATCTACTTTTATACCAAGTTATGCCTGAAATTTCAGCACTGTAATATTCAGCTGAAATGAAAATTGTGGCAGTCCAGTGAAGTTCCCAGTGACTGTAAAAGAGGAAACATTTTCAAATGTTTATCCAGACTCATGTATCTTGTTTCCTAGTCCCTCTATCAGCTTCTCTGAACACATTCCAGCAACTCAATATCTTTCTTGCAGTTAAGGGCCACAAAACCGAACATAGTACTCAAGGTGCTGTCTTACCAGCGCTGAGTGTAGAGGTGTAATCACTTCCCCAGTCTTGCTGTCCACGATGTTTCTGATGCAGGCCAGGATGTCATTCGCCTTCTTGGCCATCTGAGCACATCGCTGGCTCAAGTTCAGCTGGCCAGATCCTTTTCTGCTGGTAACCTTCCAGCCACTATTTCCCAAGCCTATATTGCTGTATTGAGTTGTTATGACTCAGATGTTGCACCTGGCACTCAGCTTTACTGAACACCATACATACAATTGGATGTGGCCCATCAATTTAGCCTATCCAGATCCCCTTGAAGAACTTTTCTACCCTCAAGCAGATCAACACTACCACCCAACTTGGTGCCATCTGAAAACTTAAAGAGGTTGAACTCAATACCCTCAACAAGATCTTTGATTAATATGTTAAAAAAAAAAAAAATAGTCCCAGCACTGAGCGCTGAAAAATGTCACTTGTGGCAGGCTGCCAAGTCAATTTAATTTTGTTTACAATGATATTTTGGGCCTGGTAAACCAGCCAGTTTTCTACTCAGTGAACAATGCCCCCATCCAGGCCATGAGCAGACAGCTTCTCCAGAGGAAGTCTCTGAAACAGTATCGAACTTTGACATCAAGCTTTGCTGAAGTCCAAGCAGACAACACCCACAGTTTTTCCTTCATTGATCTTGAGTGTCATCACAGAAGATCAGGATAGTCAAGTAGGAATTACCCTTCATAAGCCCATGCTGACTGAGTCTGATCACCTATTTGTACTGTATGTGCCATATGATGGCACTCAAGACGATCATGACCTTCCCTGCCACTGAGGTCAGACTGACAGACTTGAAATTCTCCTGATCCTTCCTCCTACCATTCCTGCAGGTCACATTCACTAACCTTCAGTCAACTGAAATGTCCCCAGATAGGCAGGACGACTGGGAAGTTATTGACAGTGACTTGGCAAGAACTTCCACTTGCTCCTTCAGTACCCTTGGATGGTTCCTATCCAGCCCCATAGATCTACGTGTGTTCAAGTAGGTCACTAACCATTTCCCTATGGATTACAAGGGTTTCGATCTCTTCTCTGCCTCTGTCTTCCAGTTCAGAGGACTGAGTACCCTGTGAAGAATTAAGTCTTACTAATAACGATAAAGACAAAGAAGGCACTGAATATCTCAGTCTTATACTTATCTCTTCCTGTTATGTTTCCTCTCTTGCCAAATAAAGGATGGAGATTTTCCTTAGTCCTCCTTCATTGCTTATGTATTTATAAAAACATTTTATGTTGTCTTGTACTGAAGTAGCTGAGTTAAGTTCTAGCTGGGCTTTGCCCTTTCTGAATTTCTCCCTACATAACCTCACAGCATCTTTGTAGTCCTTCTGAGTTGCCTGCCACTTGTCCAAGAGGTCATAAAGTCTCTTTTTCTTCCTGAGTACAAGAAAAATCTCTCAGTTCAACCAGGATGATCTCCTTCCCCGCTGGCTTGTCTTCTGGCAAACAGGGACAGATGGCACTTGTGTTGTGTGCCTTCTTGATTTCATTGCTGAAGAATGTCCTGGACTTGTTTAACCTTTTCCATCTAGTACTGCCACCCAAGGCTCTTTCTCAACCAGGTTCCTAAACAGGTCAAAATCTGCCCTCAGAAAATTCAAAGTAGCAGTTCCGCTACTGTCATCCTTCAGGGTGGAGGCCGGTCATAAGCGGTGTCCCTCAGGGGTCGGTCTAGGGACAGGTGCTCTTCACCATCTTCATCAATGACACAGACCATGGAATCGAGTACACCCTCAGCAAGTTTGTGGATGACACCAAGCTGAGCGGTGCAGTCGATATGTTAGAAGGAAGGGAAGCCATCCACAGGGACCTGGACAGGCTGGAGAAGAGGGCCCATGAAAACCTACTAAGGTTCAATAAGGCCAAGTGCAGAGTGCTGCACTTGGGTTGGGGCAATCCCAGGTATTTACACAGACTGAGGGAAGATCTCCTTGAGAGCAGCCCTGTGGAGAAGGACTTGGGGGTCCTGGTGGACAAGAAGCTGGACATGAGCCAGCAGTGTGCACTTGCAGCACGGAAGGCCAACTGTGTTCTGGGCTGCATGAAAAAAGAGGTGGCCAGCAGGGAGAGGGAGGTGATTGTCCCCCTCTACTTGACTCTTGTGAGGCCTCATCTGGAGGAGGGCCACTAGGATGATCAGAGGGCTGGAGCACCTCTGCTGTGAGGAAAGGTTGAGGGAACTGGGCTTGTTTAGCTTGGAGAAGAGAAGGCTCTGGGGAGACCTTACTGTGGCCTTCCAGTACTTGAAAGGAGAATATAAACAGGAAGGAGAATGACTGTTTACGGGGGTGGAGAGTGATAGGACAAGGGGGAACAGTCTAAAACGGAGACAGGGGAGGTTTAGGTCAGATATTAGAAGAAACTTTTTCACACAGAAGGTGGTAAAGCACTGGAACAGGTTGCCCAAGGAGATTGTGGATGCCCCATCCCTGGAGGCATTCAAGGCCAGGTTGGATGTGGCTCTGGGCAGCCTGGTGTAGTGGTTGGCGACCCTGCACATAGCAGGGGTTAAACTAGGTGATCATTGTGGTCCTTTTCAACCCAGGTCATTCTCTGATTCTATGATCCTCCCTTCCCCAAGGATGGAGAACTCTATCATCTCATAATCACTATGCCTGAGATGGTCACGTAGGGCTTTCCCTGACTCTTACCCTGAGAGACTGAACCTCTGAATAACCATAACTAAACACCATGCAGTCAAGAACTTCCCCACTGTAGAGGTATACCCCTCCTACTGTCCTTCACTGGCTATCTCTCTTGAAGGACTTGTAGGCATCCATTATATCATTTCAATTGTGTGAGCCATCCTGCCACATCTCACTGAGGCCTACAGTATCCTAGGCATGAGATTAGGGTAAAAATTCTAGTTCCCCTTACTTATTTCCTATGCTATGTAAATTGGGCCTCTAGTAAAACTGACTAAGTGGATGACATTTCTTTTTTGCTGCTCATCAGGTACTCTTCTGATAATCTCTACTCCTTTTCCTCTCTCTGGGCAGCCACTGTTGATGCTGCCTTCAACATTCTCCTGCCCTGGCAACTTAAGTGTAAAGCTTTCTTTGCAAATATTGTGGTTTTGCTTTGGTCAACCTGATCTAGTGGAAGGTATCCCTGTGCATGGCTGGGGCTTGGAACTAGATGATCTTTAAGATCCCATCCAAATGAAACCATTCTATGATTCTAAAACAAGTTATAGGTTTAATTAGGAGAATTTTAAAAATAAAGTTCAGTAAAAATTTTAGTAAAATGAATGAGCCTGTAGAATTAAGAAATGAAAATGGAGGGAATGGCTGGTATCCCTTTGGGACAGAAAATGAATTTGAAGAAAAATGGTCTTAACCTACTGGCGTGAGTATTTATGTTGAGATGTATCAAGAAAATGCAGACAGCAAAATGTTGAGGAAAATATAGAAAAAAAATATAAAAAACTCAGAGGAAGTCAAGAGTTACAAACCACAATTCATACTAAATAAGACACTGCAAAAGTTACTCCAAGATGCAACAAAAAGAAGCCTTTTGATACAAAAATGAGAACATGGTAAGAATGATGCATTCTGTAGAGTTAGTGTCATTAACTAAATAAATACCTTGTTTTCTTAATAAGTATAATGCAGCTAGCTGTAGTTTCAGAAGCTGGATGAACTGTGAGAATAACACTATAAACAGAGAATTTTTACAAACTGGATGAGAACAGAACACTTAAGTTTCAATGCTCTCAAATCACATGATTTTCCCAGAATGTTAAAAGAGAAAGGATGTGGGATTACAGGTCCAATAGTAGCTTCTGACAAAAAATAATATAGCTGAAGAAAAAGAAATACAATTTATCAGGAGAGAAAGAAGCAGAGAAATCCATCAAGACAACTGTAAGTCTCTTAGTTGTTACTTTTCCTCAATATTATAACTTCAGGGAAATACAAAGAAAAGCAACCTTAGGGATTTTTGATTTAAGCCATTTTAATTGTACTTGCACTTACCTAGGAATAAGTTCTTCTCATCTGAGTAAGTAGAATTTCTCAAATTTTCTGAATCACCTGCGACTGCATAAATCCTCGAATCAGTAAATTTAAGGTCATAAGAAACCACTACAGTGATACAGTCTGACAAATATTCATGCAATTTTATCCATATTTGCTTCACAGAACCAGTGACTTCTTTCTTTTTTTTACACATATTGCTTAGATTGGAAGATTCTTGTTGATAGAATCTACGTGTCATCAAGTATGTCACCATGCACCAAAGATATGTCAACATTGCAACTAGACAGCATTCTGAATGTCATTAACTTACCAGTCAAATTTTTCCCTTTGCTTTTGGTGTCCTATTTATATCAGAAATGTGCAAATAATATTGCAATACCTCTGTTTTAACTCTGTGAATATTTATTATTTATTTAGCCAAAAGCATTACTTGAAGCTATCAACAGCATTACCGATATACTCAACATGAAATCAGTTTTCACCTCTCTGCAATTGCAGCATGAGTCATTTACTGTCTTCCTCTGAATGTTGTCAGACACTTTTTCCTTTCATATTTGGATTTTGTGAAACTGAAAGCTGTGAAACTTTTCGGAAAGACAAGCTAATGTTTAGACTGCATAAACGAAGTGTTTAAAGATGTTTTTTCTTTTGCTTTGTCCTAGCAAGGATAGGAAAAAAAAAAAAAAGGAGGTTAAAAGTTAAGATTTGTTTCCTGTGGGGAAGCTGAAGAAATGTTCCATTATCTGTGCAGGGAGGCAGACATATACAAGGAAATGTCACTAGCATAGCATGATATTCTTAAACTAAGTATCATCTCATCCAACAAAACCACAGGAACACATTATAAGAAAGATCATTGAAGAAAAAAAAAAAATTGGAGATAAATTTTTGAGGAGGGCATTTTCTTCTCCCTCTCTGATCTATAATTACAGTCCTGCAAAGAACAGATAGGTCATCTTGGTAAATGAGGGCACCTTGATACCGTGCAGCATCCAGTACGTACAGAAAGATCTCATATCTTAATTTGAAAATATATATATTTGAATATTAGACATTTTCAACAAGCAAAAGATGTCTTAGCCTTTTCTGCTACTATTTATGCTATCGCTTTAAGTTTTGGTAGTGACATCTGAGAATAGACAAGTCTTTTAAACTATCATTTCACACTGATATCACAGGAGGAGAGTTGTTGTCTAACAAACATCAGTCCTACAGTTAAATAATGTATCTATTCCCTCTTCTCCTCCTATTTCCCCCAGCAGAAACCTGGAACAGGAGAGAAAGAAACTTCTCAGTCAGGATTCCCTTTCCTTTTCCTCAGTTACCTCTCAGTTAAACATACAGACTTCCAGTTAATGAACTGGAACAAGAATCTCTTATTTTCGACAGAAATTTTTGACCTCCTTCATGAATGGCCAGTACATATATTATAGGCTAAATTGTAATTTAGCCCAAGTGGGTCTAATTCTTATCTTTATTCATCACATTTTGCAGTGTTTTATATTAAACAAAAGAAAACAAACCAAACCACCCCCCCCCCCCCCCCAAAAAAAAAACCAAAAAACAAAATAAAACCCCCCAAAACCCACAAACAAGATTGATGACTAAGCAGTTGATCAAGAGGGAATAGAATCATATCTATGTTTAGCTGTTAATAAGAATAAATAAATAAATTAATTAATTAATTAATTAATTAATCTTGTCCCCAAGGACCTCTAAGGGTAGGCTTACAATGAGTCAGTTATAAAACACATTCTGCTTCCATGACATTAAGCAGGCCTGAGAAAGCCAGTCTCTCTGCAGTAGCTTTATCAAGACTGCTTGTTGATTGATAGCAGGAAGCTGAATAGTTCTCTGCTTCCTTTTGTATACACAGGATGCCAAATATATCTCATTAAGAACATCTGCACTCTTTTCTCAAGAGAATCTTGAAGAGTGCAAAGCAGCAGGGCCAAACACTATGCCACGTAGATTCTGCTGCCATGACAGGTAGGCTGCTACACTGCATCAGGCAATGTTTCTGTGCTGATAACAAAAAAGTAGTTAATTGCAAAAGAAAGGTGAGTCCATTAATCTACTAACTTCTCTTTCCTCCACTACATCCACGCCAGAGAGTCAGACGATGATGTATTTTTTCCCCAGAAAGTGAAAAAATGAATGAGGAAACTCTCAAGCTTAAAAAAACAAAAGGAATTAGTAATGCCCTTTCTGATTGTATTAACAATTGAAATGCTTGTGGCAGTAGAATTATAAGATCTTTGAAAATGATATGTACCCACTAATTTCAAGCTGATAAATGATTTTGAAAATATGATGCAAATGAAGTTTTGTGTAAAATTCAGAGGTACCCTCATTGCCTTTACCACTGGCAATTGAGATTCATCTTAAAAGGCATTAAGGGCATTTGCTCCTAAAAGAAAGTGATATAACTGTTTGATCTTCAAACTCTCCAGTTTAGTTTATGGTGAAGATTCAAATTAGACTTCAGCTTGCAAAAACAGTTTAGGACAAAAAGTTGGACACATTTATGCCAACTCTCCGTAGTTCCTGTATGGTGAATAGATCTTACATGCTAAAAAAGAAAGTTCACATGCATAGAAGGGCAGGGGAGGAGGAGTTGGAATATTTAGCTGGTTGCTGTAGAAACACAAATCTAGGCCATCCCACTCACTTGAAAATTTTATCTTACATTTTGGTTAAGTATTCCTAATATAGCCCCTTTTCTTGGCTTTGGAAATCCCAAGTTCTTGGTTTTGCTGTGATTGCTGTTAAAACTCATTTAAGGATTTCCACAGAATTCAGGTATCAGTACAAAAGAATCCATCAAAATTGCTAAGGCAAACTTGTTTGGGCATCTGTGTGCCATAAAGTAGTAATAGTGATAGAAAAAGATTGGTAATTCAAGACAAAGATGTCTCACTGCTTTTTCCATTCCATCAGTACTCCAGAAGTTTGACTGAAATCGTAACAGTCCATTTAAGACTGCCTATTTCTCCCAAACACCAACAGTTTTTAAACTCACATTTTATCATCTCCACGAAATAGGTGTCAATTTTACTAGGAAATTTCAGAAATCCATTTGGAGAAGGACATGTAGCCCTCTGAACACTGCACAGAGATATCAGAGATTTACCTTAAATTACTTATTTAGTATATGCAGCCAGACAAAAGATTATGCCTTTTAGATAAAGCAAACAGACAAACCAGTTTTGAGCCTTGCTATGGTACTTCTGGATTAATGTTGCAGATATAGCCAGACCAGAAGAGCATGTGGAAGATCTCAGGATCTTCCATTTAGGAATATAGAAGTTTAATTGGCCTCCCTCCCCATATTCTATAGGCCCTCTTTAAATACCAAAAGACTGCTGAAAGGTCTCCTAAACAACCCTAACTTTCTCACTCTGTTTTCATAAGAGAAGTATTCTAGCACCCTGATCATCTTCATGGCTTTCTTCTTGACCCCTTCTAACAGGTCCATATCTTTTCTATGTGGTGAGCCCCAGAGCTCAAGGTGGAGTTTCATGAGAGCAGTCGAGGGTGACAATCACCTCCTTCAATCTTTATCAGTCTTTGTATATCTTTCCACCTAATAAAAAGAAATTAAGATTTCCCTATACAAGTTGCAGACCACCTATTTCATCAAATACTAATTGATTTCAAATTTACGTGTAAAACAGAATGACCTGTTGTTAATTCTGTTGCTAAAAATGGTGCAAATACAAGCAAATTTTACTTGTAACTCTACAGTAAAAAAAAAAAAAAAAAAAAAAAAGCCCAACAAGTAGTAGGATGCCTTTGCAACTTCTTCTTGAGCAGCCTTTGACTAAAATGTATATCTTCTTCATACAACAAATATTGAAGCAGTAACTCAAGTATTTATTAAGTGCTAGGAAGCTACAGCACTTAATTCTGCTCATTTCAGTATTAATTCGTATATGCAAAATGCTATTGTACAATTTTTAGAGTTAACCCATGGGAAACAAAGCTTTCCTAATCTAAGTTTTCAAAATGTTGCACAGTCTGGATATTAAAAGCAATACCACCTCTCGTCCTGTTAATAACTGTATAAATTCTTTGTGACATATAAAGCAAGTGTTTATTTAGCATATGATCCAACATAAATAGGAAATCACCTAAAAGATCCCGGTGGAGTTCAGTGCAGGCTCATCAAAATATGATGAGAACATATTTAGTGTATTGTCAGCATTTTTAAATGACATTTACATTTTCACATGACAAACTTTGAAAACTGAGCCCACAAGACAGAGTTTGATAACCATTGCCTCATTCTTTATTACTTAAGTTATAGTGAAGCTTCAAATACTCAAAGTTAGTGAGAATTAAATAAAAATCTAATTACTTTATTTTCTATTTAATAAAATATATCAAATTTTCCAAATTACTAAATACTAGCCAATATAAATGCCAGAACTGTTACAGGAATTGTCTCAGTTTCATAGAGGTTTAAATGTTTCACAGCTATTTAGATTAAGCCAGTTGCTTACAGGGTAACTGCAATCATGAAAAAGGCCCTGCATTCTTTTTCCTTTCTCTTTCTATCTGCAGAAAATAGATCCTATGCTTAGCAATTGAGTTTATTTTTTATTGTCATGCCCAAGGCAAAATCTCAGATTGGGGTATGCAATCTCAGAAGACAGACAGATTTAATATATTTGTCACTTCACTGACAGGGTGAAAATATTGCTCAAATTCAGGTGTTAGAGATGAGCCTTTGTGAAACAGATGTAATCCTCACAATGAAATATATTTCAGGTGCTCAGTCATCCATGTTTGATTAGAAAACATAAGTGTTTGGTCTAATTGGTCCAAATGTGATTACCACGTTCACTCCTCACATTCTTCTGCTTTTCTTACTCTATTTAATCCAAAGTTATTTAGGTATTGTACCTTGCTTACTGTCTTTGCTTAATTTTAAATAATTGTGCCTCAAAAATAACAATGTACATTAAAAGTCTGGAAATTGAAAGGGTAAAATCTTTAACTGCAGTAAATAGCAGTAGTAAAAACATAGCTGTAGGCTGATAAAAATAGACTCTTTTTGAAGATCAAACATAGTGTCATGTTAGTATCAGGTAAGGTGTCCAGGGCTTCATCTAGAAATACATCTGTAATTGTCTTTTGTCTTTATTTTCTAATTCATATTTGGGGGCTTTAAAGATCTGTTGTAACAGGACTCTTGTTACATTTAATAAGTGCCATGTTGATTGGCGTACTCTAAGTAGGCTTTTCAGTTTGCCTGTGGGGAAATTTAATATAAAAACATTCAACATTCTTTTATTAGTGTTTTTTACTATTCCCAGTCCCATCAGACCTTTGGTGCAAGCAGTGTATTATTGAAAAGCTTATCTGTAAGAAGTGAGCCAAGGGGAAATTCAGCCTTTATTAATATTGACATCATGTTCCTGCACAATGGCTGTCTAAAGAAACTTTTCAATTGGATTTCAACTGCTTTGATGCAGTATAAATGGAAACAACTGAATGCATGATTTAACATAGAACAGTGAAAAATGTTGCACTCTATATGCTCTAACATAAAGAATGTTTTCAAAGATACTACGTGGCTGTATTCTGCAATGTTCCCAGCAAAGTTACGAAGCCAGAAAAGAGTTATTTGTTATTTGCTCGAAGACAGAGTACATTTAAAAATGAACTTGCACTCTTTCATTGTTAACAACAATGTTCTGTGGAGAGAGAGTTTATTGTATCAAGATTAGATCTGGGAACTTGGTAAAAGCATTCTAGTCCTGTCTCAATTAAAAAACACAGTGCGGATTTGGGTTGATTTTTTGATGGACCACATGCCCTGATGAAGCAAAAATTCCATATGATTTGGAGTTGGAAAGCCAGGTTCTCAATACTAAGTTGTGCTAATGGACCTCTAAATAGCTTTGAGCAAAAATCACTGAAAAGGACACACCTCCTGATAGTATAATATATTTAGGAAAAACTGAGCTTAAATACTCTTTTCAAAACTTCAATAAAACTAAAATATAAAAATCACTATAAATCTATAAATTCTAGATAGAATACACACTGGGTGGACTTGGTTTTAGCACTGTTTTCTTTTAAAAATGGCAAGAGAGGGAGGAGAGGTGAAAGTAGCAGACCATTAAAAGGAAGACCTAATCCAATTATTTCCTCATGTTAAGAAAGAATGGATAAAAGAAGTAAAACAAAACTTCATATGCTGGTGCAATGCATGGACATTGTGACCTAGGACCCCCCTTCTGGAGATATGTCACTTTGCAGTAATTAAATTAAGATTTACTGGGACACAGACAGAGGACATAATAGCATCTTGTTCTATAGACAGCTCACTAAAGCACTCATTCAGAAGTGCTTGATGCTTCTTGAGGCTACAGGTGCTTCTTATTTTATCTAGTGCCCTTGGTAACTATTCTTTATTTCAGGCTTGGGCCATTCTAGGTTTTAAATTGTTGTTTATTTTCTTCTCTTTCTATTTCATGAGAAAAATGTTGTTTGAAAATCTGTGTTCAAAGTAGGAGTTTTGCATTATGACCCACATATGGTATTTTATTTCAAAATTTTCTGATTTTGTTCCTGTACAAAATGCATTGTGTAGTCTCTTTGAGGACTTCAGCTATGTACCATAGACAGATGAAGTAGATGGTGGTGTTGGGTGCTGTGTACTGTAAATAGTAACTACAGAGACACACATGTGAAATAATACACTAATGTCTAGTGACTCTACAAACACATTGGACTGTTGCACAGAAAAAATACAGGTACGTCTTGATGGTGGAACCATGTTATAAAATGTTTTCATTACAGTGCAAACAGGAAGGGCTGTTAATAGATACCAAATACATTAAAAGGAAAGATTATTTTATATGATTCAAGGAGCCAAACATAGACAGTATTCTCTACCCTCTTACTTAATTTCTTCTATATTTTTCAGTGCATTAGTGCATTTTTTCAGTGTTTTCAGGCCTCTAAGCTGTGGTTGTCTCAGAACAGTTACGTGCTTTGAGAGAAAATGAAAGCTGAGTGTTCTGAATTTCAAAATATTCAAGAGATTATGTCATTGGGCCTAGGAGAAATGGAGAAGACCTAACACAAGGCAATTTTTTTTTTCTTTAAACTTTTTTTCCAGTTTAGCACGCTCATATCTTTCTGAGACAGCTTAATTTAAACCAATGGAGAGTCTAAGAGGAGCAGCAACAAAATGTATAGAAATAAAATAATATTCGAGCAGTTTATCCTGTAGAAGTTACTAAGCCATGCTGACAATTATCTTCTATCCAGCTATCCAGTATGCCACATGCAGGACATGAAAGTGGTCAGGTGCTGTAACAGGTTGCCCAAGGAGGTTGTTGGGTCACTGCCCTTAGATGTGTTCAAGAAACACTTAGATGTTCTACTGAGGGATATGGTTTAGTGGAAAATATTGGTGGTAGGTGGACGGTTGGACTGGATGATCTTTGAGGTGTTTTCCAACCTTGGTGATTCTGTGATTTTGTGATTCTATGAAATGCAAAGAAAGAACATGAATGAAGCAGACGAAATTCTGATATTAGGGTTTTTGTTTGGTTGGTTGGTTGGTTGTTTTTTTTTTTTTCCAAAGCATTGTAGTATTCAAGATCTAATACATAAATTAATATCAGCTGGAAATAATGTTTCAGAGATCTCTTAGCCTACAAGAAAAAAAAATGACAAAAATCAAAAGAAAGATAGATCTAACTCATATCCTTCTAATTTGGATTTTATTTTCATCTAGGTAGTAAGAGTGAAACAGAATCAGAGCTGGAAAATTCTGAATGCTGTTCCAACTTGAAGTAGCCCCTGATCGTCAAGGTTCGCTGCTTCAGAGTCATCCCAGCCAGAACCACAGCAACTGTTTGCAGGGTACGGAGGGGTTTCAGTCAGTTCCTTTACCAGGGGAACACTGATCTAACAGAGTGGCCTAGCAGCTCTCGTGAGAGCGGCTGACATTGGTGTGGGCATTGCCAGGGCAATGGATCCACATCTATACCCCTTGCCTTGGAAAAAGCTTCCAGGAGGGCCATGATGCAGCAGTGCAGTGAGGAGAAGGCAGCGTGTGTGCAGCACCCACACGTACTACACGTGCGTGTAGTACGTACAGCAGTATAGTACGTCCAGCGTACTACAGCAGCAGGTGTGGTAACTTGTGCAGCAGGCAGCAGAAGTACTGTCTCTCTTCTCCCAGGAGATCAGCTTACCTGTTGGCAGTCTCTGAAACCACAGATTTACCATGGTCTCCATCAGGCAGTGAGCTCATCCCACAAAGACTGTGGTGACCTAAGCGGAGGCCCTGCCCAAGAATGTGGCTGTTCAGGTCTCCAGCTGCAGGGAATCCTGAGCCTGCAGCTGCCTGGGGAGGGAGTCAGGAACCCCACCTGTGTGAGGTGTGAGCAGGTGGAAGATCTGCTCAGCATGGTGGCAGAGCTCAAGGAGGAGTTGGAGGGGTTAAGGACCATCAGGGAGTGTGAGGGGGAGACTGACTGGTGGAGTAACTCTCTGGTATGCCAGAGAGAAAGGCGCCAGGGAGATACCCCCAGACAGTGATGGACTCCATGCCCTGTCACTGTTGGGCAGAGAGGGGGACCTGAGAGATGAAGAGAGTCGTAAGACAGTCCCAGGTAATACATTTGAGGCACTGGAAACTGAAGGGGAGGTGAGTGAGGAGGCACAAAACAGTTTGCCTAAGACACTGACAAGGGCAAGGTGTTTGACTCTGCATCTACAGATTGCCTCTGCTAAGAAAGACAGAAGGGTTATTGTCAGAGGTGATTCCCTCCTCATGGGACCTGACTCAGAGGGAGGTGTGCTGCCTCACTGTTCCCTGGGTCAAGGACGTAACTAGAGGGTTAGAGGGTTTACCCTCTGATTACTACCCATTACTGATAGTTCAGGGTGGCAGCAGTGAAGTAGCTCAGAGAAGCCTGTGAACTATCAAAAAAGCTTCAGGGCTTTAGGGCGGTTGGTTGACGAAGTGGGAGCACAAGTGATATTTTCTTGTATCCCTTCTGGGGCGTTGAGGGACACGGAGTGGGCTAGGAAAACCCAGGTAATGAATAAGTGGCTGAGAGGCTGGTGCTGCCACATGAACTTTGGGCTTTTTGACCATGGGGTGATTTACTCGGCAGCTGGTCTAATGGCTGCAGATGAGTGACACTTGTCTCTAAGGGGGAAATAGATCCTAGACCAAGAGCTAGCGGGGCTCATTGAGAGGGCTTTGGGAAGGGGGGAAGGAGATGCAATGAGGCTTGTTAGGACAGAGCACGTAGTCTAGGATTTTGTACTAGGTCCAATGGGGAAGAGAGTCGAGTGTGGTGGGACAGAGAAAGGCTTGGGATTGCTGTTATGCCAGGAGACTGGGGGGAAAAACCTCCCACATGTCCTGTAGGATCTTCTGGGAACTCCTCAGAGGTAATGTTGCCAACCCCCTGTCTGGAACCTTCTAGTGTCCCTCTAGGAAGCAGTGGGGGAAAACTTCAGATTTCTTTTGGAGATTTGAGGGAGGCCCTCTCTAGAAAGGTAGTGTGGCAGAAAGCCCAGCTGAAGTGCCTTTACACTAATGCACACAGCATGGGAAATAAGTGGGAGGAGCTGGAAACCTTGATGTGCTTGGAAAATTATCTCATTGCTATCATGGAAACGTGGTGGAATGACTCTCACAGCTGGCATACTGTGATTGAGGGCTACAGGCTCTTCAGAAGGGATGGACAGGGTAGGAGGGGAAGGGGAGTTGCCCTCTATGTTAGGAAGTGGGTAGATTGTGAAGAGCTGTGTCTGAGGAACAGCCATGATCAGGTTAGGAGCTTGTGGATTTAAATCAGGGATTGGTCCAGTAAAGGGCATCTAGTTGTTGGGGTCTGCTACAGGTCACCTGATAGGGGAAGACTGTTGACGAGGCCTTCTTGCTTCAATTGTGAGAGGTGTTGCACTCATGGACTTTTGTCCTGATGAGGGATTTCAACCACCTGGATATCTGTTGGGATAGTGGCATGGTGGGTGGCAGGCAATCCAGGAGATTCCTGGAGTCGTTTGAGGATAACTTCTTGGTCCAAGTACTAGACAGACAGACCTGAGGTGATGCCTTACTGGACCTGATGCTCGCCAATGCAGAGAAGATCATTAATGAGGTTAAGATTGGAGGCAACCTGGGCTGTAGTGACTATGCCCTGGTGGAGTTTGTGATCTGAAGGAATGCAGGCCTGGCAAAAATAGAGTCAGGACCCTGAGCTTCAGGAGAGCAAAATTCCAGTTGCTCAAGGAATTGCTGCATGGGATCTCCTGGGAAACTGTCCTTCAGGGCATATGAACAGAACAGAGCTGGCAGCTCTTAAAGAACACCCTTCTGTGAGTGAAATCCCAGGTATTTATACAGACGGGGAAGAACTCCTTGAGAGCAGCCCTGTGGAGAAGGACTTGGGGGTCCTGGTGGACAAGAAGCTGGACATGAGCCAGCAGTGTGCTCTTGCAGCCCAGAAGGCCAACTGTGTTCTGGACTGCATGAAAAAAAAGGGTGGCCAGCAGGGAGAGGGAGGTGATTGTCCCCCTCTACTTGACTCTTGTGAGGCCCCATCTGGAGTACTGCGTCCAGGCCTGGGGCCCTCAGTACAGGAAGGATGTGGAGCTCTTAGAGCGGGTCCAGAGGAGGGACACTAAGATGATCAGAGGGCTGGAGCACCTCTGCTGTGAGGAAAGGTTGAGGGAACTGGGCTTGTTTAGCTTGGAGAAGAGAAGACTCTGGGGAGATCTCATTGTGGCATTACAGTACTTGAAGGGAGCGTATAAACAGGAAGGGGAACAACTGTTTACAGGGGTGGATAGTGATAGAACAAGGGGGAATGGTCTTAAACTGAGATGGGGGAGGTTTGCGTTAGCTATTAGAAGGAACTTTTTCACCCAGAGGGTGGTGACGCACTGGAACAGGTTGCCCAAGGAGGTTGTGGATGCCCCATCACTGGAGGGCCAGGCTGGATGCAGCTCTGGACAGCCTGGTCTGGTGGTTGGCGACTCTGCACATAGCAGGGGGGTTGAAACTGGACAATCATTGTGATCCTTTTCAACCCAGGCCATTCTGTGATTCTATGATTCTAGGAACTCTGAGGTTTGTTGGGCTTGGAATATCTGTGAGAACTGTACTTCATAAACAGTATCTCAGAGCCTATGCAACTAACTTCTCACAGCTTTGGCTTCTTGACATGAAAATATGACGTACCGCTTGTGAGAGGAGGTGTAGGCGTTCATCTTTTCTTGAGTCTTATTCCAGAATTCTTAAAGTAACCATCTAAAATAATTTGAATCAATCATTTTTGTAACTGTTTCTCTCCATTGCTTATAGAGAGGGGGCCTAGGTAACTAGCTTGGATTGTGTGAGCACATGTAGACAGCTGAACAGATAGACCTTTAGATGGCCAAAGAGATCACCCTAAATGTTTAACTAATCAGAAGGAGGAATTGCTTTTGCTGGAAAATAGACCTATTATTTTCAGATGCAAAAGCTTACTGACAAAAGACCCTAAACAGAGAAGGATACTGCAAACAGTAACTATGGAGACACGCATTTGAAATAATACAGTAATGTCTAGCAAGTGTACATATACATTTGACTGTTGGACAGCAAAGATACAAATGGATTAGGAGAGGAAGAAAAATGTAGAAATTTCTTTTATGAACAGCAGCTTCATATAAGCAGGAAACTTGGCAGGTCTGATCACACTATCATGCAGATCGTGTTTTAAGAGCATTTAGAAATTAGGTACTCTCTCGTTAAGTCTCCAAGGCATTCCTTCTTTTTTCAAAGCTCAATTATTTTACAGACTCAATAGATAATATACAATAAAATATCTTCTCTTTTTCAAAATATCACCTCAGATCTTTGTCCTCTGAGAACAGAGTCCCTTACTGAGTCTTTCATACTATCTCAACACACTTTTTTAGACACTAAGATCCTTTAACAAGAGTGATAAAGGGGCATTGTTCTGGAAGACGAGGCTTGAATCCCTTTTACAGGAGCCAGCTCAGGTTGTCACAGCTGTGTTGAACTTGAGTTAAGGGGAGTAATAAAGCAGTGTCTACTGCTAAATAAAAGCCAGCCTGGGCATAACCCAAGGGCTAGATTGAAGTGATCAGCTGTGCTCACACTGCCTAAGGTTGACCCCGCTAGACCACTTTTTTTTTCTTTTTTTTTTTTTTTTTGAAAGTACCAAGCTGAATCCATCTTAAAAAAAAAAAAAAAAAAAAAAAAAAAAAGTAGGAAAAAATCTAGCAATTAAAATGTGGGTGAAAAGGGATGAGTCCTTCAGCATACTCTTCAGCCTTCTTTTAATTTAGCAGAGAAGACTTCCCAAATAACTTCTTACGACTTTAGTGATCTTTATGCAGTTGTGAACTGCTATCCTGTCTTTAATTTTGAGTATACATTGCTGAAACATCCATTCTGGCCAACACAGAACCAGCCTAAATCACGAGAGTTTGCTTAGCCTCCCTGCCAAATGAAAGCTACTTTACTATTTCTAGATCTAAGCTGGCTTTGGTGGCAGAGTAACCATGTTTGCAGTTTTGTCTGAGCTAATAAATCCTGCCATACCCATGCCGTCTCTGAGCAGAGTCAGCCTGAGTTGTGGCACTCACGGCCCAGCTAGTCCATAAAGCAGGTAAATGAGAAAGGAACGTGTCTGTCTGAAGAAACATTTGCACCTTCTGGCCTGACGTTGCATTTTTGCTTTATAGGCTGCAGTTTTTGCCAGGAAAGAAACAAAAGTTTCCCACACTGAGATGAGAACACTTGGTTTTTCAGAATAAACATAATTATTACCATGTAGTTTAGAATACAGTAATTTATAGATAGAACATTAATACCTCACAGAAGAATTCTGCCTTTTACAGTCCCCACTGCAACTTTTAAATACAACTTCAAACAGAGAAATACAATTTCTGTGGAAAAAAAAAAATTCTATACTTTATAATGTTGACTGCAGTGTACTTTAAGGAGCTCTATGATTTTGTTCTTGAGTGTTTGATAATATCCAGATAAACTTATATAATACAGTAGCAGAATGCATTGTCACAAGGGATCTCTAAAAATTTACTATACAGTTACTATATAAATAATAGCTATGAAAAATCAGTCAACTTTTCAAAGTGCCACGTGAGATTCAGCAGGCTCATGGTCCACAGAATTTAAATTAAGGTAATTCACAATCTGGCCTTTGTGCTTGTTCCACAAAAGGATGACAGGGATTTTTATTTGTCTTGGGACTTTCCTTCTGTCCAGTCTAAAATAACATCTTCAGGTAAAAATTTGCCTTCATCAGATCAAAATTGAAAGCAGAGTGTTGGCATATGAGGGGAGACAAGCAAGAAAAAGCAAGAGCAGATGAAGGGCAGTTTAAGTTAGGAAGTGACATCAACAAACTGATAGGGACAAAAAAAAAAAAAAAAAAAAAAAAAAAAAAAAAAGAATGCCAGAAAGTGCCTGAACTTGACCTCAAAGTAAACAGTTTTCACCTTGGCAATGTTTAAGTCAACGTTCTTCCACACTTGTCTGGCTCTGGCTGTAACACTAAGAAGCTAGTAAGTGTCAGTGTGGTCTTGGGCAGGGATAAGGAACAGTACTCAGCAAAAGGGCTGTAATGTGCCTCAGCACCTTTTCGTGATGTGATTCTTCTTTCGATGGGCTCTTCAGAACTGCTGTTTTGGCTGTGGCTTTAAAAAAGCCAGCAAGTCCAAGCCAGCAAATCTGTGAAATTCTTTCTTTTCCACTGATGGTCTTCTTTGGCTTTTTACTGACTTCGGAAAAAAAGATAGAGCTCTCTTGGAGACCAAAAAATACAGATTACTTAACAAGTAATGTGCAATTACCTGAACCCTGACATACTGTGTGAGAGAGAAAAGAGGGGACAAATTAAAGTACCAAGAACAAAACCAAGAATAAAGACATTTAGAGCTTTGCTATTTATTTATTAAAGCAGTGCTTTTTGTTCTCATTTAGTATTCCCCTCTGTAAAGTAAGGATAGTAACTTTAACTTACATGGTTACAATAAATAAATAAAAATAGAAGAGTGTTCTGAAGTATTTTGTAGGATAGTATTCAAGCTGTAGATCCTGATATTGCAAAAAGGAAAATGGAGCCTTCTTCTCAGAATAAGACTCTTCTGCCTTGACAGAATTCTAAGTTAAAAAAAATTATACGCATTCTTAAAAGGTTATCAGTACAAATTTATGGCATTGTGTTATGATACAAAAAAGATTTAATGTGGCCAGTTGTGGCATGGAGTGCAGGATGCCTCTCAGATTAGAGAATACAATTTCCTAAAAATGGAAATTTTAAGGACAATCTGAGAACATTACAATTTTACACTGCTACCTTTCTCAGAAGAAAACCATTGTTTTCTCAACCCTAAAAACCAAAACCCTCTTACTAGAAGACAGTACTTGTGAAAAACAAATATATACAATTTTTAAGCCACACACAGAAAGTTACTAATGAGGGTGCTAAAGCTCCTAGCAAATTAGCCTAAAGATATTTTATTATATATGAAAGCATTCTGTTAACTCCAAATGTTATCTTGGAAGAATGTTTTTTAAATCCCTGAAAACTAAACAGCAGTTGAAAAACTAGAAAGCCTAAAAACCATTACAGATTATCATAAAGCAGACTTAGATAAAATAGGTTAGCTCATAAATCAGAGCTATAGAATCTACTGCAGGATAACTAAAACAGCGGAAGCGGTACTGTTTGCAAAGGAACTCTAACTCCAAACAATGCATCTTACCAATAGAAAACAAACACATTAAAAGAAAGGAAATTAGTGAAGTCATTACACAAACCCAGCTGGGAACCCAGCTGTTTAAAGATGAAGCAAACTCTCTAATTCTTGAACTTTGGGAGTGTCTAATTAGAATACAAACTAAAAAGTTGTTCTCTAAGACTATGTTAAAATGAAAGGTAAAAGAAGAAAGTTTCAGAATCAAATTCCTTTGCTGTGATGAAACAAATTTTTAAAAGTCTGAAAAAAAAAGCAAAACAGAAATGTTAAATAAAGGCTGTATACACTGTATACATGCATAATACTATGAAGCATGTATGGCCTTTTTTTTTAATTTTATTTTTTTCAACTCACCTGTTATGTTTTTACCCTGTTGTAAAAACCATTAAGTAAACGCACTGCAAGCCTGCAGTGTTGATCACCTTCCCTGAAGAAACCAATCAGGAAAGTATTGCTGTTAAGAGCATAATGGCAAATTGTACTTAGGACTACAGACCATGACCTTTCCAAACAGGGCCAGCTTACCTGCAGGAGATACAGTGAAATATGCTTGCTTAATTATTGAATTGTACACCAACTGTGTAATTCTTTATTTTCATGGCACTACTAGTTAGATATTGATAACAATACATAAAGGAATAAAAAATGTATCACAAGCATAGGAATTATGTTGACAGAGATAGACAAGAGGAAAAAGGAAACTGGATTTGTAATTGTGCAGGTAAGGGTACTCTGACTGAGGAATAAGTAACATAGCTTCTTAGTAGATCCAGCAGCACTTTTAGTTTTGAGAAGATAAATGGGAAGATTATAAACTTTTTTTTTTTTTTTTTTTTGAGACAGAGGACATACTTGACGTATTTAACATTATTATATTGACATACATAATTGACTTTTCTATTTTAGGGTCTTTGTCCCCACACAAATTCTAAAATGGACTTTAATTTCTTTTTTTGGTGGTGGGGTGGGGAGTGAAATATTACATAACCTATACTTATATTGTCAAAATCTTTTCATTGGTTTTATTTATTTATATTGTTCTTCACTTGACTGCAAAGACACAATTTATATCATTGTAATGATCACATATAAAGTGTAGTGGTAACAAAAATTTTGCAATATGATATTTTTCTAGAATGCCATTGAAATGGCAATAAAATCATCTGAAAATCTGAGAAGATGAGGCTTAATGTTTCAGGTGATTAAGTACAAGGCAAGTATCTTGAGACATCAAGAATGGTGTGTATATATATGCAGTATTTATATACAGTTCTGTGAAGTATGAATGTGCTGTGAAGTTTCTTAGAAGTGTACTGACTTTCTAAGAATGCTCTGTTTATGCTGAATATTAAGCCAGCACTCAAAACTATTGGTTAGTCTTTCAAAGACCATCTCTTTTTACCTTATATAGATGGAAGTGTAGGGTAATTTGGTATAATACAGGAAGCATTTTGGGGTCAGTTTAACAAAAACTTGTATCTATCACTAACCAATTTGCCTGCAAGTTCAGTTAATTGAAAGTATTTCATTAAAAACACCTCACCTGTATGTAATGATTTCATGTCTTCCCCTCTATTGGTTCTGCTGTTCATTAAATCAAAATCTCCTTTTATTCTGAATTTTCAGCCTACTTTCTAGCTTGGATTCAATCCACATCAAAAAGCTGTAAGTTTGAAGAAAGCGTTTGACCCAAACACCTGGCAACATTCTGTTTTCCTTTTCCACTGTATACGTAATATTCAAGCTGTTTAGCTTGCTGTGTCAGTCTCCTCCCTCTGATGCCTGCTTGTCTTCCAGGAAGAGAAATATTCAAGTAATTTTCCTGGCAATTAAGCAGATGCCTTTGATGTGGAATTGTATAGTTGCCATTTTTTCAAATTTCAGGACCGTTCTGTAGCAGATTATTATAAACAAGAAACATTTTTTGAACAACTTTGTCAAAATCTCTCCTGAAATTGCCCATTGTGGTACAGCCAGCCAGAAGGTCCTCCAGACCTGTTCAGCCAAGGAAGACCTTACTTTGAGGGTTACCTTTCCAAAGTTCTACTGAACAGTTCTATAAAACATACAAATCCAAAGATATGTAAAGATAAAAATATAGAGAATAATATCTGTGGTTTTAAAAAAGTGTTGATCATTAACTAACATTAACTGACATCACATACAGTATTGAGCAAATATGGTGGGCAGAACACCAACCTATTCTTATGAGCTTCTAGCAAAGGAGTGTTTTCTATTTTTTTTTAATCCATCTACTGATTTCTTCTTTAATAGAACTCAATACTCAATGAAGAAAACATTTTGAAATGCAGAGGCATAGAAATCTTTGGGACCTACACAAAAAAAAAAAAAAAGCTGCTAAATACGGAGTACGTGATATTTTATTTGGATGACAATTAGCTCTCCTCATAAGCTTTGACAGAGTTATCTAAGCAATCTGATTCTGCCAAGAGAGAAATAAAAGAGATCCTCCAAAATATTTTGTTATCTTAGACAGGTTTTAAGCTTTTAATTGTTTAATAATCATCTAACTCAAGTGATACAAATTTCAGAGATACCAATGTCCTGTAAATTTATATAAAATGAAGGGATTTTCAGCACAGTTTTGCATAAGCAAGTGGTCTTGCTGGCAACATAACATGGCTAGTAAATTATACTTTCAATTTCTTATTCTGATTTTGTTGTTGTTATTTTGTTGTTGTTGGCTTTTCTGCCAACTATGTATTTGAGGGGGGGGGGGGAAGGGGTTATATATTTTGCTATTTCTGTGTTCTTTTGTTCCACCTGTTTTAAATTGCATTGCAATTGTTTGTCATTTCTTATTAAGAAAGAAATCTCTCCAAGGCAGGGAACTTGCCATTCACTTCTCTTATAGCATTCTGTCTAAATATATGGTATTATGTAAATGATTTTAATTTTAAAATAATAATACTCTCCCGTCAAGATTAATTTTTATTTACTATGCTCCAAGCTGAGTATTTTTTCATGCATATTCAAACCCTTAGCTTTCCATACTGAGCACCTAAATTAATGTAGTTTAATTTAAACAGCTGACTTTCTTATAAGAATTCCCAATTTCAGACAGCAAAATCATAGTTCCACTGCAGGTAATGACAACTATTGCTTCATTTTCATCAGAGACAAGATATTGCCCACAACCTCAGAAGATAGTAATTCCTGTGCCATAAACTGCTGTTGTAAGGCAATCTGTGATTCCAGTTGTCATCAGATGTGAAAGAGTTTGTAAAAACACTGTCCTCCTTCTTCATTTATTTGACTGTGTAAAATGCATTCCATTCTACTTAGCACCACTTTCTTCAAATTCTTTAATTTTTCTTTCTGGTCTCCTCTTTTCAGTCATGCTCATTTCTTTGACAAGCAGAATTTTTTGTGTGACATTTTTTCTCCAGCAAATGGACCTCCTCTGTTGCTCTGGGCTCTGCTGTTCTTATGCTGCCTTCATCTCCATTCTCTGTTTTCTATAAGTTTCTTTCTCCCTGCTTCCCCACTGATTTTTATCTTTTCATTCCAAATATTTTACTTTTCTAAATCTTAATTCTTCTAAGTCTATTCTCCTCACCCTCACATTTTCTAATAACAGTATGATATTGCTTTAAATTAAGCAGTGGGAAAAATAAAAACCAAAACAACCCTTTGGGAAAAAATAAATATTATTACTATTATTACCCTCAATTTACAAACAGGAAAGGAAAACAGAAAGACAAAGTGATTAGACAATGCAAGAATTGCTGTTTAGATCTGTGAGCAGCACACGGAAAACAATCTGCAACTTGTTCTGTGACTGAGATTTTTCTTAAACTACTGGGATGTCCCTCCTGTGGCCACATGAATCTATTGCCTGCTAGACTGAAGCAGACAACAGTCACATTTCTATCTTGGAGCAGGTTGAGTGTTTCTACCTGTGGATCACAAAAGGGCCTATATGAAATCAAAGATCAAGCATAAAGGTTGAAAGGGCTGAGACTGGTCTGGGGAGTCACAGCATCCAGAAACTGAAGAGGGCCTAGTCTTCACAGACCTCTGAATAAGTCTCTGACATACAGGCAATATACACTAGGAATTAATGCAGGTTATTTTACATCTGTATACATTAAATTTATATAAATGAATAAAACATAAATAAAAATATAGGCTGTCCTGCTATGCAATTATTTCAAAAATAAGACTGCTTGTAAGAATGTTTGCAGCACCTTTTGTTAGTAATTGGAATAGAAAGAAATTCTAAGAATTAGTGTATGACTTCTGATGTATCTTTTCTGGAAGCGAATTTATTTCAGACTAGCACAAATACTACTAAGATGATACTTTGTGAGGGAAAGGATGAATTTCAATAGAACTGAAGAAGAACCATTGTGGATGTTAACTTCTTTTAGACATTATGCACAGCTATTATAAAGTTGGCAAAGACGTGTGCCAGAAAGCTACATATCTGATATTACAAACTGTTTGTTTCACCCTTTATTCAGTAACAGCTGGTAAAATGGTATTTAAGATGGGTTATGATTTAATCTAATGAGAAGCAATGTTGCTATGTACTGTACTGCCTGCAGAAAATAATTGGACAAACATTGATTTTTATGTTGCTATAATAGTTTCATTTTCAATGAATAGGAATTTATATGTATAGTTATTTGCTACCGTTCCTCTCTCCATATACAGGCCAAAGATTAGCTTGCAGAAAAAAAATCACACAGCAAAATAAACAAAACAAACCAATCTTGAAATGAAAATTAGTTATTTCAGAGCTTCTGGAACTGGAAAAGGTCTTCCTTAAGTATTTGTTTTTATATTCAACCGACATTAGACCAAGCTGTTGTCAAAGGGAGCCAGACAGTGGGATCTGCAGGGGGGGCAGAAGGAAATTAGAGCAGACCAGTACCAACAAAAAAGGACAAACAGAAGACAGAGAGTGTAGAGGATGATAGCATGTTCAGTTTTGTGCCTACATACAATATTAATTGCATTATTTTATGAATCAAATTTATCTCAAATACACTGAGGCATGGTAGCAGAAAAAATGTAGTATCTACAAGGGGTCTGACTCATAACAGCTGTCTTTCTCCATTGGTATGAAAGTAAATAGATTTTTGCTTAGTCTACATCACTGTAAATCAAGGACAGAATTAGACCCAAAGATGTATATGTACAAGGGGGAAAAAAAAAAAAAAAGATAACAGCAAAGATGTGGACAAATGATCATTCTCTCAAATTTTACTATTTTACAACATAACAGCTCAAATACTGGGCATCTTCCTGAGAGTAGTCATTTAACAGATCTTTCCTGAATGTTCAGACCACACAATGTTTTGTCTGTTCCCCTTACCCATCAAAAGTCCTCCCACATTGTCCCAAAAGGCTTTGGATTCTGAAGAATCCTCACTGTCCTCAGGATTTCTTCCCTGTTTTTTATATATAGAACCATAGAATGATAGAATCATAGAATGGTTTTAATTGAAAGGAACCTTTAAAATCATCTACTTCCAACCCTTCTGCTATAGGCAGGGATACCTCCCACTAGATCAGGTTGCCCAAAACCCCATTCAGGCTGGCCTTGAACTAGGGTGGAAGCATCCACAATCTCTCTGGGCAAGCTGTCCCAATGTCTCACCGCTCTCACTGCAAAGAATTTAAAATCATTAAATTAAAACCATTAATTTAAAACCATTAATCTTGCAGATGGCAACAGAAGTACACCATTTCAGACCTTTCCAACTGAAAATACATGCATGAAAATAAACATTTTGTGTAACAGCCACAAGGACACCTTCTGGGAAAAAAAGATATGACCAAGTATTAGTGTAGCATCGGAGAAGCTCGCACAAAGCAATGTGATGGTGAATCAATCCATGACACTTGGGCTAGCAGTCAGGGATCAGTCCCTAGGTGTAGTAGTGTAGACACAGCTGTGGGTGCCACCATGAAGATGGAGTTTTCCTTTGAGGTCTGACTAGAAATGTGAATGCACAGTGAAGCAGTTGTTGGAAGAGCGGGGTTTTTGATAGGTCACCTTGCCTTTAAATACAAATTTAATCCCAATCAAATATGTTTGGCCTAAAATGGCTCTAATTCTCCCTGAGTCTCATGATTTCTCCATCTCTTGCAATCCATATTCCAAGACTTGCCTGCTGTCCAATACGGTTGTGTATACAGAAGAACAAGACCAAGAATCATCATTAGCTACCAGAGAGAGACTGAAAATTGTACCGGTTGCAGTGTTAATTCTGATTATAATGTCTTGATTGCTCATGCTTTGGCTATTCTCCGACAGATCTTTACATTTAATGCCTTGCAGAATACAAATTACTTTTAAATATTAGTACCGAAGTCCTGTTCAGCACACTTTTATGCTGTAACAGTAACTTCTGGATCTCAAAGCCTAGAGAGAGAACGTACTATTCAACACACCATACTAGCTATACCTACCATTAAAATGTTTCATAGTATCTTGTTTGACTCTATGCCTTTCCACTTATCCTCCCTTTTACTTAAGGTTTGATCTTTCATCTTGTCCTAATTTCAGTTACAACTTTCCTTCTCTCACCTCTTCGAACTGAAATTTTATCTTCTCACTTCTTTTTCTTGTTTTTAAAGAGCCTTCTCTTCCTTGGCATGATTTCTTCTGTTTTCTATGAACACTCTATTCTTTACAATTTTTTTTTTCTTTTTTTCTTTTTCTGTTGGAAATGAGAATGACTTCTATTGTAGTACATTCTTTTTTGAACTCAGTTTTCTTCTGGAGAAACACAACACTATGTTCTGTCCATACTTTATTTTCCCTTCATTTTACAGAGTAAATTGACTTTCTGATGTGGGGACGTGTCATTTTATAAATGGAGGTAATGCATTTGAACTTGATTTGGAAGCACAGTAACCACTTTGTTCCTTTTAGTACAGCTTAAGGAAACCTTTAACTAAGTCCCAATTCCTTCAGGCATTTTTTCTGATCAATTTAGTCAGGTTTTGTGACTTTTGCTACCCTGCCATTATATGTGGCACAGGTGCACGCACTAGTTTAACATTATATGTATGTGGAACCAAGAGGAATGCAAGAAACCCTACATTTCTTTCATATATGAATTTTCTGTTGGTGATTTAAAGCTGCCCATACTTCAGGGGATCATGGAAGTTATTTGCAGAAACTGGCTTAGTAACATACATCATCAGCTATTTCTAAACTGTTTTACATATTTCCAAAGAAGCATTTTCCTCTATATTAAGAATGGATTCTTGTCATGTAGCCATCCTCAGAATGATTAAAACTTCAACTTAAGTTTATTGGGACTTTTCAGTGAGACTCTTATACAGGATGAAAAGCATTCATGACATCTGATACCTATTAATTTGGGAACTCACAATTTAAGACCTTCAGCATTACGAGTGTCTTACTTATTTGTGAATACATTTCAAAGTGTGTTTACTTGTGCTTATAATGACATTATGCTGGGAATATTTTTCCCTCAAAGGAATTTATCATATTTTGTTTGCTATTACCAACATGTTTTTTTGAGCTGTTAGTTTGAAACAAATATTTAGACAAGTGAAGGAAGTAGTATTATTATTTCTCCCACTGCACATTAGTAAAATGTAAAGTACTGTGCACCTAGATTGTTATCTGTTTCTGATGAAGCTTGTGATTATATTTTCTAGGTTTAGTTTGAAAGCTAAGACATCTGTTTATCTGGTGCATACAGAATAACTCTCATGTCTCTTCATCTCTAAAATTTTCAAAGGCTTTCATTCTGTTTTAAATCCTTTGAAGAAGCAGTAATCAAAGACAAAAATTATCAGAGGTACATTTTTGTTTTCCAAACAATGAAAATAACAACGCTCATCCTACTCCGATTTCAGGCACTTGCAATGAAACTTCAAACCTGGAGATTTGCCACACAAATCAAAAGTAATATGGGTAGCAGAAAACTCCAAAGTCCTGGATGGATTGCAGTTAATATGGGTGCACCCCCCAAACTTCAATTCATCGTATAAATATAAACCAGGAATTTAAATAATAAAGACCAATAAGGCAATGCAAAGACTTCAAAAAACATATCCCATCACAGCTTGACAATGCATCAAAGTTTGTTCTTCTCCTTCTTTTTTATTCAGATGAAGAAATTGAGAATAATGGTGAAATGTCTTTGTAGCACAAAAGCATTCTGAAAACAGAACATTGAACAAACAATATTTTGCCATTCAAAACTGATTTTCAAATTCAAAACTTAGGTTGAAGTAATAGTTTGTAAAAAGGAATCAAAGCATTCTCTTAAAGAAATTGGCATTGCAGCTGAACTGCCTTAATTAAGATGACTTTTTTTTTTTTTTTTTTTTTTTTTTTTTTTTACCATAGCTATTCAAACTATGATTTTACTTAGCATTTGAGGGGAAAATTAGCAGGGATCTCTCTTGAAGACCTGAGAAGTTTGCTGTGCATTTTTCTTTCACTTCTTGCTCCCATGTGTGTCCATCTCCAGCATGATCATGCCATTCAAAATAGACTTTTGGCAGAAGAGTGAGAATATTTAGTAGAACTAATAAACAGTGGGAATATGTTAAGATTCTTGTAAAAATTCTAATTCATTTGTGGTAGGTTTGGAAATCTTGGACAAAATGCCACATGAACTTGGAATTCAACCATGATCATTAAGGATTTGTTTCTAATCTTTTTTTAATTACAAGTTATTGTGATAGGTGATAGTTGTGAAGAAATTCTACAGTCAGTGACAGGATTTCAGCCGTCCAGATTTAGAGCTTTGCACTGTAGTCACCTATTTAACTTATCTTCCTATACAGTCAGTACAGAGAAATACACTTCCAGTTTACCATTCACCAGAACTACTGCAGGTTTTTGTTCATTCAGACAGCTGTTCAGTTGCTGAAACTGGGCTGAAAACATTTTAGAAGAATAAAAAGGAAGTAAGAAAGGATTGTTTCATACCCCAGGGTTTACTCTGAAGTACACAGGGGATGCAAGGTAATTGTCCTACACATTCAAAGCCATTCCTGAACCCTGCCCTTACAGCCATAAGTTATGGGCTTTCATGGCATGCTGTGCCAAGAATGCAATTCCGTTGTGCTTCTCATCACTTTGGATACCAGTTGCACAGATAGTATGCCAGTTCTGTCTTCACAGCTACACTGACCATGAGGAGCTAACTAAAGGTAATGGATGTCATGGGCAGAGACAATGATTTCGTAATTCCTACATTCTTCTGCCTTGTTTTTGGTGTGGAGTACATGCTTAGTACATAAAGAGATAAGAAACAGGCACAAGAAGTTAGGGAATTGTACTCCATTATTTTTTTTTAATGGCAACAGTATTTTGATTAGAAATATCTCCCTTATCTTCAGATTTTTTTTATTGAACATGCATAATTTGATTAAATCAATAATGATCAAAATAATGTTGGGCAGGAATAAGTTTCAGTTCACTTAATTACTATGAAGACTGACTTCAGGAAAGAGAGAGAGAGAGAAAGATGGGTGGGATTTTTTTATCCTTAATCATTTGAAATAAGCTTGTTTCTTCTCCCTTGCTTCAGAATGCTCAGTGCTCTCACAATACGTCTTTGATATTGCAATGCAGTTTGCATCTGTTTGTTCAGTATTATAAGAACTGCAGCAGGTGCTGAAAGTGGCAGCTTTCCTCCATATTACCACAGGACCACATCTTTATTGCCTGTAAGATACAGTGCTGCCTCAGACCTGTTGAACCAGGGCTGCATTCACAGCCCCATGGGTAGCTAAAACTGTGGCTTCTCAAGAGCTTTGAGATCTAAGCCCAAGCTACTACTGAAAGTAATAATTTCCTCAACCTCTGTCTGTATATTACCCCTACCTCCCACTCCCATCAACATTTAAACAAAGCATATTGATCCAGCTGCATAGTGTTAATATTTGGGAGGCTGGTTGTTGGATCCGTTTTTGGATCTAGTTTACAGGGTAACCATATGACCTCATCTCTTGGCACATGGGAAAAGACAGCAGAGGATGGAAGGATGGAGTGATCATCTCCTTTAGCAGCACCTCATGCTTAAGTTAGATTAAAGTGTTCATGAAAGCACAGCCTAATTTATTTCATATTTCCAAGGTCCTCAGTGTTTCCAAGATAGATGAACAACTGTCACACTCTCTGACACTCACTTTTACCTCCTCCTCTCCATCTGGAAACAACCTCAAGACGCTATCATCACAGCAGCATAAGAGCCCTCAAAAGCATATTTACCTGTCAGCTGGGTAGTTGCCTTCAATTAGAAGTGTGAGGAGTTTTGTCCTCTAGGTCACAGGTAGATTTTATAGCCAGATTAGGTTGTCTGACAAATATATTTGTATCCAGTGACTTTACCTGCACGATTTGCTTTTTGGGAAAGAGAAATAAATGTAGGGTCTGCTATGAATATTTTATGATGTTATAAAAACAAAGCCGTTATTATGACCTGCAGGTTACATTTACAAAAAAAAGGGGGGGGGGGGGCGGGGGGGGGGAGGAAGTGGAAAACTGAGAGAATAAAAAGTGTTGGTAAGAATGGTGTAATGAAACAGCCAAAATATATTGTTATCCCTTCCCTCCCATGGACAGATATTCTATTAAACTCATGGACAAATATATCTTAATAAAATTCATTTCAGCGTTAACTTTTCAAAATTGTTAAGAGAGAAAGTTGTATGTGTATGGGGGCTGCTCTGAAAGTAATACCTCCTATTTATTACATTGGCCCACAACATCAGAGGCGAATGTTGGTGGTATGGCAGATGGCAGTAGAGACTGAACCTTCCCTCCACATGACAGATGGCAGCAGAGGGACAGTCTGACAAAATGGCATCTGCCATGGAAGTGTTTCTGAGGTGCACAAAGGTGTGCCATTGTATTACTCTAAGTGGAAAAAATGGCACCCACTGATATTCATTGATGCGTGCTAAACGTTTTATGGTGATAAAAAAATGTATGTGAGTGCAGTAAGTTGGTGGGTGGTGCATTTCAGTGTCAGCAATACTGACAGTGGGTCACTTCTTCTGGTGCAGATTGTTACAAGTACAGCATGCAAGCTCCTGTACACTACTGGCAAAAACGCAAAGCTCATGGTGCTTACTATGCTGAAAAAAGGCATCTTGTAGCTGAGAATTTGCTCTATCAAAGAGCTTTCTTGTGTTCTTTGTATCTGCTGTAGTTTCCATGGAAACAAGTAGGATGCATTACTTTTGGGTAAATTTATGTATTTGAATTTTGCAAACTTATCTGCTCTATACCAAAATGCTTGTGAGTTTCCAGAGAGAAAGCAAGAAAACAAACAGACAAACATAAAGGATGCCTGTGTTAAGTCCAAAAATGGTAGCTGGCTTAACAATTATTGTTCCTACAGGAAATAATCATTTGTTCTTTTTTATATATCATCCAGTCATGTTCCTTCCTCTGCCTTGGCCATTTGTTCCTTGCTACACCTGGAAGAATATCCCACTGTTTAGTTATAATGTACCTGAACAAATCATTAATCCAGATACAAAATTAAGAGTATCTGACTACTCTTTAAGGAAGAGAATGTGTTGGAAAGGGAGTTAAGGAAATACAGTAATTTAAAAAATAATTTTGAAAACATTAGTGGTTGTATTTGCCTGATAGAATTAACCAAGTAATATCTGAAACACATTCTGGATTCTGCACTGTACAGCATTTTTCAGTGCAGTATGTCCCATTTCTGATCCCCTCTGCCGTGTAGATGAGTTGCCTCAGAAGAAGGGGAAGTCCAATTTGTTTAATCAGCCTCTGGTGTCAAATATTTTGTATTAATATAATGCCCCATTGCGAACAATGGCTACAGCAGATACTGAAAACCACTGAGCTAAATACAAAGATGAGAAAAGGGCATTTTCAGTAATGGATTTGCACATATACAGGGCTAAATCCTGTCTTGACACCAGCTAATGAGAGTGAGAAAAGGAATTGAGGGGCCTATTCTGTATAGCATAATTTTAAATGCCTTAGGCTACGTCTATGTTAGGAGACAGTGAAAACCAAAATTAAGAGATGCTAAGGACTTGGTGGCCACACCATATACATCTCACATTTTTTCACTTTTGGACTATCTCTAGTCTGGTCCCTGAGGGCAGATGTTCTCTTAGTGTATACATGGAGGACGATTTACAGACTAGTTTCCTTATTTAGAAGTCTGATTCATGTGCTCTGGATCTCCTTTATGATGGGAACCAGAAGATAGAAATGGAGACCATGAGAAGATTTGTTTCAGAAGTGCACTCATGCTCCAAGTGAAAGTACTTGCACAGACTATCACATCTGAGACGTTCAAACATACAGATAGGCCAGAGACTATAAAAGACCCGTGTCTTTCTGAAATAATGCTTGGAGAGCAGGCAAGACACACTAGCACACCTAAAACAGCTGTCGCCTCTGCCACTCCCTAAAAGCAAAGGGAACTGGATGAACATATCTGATGGCAAAGCTAAAGCAAACTTGAGCTGCTGAAAACAAGCTGTTACAGCCTGTGAAAGCAGAACTCTGTGACAATAAATGAGGTATTTATAGATATTTACACAGAATCCTTTTCTTTTATCTTCTCTGTTTGTATAGGCCAATGAACCTCTGAGAATTATCTGTATTTATCTGCCTGAGTCATCCCATTTGGTTTTATATCTCTGCAGTTCTATCTTTTCTTTATTTCCAGAAGTCCACATGGCAGCCTTCCAATTGTATTTATCCACTCCAACTAATTGAGTCACATAAATGCAAGTAATTTGAAGCATTATTGTGAGAGATTTCTGTTTGCCTCTTTAATTAAGCAGTTGTTCACAGGTGCATACAGTTACAACAAAATTAATTGATAGCTTTATATTGCTGTTCTCAAGTCTGCTGCTATTTGGTGTTTGCAAATAGTGCCATTGGATACAGTATGTCTTATCTTGTTCAGAGGGAGCATTTCTCATCTTCTTTCAGAAAAGGTTAGGACAGATTGACCCATATATTGGAAAATCTATCTAAGCAGTACAGGTAATTTTGCTAAAAAAGAAACAGAGCAAATGTTTATTTATGGAATAGTTTATTACAAATGGGAACAGCTGCAACCCTGCTTTACATTTCTGTATCTACAGCAAGTATCTTGAAGGTCAAAAATCATTGTTAGTGGAACCTAATTGCTTCTTGTGGAAACTGCGGGCACTCTATTTATTTTTGTCAGAGGCTGTGTTACCAAACAGAATTGTTCTAGGATTATTAATACAATTTCTTTAACAAGGAAAAATATCATTAAAACCCTAGCATTAAGAAAATCACTCACAAATACCCTTTTTTTTACAACAACCTAGGAAAATATTGAAAGTGCAAGCAGGAAAGGCTAGCTTCATTCCATCTGACTCTGAGTACCTAGCTACAGGCTGCTAGTATTAATGGGAAATGATAGACATAACCCAGAGGACAATTCAGCCCATTGGTATTGCCATCTTGAAGCAACAGCATCTTACTACTTATCTATACTTTAGTTATCAAGTTCAGTAGAAAAGCTGCAGAAATATCTTCATAACATGTAGTTTTCTTGAAATATCTTTTTTTTTTATCCTAATTTTCTGTCCAGATCTTCACTTAAGATCAAAATAGGCATTCAAGTTATCAGAGAAATACCCTTAGTGTGAATAAAAAATTAGAACAGAATCTGGTGCTCATTCTTTGAACTCTTCATGGCAGAATTCTTATTCCTTGCAACATTTGAAAGAAAAGATGAGATAATAGTAATAAATAAATAGATAATTCAACACTAACTGAGATAGGAACAATAAAAGTTATATGTTTTTTACTGCACTTAGCGTCAAACTTCTGCCATATGCTCTTTGTGCAGACTTTACTAGTGACAGCAATAATAGAAGCAGTGTCTTAAAATTCTTTAGTATATTAATCATTTCCTGCAGAGCAAATTCTGCCTAGTAGAGTCAAATGCAAACTTGCCATCTAGAAATAGAGTAGAAAGGTCACACTGAAATGACAACAAATTGTGCCTATGACTGAAAAATGACTTAGGGATTAAAGAGGAGCAACCACCAATTGCTGCCATCCAGTGTGATTGTTTCTCTGAGTTTTTTTGTATAATTTCTGCGGCCTAGTTGGAATTGCTGACATAATAATTGTATCTCATCCAGAAGACAGTAATTGACTGCTCAAACAAACTTATTTTTCTCCATATTGCAACAAAACAGAATGATGTAGATGATGTACACAACAAACAGTCATATGTCAGGAAGATGAGGCAGTAACTCACAGCTGAGGGAGAGGAGATATTGTGAACTTTGTTTGAACATACAATTTCCCAAAATTTTCAACACGTGGACAGTGAAAGAGAATACTTCATTAGAAAATATGTAGTAGATAAGTACTTTGTCCAGTTTGGCTGTCACACTTTACAGTTGCATTAATAATCTGAGAGAAGATCTGAGGGAAGCTACAAAAGAGATAAGTTAAACAGTGATAAAATTAAAAAGCTCAAGCTGTTTTATTCCTCTGGAAGAGTGATAACCAGCATGACCACAGAGGGCATGCTCCTTATACATTGAGGAGACGTTTACAAGGAGAGCAGAGTCTTAATGTTGCAGGAGAGATGGAAAGAAAGTTCATATAGGTGAAACCGGAATATGAACAAATTCAGCCTTAAGACAAAGCATATTGCCCTAACAGACTTACATGAAAGTCTCCTGTATTTTCTACTGTCAGTTCAGTTGTCTGTATTAGTTTTGGGCACCTTATTATAATCTATTCTCCAGCTCACCTATAAATTATGAAAACACATCCTGAATGTCTGACTGAAAATCTGTTTGTATTATTGTGTATACCAATGCAGACAGTTACAACTGTCAAGATATGAATATATTAGTAGTGAATATGCAGATAGCATCTACTGAATTGAATATAAACCAGGAGATGGCATGATTTTTACCCCCCTCACAAACTGAAATATTGTTCAAATATAACCGTAAAACTGTCCATATCACATTCAACTCTCCATAAGATTAACCTGAACACTGTGGTGGTTACTGTTTAGTTGTTGAATCCTTTAGAGGTTATCAGGGTTATGAAGCTTTCTCCTTCAAAATCTTTGTGTTTCTAACCACCTCTTGGCACTTATGCATAAGTGCACACACATATGAAATTCTGTTTCTGTGGTCTAAACTATTAACGAAAAGAATCCCATGCAGAAGTTAGTACTACTGCAATCTCTCTTGAACATTTGCATAGTATTCATTTGCTGCAATATGTGTGAACTTACAGCAGAACTGGGCATTAAACCTCCTAAAAGATCACCTTTATTCAAGAGAAAATTTGTTCTAATTTGTTACTGTTATAGTCTACTGGAATGGAAAATTATGAAAATTATGAAAATATAGCAGCACAATCTGCAGTTTTCTTGAGACTTCAGAAAGTTTACTTAAATAAAGTACAAATCATAAAAATCACCATGTGGCAAATGATCATCCTGTGGTGATTCATATTGCTGTTTTTATTAATGAGGGGGAAGCTGCAGTTCTGGAAGCCACACTGCAAAAATGCACGGTAGTGTTCTTTATTTGCTTATCTCTGTGAATTTGTATCAGATTAGTTACAAAAATATTTTTCTTCTCAACTGCCAACCACAAAAACCTTGTTCTGGGATCTGAAAGTCACTGCCAACAGTGAAGTTTTCTCAGGCCAAATTATAATGATTGAGTAGACACCTTGTCTCCAATGAGGTGGTGAAGGTGCAAATAAGAGCAATATTTGGCATTCCAGTGGGAAATTTGGAGATGAAATAGATTCACTGATGACATACAAGTCTGACAAGAATCCAGCTTACTACCCTAGAGCATTTGGTTCAGCTAAGGGAAGAAAAAAACAAAAAAAGAGTTACGAGTCAAAGTCAAAACATACAATTGTTTCTGAAGCAGACATAGATGAGAAGGAAGCTGCCTTCTTTCCTATGAGGTACTTTAAACTTGAGTCTACTTGACATGGTCTAGCATCTCGAATCTAACAAAATAGAAGTTTAAATACATGCAACCTGGTACAACATTTGGGAATCTGCAACGTTAGCTAGTCACAATTAGGAGCTTACTTGTAGACTAATGATTACTTCCTAACTTGCTTAGGCACCGGTGCTACTTTTGCGTCAGTGTTCATAGATACACGTAGCATGGCATTCAGGTGGCTGAGCATGCTAGGTTGTTGTGGATGACAGTTTAGCTGTCTATCACCTTTTGATAATGGAATCAATCCTATAAAATTTGCCCTTTGACCTTTCAGTCACTGACATCTGGTCTTTCCTGTTCCAGACATTGCAATACCTCAGACCGAATGGTCTCTCAGCAACCATTTTGCATTTGTTTCTCTGGTTACTACTGTTCCAGTTGAGATTATTCCTTGTTCTGAGAGAAAAATAATGATTGTATCATCTCATGGGCCACAATGTTGGGAAATAGAAGGTAGCTGATAGGTTTTAGTGGCCACAACCAGGCAAATAACAGGAATTTGTCTCCAGATGGAGCTTGGACAGAAAAATGATTGAGCTATTGTCCTATTTAAGCCCCCAGTGCTACATTCTGTATTGGCCATGGAAAATGGGCTCATCATTTGTAGAATGAGGTGCAGGGAGAAAAATTATGGTCAGCTTCCCCAGGGAGGTACAGAATCAAGTGCTGGGGTGAAAAGATTTATTTTTAATCAAGTGGATAATCCTCTTCACTGTGCGATGGGAGTTACCTCAGGTATAAACATTAACCATTGCAACTATTAAGTATTGAGGGGATATTAGATTAATTATTGTGTAGATACAAAATAAACTGCAGCAGCTTTTGCAGTATGTAAAGAAGAGAATGAACAGAAAGTCTAAATTGGGTATTTAGCTCAATACACAGACAAATACTTTGATTTAGTGATCACATGATTTTGAAAAGATAGTTACAGATTCAAGGTGAATAGTATTGAATTATGTTGAACAATACCTAATTGTTCCATTTAACATTATTTAATGCTGTGGTTGGAACCTTCATAGCAGGCAAAGGGATCTGAGGTAAAACTTACATCAATTTTCATTAAGGTTTAACTATATAACTCCTCTGAATTCATCTGAGAATACAAATGCCATTACTATGTTTTTATTACTGATATTACAGAATTAACAACTATGCAAAACTGATGTTAAATATTTTTATTTCAATAATGTTTACTAAGTTTTTCAATCAAAATCAGTAAATACTGGTGGAAAATACCAATTTTATGAAAACAGATCTAGCATGATTATTAAATAATACTTTGTGAGAGGTAATAAATTTTCTTTGCTACTTTTTTCTTTTTTTCTTTCTTGATAAAACAATCATTCTTTGCCTTGCAATTTCTACTTATCTTATGGTTATATTTAAGGGTCCCAATGATATCTCTTAAAATATTTTTACTGGCCCAGAACACTTTTAACTGATATTTAGATAAATTTCATAATGATATATTAATTTTAATAGCTTTTAAAAGAAATTCCAATTCCACTGACAAAATAGTTCTGATATTTTTGAACCTAAGCACAGAAAGCCTCTGAACTTTTTAGACTGTGTTCAACAAAAATTTCTAATATAATCATTTAATTGGACAGAATACCAGAACTTCAGAACGGCAAGTTTAAAATGTATACCTAAATTGAAATTGCAAATGCTCCATAGTACATGTTGCAGTGATACCTCTGTGGTAGAAGTAAGTAAGATAAGATTACATGTAATACTTTACTGAATTTAATTGCAGTATTTTGGAAAAAATCCCACAGTTACACCCTGGCTGTATTTGCTGGTTTCTAGTGGAAACCTACGAAACATAAGGAGATTAGGACAACACATTTCTAACATAGTTTAAGCATTTTTTAGGAATGTATAAATATTATTTTGTGCCTATAGATAGCTGTAGATCAAGGTTAATAAAGTTGAAATATCTACATGTGCTTTTCTTCTCATTGTGATGTTTATCACCTAATAAAAATGCTAAAGTTTCCAAGGAAAGATGTTTAATTTGTTCTTGCTGCTCAGTTGCATGTTGCATCCTATTTTGTAGTAAATGGCACAATGTCCCAAGTGGGCTGCCATACTGTCAGATACATTATTTATACATAACATTACTAGTTAATCAATGAACAAAAATGCGGGAACCTTTTTCCCCTTTTTCTGTGACATCTTTAAAGCTACAGTAGAGAAAAACAGTTTTTGCAATATATTATACTGTTATATACTTTTGAAAATAGTTTCCTGGCACTGTTTGCACCATGCATCTGACTAAATGAAATGTGAGTGCTAGACAAATGCAGTAATGATCTGTGCAGAGCAGAAGAATAATTCGGTTAGCTATATAAGCTTTTCTTACTTTCCAGTTAAAAGTGAGCACAACGCATTTCAGCAAAGGTTGCTAACAAAAGAAAGGTTTTTCTTTTCTTTAAAACTGTCACAAAAACTGAATACCTCATTGCGATTTCTCTTGTGTTTTACAAGAGAGACAGAATTTAAAACATCACTTGAATCCTAAGTAATTTCAGAAATCCACCCTCCACCAAATGGAAAATTTGTATGTATATGAAGAACTGAAATATGAAAATGTGTGCAAGCAGGAGAAATCCAGCTGTACTGTGTCACAGAACTACAAGAGATTTTTGTTTGTACTTTGGCTTATTCTGTTGTATTTTGTTCATAGACATTTCAGATCAATACAAAATATTCAGCTCTGTTCCGGTGATTGAATATGAATACATTATATGCATACAAAAGTAGTGATAATCTATGTTGATACAATAGTTCATTTTGCATTAGTGTCCTAGATGGGACAATGTTAAGAAGCAATTTAAATGAAATTCATTTAAATGTCAGCTCTCATGCTTGCGATTTTTCTATAATTGGTTATTTAATTAAAATAATTCTCATAGTCATTAATTTAGACTAAAACTTGCTGTGCACTGACATGTGTTAATTACATGGTATTAACAAAATTGATACGCTTTAAAAAAGCATGGTTAAATTTTAAACAAGAATAAATTAGAAATCTCATAGATCATCTTACTTAGAGTATTTACGAGAAAAAATCAGTCATTTAAAATGTTTATTATAAACAAAGTCCCAACGTTATTGTGCATGCATTATATTTGGTTTCTGCTTCAGTGTGAGGAGACTTTTATGTTAACACAGCACCTCCATCTTTGAATTCCTTTAACCAACACACAATAAATAAGGTAATGAACCAAATTAAATATTAATAGAAATCCACATAAACCACAGAAGACAGACACAGAACTGATGTTTGAGTTATAGTATATCTTTGATATTATTAAGACAACATATTAATGAAGTTTTAAAGGGTTGAATCTTTATCTCCTTGTAAGATGCAGATAAAGAATGAAAGCAATTAAATATTTGAGTAAAACTACCTGAAAAGGGTAGAAGAAATGGAGTCTTAGGCACTGATCCTTACAGGTAATCCATAAGCAAGGATCCATGTGCCCTTACGAAGTACCCTGAAGTCAAAGGAACCACTTTCACAAATAAAGTAGGTCATTTGTTTTCAGGAACTGGGCTTATATTCAAGACTCTGAGAATAAGAATTTTATTTCATTGTCTATTAATTAGACTAGCCCTATATTACTTTGACCTTTTTAATATTCCATGATTTAATTGGATGATCAGTCTACCTCGGCCTATGATTGCCAATCATTCTGCATAATATACTTCAACTCTTCCTTACTTCAGTGTGTGCAGGATTACACGTTAACATGAAACAATGGTCTTACTGTGAATGGTTGGAACCAAAATGGATATATGTGGATATCTAGAGCTATACTGTTTCCATAGCAAGTTAACTTATCAGTGTTGACTTTTCTGACTACCAGTGTATGAAGAATATTATACTTCTCTCAGGCTCTTCTGTTTTGATCCTCAGATTCCATAGTCCAGAGTTTAAAATGCTGCTGAAGACTGAGGCCCTATCAGGACTTACAGTACCCAGCAAACTGATTTACAAGAGACTCTGTTGTAAAAATTGCTGCAGAAAGGCAACTTTTGGATGTGAACTAGGCTCAGTCTCTTACAGTCTGAAGACTGCATTAGATATCTAGATCCAAGATCTGAGAGAAGGCATGTTATAGTCAGTGAAGTGCAACAAAGCAGAAACATCCAATTCCACACAAAACTGTATTTGGCTAAATGAATTGTGCTCTGAAAGGGACAATTGCTTTTTATTTACTACAAAGAAACGCTATAACTAGTTCAGATATTTAAAATTCAGGTAGCTTAATTCCATTCATTTCTGCCTGTTTCTTCCAGGATAGATTTGGAGTGCTACCTCTAATTTTTTTGGCTTTCTATGTGATGAATACCGATATGGTCTGAAGAACAGTAACTTCTAAGTGTCACCATCTTTAAAATCTGTATTCTCCATACCTGTGTGAAGAAGGGAAGAAGGAAAGATCTGCTATTTCTATGAGATAACAGGAAAACAGCTAGCTTAGCGATGTATCACAGGAAGTCTCTGTAGTGGAAGCAGAAGCAAAGCTTACTCCATTTAACCTCCATTTAAGATCCCAGTGCTGACTGAGTAACTCATACTTCATACTTTCTCCACTCTGACTTCCTTTCTGCTTTGTTGTGGTATTGACAGCTTTTCATGCAGTAGTAGCACAGTTGTATTACCTTGTGAGCTGATGGGGATTCTAAATTCTAAGTTGGAGCATCCTGTCCTACAGCTGTTGCAGTGAAGCTCTCCATAGGATACCTTACTACAGTGAAACGAAAGTGCAATTTTGCATGTGTTAGCTAGACCAGTCTAGCATAATTAACATTCGCAAAAAATAACAGACTGAATTATAGCATATCAGAAATCTAAATGTTGGTGTAGTTCATGATGATCTTTAGTTATATTCCAGCTTCAAACGTGAAAATACTACCTCAATTTTACTGTTGCATGTAACAAACTAGCTAGCAAGGTTGTACAAGGATCTCCTACAATCACTTTTTAATTTAACATTGCCAATATACTATCTGAACTGCAAGTAACACATATTTATGTTGCAGAAGAAGAGAATGTTAGTTGGAATAGATTCAGTAAAATATTATCTCATCTCCCTAGCAATGAAGTCCATGGGCTATAGGATAGAGATGTATACTTGTTAACTTATTTCCACAGTAAATGAAGTTTGTGACAAGATTCTCCTGTGTGTTGGATCTGGATTTCATTTGCCCTCTGATTTTTTTTTTTCCAAGACTTCTGCAATGTAAAAGTTTGTTCAAGTGTGAGTAAATAAAATTTAATGATAGTTTCCCTGGACAGTTTCTGTCAGAGAAATCTTCAAAACTGACAATAATATACACTTTCAGTTTAAAATCCATATGTAACTTTAGTAGCGCGGTTTGCAATTCAAGCTTAGTAAGAACTCCTCTGTCAGTTTTCTTGCTTATCTTATTGATTAATACATTTTTTCTATTGGGAATGACTTCAGAAGTCTTCTTGAAAAGTACAAGATAGTTGCTTGCCAAAGGAACTGTGGTTCTTTAAACAAAGCATCTCTTTCTAGGTCCCCTAAGTACTAACTGTCCTCATTCTTTCAGTCTCATTAGATTTTTGGACTGGTCAGAAGGTATTACATCAGCTACTAGCCCAGAAAAAAAATGTTTTTCAAGTTTCTTAAAGGTCATTATTACTAGTAATTGTTCTTCAGTCAGCAGGCCAAATATGAAGTACTAGAAATCTAGCTAGACAATTAAAAGAAAAAAATAAATAAATGGTAACAAATATCTTGAAGTTGAGATTTATAGAATCATGGAATCACATGACATCCCAAGTTTGAATGGATCTGCAAGGATGATCAACTCCAACTCCTGGCTCCACATTGAATCATCCAAAATTTAAACTCTGTGTAATTAACCCTATGTAAGTAATTAATTTGCTCTAACTGTGGCAAAAATGCTAGCTTTTCGAGTGTTTTTTTTTCTTCACAATAACAAATAAATAAGGAGGTATAAGTACTAAGCATCTAAAAATCTGTAAAGTCAAATACCTTAAAGAAGAAAAAGGTTGAAAAGATAAGTCTGTTATTTATAATTTCTTTCCTTCTTCTTTGCAGAAGATGATGATTAGATTTTACTTTAGACTGTATTTCTATGACATACAGGTGTTTAAGCTCTTATAATGGTCAAGGGGAATTCAGTCAATGCTGTCCTACAAGATTAGATAGATTCTGGCAACTGGATAGCTCTACAGACTCTGCTATTGAATGGATATCAGAGATCGAAACAAGAGTTCAGACTCTAAGGCTGGGAGAATCTTTGCCAGGAAAAAAGGAAGTCTTGGAGCTTTTTCATGACAGTCATTCTTACCTCTGTGTCCATACAGATCGTGAAGCAGATCTTCCTTGAAACTATGTTAGGGTACATGGAATACAAACAGGTGATTGATGACAGCCAACATGGCTTCACTAGGGGCAAATCATGCCTAAAATGTTTGGTCTGTGATAGGGGTTACAGCACTGTTGGATAAGGGAAGAGTAAGTAATCACAGAATCACAGAATTGTAAGGGTTGAAAGGACCTCTGGGGATCACCAAGTCCAATCCTCTTCCTAAAGCTGGTCCCATAGAGTAGATTGCATAAGAGAATGTCCAGGTGGGTTTTGGTTATCCCCAGGAGACTCCACAACTTCTCTGGGCAGCCTGTTCCAGTGCTCTGTCACCTTTGAAACAAAGCAGATATTCCTCATGTTCGGATAGAATTTTCTATGTTGCATTTTGTGTCCATTGTCCTTGTTCTGTTGCTGTGCACTACTGAAAAACCCTGTCTCCAACAACTGCTCTTGACACCTGTCCTTTAGATATTTTTAAGTGTATAGTAAGTGTAAGATCCCCACTCAGTCTTCTCCAGGCTAAACAGTCCCAATTCTTTCAACCTTTCCTCATATAATGTCATTTACCTGGACATGTGCAAAGCATAACTTCCTTTCCCTCGGGGGTCTTTGCAACTGAGTGGTTGCAGTGATATGTTGAAGGGATGCTGTCCAGAAGGACCTTGAGAGTCTTGAGAGATGGTCCATGATCTGACATGATCTGACAATGTGCACTTGCAACCCAGAAAGCCAGTCATATCTGGGGCAAGCTTAAAAAAGGGGGGGGGGGTTGGGGGGAGAGGGATGACAGAGCAAAGGAAGTGATTCTTCCCCTCTGTTCTGTTCTCATGAGACCTCTGGAATATTGTATTCAGCTCTGAGGCCCACACTGTAAGAAAGATGTATATCTGTTAGAGAAGGTCCAGAAGAGGGCCATGAAGATGATCAGAGTCCTGGAGCACTGCTACTGTGAAGACAAGAGAGTTATTTAGTCTAGAGAAGGTTACATGGCTACCTTAGAATGGCCTTCAAGTTTTTAAAGGAGGCTTACAGAAAAGATGGAGGTAGATCTTACCAGGGAGTGTAGTGGAGGAGAGGACAAGGAGAAATAGTTTTGAACTAAAAGAGGGTAGATTTAGATTAGATACAAGGAAGAAATTATTCACTATGAGAGTGGTGGGGCCCTGGGTAACCTGGTCTGCTGGGAGGTGTCCTTGCCCATGGCAGATGTTTCGGGACTGGATGATCTTTAATGTCTCTTCCAACACAAATTATTCTATGATTCTGCTGCATTAACATAAGTTTCTAGTTCTATTCAGGTTTCACACTGCCTCTACAGTAGCTATTAATTCCTTATTTTTCTTTTGTCATAGTTACCAGGCTCCCATAGGTATCTCACCTACTGCAGGGAATCTCAGATGCATGTGTTTGGGCTACTGAATCCTACTGATTTCTCCTATAAAAAGACTCAGTCACCTATATAAGCTGAATTAGTTGTCCATGACTGGAATTGGATCCCAATTAAGAAATATTTTTGTTTACTATAAATAAAGGTAAAAATTGTGACAGAGAATGAAAGGAATTTGGTATGCTGAACAGAGAAATTAATCAAAAATTGAGAATTATATCATTGATAATTAACTTAAAATGTCAAAAATGTTAATGCCTTTTTTCTTTTCTCTTTTTTATTTTACTACAGTTTGCATTGATATCCAAGCACTGAATAAGATCCTTGATTTTCCAGAGAGTAGCTTATGGAGCTGCTAAGCACACTGATATATATATTAGGAAAAGCACAAATGTAAAGATACATGGTATTACATATACTATAATTCCATCACAATTTTCTTGATGTGTTGCCAACAAATCTGTTTTGATTTCAGGTTCAGAACTGATGCCTTCTTTAGGAAACTGGTCACCATTATATGAATGTGTTATCCCCACTTCAAGTTTCATGCTGAAAAGAATTCAGAAATAGCCCTGGGAACATTTAGTATTTCCTTGAAAAAGCTGTGGATTGTCATTAACTGACAAACAGTCTGCTGCCAAGTTCTTGCAAGAACTGTATTTGTTGTCTGATGCCAAACAGCCTCTTTAAATGCTAATGAACAAAGTATGGCATGCATTCTGTTCTTGATGGATTATGCCTATACCTTCTGTGGTCAACAGAAGGGGAATTCCCGGCCCATATGATTTCCATTCTGGCACACAACTCTTTTCTCTGTGTACAAAGCAGTAAGCACTCAAATAGATTAGTCAATCTTATTTTTAAATTAAGTATAGCTTCTGCACCCTAACTCACATGTACAAAACCCGAGGGAACTATGCCAGGCTGCCTACACACTGCATGTGTTTTGTTTTCTTTAGAGGATTAAGCTCCTGACTTTAGTATCAGTGATGCTCACTGTATACTGATATGCCTTCTAAATGCAAACATGAATGTTTCATAAACAGCTGATTTACATGTTTGTCTTTACCTCTTTGGAGACAGATTTAAGAAGTTACAGTTACATTTTTAAATTGTCTTCTTTAGCTGTTTCCGTAATTTCCTGGTACCGAGAACTGGCTTGATACTTATACACATTAAAGAACCATGTATTGTTATCATGTGTATATATAGTTTTCTAGCCAGTAGGAGGTCCAGATTTGTACATATTGATATCTTTGATTACACTTTCAAGTCCAGCTTTTCAAGAAGCATAAATTACATTGCAAACAGCAAGCTCAGGAGTTGCACACTGAAAAATTGTTGTGTGATGTGATATTCTAATTTATTTTAATTGTCATTCAATAATTGCTGCCAGTCAGACAATCCTTTCCTAATAGTTTAGAATCTGCTGGAAAGGAGGGAAAAGTTACTGTAGGACAACAGCAAGCTACACATTACCCAGACAATGCTGTCTTTAGTTAAGATAAACAGCAGTAAGATATAAAATATGCTATGAATAAAAACAAAGAATAACAAATTATGATAGAAAAACTAAAATATATACTACAAAATCCCAGGAAGGGACATTTTCATTTTAAGTGGCCTGAAATTTAGTTCACTGAAGTCTATGGTTGAAGTTGGGGCCTGCAACGTAACCCCATACAGATCCTAACCTTCTTGTTGAAAGTATACTCCAGTTTCTGGTATTCATGGAAATTTACAGACTTATTTACGTAACTTTACTAGGTGACGTGGAATAAAAATTTGCTTAGTTGGCTCAGGGAGGTTGAGCTTTCAAGAAGATATGAGTATGGGAAAATCTGAGTCTTGCCTTCTTACTAGGTATGCAGGATGAAAGACTGGCTGTTTTTCCATACTGACCCACCTCTGGAGATTGTATGCTTATGCATGAAGAAAGTATGTTTCTAAGTGATAGTGAGAACTTTCGTCAAAGCTAGTCTCTCTCTATGGAGAAAAAAAAGAAAGCAAGCTTCTATGTCTCTAGAAAGAACAAAATTTTTATAGGGAAAAAATAATGGAACTGTTTCAAATTTGCTTGAAGTGCTGGATGTGCTCATGTAAAAATCATGTTTAAATCAAGATATGTCGTCTTCCATTTATTGATAAAAAATGAAATGAATAACCATGTTTACAGTTATTAATATTACAAAAAAACAAATTTATTTTATAGCTTAATGCTTACTTAAAATGAGTAATTTCTTCTAGTCTTCTAGCTATTTTTAGTAAGACCTTTGTAAGATCAAACTAATTAATAAATTAGATCAATTTCAAGTTTTTTTTTCTTGTTCAGAACCATTTAATCATTCATTTTAGTAACATTTTAAAGGCCATGTCTAAAATAGATTTGCACCCATGTCCCCAGTGTGAATTTTTCACTCTTCGTCAGTATGCAAAAGGTAGTGTATAATGACCTTTTCTCTGTTTGGAACAGGGATTAGAATAATATATTTGACCCTTTTTACTCACCTGGGAGTGATGCTAGTTTCCATGTTCAATAAAGTAAAATATGTCTCTAATGTCCCAAGGTTAAGGCCATGACTTTAAGCTATTTAAGACAAACTATCAGACTTATTCACCTCAGGCAGACTCTACAGAAGGGCTCTTCTTACTTTATTTTCTTTCTTTCTTTTTACCTTCCTTCCTTCCTTCCTTCCTTCCTTCCTTCCTTCCTTCCTTCCTTCCTTCCTTCCTTCCTTCCTTCCTTCCTTCCTTCCTTCCTTCCTTCCTTCCTTCCTTCCTTCCTTCCTTCCTTCCTTCCTTCCTTCCTTCCTTCCTTCCTTCCTTCCTTCCTTCCTTCCTTCCTTCCTTCCTTCCTTTTATTTTTCCTTCTTTCTTTCTGTCTTTCTTTCCTTCCTTTTTTTTTTTTTTTTGTTTCTAATAAATAAAGGTGAAGTATATATCCTTCATCACAGTAATTTCTTATCCACAGTACAATTAAGGGAAATATTTTGCATTACAAACAAAGCAAGTTAACCTGGTCACACTGTGCATTATAGCAGAATTTATGGCTGCATAAATAGCAGTGTAAACTTACAGAAAGACTGGTAATTATAGTGCCATTGATGGTCTTTGTTGCTTTAATTCTGAAGCAGCCAGAATGATTAAACTGAATCTTAATCGACTTCTCCATTAAAAATGCTGGCAGAGGATCTCCTTTAACCTTTCTCATTGATTGAACACAACAATCACCATTCAATTATAATGCAAAAGGACATTTGTTATAATGTACAAAAGATGCACGAGCCATTTCCTTTTACTCAAGACAATCAATGAGATGACTCCTACTTCAAAGAAGGTGATGTGAAGCTAGTGTACCTGGAATAGCATTAAAGTCAAAGCTGAACTCAGGTGACTACAAAATCTACAATTTTTGTGAAATGTAATAATATTTTATTGTAAAAATAAAACAAACAAGTCTCATTATATAAAGATTCTTTTTAAAAGATGTGTAGGAATAAAGAACTGGAAGTAAATTCACTGAATATGACAGTAATTTCCTATTTTATATTACTGTTTAGGTCTCTCCGACAGGAATGCCTCCTACAACATATATAAAAAGCACAATAATACTATTTTAAGGAGCAAATTTCCAGCTGCAAAACACCATTTTTCTATATAGCCACCATCATTAGCTGATTCATGTGGAATAAGTATTTCTTAACTACAGAAAGCATGGGATTTTCACAGCAACAGCAATTGTTTTAATTATATCATTCATTCCGGAAATAAACTGCAGAGAGAAGGACACAAGGCAGTTAGTGCATAACACACAGAGTGAAAGATTGTTGTGTAAGGATCATCTTTCATGTGCTTTTTAGTGAGATCTATTTTTAAAGGTGGCATATCCTATCCTGAAAATATAATTCACTTTGGTCCAAAAGTATGTGTTCAGAGCTGATGTGGAAGCTCTTATAGAATCATAGAATCATTGAATTGCTCAGGTTGGAAAAGACCTCAAAGATCACCAAGTCCAAGCACAACCTAACCATACTACCCTAACACTAGCAACCCTCCGCTAAATCATGTCCCTGAGCTCCCCATCCAAATGGTTTTCAAACACATTCAGGATGGAATCAAAGGAGTGAGGAATCTTTGCAAAGAGAAGGACATCCAGATTGCTAGTAGTGCTTATTCCATTCAAAGATGTGATGCTTGCCTCTGTTTCCATTTGCTACATCAGATCATGCCCTGAATTTCTGTAACTTTGGTGGAGTGAGTTCTACTCCCAGAGGAATGCCAGCAGGAGCTAAAGACTCTATTGTACTTGTTCAGCTTTGGTCCCTAATTGTGCTGTTTCTATCAGCACAGTTTTAGTAGAAAATGTCCATTCAAATTTTCTCTTTTAGTCATGACCATTTTGCAGCTGTTCTTTGCTTTCTCCAGTAAGTCTTTGTGTTCAGTATGCATCAGGGACAGGATGAATGCTGGTTCAAAGTTGCCTGCATAGTGTTTGTTGTTTTCAATTTAGCTGTTTTTTTTTTAGCTGTCTTTGCTAAAACACTGAGGTATAGTTCAACTTCCATTCTCTGAAAATGTTAGTGCTGCTGTTTGATTGTAAAGGCACCACAGTACTGTACTTGTTTTCTGAATCCTTGAATGCATTTCCCAGTAGAAATCACCATCTGCTGCGGCTATCTGTCTCCTTAGTTATTTCTTCTCTTACTTACAGTTTTTATCATATTAGTGTAGCTATCACAAAAAGCACATCCTTTTTATGCTGCTAATGCTGATAAATATTAATTGATAAATTGATAAATAAGAATAACAACAGGAATGGAAGGCGGGGAAAATATACTGTAATAGTTCCTGTTGCTGTAGTACCTAGGAAACCTCATCTTCCCTGTGTCATTTTCTAACTGTACACTCTACAGAGCAGAGCCTATGTTTTCTACCATGTTTTATAGATTGATAAGCAGTTTTCTGACAACACTTTATTATGAATGACCAGGAGACCAGTAGTTTTCTGCCAGAATATAATCAATCAGTGCATTTTTTTTCTTATAAAAAAATGCTGTCTTCATGATATTCTTTGAAGTTGTGATGAACACAGTTACTGCATAAAAAGCCATCTATAACAATGATATGATTTTTACAATTCACAAAGCAATATATTTTAATTTTGAAATGTTGTACTCTTCTGCAACTTTCTACCTTCTTTTATCTTAAAGAACATAATTTCCTCAGTGATGTTGACTATGTTGATAGTGATAAAAATCATAAAAAATAAGCTTGATTCTCTTTTTTATGAATGGTCAGACTTCTGAATACTGGTTCCCAGCCTAAGATGTCATTTTACATTGGACTCATTGGGTAAAAAGCATAAACAGTATTGAAAGCAGAGCCTGGAATTTCAATATTTGCCACTATTAGAATGACTTCCTCAAGATGTATATTGAGAATGCAGGAAGTAACAAGCATAGGGAGTAGGGTCAATCTGGGCACTACATTGGTGCCTGAAGACTGGAGGATAGCTGATGTCACTCTGGTCTTCAAAAAGAGTAAGGAGGATCCAGGAAACTACAGGCCAGTTAGCCTCAAATCTGTTCCTGGAAAGGTGATGGAACAGCTTGTTCTGGAAGCCATCTTCAAGCAACTGGAAGAGAAGAGGGTCATCAGGAGTAGTCAGCATGGATTGACCAAGGGGAAAGTGTGCTTGATCAACCTCACGGCCTTCTATGGTGGCATCACTGGCTGAGAAGATAGAGGGAGAGCAGTGGATGTTGTCTACCTTGACTTCAGCAAGGCTTTTGATACTGTCTCCCATGACATCCTGATAATGAAGCTGAGAAAGCGTGGAATAGATGAGTGGACAGTGAGGTGGGTTGAGATCTGGATGACTGGCCAAGCTTAGAGGATTGTGATCAGTGGTGCAGACTGGTTGGAGACCTGTGAGTAGCAGTGTTCCCCAGGGGTTGGTGCTGGGTCCAGTCTTATTCAACGTCTTCATTGACAATCTCAACGAGGGAATTGTGTCCACCATCAGAAAGCTTGCTGATGATGCAAAATTGGGAGGAGTGGCTGACACACGTGAAGGCTGTGCTGCCATTCAGCAAGACCTGGACAGACTGCAGAGCTAGGCAGCAATAAACCAGATGAGGCTTAACTCTGCAAGTGCAGAGTCTTGAGAAGGAATAACCATGAGTATCAGTACAGTTTGGAGCATGACCTGCTGAAGGGGAGCTCTGTGGAGAAGGACCTGGGGATCCTGGTGGATGACAGGCTGGCCATGAGCCAGCAGTGTGCCCTGGTGGCCAAGAAGGCCAATGGCATCCTGGGGTGCATTAAAAGGACCATGGCCAACACGTCAAGGGAGGTGATTCTCCCCCTCTACTCTCTCCTGGTCAGGGCTCACCAGGAGTACTTTATCCGGTTCTGGGTTCTCCGGTACAAAAAGGACAGGAATCTCCTGGAAAAAGTCCAGCGGAGGGTCACATAGATGATAAAGGGCCTGGCGCATCTCCCCTATTAGGAAAGGCTGAAGTGACCCGGGTCTGTTCAGCCTTGAGAAAAGAAGACTCAGAGGTGACCTTATTAATGTTTATAAACATATTAAGTGTGGGAGACAAAGGGACCTGGCCAACCTCTTTAAAGCATTCTGTGGGGACAGGACAAGGGGAAATGGCCATAAACTGGAGAACGGGAAGATCCGCACAGATATGTGAAAGAACTTCCTCATGGTGAGGGTGATGGAGCACTGGAACAGGCTGCCCAGGGAGGTTGTGGAGTCTCTTCTGGAGATATTCAAGACACGTCTGGATGCCTACTTGTGCAACCTGCTGGAGGGAGCCTGCTTTGGAAGGTGGGTTGGACGTGATGATCTCTGGAGATCCCTTCCAACCCCTACAATTCTGTGATTCTGTGATTCCTCCTTTTTTCCCCCTCCTCATAAGCCTTACATACTCTTTTGAGAAATAAGAAAATGATTTCTCTTCTGCTGCCATAGTCAAGAGTCTACTTGGCCTGTATTGAAAGGCAGCCTTGTTCTAGTGGAATTAGACCTTCCAGGGAACATCTAACTCTGGGAGAAAACAAACACATTATTTTAGGGATCAGCCAACCAACCAATCAGAAAGTAGAAGAAATAAGAAAATACGATTTCTGCAGGTCACAATTTATCACATCCCTCCATGAAACCTGAGGAATTTTTTTCTTTCATTTGTCTGGAATGAACATCTGTTAGTTTGATTAGTCCTGCTCAGCATTACTGACAGCAGCATGTACAGATTTACTAATTCTTAAGTGAAGTCAGATGCACAAAAAGAGTCCTGCAGGCATATTCCACATGGGCACAATTTCTTCATACTGCATGGGAAAAAGAAAAAGCTAAAAAATTATATTTTAATAAGCTGGAAATCAAAAGTAATCTAAAATGCACATTGTGATAGCATCTTTTTAAAACTATTTCAAGGCTAAAGGTGAGGTGCTTTGTAAATTGCAACCTCACCTAAACTGTAAAACTGTCACTAAGAAAGTAAATTGTACTTTGTTGATCTATCGTTCTTTATATGTATCCTGTTGCTTCACCTCATCATCAGTTTTCTACAAGGCTTTTTCTGGACAAGTAGATTTCTGTTGTCCATTATCAAAAAAGTTAAACATACTGAAAAGTACTGCCACAGTGAATTAGCATTAATAGAATGGACACTAAATTCAAGTGTTCAAGCATTTCAACAGTTCGACAGGATGGAAAAAATTTAGTCGATTGATACAAATACATTTGGTTCAAAAATACTAATAACCTAGGATGTGATTACAACAGGATCTTTTAGGCTACCTTGACTGTCTATATTCTTTTTGGAACACAAAATATCAAGATAGATGCAGTTATGGTATGTTGACTCTTCTGTTTTCATTCTTGGTGGACTGCAAATAAAACAAAATAAAAACAACAGCCAAGCAACTATGAAATGTTCACTAGAAAGTAGTGAAATAAAACAAATATGAACCTAAAACAAGAAAACATTGCCTGTAGTTAATATTTTGACGCTCAACCACAAGTGTGGCTGAAATATAATGTAGAAATAACTGAGTTAGCTTTAAACAAATTTACTGGATTATGGAAATAGCAGCGGGTTTAATGAAGACTAAGAAGGAAAACAAAGTAAATGATTTCTGTTTAACTGTGGTTGACTACTGGTAGTCAGTGTATACAGCAGAAGTCAGCTGCAAAATCTCTGAGTCCTGCTCGTCTCACCTCTATTAGCTGATCTAAAACTATCAACAGAAAGACCACTGGTGCTATGCCTTTTAATCTGCTTATCTGTGTAGGTGGACAACATGAGAGGGACTGGAGCCAAAAAGGAACAGGAGAATGCTGTGATTCATAGATTGTTAGAAAGAAAGAAAGTGGAGGAAAATGTGAGGAAAGCCTCAGTTACAATGACACTAATAAGTGTGAATTCCTAGTAAGGAATATCAAATTGTTTGTTAGGCAGAAGAAAACAATGCCCAATATGAAATGCGCTTTGGGAAGGCCACATAGAGAAGAAAGTTGCAATTTTCATTTGCAGACAAGAATAGCGAGAAGAAGAATATAATTAAGGCTGAGAGAAACTCATCTAGATCTCCACAAAAATCTTCAGGGGAAGTGGAGATCTTTCAAATGGAAATATAAGGCTGTAAAAAAACAAGTGCATATTAAAGGAGGTTCTATTTCAGAGGAGGAATATCTTATCTGGATAACAAGACAGAAAAAAATGAAAAACTATTGAAGATAAAGTCATTAGTTTTCAGTAGTACAGGTTTTTCTCTATAGGACTGACAATGCAAGCTAGTTATACTCTTGCAATGCACCGTATTCTAACTAGCAAGAGATCATTTTTATTTCATGACTAGAAACAGACAAAGAAAACATACATATATAGTCTTAGAACTCCTCAACAATTGCTTTGAAACACTGAAATGATTTTATCAGCCTAATGCTTACAGGCATCACTTGAGATAAAGTATGATGAAAATTGGTTGAGATACAGTGTAATAAAATAAAATGTATTAAATCCATGTACAATCTCCTTTATTGTAGTATGTATTAAATAATTATTGAAGAGCTGTTCAAGAGAAGTGCACTAGAAATAGCTCTTTTACATGTACTAAAACACACTGTAAATCTCAAAACTATTTAAAATAATCAACCCAAGGCTTTGTGGTTGACTTAGTAGACTGCTTAGTCCTGCTGTAAATTTCTTTTATATAAGTTTATTTTACGTGACAATTGTTTTCGTTAACTACTAATTATTTTGCATAAGCATGGGGGTATGTGTGTCAAAGTCTGTGACATTCTGTGAAAAAAAAAGTCTTTATGGTAATTGAGATATACAATCAGCTAAAGTTATCTGAAAATTTAACAGAAGTCTGTGTTGCATTTCAGTCAGGGAAACAATCAGAGAAAAAAAAATGAAAACACAAACAATTATATTACATATAAATTTATTACCAAGAATTTGATTATATATATGCTGATAAATCATATCCTAGTTTAGTCTATTCATATATGAGACCACCAATACAGGTAATGAATTCAGAATGACACCAAAAAGTTCATTTATGACATTCTTTCTCTACACTGCCCTCGTGAGGCCCCATCTGGAGTACTGCATCCAGGTCTGGGGTCCCCAATACAAGAAAGACAGGGAGCTGTTGGAAAGGGTCCAGAGGAGGGCCACAGAGATGATCAGAGGACTGGAGCACCTCCCCTCAGAAGACAGGCTGAGGGAGCTGGGCTTGTTGAGCCTGGTGAAGAGAAGGCTGTGGGGTAACCTCATTGCAGCCTTTCAGTACCTAAAGGGAGCCTACAAACAGGAGGCGAGTCAACTCTTTACAAGGGTAGAGAATGGCAGGACAAGTGGAAATGGTTTTAAGTTAAAGGAGAGAAGATTTAGGTTCAATAACAGGGGGAAGTTCTTTACCAAGAGAGTCATGAGGTGCTGGAACAGGCTGCCCACAGAGGTTGTGGATGCCCCGTCCCTGGAGGTGTTCAAGGCCAGGTTGGATGGGGCCTTGGGCACCCTGACCTAGAACTAGATATGGAGGTTGGTGGCCCTGCCTGCAGCAGGGGGGTTGGAGCTTGATGATCCTTGAGGTCCCTTCCAACTAAAGCCATTCTACGATTCTGTGATAGAGTTAACTTCTGGATACTGCCTTCACTCATGCAACATCTAAGGGGTTTTTTTTGCTGTTTTTGTTGTTTTTGGAAAATGTGTTAAGATCAAGAAGCAGATATTTTGCAGAAATTTTATGCAACAGAATATAGATTAGATGTTACTCCGTAGTGGTGATACAGGATCACTGTCTTTTTATGAGTGATGCAAACATTCGCTCAAATTCCAAAAAGTGTCCATTCAATCTTATACTACAATATAAAACACTACATTTCTGATTAAATGCATCTCAACATGATATATAGACTATTAGAAGTCATACAGAGAGGAAGTGTATGGAAAAAGATAAACCTCAGTAATGGCAGATATTTTTGAGGGTCAGCTTCCTAATGTTGAAAGACTGCATAGAAAAGCTGGTCCATTTCTGTTAAATCAAACTACACTTTGAAAGTACCACACTACAACACAATTTTTCATTAGTAACTACATCCTTAAATCGGCAGCCCAAGCACTGCTGGAAATTTTACAGTCAGTTTTGGCCATGCTTCCTGACACTTAAGAATACTGTATTCCTATTTTCTTCAAAAGGTCTCTAGGTTCTGGTGCTCTACAGCCATCCATTCTGTAACTAAGTCTCAGACTTGTGCATGTCTTTATTTCTCATTTCCCTTCCCTCCCCTCCCCTCTTACCCCTTTTTCTCCCCTCCCCTTCCCCTTCATCTTCCCCTTCACCTTCCTCTTTCTCACTGTCGTTTAAGACCATTCTGATGATCTTTATTCACTAGTCAAAGGCATTGAGGATGCAGTTCACTGACATCACACCATAAGTTCAATAACTGAATAAGAAAATATTTGCTCTGCAAGTAAAACATGGTGAAGAACTCACTAAATTCAATATTATTAACATGAAAGACAAGACTTCTAAAGGTTACTTATCATTCTTATTTCAGTTACCCAATATCTGGCTTTCCCTCTGATGCACTCTCCACACTGTTTTAACAACTAACTTCTAATTTATACGGAGTTTATTGGAGAAAGATTAATTTCACTCTTTCAGTTCTGAATGTCTCATAACACTGTGTGACTAAGGAGAGAGAGTCTGGATTCTATCATGATAACAGAACTGACTTGATTATAACCTAGTTTATGGCTCAAGTATAGCTTAGGCTGCACCCTTGAGGACAGAACATTTCCAAATGCAATGGAAATACTTTCAGACTCAGCTTTCAAGATCACCTTGTTTTTATATAGGTGTTTTTTTTTTCCTTGTGTTTTAATGCTAATAATTATTTCAATAGTTCGTTATGAGATATCTAACCTGAAGCACTGAGGCTAATTTGTTGATAGACCCTGGTCCATAATCCAAGATGCTTAGTTGAAATTGAGATCCTTAATCTCAATATATATTTTTAATAATCTTAGATATTAGATAATTATCGAAAAGACATTAAAATAAATGTTTGTCCATTTTCAAATCCAAATACATGGTGTTATTTATGTCTTAAAGCTGATGAATAATCAGTAATTACAGCAGTATAATCTTCTTCCTATAGATGCCTGTTGTTCTGTGCATTCATGTGTTCTTGTGGCAGAGATTTTCTTTCCTTATTCTACAACATAGAAGGTATTTTTAATTAAAATGATTGCTGTGGTTATGTTATTGAGCAATATTTTGGGATAAATATGTTCAGTGTTAGAAGTGTAATTCTACTTCTCATCTTCATGCTATGTAACATTTATACAGTTCATCCTTAAACGGTGTAAAATTGGACTTGATCCCAACTGCTAGAAGCAAGCAGAAAAGTTTATATGAAGATACTGATTTGATTAGCATTCAGACATAACAAGTTCAGCCAGGCTGGATTGTGCAGTCTGACTCCAAGTGACTTTCCACAGCACTGACCTTTTAAAGAGGGACTGTATTTTGTTGCAACCTATAGTACTTTTGAAAGAAAAAAATATGGTGATATAATATGGTTTGGGTCATAATGTTTGGATTCACACATTTAGCAGCCTCTGACAGACATTTGCATTAGTGCCAACTTATTAACCACCATGAAAGATTTTATTAGTTATAAAGAAGAAATTTTAACAACAACGACAACAACAAATCCATAAACAGAATAAAAGCAAAATTTTATAATGCCATAATGGCATTCTATAGAAATATTCAGAATACTCATCAGTTAAGTATCTCCCTGGAGGTGTTCAAGGCCAGGTTGGATGGGGCCCTGGGCAGCCTGGCCTAGTATTAAATGGGGAGGCTGGTGGCTCTGCCTGTGGCAGGGGGTTGAAGCTTGATGATCCTTGAGGTCTCTTCCAACCCGCGCCATTCTATCATTCTGTGATTCCCCGTTTTAAAGACAATATGTTGAAGCACTGGTGTAAGAATTCACATATAAAACTGTATAGGACCAAAGTTAATTAAGTGAGTCTTTTAGCATTACTGTAGCATTTTCATAATAGTCTGAAATCTCTATTTCAGCTATGATAAAATAGCCTTCATGCAGAATATTACAGATTTCACTATTAATATGATAATATGTAGTAAAATTGCAGACAGAAAACAGAGTAAACAAACTATAGGTATCTCATTGTACGCTGAAAAAGCCTACCAATGAGCTATCAAAAAATAATAGACATTCTCAAAATGCACTGCTAGAAAAAAAGAAGTTATAAAACAAGTCTTAAGTTGCCCATCAGTGGTGCAGAAAGCCACCTTTTTGACTGTTTAAGATTAAACACTTTGAGTGTTGGAATCTAACCCCACTAGATACCGTAATGGAGCACTAGGTAGGTCACACTGTCTCAGTGTTAGACTGGATGAGGTTTTGAGCAACTCAGTACAGTTAAAGATATCCCTGCCTACAGTAGCAGAGGTGGAGTAAATGATCTTTAATGTTCCCTCCAACGTAAACCATTCTATGATTCTGTAAGAGAACTTCTGTGGCAGGAAAGAGAACAGATGTAAAATAACGACTGTTGTTTCTATCATAACCCAAGTGAAAACTATGGATAATTATGCCATTGTACTCTTAGGTAAGTTCAAACGGGTAGAATGAAAGTCAAATTTCAATAATGGTTGCTACAAGATTCTCACCCAGAGTTAAAAAGATGCAGAAAAAATGAGTCCAAGCTATTTAATTTCATGCCTCAACTACTGCCTCTTTCTCCCACCTAGCCTTTCAAAAGTCAGGTCATTGCTTTGATCTTATCATTTATTTTGTTTTTCTGTACAATTCTGTTTATTTAGTTGTATTGCAAGAGGTCTTAGAAGACCCAAGAAAGGATTAGAAACACACTGTGTCAGTGCTACAGAAATACAAAGCAGGGACTTCAATGGGTTTGTCTTTCTAATTGAAGCGTGTAAGATTTAAGTATGTACATCTGACCTCGTTACCTGTCTCTCTTCACATATACAGAGGCAGGAAACTATTCTGAAACCTGATTCTCATTATATATCTAACCAATTCCTTTTGAGAATGAGAAAACGTATTGACTAAACATGTTTAGTTCTCACCATTGACTGTAAATCAGTGTATTTCTATATCACAGCAGTGCGGAATGGTTAGTGTTGGCAGGGACCTTGAAGGTTATCAGGTCCAACCTCCTTCCTCAAGCAGGGCCACCTACAGCAGGTCGTCCAGGACATCCAGATGACTTTTGAGTATCTCAAAGAGGGAGACTCCAGTTCTCTAGAAAACCTATTCCCTTGCTCAGTCACTGTCATAATAAAGAAGTATTCCCTGATGGTCTGATAGAACCTCCTGCATTTCATTTTGTGCCCACAAACTCTTTGTTGTTGGGCATTACTGGGCGTCACTGAAAGGAGCGTAGTCCTGCCTTCTATACATCCTCCCTTCAGGTATTTATGTATGTGGATAAAACGACCCCTGAGTCTTCTCCAGGCTAAACAGTCCTAGCTCTCAATCTCTTCACAAGCGAGATGTTCCATCTTGTCATTTTGTTTGCCCTCCATTAGACTCTTTCCAGTATGCCCAATTCTGTCTTCTCGTGAGGGACCCAGAACTGGACACAATACTCCAGTTCTGAGTAGAGGGGAAGAATCACCTCTCCTGACCTATTCTGTCTAATGATGTCAAGAATATCATTATCTTTCTTAGCAGCAAGGGCATATTGCTGTCTCACATTCAACTTGTAGGTCCTTTTCTGCCAAGTTACTTCCAGCTAGTGTTTCCCTAGTATGTATTTGTGCCTGGCATTTCCTCTTCCCATGTTCAGGACTTCGCACTTCTTGTTGAACTTCATGAGGTTTTTGTCATTCCACTTCCATGGCATGTCCAAGTCACTCTGCACTACCCCCTCACGGGTCAACTGCTCCCCCCAATTTTGTGTCTTCTGTGACTTTACTGAGGGAACTCTCTACATTATTGTCCAGATTTTTAATGAAAATATTAAACAAGACTGGACCCAGTATTGATGCCAGGGGTAATCTGCTTATTACTTGTCTCCAATTATGTGTTTATACTTGTAGGTGTTTACTCTTTGTTAAATTATTTCATTTTCCATGTCTCAAAGAACTCAGAATATTTACATTCCCCTCTACTCTCCATTAAAAATAATAATAAAAAAATAGAACACACACACACAAATCCAAAAAATCCAAAACCAAAACTAAAAGATCAATTAGGACACAAGAAGGAAAAAAAATGAGGCAACACGATATGACATTCTAGATTGAAAATCTGTTCTGTTGTACACTGTCTACTCCTGAAACATTTATTTCTGATAGCAGTATTTCCTCCAGATTAATAACTTTTTCAGGAAGTAGTATAATAGCATTTCTTTCCAATGACTATCTAGGCAGGTGAGACGATGCTTTCATAGATTCTTTCTCTGGGAATTTGGAATCATAAAAGATTACTTTCTGTATGTCTTTGTGAACATTCCTAATTGCATAATTTGCTAAATAGTTCTACAACAGATCACTTTTTTTTTTTTTTTTTTTTGACATTTGTTTCTACCTGATGCTACAGGCTGATGACTGTAGAATATTTCTATTTGTTTTTCCAGTTCTTCATAAGGAAATCTTATATACATTTGACAGATCATATTACTTCCATCCTTGATCTAAAACTACTCTAGCTTCTGATAGAAGGGAAGAATTTCTTGTCTCAGTTATGCTGTTTTGCACTGAATGCAAGGCTTTCTAATACCTCTTCTTTAGGAAAAAAAAAAAAAAAGATTTTAATGTGTTAAAAATGCCAATATTTAAGCATCTCCTATCTTGCTAGTTTCTTATCTAATGATTCTTATCTATCTGTAATCCCCAGCTTCTTTTGTTGCAGTTCTTATTTCTTGCTTTCTTTCACTGCTTGATGGAAAAATCCATTTGCATTTCTCTGTCAGTTTTCTTTAGTTCTGTGCAAATTCCTTCTAACTATTCCTTCATCAAGAGGGACACAAATTTCTGTCAGAGCTTAGCTTGAAAGTTTGCTGTAAGATACAGTCCACTGTACGATTTAGGTTTTCTTGCTCTCAGATACGTCTTTAATACGTCTTTAAAACTTTTTCTTTTTTTTTTTCCTTTATGGTTACCATGACTTTACCAATTTCTGAAAAATAAGAGGTCTCCTGTAAATAGTTTGGTTGTAAGCACATGTGATACTTGCTACACTTCACTTGCACATTCTGAGCCATGTGTTTCTTCGCACTGACTTTTGTTGCTACTTACTGAAGGTGTTACATGTAGATCCATCAACTCTTACCAGTGTGTGTGCTGTTGGTGCACAGACCTTCATACATCCAGAGGCAGCAAACAACAAAATCTTCATAAATTCACAGATCTCTTTGCTGAAATCATTGTGTTTCCTAAGTTTCTGATAAGCTATATTCTTTCCATGAAATCAAGGAAAAAATCTGAATTGTTCCTTTGAGAGCAAATCATGAATAACAATTAAATGATCCATGATAAGATCTAGATCATTAGATCTGTGGCTCAATAAATAAAAGTCTCATTCTGGCCCAGAAATATACAGAATAAGATAACGTTAATATCAACAGTGTGTATACTGCCTCTATAGCTCAGTATGGGTAAGAAACAAATTTAGATCAATACCGACAATTTGGCGTCAATATCCCAATTTCTGTCAAGACATCAACAGTAAGAATCTTATTGTGTAGAATACCGAAAATATGCTTTCCAAATGCACTATTGACAAAAGAGTGGAAAATAATAAGAAATTAAATGATGCTGAATAAATACTTGCATTGAATTTTAGACATCAAAAATGCATTAGTTCAAAACCGTAAGCAAAAGAAACATAAATATATCTCAGAAACTATTTTAGCGTGCTTTATCACTGCATCATTAATTTGTGTGCCTTCTGCCCTGCAATGCAACACAAAAGGAAGAATACTGGATGCCACAACTGTGAAATAAGTGGTTATATATATATATATATATTTTAATGACCCCCTAGTTTGTCATCATTAGATTATCTAATTTATGCATCAGTATTTCATTGGCTTAGAGGAACATCAAACCCATTACGTTCATTTACTAAATCTTGTATGTTCCATCTCTGGATGTTTTAAAAAAGAAATCAGTACAGTCTCTAGAAAGAAAATTAATGGATAATAAAGGAAAAGTCAGAGACTTTTAGGGACTTGGAAGGAAAGGTTAATTGCAATAAGGACAGAGTAGCGTCTGAGGGTTAATAATTTTCCCTAGAACAATACATGGATATCAGCTACTGTTTGAGATTCATGATAGTCTAGTATTGTATGCTGAGGATTCTGGTTATTTTGATTACAAAGATAAATTGAATTTTTAAATAATTTTCTGGGTTATATATTCTGAGATACTTTTTGTTAGTGAAGAAAAGAAAAATTCAATAAAGGCTTGAGCAATCAGAAATTGCAGTCATTAACTGAACTTCTTTCCTCTCTGTTTCCTTGTTCTATGTTTTCTTATAATCATCATTTAAATTTTGTGTTGTGTAGTGCTAAAGGGCATTACTCTGTAACACCTGTAACTGTAAATATCAACTGCTTTTTAAAGATAGCTTTGTACCCAGAAGTTTTCCCACATCATAGTGAAAAGCTACAGGTGTGTAAATGTTAGAAGAATGGGGAAAAAAAGCAGAGTTGTGTCAGGAGTGGGTGTATCACCACTCTGAGTTTATCATATTTTCATCTTAACGTCCGCATCTAATGTTAAGATTTCTTCTATACAGGAATGTTCCCTGTATAAAAACCAAAGGAGAGGAGTCAGCAAAGTACAGTCAGATGGTAAAGAACTTAAGACTGCATATTACAAGCCTGATTCATTTATGCTGTTCCAACCCATGCTTCAGGATCCCGACAAAAGCAGTAACCACACATGACCTTGTGCGTCTAAAAGCATTTCAATTGCAATACTTTGGCAGACAGGTGTGTATCTATGGAGTAACTATACAAACAGTGACTCAGAACTCGAGGTTTGGTGGTTGTATTAAATTCACTTAATAAGATTGTTTCAGCTGCCGGTGCCTCTTTTTTAGGATTGAGTCTTCTGGACAAAAGCAAATTTTCTTTTTCATAACATTGTCTCTGCATTAGTGTGTTACATTAGTTTATCTACAGTGTAGAAACGTATCCCAGTTCCATAATCATTTTTCCTGTCAATCAGAAAAGGAAGCAATGTGACTGACAGAGAACCTTCCCAAACTTGTGCATCTGTGATCTGAACCAGCACAGTGGATTTGGAAATCCTTATTTAAAATGTAAAGTTTTTGAAAAAAAGACCTTAATATAGATGGAGGAAAACTCCAGAGACTAGAACTGGAAGAACTTCTAAATTAAATAAAGCTTAAAGGGTTTAGAGAACGAAAATCAACATCTTGTTTCAAGAAAATTCCCAAAACAAGCAATTTTTTTCTTTACTGCTTCTCTTATCTCTCACCTGTTGCTCCTAAGCCATTTTTTATTAATGTTATTAATTGCGTATATTTTTAAATTTAAAACTGTATTTTTTTTAATTCCCAAATTAAAATTTTTAAATTTATTTTTAATTATTTATAATTATATTATAAATTTTAAATTCCCAAATTCACATTAAAAATGAGGCGCCCTCTCCTTATATTTTCACAATTCACACTGATTATGGAATTGATCTCATCCACCCCAGGCACTTATAGCTTAATTGCCTCAGTCTCAACAAGTCAGCTTATGGCCTACAGAGTATGAGAAAAGCCAGAGTCACTAAGTTAGACCAGTGCATTATGTACTCTTAACAATGACTATGTCCACTCCTATGAATCTATTAGCAAACACGTTTATTCAGGTTGAGTGGCACAAGATGCATCCTCTCACACTGCTCAGTGGAAGACTCATCTAAAGCAGCTTCTCTCCATTCACAATACACTGTAGTTATTAATGGGTAATCCCTATTCTTGCACATTTCTCCTGCGAACCCAGAGCACTATTTTTCTCTTTTGTTTTATCTAGCGCAATAAGTTTGTAACAGTGTGATATCTGTGTTGCAGGTTACCATGACTGTGTGTTTATAATAAAAAACTGAGGCTGCATTTCATACCTTAATGCCTGGCAGGAGAGTATGAGGTTGTGTTTGAGGTAGAGCTGTACATGGCAAAGCAAGCCAAGTCTGGCTTGGTCTTGTCTTGTATAACTTTTGGGAAAGATCCTGGCACAAACTGTCATTAAAACCAAGCCAATTGTAATTTGGAGGGAACTAAGACAATGGAATCATAGAATCATAGAATGGCTCAGGCTGGAAAGTTGGGGTGAGTCAAAGATCATCTAGTTCCAGCCCCCCTGCTACGGGTAGGGTTGCCAACCTCAAGATCAGGCTGCCTAGGGCTCATCCAGCCTTCCCTTGAACGTCTCCAGGGATGGGGCATCCATAGCTTCTCTGGGCGAACTGTTCCAAGAGCCTCACTTGTCTCTGAATAAAGAATTTCCTCCTAATATCTAATCCAAATATCCTCTTTTTTAGTTTAAACCTTTCTACCTTGTTCCCTATCACAATCTGTCTGTAAAAAGTCTCCCTCCTGCTTATAAGCTTTCTTTAAGTAATGGAACACTGCCATGAGGTCTCCCCAGAGCCTTCTTTTCTCCAGGCTGAACAAGCCCAGCTCCCTCAGCCTGTCTTCTTAGGGGAGGTGCTCCAGCCCTCCGATCATCTTTTTGGCCCTCCTCTGCAGCCCCAACAGCTCCCTGTCTTTCTTGTATTGGAGACACCAGACCTGGATGCAGTACTCCAGATGGGCCCTTACAAGGGCAAATTAAGATAGTGGGAAAAAAAATTCAAGAGTGAACGAATGTGAATGTGAATGTGAATATTATATCAATATAATAAATGTGTCAGGAAACTGACACCCAGGAGTGAAATAAGAAAATAATTTTTGATATTTGATTGTAAAATCTATCCTGAGATTAAATTCTTTAGATGTCGAAGGTGAAGAGAGATGGATCCTAAACCTGATCTGACATGAAGATGAACACATATGAATTTCCTTTTTTCTAGAATATCCTTTCACATATGAGCACCAATAAAAGGATTTCAGCATTGTTTTATGCTGTTATTCTGGGGGTTGATTCTGTGTTTTTCCTCGCAGTACACATTTGCGCATCGTGAAAATGAAATATCTTCAAGGAAAAATATCTGAAAAACTTGAGGTAACATTTCAGAGGTTGTCAAAATACGTTGGACTGGATAGTCTTCAAATGGGGACTAAACTTGTCAGATTTTCAAAGAATTTCCTCCCTTAAATTATTATTTGATTTTTGTGTTATTCTCTCTCTGATAAGAAACCTGAAACTTCATAAATAACATTGAAAATCATAGAGCTTAAGCTATTTAACACTATCAAAAATAAAATTGTTCTTAAGTAGTTTGAGTATTTTAAAAATTTTATCAACATTCAAGGCCAGGCTGGATGTGGCTCTGGGCAGCCTGGTCTAGTGGTTGGCAACCCTGCACATAGCAGGGGGGTTGAAACTAGATGATCCCTTTGGTCCTTTTCAACCCAGACCATTCTATGATTCTATGATTCTATGATTCTATGATCAAGTCTTTGATCCAGAGATTGCATATAAAAACTTAACCATTAAAAAGCTATAGGAGCTACTTCCTCAAAACCCACAACATCATTGTTAATTTTTTTTTTTCATTTGTACTCAGTGTTTGCTACATGTTTCACAAGCATATTCGTCCCTGAACATAGAAGGAAAAAATAGACTCTACTTGACATCCTGAACAGCTATTCTGTGTCATTATTGTTTGAATAGTCATCACTTATTTTCTTGTACTCTACTTCTGACAAATTTCTGATTGATGAGTGTCTCTGGGGTATAGGTTTATATATTTTTTCACATGATGAAAAACATTATTATTTTTCCAAATGAGACTTATTTCTTTATTTTTCTAAATATTTCCTCTTAAAGGGGTATCTCACATGGCTTAGTAATCAAGATTTCCACTTTTTTTTTTTTCCCCGAGCTTACCTTCCTTTCCTTGAGATGTGATTTTGTGATTTTATTCTTCTGCTAAGCAGTTGCAACAGTCTTGCTTAATTCCCTTAGCCACAAATGTATCGTGCCAATATTGTACTGATAGCAATAACAACAGTAAATACTGAGAAATAAACAGTAGTAGAAGTATCCAGTGTCTTAAAGACAACCAAACTGCATTAATATCTGAGTAACATGTTTTGAGCTTAGCACAGCTGACCCACTTCTGAGCAGAAAACTGGACTAAAAGACTTCCTGAGAACACTTTGAATATGAAATATCACATGATGTTACGCACTCAAACTGTTTTCATTCATCCCATTGCCTATTCCAAAATGGAAAAAAAAAATCAGAAAAATACAATTTCTGATTTAAAAAACATTTTTACATAGATGTGGATAGGAGATATGGATATATACAAATATACAGATTACATTGTCTTCCTATTTCTAAAGATTTCTAAAAGGTAGTTATGACCTTTTCAGAATCAATCAGTTTTCTCACTTATGACAAAATAAAATATTCTGTGTAAAACTATATTTCAGAATTTCTTTCTGTTGTTTCTAGTCCTCTGGAAATAAATTCACTATGTTTTATTATAAGAAACAGAAAGAAATGCATCTCGCTGAAAAGTTTATGTTTGGAAATCAGACAAGGTATTAATCAGAAACTATTAACAGATACCCCTCCCAGGAATGATCTTAATCTATGATTGTTGTTGTTTAGTTTTGGATGGGTTCAGTTCTTCTGGGTCATGAATTTTTCAGTGGTAACAACGACTGAAAACTGTACTTTCAATTTGGAGTCATATTCCTACTGTGGAATCAGTGAAAACAAATTATGTTCAAACTCAGTTTTTTTTAGTTGTTGTTTTTTGTTTTTTTTTTTTTTTCCATTTCTGTCACAGTGTATGACATATTTTGTGCACATTTTCCATTTTCTGTTAGGATTGAAGAGAACAATTTTATGTTTGAAATATAAAATCAATCTTAATGTTAAAATTTAGCTATGTGGGCTTTTTTAATATTTGAGAGCAATCACACTCTCTGAGGAATCTGTGTACAAACTCAAATCTGAAAGAAAATGGTGGTGTTTTTACAGTATGTGAACACAACCATCTGATTTATAGTTCAATCTGTTAATGCACTCTGTTATTAGGCCACCTGGCAGTTTTATGCATTGTGAATTTAAAGAGGAGCTCTATGTAACATAAGCTTTACAAGCTGGGGAAATATTATTGAAATGAAACATGAATGAGAACCATTTAAACAATAAAATAATGTGTGTAGACTATATATTTTTCATTTTAGTAAATGCACAGCCTAGGTTTTATTTGCTGAAGTTCAGTGAGACCTTAAACTAGCTTATTTTTATAATACAGACAATCCTACAGGTTTTGATGTTCACATCAGTAAAACCATATCTCCATATCATACCGGGAACCTGCAATTTGGAGAATGAATTTCACAGTGTGCTTAAGGTAATATTTAACTATTAGATGTGTTGAAGTACATTCATCAACCATTTATATATATCTATAGCTCTGCACCAGAAATTATAGACACAGGTTTACTAAATAGCACTGTAAAAGGTTGTGAGCTATGACCTTGAGGAAAACCAAGATCATCTTAACAACTAATAAGTTAGAAGTATGTGTGCATGTATGTATATAGATAATGTACACACACACACATATACACATAAAAATATTTAATTTTATCTCTTTGCTTTCTTTTCAGGTCTTAAAAGTTTTTGTTTTCAAGCTTTACTGTTAACTGTGATGCTAGAAACTTCCTTTTTCCATTCAAAATCAATTCTGAACACATTCACATGACCTCAGGGCTGAGACTGAGAAGAGTTGGCAGAACTACATATATAAAATAAGTATTCTACTGTTCTATAGAATAATAGGATAACCTCTCCTTACCTGGCACATGTCTATGGAAACAACTACATTTTCGTAGGTGCTTATGGGCATGTCTGCATTCTGAGTTGTCTTTCAATTAAATGTTAGTTATTTTATCCAGTACACACAGGTGACTATCTTCATCAGTGTTAAGCGTCAAAACAAAATCTTGTCTGTCACTTGTTTCTTTTTTAACAATGCTAAAATCGTAAAGTAAGAAGTGAAGTTAAGCACTCTATTCAGGGAATCTTGCAAGTATGTTTAGTGATAGGAATTTATTTGCACCTACAAATATGCTCCAAAAGGCAGAGAGTACAGATAAATGATTTAGTAGGGAGTTAGTCCACTGTTAAAACGCCTGTGTTTATCTCTCTGCAACCTTGCCCATAGTATTTAAAGCATACCGAAGACTTTGTAACTAATCCTCAAATTCTTGTGCAGGTGACAGCTTATTCTGGAAGGATCCACAGTTTTTTGGTGAGGGCAAGGTATACTTCCCAGTCGAGTGCACAACAGAGATTTCTGTATGCTGTATTGTTAGGTCTTCATCACTTCTAAACCTGAAGCAGAGCTGGGGTTCATTAGCAGTCCATGAGCAAATATTCTTTATGACATATATATTTCTCATTCTGTTAAATTTCTTCCACTTACCATATGCATAACTACTTCCATTTGGAGATCACTGACCTACCTGATAGAGAAAGTAAATGGGCAGACCTACCACAGGTTTCCTTTCCTGCCCGAACCAGATTCATTTTACAGGACTAGATCAAGCAGCAAAATCCAGTTAGAGGAAAATAATGACACCTGGACCCACACTTGGATTGCGCCATGCTGTATCTGCACTGGGTGAAGTGAATCCAATTCTCTCATTTTCCAGGTTGTTGTGTATTATGACATACATTATTCCAGGTATTGTTCAAGTTGTTTTGGTTGTACAAAACTTTTACAACTTCACAGTCCCAGACAGTAGCTTGTTCAGTCATCTGGAGGACCCAGTTTCCTTATTTGAAATAAGATAAAGAAAGAGGTTTTGTGCCTCATCTCATAGTACATGCGGCTGTGTCAGTCTCAAGCATCTTAGACATTACTAGACAGTTATGTTTGTCCAAACAAATTGAGCCTTTACTGCTGGCCACATTCTGGATTCCATCAATTGCTTTGGCAGACAACTTGCTAAAACGTAACCACCTGTCTTTGCACACCTAAATGTAGGTGTACAGTTGGGAGCTAAATTTCACCTTCAGCAAACAGTTCTAAATTAGTAAATGTGTGTAAAATATATACTTCTATAAGATTTTGTCACCTCTGTTCACAGTCTATCAAAATGCTCTTTAACGGGCAATACTACAGTTTCAGATAGCCAGTGATGGAAAAACAGGTAAGATATAAGATCATAGAAATTTCACCAGTCTTGGAGTGCCGGCTGAATCCAAAGTGTCAATACATGGAATCAAATAGTTTGACCTTATTGTGGGAGAGGTACCCTGATGTTGTCCTATCTCTGTAGGCAGTGTCTCCAGGGTTACTCTGGGTTAAGATAACCATTGAAGTATCAAGGTTTCATCTCTTTCTTTAGTCTATTCTTACTAAAGAAAAATTAAAATCTGTAAGTTTTATCTTCTTCATGTATACCAGATAGCAAACGAATTCATTTAAGACATTCCTAGCTATGTGCCTAGTTTCAGCACAACAGGAATAATCCATTCCTCTAAAGCCATAAAATGGTAAACTTCTTGCTTATAAATATTATTAATTGTATACAGAAATCAGTTAATGAATATTCTTCAGAAAGTCTCATTAGTGGCTGAAGAATAGCTGGCATATTTTATTACTTTTTTTTTTTTTTTTTTTTTTTTTTTGGCATCAGAGAAACTGTTTCTGTTTGAGTCTCTTTCTTACTTAATAAACAGTATCTTATACTGTATGCATTCAAGAAATTTTCCTGGTGTCTAGGACAAGAAGAGACTCGTTTGTTCAAGCAAATTATTTTTGACAATTTTTTACAGAGATGAAAGTCTTCACTGCATATTTTTTCATCCTAATTCTGTTTCTGATTTGTTTTTATTAATCGTAATACAGTACAACAAGAAAATAAATTATGTCTTCAAAATGAGAAGTGTTGAAAAATCTATTGACAATGTTGTTTAATGTAATTAGGGCTCTATTTGTAAGTTTCTGGAATTAGTCAAGATATTGAATTGCTCAACCTAGGAATCTAGGGGTCTCCAAAGATCGAGGTTGAAGTACATAGATAAATATGAGGAAGAAGACACTGAGCTCCTAGCTGAATTCAGAAAGGATGAATATACCACCTCCTTTGTGAAAACAGAATATTTCAGTCTCTGCACTTGTCAGCCAGAGTCACCTTTCACAAGCAGAAAATTAACACAGCAAGGCTCTTTAAAATCTTCTTTTCTTCAACAAAGCTGAGGTTAGAAGTTTGAAATCAATGCCTTGTAAAAAGAAACCAAGTGGGTGGCATTTTCCAACCATGAGACATGTCATTACCATTGACCTCACTACTCTTCTTAAATAGCCAGAGAAGGGCAACAAAATTGTCAATTAGATTTGCAGTGAGCAGGAGTCAGCCTTACTTAACTTGTGCTTGCCTGCATAATCATGCATATCTCTCTTCTATATCAGGAGTTGTTCAAGCCTATAATAACTAGGGTTCAACAAGTCTGAACTGTCTTCCTTTACTGATGATATGGAAGTTGTTGATTTGCTACAGATTATTCGGGATTTTTGTATCCTTGACAGAGGATCATATTTTAAATTCCACCTCGAAGAGTTTGTGCTACAGCTATCAAATAGGAAACAGTGGAAGGCATTGTATTATTAAGCAAAACATGCTTCTGTTTTCACATCTTTAAAGACCACAGCACATTTCTTTGTAATTCTGCACATCATAAAACCACCACATTAAATTTTGCATGACCTGCAGTTTCAGCATAGGACAGAGCAAGGATTGGAAAAGAGGGTGAAGATAACTGAGCACCATTTGCAGAACTATAGGCAAACAGTGCTGTGAAATGTGACAGAGCTATAACCTCCTTAGCCACACAACCCTAGGGTCATAAAAGCACTATATTTACTCAAATGATTTTAAAAGGTTTAAGTATATTAATATAAAGCTGATGAAAATGCTTATTAACTGTCACATCTGTGCAATGTTTCTTCAGTACGCAGAATCCACTGTAGAAAAGTAATTTTTAAAAATCAGAAACTCCTCCTGCAATGTTGGTGTCTGGCTGCCCTCCAGAAGAGAAGCCCTCTTTCAACGTTGTGTCCTCCTAATCTTTCCTTTTCATAATAATAGCCTGTTGCTTCATTAATCTGAGCAGAACTTCACTGAACTGTTCTAAAAATTCACTGTATGGCTGAGCTGCTGTAACAATAACCTACTCACTCATATCAAAGTTTATGAGGTTTTACATTCCAGATCCTGCTCTGGATACTACCATCAGAAAGCTTTGGTATGATGAATACAGGTGCAAAGTAGTCTACTTAAGCATTTATGGCTATGTTCCTCAACTATTTGTGCAACGACCACGATCTGATCTGACTTTTCAAAATTCACTTCGTAGTTTAGATCAAATACACACAATTAATTACCAATTCCATTGCAACCCTAGCAACTGCTAGGCTAGGAACCACAAATGCGACATTGAATTTCACTTTAATTTCCAAGATGTGGTTAAACAGATGACTAGTTTTGGTAGGATTTGGACCCTCTTTCTCACTGTCATCTCTCTCTAAAATCAACCATGGAGGTTTTCTGCTCTTCCTGTTATCCAGGTGGCTGATCAGTGCCACTCTGGCCTCCACCAAACAGCTACATGTTAAGCACTTTGCTTCCCGCTTTCCTCCATGCCTTATGAGAGGATCTTGTTATAAACATCCACAAAGACACTTCAGGCATCTCTTCTCCTGCCCTCCATGATAAGTTATACAGTGGATATGCAGTATCTGCTGGTATTTTTTTTTGCTTCCTTCTATTGCTCTGTTGTTAGGCTGTGTTTGCTCCCCAGTCTTTTGACACTATAGGCTTGAAAAGACACTGATCTAGATACAAAACTGAATTCTGGAGCTCTCTTCAACTGAAACTATTTGTTTTAGTGATTTCACAGAAAAAAAAAAGAAAAAAAAAAAAAAAAAAACCTGACACGGGCCAAATTTTTCATTTCCTCTAACACTACCATTTTCAGATATAATATTCCCTAACATTTGTCCTTCTGCTTTACATATTTTGCCACAGATAGATTTTTAAAGGCCTTGTTTGCTACAAACTCACATTTTTCAAATGTTATTCCATGCAATTCATCACATTTGCTTAAAATACATTTAGAAAAACATAAAACATAACAAAATTAGTCTCAGTTATTTAAAAATGTACATCTATGAACTACTACATCACTGAAAGAAATCTCAATTAAGCAGAATTACCATCCCCATTAAGCAGTAGTCATTGCCATTAACTATCATTGGACTTAAATTGTTCCCAGGGAGACGTCCTGATTAAGCGGACTTCCAAGTTTAAGTGTATCTCAATTATATAGAATGTGCTGCATCAGCATTTCATTTTATGAATGCACTGAGAAGGCATTTGATTAGAATTTTGAAATGGTTTTTGCGATTGTTATCGTTATTGAAAATTTAAATAGAGATGCAAAAAGAAATTTTGGGAATTAGTATTTATGGCAATTCAGCACCTAGCTGTTGGGCACTTGTAATGTTGGCTTCATAAGGTATTTGGTGTGGTTTGTATTGATTAGTTTGGTTCTCTGTGGACGTGATTAGTTGTACTTAAGAAGATCTGACTAAACTTATGGAGAGTAAATCTAGGAAGAGGTATAAGCCTAGTCTTGAAATCAATTAAAGCTTAATCAATTTGATTTGCCTGCATGGCTCCAAAGATCTGGTTTTCCTCACATGAGATTTAATGCTTTAATGCTTGTTTTGAAATTTTCAGTGTCTTATTTTTTTGTAATTGATCTCACTCATTTTTGTACCTAAGATGGAAGCATTCTCTCAATTAAACCCAGGCTGAAATAAAGTTGAGCCATAAACCAGAAAGTTTCATTGTGGGACCATATTTGCCTCCAATCAATCTGTATTTCCAGAACAGGAATAGATTTTTTTTCCTGCTTTTTTTAATAACCATTACTTAAAAATAGCTAGGTTCTTATTGAAATAATTCTCATTTCAGTCAAATAAATATGGGATCCAGCGTAACACAAAGAGAAAATGAGGGTAAGAGAACTATTCTTTTGGGAAAGAAAAATGATGACGTGGATATTTCAGTGGTATAAATTACTCATTCTGTAACTTCTATTTCACAAGACCTTATTCTGATGTACTTACTTTATGACAATAGGAGTGAAAGGAAATCTATTTTTAAATAATGTCGTTAATATGAGAGAGAAATGGGGGACTATTGAAAGTCATAACTATCTCTTCATATACCTTCTAGCCAAGAGTCTAAGAGTGTAGAGAGATGATGCCACTTAACAGTGTTTCCCCATGAGTTTGTGTAAAACTAACCATCCTTTGAAAGCTATTGACAATTTATTATGATGAGATAATCAGAATAGAAGAATATATACATTTCAGACAATTTATTTTTGCCCTCTGCATTTAGACACTGTACCGATCTTATGTACAGCCATGTTCTGGTCACACAGATGAAGTCTATGTCATGTTAGAAAACGGGAGTCTACTTATCCACTAATGCAAGAAGGAATTTACCTGCTTAATTCCCATTAGTATTAATGGGAGTTACATGATTAATTCCGCTCAGCATTAGTGAAAAACACACCTTAAATTTTCAGCTGCCTGAAACAGCAACCAATGCAACCACAAATAAGAGATTATAAATAAAAAAACCATAGAAACAAAGCAAGCTCCTAAGAGGTACCAGCAGTGTATAGACAGAAGCAGACAATTTTCTCCGCAGCGAGCTTTTCTGCTTAAATCATTTTAGTAAATAAATATTTAACAAGTGACAGAACCTAATTGATGTTTATATTTACACGGCATTTAATTTATATTCTGCAAAAGCTGAATCCTCCATCCACAATAATGCTTTATATCCCTCCATGGTGGCAGACACCCAAATAGCACAGTTGTGTTTTTGAAGAAAATGATAACAACAAAAAAATGCACTACTCCAAATACTATATAAGTAAGTCATTACATTTTTTTTCCTCTCTTCAGCTGTCAGATGTATTGCATTATATTATCAGTTTGATAGATCTAGTGTTATTTCAACATTTACCATTTTACAACAACAAATAGAAAACATATAAGGAAGCTTTGGTAACAAATCTTCCTTAATATGTATGTGAAGTAGACAGTTAGTCTAAGGGAAAATACAACTGATGACAGATTTTATTTCAATCTGCTGGTGCTTATTAAGATGTCTACAAAGAAAAAAGCCATATCTGAATACATCTCTTTCTGCAAACAAAGGAAAGTTTTAATTGCTTTAATCAGCATTTGCTTTGTCTTTGCAGTGACATAGAAAAACAAGTCAGGTATAATCAGCATGTCTTCTAAAGGAAACTTGTAAGCAGAGACTTCAGATCATTTCTAGTATTTATGTCTAGAATACAATTGAAGTCTAAACTTCAGATATGGTAGATTTGAAAATTCTTGCATTCTCCTTATAAAACAGATTTTTCTTGATTTTATTTTGTATCACTTGATATATGGAGAAAGAATGTTGGCACAAAATTGACTAAACTACAGGACAGCCCAAGGAAACAAACTGCATGTTAAAGAAGATGTGCAGCTAAAAAACTTGTAACCAGACACAATCTGTGTAAGATAACAAGGTTTGGAGGAAGTAATGGCCAAAATTTGTTATTTCTTTCAGCTCATAGATCTTAATGATACATGCAGCTCACTCCTTCACATCAGAGGTCCAGGAAAGATACCTCTTACTGTTAAAAAAAGAAAAATAGAAAAAAAAATATATAGAAAAAAATAGAAAAATAAAAATCACAACCCCCAAACCTCTCTTGAGGAGGAAGTGGGAGTTAGAGGTCAGATGCATGAGATAATCAGTACCTTCAAGATCGAGTCCCTTGAAGGATGCATATTTCAAATTTTGAAATCGGTTTGATAAAGTCTCTATTCTGCTGAAGGGATGGACCATTCCACTCTTCATAGCAAGCTTGATTTTACCCAGTATCTCCATATTTAGTAGGTCTTGTAAATATATAACTCTTGCCCAGCTCAGAGGAATGTGGGAGATAGGCAAGACTCATGGATTTGTCCCTTTCTGCAACTAAAATAGGATAACTCAGTGTTAAGTCCCACGTGTGCTGTTCTTAACTGTAATCTATGGAGAATTCCTAGATGTGTCAAATAATGTCAGTGTTTGAAAGCCTCTGTTGGTGTTCAAGAAGTTATACCTCCTACAGAATACAGATCGCATTTGTAGGGATTTGTGTCTTAAGTTGAATACTGATTTTAAATGCCTCTGGACACAGTAACTTGAACAGACCTCAGTATGGGCAGCAGCTGCTATGCACACCCCACATACTGTGTGGTGGGCCCATTTAGGTTAATGGTAGGTTTGGTGAATGCTCGGATTCTGTGTAACCAGTATGACTGCCATTCTTTGTGATAAATACATACTCCAAAATGTTTTAAATGGAATGCCTTCAATGCACTACAGCACAAAAGGCCCTGGCAACCTCTCCAGCTCTGATTCTCAGCATATCACTAAGCTTAATGCCTTGGCTTTCTTCAGACTTCTAAGCAAAGAAATGTTGTTGATAAGAAGACTCCAACGTTCATTTAGCACTTTCAGGACCCTCTCTCTCTCTCAGCAATGAATTTCTCAACCTTAACTGAGAAAATTCACTAATCCTACTTTCAAGCTGAAGCAAGGGCAATGACGTACCTACTCACTTCTTTATGGATATGATGTTCTCGAGTACACAGCCAAAGTAACCTGGCTGGACATAGTATTTCTGTGATCTAAACTCAACACCTAACTGAGGTCTGTGATCTTCCCAGGCCACCTGCATGTACAGCAAATGGAGAGAAAAACAGGCTTCTTCAGAGGGCACTTTGAAGAAAGAAATGGGTGCTCTGAATCACTCTCTTGAGTAGACCACATAACCCATCTCTCACTAAATTCTGTGACCTATGCAGAATTAGGAAGTCCAGTCTGGACACATAATTTAGGCACTTAAAGTTACGAAAAGTAAATTATTCCTTCAGTAAACAGCTTTGTTACAAGCAAAAGTACCTCACTATTCTAATACTGGTCACCAGTAGAGTTTAGCAAAATAATTTATGTCGAAAATAAATGACAAAACTCACAATGATTTCAATAGGGCCTGTCTTTTACCCTGTATGATTTCATATTAGCTACAAAATGGACAATGCTGTACTACTGTCATTGGAGCTATCATTTTATCCCTAATTCAGGCAGTAACTCTTTCACATGCTAGATCTGAGATGGACAAATTCATACAGAAATAACCCTTCAAGGATAAACACCCTTTGTAAAATCATTGAAGATCTTGAGTGAGACTTTAATCACTACCGCAGACTGGCAGGTCATTTTTTTTTTGACACTTGCACACAATTTTGAAAATCAGACAGAACTGACAGGTGCAAAGTTTCCACACTCCTTTTATGCACAATAATTCAGGAGTGAATGGTTCTATGTGGCCTATATGTGTACATATACTAGAATTGTTCTGGCAGTAACAAGTGCCCAGAATGGAGGAAGACAATACACAACTGCATGAAAACAGTAGAGAACAATTTAACAGATTAAAATTAATATGTTTTATCATTATCATTTTCTGCAGTACTACATCTTCTAGTGCTGGTGGCACATTTAAAAAATAAAATTAAATCATTGTTTCCATAATAAAATTATCCTTCAGAATATTTACTTCTGAGAACACCTATAGCAAGTCTGAATTCCTGAAATTCAGTTCTCTTAGGTAAAGGAAGGGAAGCATGTGTATGTTCACTGGCTCACAGTCTAAGTGAGCAATGTGTACGTAGAGATCACCCAGAAAGGAAAAATTCTGAGCAAAGGCCTTTCAGCCAAATTCTCTAATTCTCCAGACTTCACTTGCTTCTCCTCACACTTTGCCCTGTTCAGTCTAGAGTTATGGAAGAAATACGTCCTCCCATCACCCCAATCATTTAATGTAATACTGAAATTATGCATTTTTATTTATTGATATTTAAACTTACACATAACATCATAATTACAATTAATATTTTGCATGATTAATGTGAGTAAATTAAAAGATCAATAAAGATCTGTTTTTTTTGTGTGCAAACAACTGACCAAATTCCCTACACACATCTGCACATACTTGTTAAGTAAAAGAATTAATAACCATCAAATTAATTCAACCGAGAAATTCACTTGCAGATATCAATATTTCTCACAAACACAATGTATGCAAAACACAGCCTAGGCAGAAGCCTTTACAAAAGCCCAATGAAACAATAATGGGAAACTGGAAACTTGGAAGAAATTGCTGAACTAACTGTAGAGGTCTTGAGAGAAAATACCCTTTTCTTGTTTCTTGTTTGCCATTAGGCACTTCCTTAAGACAGCAGCTGACATACTTTTGCTGTATTCTACCTCAGTTTTTCAAGAGTACTTTCTAAAGAAAAATCAAGTTCATTGATTTCAAGTAGTCTATAGTTGTTCCTGTTTTGTACAGGGTGCACTGTATCAGACTTTGGGACCAAAATTTCAAGTCTCTATTCTTAGATATGACACTAGGCTTATTTAGTCTGGAGAAGAAAAGGCCCTTGGGAGGCCTCGTTGCCACCTTCCAGTACTTAAAGGAGCTTATAAACAGGAGAAAGACAGACTTGCTATATGGCAGATGGTGATAGGACAAGGGGGAATGGTTTAAACTAAACAGGAGAGATTTAGATTAGATATTAGGAGGAAACTCTTTACTCAGAGGGTGGGAAGACACAGGAAGACACTGGAAGACACAGTGATTGCCCCATCCCTGGAGGCATTCAAGCCCAGGTTGCTTAGGCTCCAGGCAGCCTGAGCTAGTAGCTGGCAACCCTGTCCATGGGAGGGGAGTTGGATCTGGGTGATCTTTAAGGTCTCTTCCAATTGAAACTATTCTATGATTCTATGAATGTATGTTTATATGTTTTAATAAAACATGATTTTTGTTGCACTGATGCCCTGTGGCATGTGCAGTAAGAATATTAATTCATGAAAACTGCTACATTAATTTTTCTAATATGTTGGTAAAATATAGAAAATTTTAAAAAAAACTTTCACATCTGTCATAATCATACGATAATCTCCTTCTAGTTAAGGGAATTACTTGTTAGCTTCAACTGAATTAAAAACATTTGTTATATAGCCAATGACATGTTTTCAATATATTTCTTTTGTTGTTGCTCTAATCTAATAAACAATGCAATCATTATCCAAGTCACCATTGTAGTTCCTCTGAGAGAACAACTCAGACAAAAGGTGGATAGGTTCTACTAAGCTTCATGTACCGTTCTGCTGAATATTTTATCTTTTTTTTATCAGAATATTCAAGGCACTTGAATATTTGTGCACAAGGTGCAGGAATGCAATTGTTAAATTGATGTTAAATTACTAAAATTTCATAGGAGAAGATGAAATATTTCCATGAAATAAAACTTTGGTAATAAACATGAGTAGCAGAGGGAAAACAAATAATTTATTTCAATTCTCTATTTCAGATGAAGACAGAAAGATTAAAATAAGATCAATAAGCATGTTATCTTAATATTATGAAGTGTATCTCCATTACACTGAATTGTAACAAATAAATGACGGGAAAAATAATCTTCTTGAAATGAGTGTCACATGCTACCTTGCAAAAAAATTAAAAAATATTCAGTGTATTCAATTGTAAATTCAGTATATTCAAATGTAAATTGAAAAATGTAGGTTATTCACTACATAAACCAAAATATACAAAGAAAAACAAAGTGTAATAGCATTTTATACCACATAATTTTATTTATTTAATCTTCTCTCTGGCGCCTATAATATTTAAGTGCTACACAATTACGACAGTACAAAGCACTAAAAACACTGAAGCAAAACTCAGAAAGCTCAGATATCTAGCAAAGACAACATCAATCAAACTTCCCATCTAAAAAAAATCAATTACTCTCAGGTACAAAGAATAGGAAGAAAGGGAATAGCAAGAATGACTTGTAGGCTAAAGAGGGCAAAGAGTGGTCAAGAATAAGTCATCCCAAATCATGATGATGATTTTTACAGCGTTGTTTGTGTTCATGGTACTTCAGATACAAGAAAAGGAAAGAAAAAATAAATAAATCAAGAACAGCAGGTTTCTAGCATGAATACTGTCAGGACTCCAAGAGCAATGAGATAGTAGGGGCCAAGATGTCTGAATAAAGTTAAGCACAAATAACTCAAAACACATGCACAGTAAGCACTAAGACATTGTGTTTAGTATGTTTACCTTTTAAGAATGAGACAATATGCATGGAAAGAGGTCAGAAAAGGATTTAATTTTTTAAGCATGACACGTGTTATCCATAACCCAGATAATCTTCTCACAGACATTTGAGAATTGACCATAAAGTAGGTAAACCTTGTTGCAAACCAGAAATGAATAGTTTGTTCTTTTCCAGGGGTGCAAATGAGAAGCAGATTCCCTACATAACTGGGCAACCTGTTCCAGTGCCTCACCACCCTCACTGTAATTTTTTTTTCCATATATCTAATCGAAATCTGCCATCTTTGAGCTTGAAGATATTTTCACTTGTTCTGTCACTGCAGACCCTGCTAAAGAGTCTCTTGACTTCTTTCCTGAAAGGCCACTATCAGGTCACCTCGCAGCCTTCTCTTCTCCAGGCTGAACAGCCCCAGCTCTCTCAGACTTTCCTCATAGGAGTGGTGTTCCATTCCATGGATCATTTTTGCGGCCCTTCTCCGGACATGCTCTAGCAGGTCCATGTCTCTCCTGTACTGAGAACTCCACATCTGGATGCAGTACTCTAGGTGAGGCCTCACCAGAGCAGAGTAGAGGGGCAGGAACACCTCCCTCAACCTGCAGGCCACACTTCTTTTGATGCAGCCCAGGATATGGTTGGCTTTCTGGGCTGTGAGGGCACATTGCTGGCTCACGATAGCTCATGATGGGCTCAAGATAACTTTGTGTATTTTCTAGCTATCTATGTGTCACACTTCTCAAACCCATTTCTCACAATATATCACTGCAACCAGTCTGAGTATACCTATATTCATAATTTTTTTAAAAAAGGGGGCCAAAGACTAGTGCCTGGCTGTGAGGCCTCAAGGGTATGAACAGCAGAATGGCAGATTCTATATTTATTAAGAGTAGAATCCTATAGAGTAGATTTACCCTCCAGGCAACAAAAATGTGGTGTAAACTCAACATTAAGCTACGTGGACCACAGGTATTCTGTGTCGAAGCCTGCTTTACCATTATCTTTTGTTTAAGAGTAAAGATCTATCTCTAAGGGAGGAGCATTATTCAGCCTCCCTAAGAATGTTTGCTGGAAAGAAGTAAGATCAGTAAGAATAGATAATATATATATTATATATGTTCCGAAAATAATGCCTCCTATTTATTTCCATGGAAATGACAAACAGATACAAATAACAGTTTTTGACCTGAGTAGGTTCTCAGTTTTGAAACACTATTTTTCAACATAATCACTACCATGAGCTAAGCTTTTTTTCCAGTGATGAACAAGAGCGTTCATGCCATGCTCCTAAAAATCTTCACCAGCAGAAGTGACCCACTGATTCATATCTGCTATGCTGGCATTGTTGCTAGGAGAATGTTGCCCATGCCATCCATCTTTCATGAGTCCAAACAGTAGGAAATACAAAGATATCAAAATCTGGACTATACAATGGGTGTGGTAGGACAGACCAGCCAACATTGGCAGTGTGCTCCATGATCTTCAAAATGGTATGGGACCTGACCTTACTGTGTTACAAGTAAAGATTTTCTTCTTTTCTGGCTTGACTCTGGAAGTTTGAGCCTTCAGCTTAGTCAGTGTCCCATGGTAGCAGTCAGAGTTGATGGTTTGTCCAGTTACAAGAAGTCGAGAAGGATCACCCCATTTTCTACCCCAAAAGACAGTGCTCATTATTTTACCTGCTGAGGGCAGCTTTTTGAACTTTTTCTTCAATGGAGATTTCACATGTCGCTACTCCATGAACTACCATGTTAACTCCATCTTGTAGTGGTGACACCATATCTTGTCACCGGTAATGATGCAATCCAAAAAACCATCATCTTCAGCCTTGTATTGGTTCAACAGGTCCTGAAAAAAGTTGAACACGGTGTTTTTTGTGCTCCTATGCAAGAATTTGTGGGACCCACCTGGCACAAACTTTGTGTTATTCTAATGCTGTGCTGTTATTTCCAATGCACTGAAGATGATATTTTTCTCTTTATACAGTTCCCTGGTCATAATCCGATTCACTCGGATGAGCTGATAGAGACACTCTTCATTTCTTAGTGTGATAGTTGTGCATGGCTGTCCAGAACATGGCTGGCCTTTCACATCACTGTTGAAACGCATTAACCACCACCTCATTGTATTCACATCTGCTGCATGATCTCTATAAACAATACCTCATACAATGCCAGCAAGTACAATTTTGTCTGCATGGAGGAATTCAGTTACACACCTTTGCTTCATATACACTTCCATGTCAGATGCTATTCTGTCAGAGTGCCCCTCTGCTGCCATCTGCCACCTGCACCACATGGCAACAAAATGTAACCGAATACTGGGGGGAAGGTTCAGCCTCTACTGCCTTACCACCAACGTCTATCACTGATGTTATGGGCCAAAATAATAAATCACTATTAGAGTAGATCTTGTATTACATAACATCAGCTGACTGAAATGTAGAAAAAAAAGGTTTCAGGATACTATTTTTTTTCCTCATTTCTGTTGTAGAAACTTCAGTATTCAAAATTAAATGTATTCTGAATGAAGTTGAACCTGTTTGTAAGATACCTCAACACTGCATCAATGCAGATTTGAGATTCATTGGGCCAGAAAGAAAAAGCAAGGTGGGAGTGCAGCTTTCTAGCCCAATGAGTAGGGCTGATTGCTGATTCTAAGGTCTGTATCCCATAATATCTGATATTTTGGCATATTAGACAATGATTGTTTAATCTAAAACTCAGCAACAGTTCTCCAATTAGGGGCAAGAAACCCACTAGAATAGATGCTCTAGACATTCATACTTAGAGAAGATGTTAGAAAATGCTGCAGACGTAGTGACCAGAGCCTTCTCCCAAGAGTATATGAAGGAAGAGGAACTACCTGTATGAATGCTCTAGTCAGTATACACAGGAGAAAAAGATTATCCTCATTCAGGAATGTTTTACCTTGTGTTCTGAGAGGAACTTGTTAGCGCTGAGGCAAAATCTCAGCACCAAGAAAACTTAGAGAAAGGCTCAATTTTTCAAATGAAAGGAAATTAGGAAGAAATTAGAGCACTGGTGGGTCTACTGTTGTTGCTGGGAAGTGATACCTTAAGAATCAGGTGCCCAATGAGAAACAAATGAGAATTAATGTGCCCAATGAGCAACAAATATCTCTAAGAGAGCTGCTCTGATCATGTTTCCTCCTAAGTTTCGATGTAGGATGCTTAAATCTAGGCTTGTGACTAACAGTGATCCAATAATATCATCACCCAGGGTGATGATGGACCATCTCCATCACATGGCTGTGCATCTGTAGTAGCACACACATATCTGTATTCTATTGTAATCTCTGCTATCAGTTTAGACAAAATTATTGAGTAAATCACATTGATATTGTCTCTTATCATTACTTAGTTTAGATGCTATGACTTCTCATCGCCACTGAGGGGACAGAAAATGTGCAGATTTGGCAGTCTTGGATGGCAGGCAGGCTTTCTTGAATTTAGATGCTGTAGGCACAATGACTAAATACTCTGAATAATGTCTAGTTTAATTCATCGTTTACAGAATAGACAATTGATATCAAGCTGTGCTAAGCAGTGTATACTGCTAAGATAGACAAAAAGAGCTTAATCCATGCTAAATATTATAATAATTTCATGAATGGCTACTAAGTAATGACTACCCATTTTTCATAATATTTTCTTCACCACCCGAGTAACCCAAGTTTCTGATGAGTTTCATCTAGCATTTATTCTCTTTTGGGTCAAGCCTTGGGCTATGAGTCAGAAACCTGACCATGATACCATATCCACTATCTTCATATGATACCATTCCTCTAGCAGATGAAATGAATGACAGTTTCCTCATCAGTGAATAATTAAAATTGTACAATATGGAGGTACTGTACATACCAACAGTGAACTTAGTCTCTTTCCTGAAGCTTAGTCAGGAAAGTGCCAAAATCCAAACTATTGCATCAGTACTAAACAGAGGAACAACAAACCAAAACAAAATGAAACAGAAAAAAAAAAACACCCTGTTGTCTATGGATACTCAAATAAGTTCAACCATAAATCATGGATTAATTCCTAAAATTATTAAGTAATAATTATGAATTAATTCCTAAAAGTTTCTTGCATTTTCACTTTGACCTCCTATCTAAACGGACCATCACACTAATAATAAAATAACTAGTGGAGAAATAAATGACTGTACAGAAAAGAAGTAAAAAAAAAACAAACAACAGAATAATCAGGGGAATGAAAATTTTCCTCTAGTTGTTTCTTGGAACTGATCTGAATAAGTACCATGCTGGAAACAGTAACTAGAATAATGCTGCATATATGAAGATGGCTTAGATTGCACTGTCTCGGCCACAGCTACTGTTGTAGTATATGTGATGTTCTAACCACCCAAGAGTTTCATGTACAGTATATGACCAAAATCCTGGCAAGTTCCTACACAAGATTAAGGTGAATATATGTTTGTTAACTCTCACTGGATCCTTCATGCAGATAATCTCTACTGAGTACTTCTGATGATGAAATGAACAGTAAACATTACTCCTGCCTTTGTGACCTTCTGAGTAATACAAGTATATTTTCAAATCATAGAATGACCTGGGTTGAAAAGGACCACAATGATCACCGAGTTTCAGCCCCCCTACTATATACAGGGTCGCCAACCACTAGACCAGGCTACCCAGAGCCACATCCAGCCTGGCCTTGAATGCCTCCAGGGATGGGGCATCCACAACCTCCTTGGGCAACCTGTTCCAGTGTGTCACGACCCTCTGCGTGAAAAACTTCCTCCTAATATCCAACCTAAAACTGCCCCGTCTTAGTTTAAAACCAAAACATATAACCTTAAATTTGTATTTGTATGTGTTTTTTGCTAATGAATTCTCATTTTGTTCAGTACAGAGCACTGTATGTTATGTTCAGCTACAAGATCTTTGACTTCTTTAATTCTGGAATGGGTTTGTTTGATGATTCCATGTTCTATCATGAGATTGTTCCATTTGTTAAATGGGGTAATATTTTTTTGCCTATGTGGTAAATTGCTTTGGGGTTTGCAGAAGAAATGGGCACATTTATTTTAACAGTTCAATGTTAGTCTTTGCATGAAGTCACAGTAATTATATGTTGCACTATGCTCCTATCCAAGTACACAATATATATGTATGTAAATAAAATGGAATGTAAATTTGGCCTTTAAGTCTTGGCTCTGGCATATTGTATTACTTTATGTCAGCCCTGTGTAACAAGATACATATCTGAATTCTGGTATCACTAGTTCGGCCAGAATCAGTGTTTGTTTTACCATCTTGCAAAAGCAATAACTCTTGCAGCTGTCTAGATAGATACAAATCTCACCTGAAATATTCAAAATGAATCCTAAGATAGTTTGCTGGCACCCAGAGGGGAAACTGTAGAGCTCTTGCTCCATCCTATTGAGGCCTGAATGCTGAGAAAAAAACATTTACAATTGAGTGAGTTTCCAAACTGCCTAACTTTTCAGTTGTGTGTGTTTTTATATGTTAAATATGGTTCAGAAGATTAAAGTCTTCATTTTAGGCAAAGAAAGGAAATAATGTTTCCTGTCCCATTTGCCAAGCTAAGTGAACAACTGTTCCAGCACAATTAGAATTGTTAATTGATTTGAAAACACAGGGCTTTGAAGGTGGAAAACTGCTGACATTATTTCAATGGGGAAAAGCACTCCTGAGAGAGAGCACTGCAGTACAATTTCTCTCCTTGTTTTGTTGAATATACATCTATAAAAACACTGTGAATCATGCAGTAAAAACTGCTGTGCTGATATCATAAATCTCTGATAATAAAAATTTCATTGTTGAAACAATAAAATAGACTTTTATTATAACACAGAGTATCCACCTAAACATTGTCCTTTTAGCTTCTTCGAGTTAAATGTATGCACAGTTTTACAGTCTATAAACAGATCTGGAATAAAAGTTAATAAATGTCAAAATTTGCATTTCAAAAAATTCTTGCTGCATTTTAGGGAAGATCAATCTATGAACCTTTCAACATTATGTCAAATGAAATGCTAATTGTACCTTTAGGAATTTCAGAGACAGTGACAAGAAACTAAATGCTCTGTTCCTTCGCATCAGCAAGTCGAGGATAATTGTATATCTACTCTTGTGAACTTCTAAGAAAAAAAGAAAAATACTAAGAAAAAAGGGTTTTCTATTCTTTAACTCAGGAGGGTAAACTCCTTCAGCCACCCTTCATCAATCTACCTTCAAATAAAGTGTGTTAACATGTTGACAATGGACAAATCACACAGAGCTACATTTATTCATTTTATAATAGGTTTGTCAAATGGGCTTCAGCTAGAGATTTAAGAGCGAGAAACATTTTCATCTGGGGAAGACTGACTTATTCTGTTCAAGTTGCTGGAACGGTTTGCAGCATGCATTTCTTTGGGGGGAATGATTATCTCACTCCTCTATCCCCAAATATTAGTAAAGTATTCCCTCTTTGAAGAGTGAAAACACTGAAATGAAAAAGGAAGAGGCATAAGAGGTTTTTTTATATCCTCTCTAGGCAAATCCATAATGCAAGACTTGTTTTGTTTAGTAATCAATCTTAACAGTTTATCTCTAAGCAATACAAATTATATGCCATGGTTGTAAGTGCAAGAACACACTCGTGCAATAAGAAAGGCTAGCTGAAAAGTAGAACCTAATTCAGGTTTGCAACATTTTCCCTGCTATTATCCTACCCACACTATATTGAATATATTTCCTACAGCTACACTGAGACTGTTTGAACATTCACTTACTCTGCAGAGATTGAGAGACAGAATAAAGCCAGGGAAGTGTTTATGCTCCTGTTAACCTATTCAGTCAGCTTTATCCTGCTCAGGCCTGGACTCGGCTTTTTCTAACTCTCTAAATGCTTTTATAGCAGACAGACTGTGGTTTTCAAAATAGAGACTGCACTCATCCTGCCTTTCTGGCTGATAGTCTATCAGTCAATATTTGTGTGTTTTAGGTAATTCAGTATAAAACGGTTCCGAACTTTATTTCATTTGGAAGTTATATAACTCAGACATGTATCAGAGCTCAAATTTGTACTTAGGGAATCTATTTCCATTTGTCTTAGCAGTACGTATCTGAAACAGAAACTGTTGATCTTGTAAGCATTTGGACACTATTCTGATGTCATTAAAGTGAAAGATAATTTTGTCTTTGGCCTGAACTGGAATTACGTTGCATCTTCTTATTCTTAGGTCCACCACAGTATCTCATGCGTGGCATATTTTTAATTTGCACTACGTACATGTAAAATTATACACCCAGAATTGATGCATTTAAGTAATTTCAGGACTACATAACCTTTTTTTGCTGGAATACAAACTACTCACTTGTTTAAATGGTTTGGAATATTTAATATTGCTTTCCATCCATTTTGTTGCAAAGATGCTAATCTCCTTACCACTTCCATGTTGCATAATAGCAATAAATAAATTAGAATATATGGTATACATAGACCACAGTTATCTGGTATTTTTCTTTCTGAATGCTTGATTATTATGTGTTTGTTTTGTTGTTGTTGTTTTTTTTCTTTTTTTTTTCAGTATACACTAATTTTAGATCTGCCATTTCCACAAAACATTATTCACTTTCATATTTACCATAAAATTTCATTGGAGAGAGAAGGTATACATATTTGAAATGAAAGGATAAAAAAAAAAAAAAAAAGTATGATCTGTGCTGTGGACTCAAGTAGTGGGTCCAAGCAGTTAACAATGCTGTACTACAACATCTTGAAATAAGTGAATTCCATCACACCAGTCAAATTTAACCCATAATTTCAACATAAATTGAATAGATTCAGTCAAGTCACTGGGGCCTGTTTTCCTCCAGTTTATCTTTCAATACCAAAAAGATTACAATCAAATATGGATTTTTATTTTCACTTGATGCCTACACGAGGAAGAACAGATATGAAATAGACAAGACTTTCTTAATCATATTGCTCATCTTTTTTTTAAGAGTCAAAACTGCAGGCTAATAAAGACCATTTAAAATAAAAGGGACCATTACTCCTCAGTTTTATATGAGCTTACATGCTTTCATTGTGCAAAGTGTGTTATTAATTTAACATGCCAGATTCATAGGTTTCTGCAATATCAGGTTTGATGTATTCATTATCGGCACTCAGTACATTAATTCACGCTGAAGTCCGGTAAATCAAAATTATACCATCTGGCTTCCTGTTCTTAATGATGAATTTGATGTAGGGGTGATTAAGATTGTTAGGCTTTTGAATTTTAATGTAAAAATTAGGGGATTAAAAAGGCATTTAGAAATGACCAATAGTTAGAATAAACTTACTGACAGGATCTAATTTGTGTACTTGCTAGTAAAGCTCCATTTTAATTAGCAGCCACAGTCTTTCAGCACAAGCTCAAAGAGACAGAAGTTTAGTGATTAAGAAGATGAAGCTGTTAAATTGATAAATTGACCTTGAAATACTTGTAACTGTGGGGGATGGCCTAGTAGCTATATGGTTGGTATGTTGTGCTACCACACGGGGGACAGAGTTTAGGGATTGACCCTGGTACTTCTGCGTTTTTACCTGATTGACCAGCTGAAGACAGGAAAAACCACTGAGGTGACCCACCCAATGCCTAAATTCAATTGCTCATTTTCTAAGCAAACAAATTTCATTGTTATTTAACACTTGCTGGCAGATAGCCTGAAATATCATCTCAGTTCTTCAACATCTTACTCGCTCCCTTTGCCAGAAAGAGGTGCTAAAACAAGGTAGAAAAGATAATGGGGTTGAAATGACATATTAAGGTGAATAATGACCTTTCAGCCTCTGTTGAGAACAAAACAGTGAGGGACAAATTTGGTTCTCACTTGTCAAAGGTTCTTGATAACAGTCAAGCAGGCAATATCTTGACAGGAAGATTCCATTGTACCTACAAAACTTACTAATCTGAAAAAAGGCATTGCATATGTTACAGGGAAATTGCTAGAAATCTTAAATGGGACAGATAAGATAAGTAACAGCTATAGGAGGTGAAGGAAAGATAGCTCTTCTCCGGTGTATGAGCTTGTCAGAGCCATGTGACATCACATGGAATCGTATGAGGGTCAACAAGCTAAGGCAACTCAAATTCACATACATACTAAAATTGAAAAGAAAAAAAAAACTTGCTCCCATGTTTTGGCAATGTTCCAGTTATTTGTTCCATCTCAGAACAATCCAATAATGAGTGAGGTTTCACCTTCCCTTTAAAATTCGTAAGGATAGCTACTAATATTGGTACACCATTGTGGGTATAACTTACAACAGAAAGCGAGTACATTTGTACATATCAACAGTTTGAAGGATTCTTATTCCTTGGCAAGTCAGGGAATATTTTAAGTCTTATATTTTAGAGGAAATCGAATCTTGACTAACCACTGCAATTTATGTCATTTTAAATAAGATATATTTGAATAAGTATATTTTTCATGCCCTAAAAAGACTGATGTCTTCTTTTATAAGCTCATCCTGTGACACACTTGAGTAGGTAGGTATATTGATTTTTTTCTTTTTCTGATGGCAATGAAGTGTAAATGGAAAATATCAGACTTGGCAATCACTTAAACCATGTGAAAATTTCAGAGTGAAGGCTATTAGAGTCACTTTGTGATCTCCCTAGATGACCAAGGAAAAAAACATTTCTACATTTCTTCAGATCCTTTGTGTGACAGCTAAGGAGAATAACATTTTTTCTAATATGCCAGTTTTAGTCTCTAGTTGAGAATAACCTCAGTGCTTTCTTATGTCACTAGCTGAGAGAAGATGAAAGACCCAGCCTTGTGTAAATGGCTTTGTCTAACCATCAGTCTTTAGCTCTGCATGGCAGCTGTACTATTGACATTAGCTTGTGCACTGGGTGAAATTGAAGTGAGTTAAATGTGACCTTGGCTTAGTTGTTGAAGTAGAAATGAACTCTACTGGGAGTGAAAAAAAATAAGACCAGTTTCTCTAACTTCATTTTTTCTTTAATGAGTTTAACAGCACTCTTAGGATTTGATACATTTTATAAAAAAGCTTTTATTTCCTTTTCTATTATACAGTGAGTAATCACCATTAGTAAGGTTAGCTTGCCCTTTTCATATAAAATCCTGATTTTAGGTGTTTATATCCCAATTACTATAAAAAGCAAATCTCTCCCTCTAAAAAAAAAAGCCATTGCCTTTTCTCTGTGTTGTCCACTGTAGCATTTCAAAAAAAAAAAAAAAAACCAAAAACCAAAAAAAACCCTCTGTTAAGCACACTTATTAATTACAGCTAAAGCATCAAAAATATTGCAAAATGTTTAATATGTCTGACGACTTTGCATTGTCAGTTAGGTTTCATTGAAATTTGCTGTTTGTGAATCACATGCTCAGAATGCAAGAAATGTGCAAGTGATGATAGTTTGAAGTCAGCCCAGGATTTTTATCTCATTTATATTTTCTGCATTTATATTTTGTGCAGATGGAAGCATCTGTATGTGACAACAGTAGATATCCAAAAATGAACAAAGGAGCCAGGAATGCTCGTTACGCTCTCATCCACGTCTTTGGCTCATTGTGGTTAGGGTTCAGATTGGAAGTGTACTGAGATTACTGAGATGTGTACACCACAAATCCACCAATTCACAAGTCTATGTCAGTGGAGTAAAACAGTAATGTAAATCTTAAAGTCACAATTGAGACAATAAACTCAATAAAAGAAGAAAAGGAAAAACATTCAGAGAAGATACACAGCTGACTAGGGAATGGAAAGAAAAACTATTATGGGGCTATGTGAGTCCAGGACAATTACAGGAGAAAGGAGGCCAGAATGTTTTGGATGAAGAACCAGCCAGTGAGAAACACATCTTCCCCTGCCTTCAGGGACACGTTTCCTAACTCTTACTGAGGTAACTCAGTGCTGCTATGTCAACCACACTGGGATTGTGGATAATCTATTCCCACGTGCAACATTCCCAAAAGTGAGTATAACCCTGGACAACTTGTTCCTGGGGAGCTACCTATTAGAAAGGTATGGTAACAGCATGGAGAGATTAGCGTAGGGTTGGATGCAGCCATCTAACAAAAGACTGCCTGTATCTTCTGGGAACTGGGGGAAGTATTTGTTAACCAAAAGGTAAGCTGCAGTGAGCTTGCCTTCACTGAATTGAGCAGTATAATATAATAAATTACCTGACATTTTCATTAGAGTTATCAGAATGGTGACTAAAAACAAATGAAAGCTACCTGGGTTATGTCATCTTTACTTCTTATGGAGACTTATGCATAAATCTGTTGATCTCAATGAAATCTCTGTCAAGACAGAATTTAGTCCTTATCTGAATTTCCTTGTTTGGTATTTTTAACCCATTATTTGTAGGGTTTATGCCCAGTAAAACAGTTTCCTCAGCCCCATTTCTGTATCAGTCAAATAATTCTCATTCGGTTACATTTCACAAACTTTCTTATGTGGCTGTGGTTTCACTTTCTTACAATTTAGTGCTTATAAGCAATGGGTTAAAGGCTTACATGATATATTCCACTACTCCTGGGTTTTCTATATTGCTGTTTGAAAATTGAAAATCTTTCTTTTCATCTTCAGTATCTTTCTCTTACATTTTTCTGTATTATTTCATAACCATATATCTGTCCTTGGTCTCAGCCTTCCCAACTGCTCTTTATTTTAGTGTCCACCTTCTTCATTTTGACTTATTTTCCAGTTTTGTACAGTCATCAAATTTCAGCCTGTTACAGCACATTCTGTGTTTCAGGTTACTTCTATATAAGGTGAATAAAATCTGTCTTAATAGTGATACTTTGGCCTCATACTTGTCTGATTCTTCCCTTGTTCACAACTGTTAGAACTTATAACTACCCTTTATAATATACATGTCAATTCTTAGAGCATTAAAGTAACATACTGCCAGTACCGTATATCATCAGGCCTGCAGCAAACTTCTCTTAGGTTGTCTCTGAAAAAACTTTGCTAGGAAGTCAAGATAAAACTTTTCCATAGCTTTGGTTTCTTTTAATCCATTTGAATTTCTTTAAAAGCTTTTTTTTTTTTTTTTTTTTTTTTTTTTTTTTTTTTGCAAGCTAAGCAAAATATCTCCCGATTCCATAGTTGTCATAGTTTCTTTTTTGTTGAATTTAATTAAGTTCATAAGACTTCTGGATTAAAGGCTTACATCATAGGAAATTCCTCTGATAAAATCACAGTTGAGTGAAAAGTTTGGTGAGCTGCTTTTTTATGAGTTTTAACAGTTTTACAATTCACGTTTTTATAGAAAAGTTGTGAAGCAGCAGAAGTTTTGCACTAGGAATCACAGACATTTCAAGCACCCTTAAGGTACACATTGCAGGTATAGGAGAATCTGGATTATAGAGACAGTACTTGTCAGTGTCAGACTCAGCCCTAGAAAAGGTACATGACCAGAAACAAAGACATGGATAACAATTTGAAATACTAAAAGCACCTCCGGGCAGTCAGAGAAAACTGAGAATATATGGCCACATATGTTTATGAGCATTTTTTCAGTCTTGTCAAATGATTATACATTCCCAAGGCTTACTGAATGGCAAATGGCTCAATTACTCTTCCCAGCCTTGCCACAGTCACAAAATCACAAATACACAGTGGGACTTCAGAGAAGGAGAAGCAAAGCTTACAACTTAGGCTTCTTGTTTGACATCTTACAGATTTTTCTCTCTCAGAGGATGTGATCCAATGTTTTCAATGCCTTCTCACTGTTAGAAGTGCATAGTAAAGTCTCCAGTGTTTATGTATGCTAATACTGATCACCTGTCATATCACAGAGCTCATTAACAGAGAATGAGCACAGAACTTTAGAGCTTGAAAGCGTTAGTAGATAAACATTCATATGATTTTAAGATAGAAATGCACTTCTGTATGATTGTGAAATTTACACATGGCCTTGTATAGTTTTAGAAAATCTGCATAATTAATTTATGTCTTTACCTTTTAATGTATTTGGTTCACCTTTCATCTTCCTAGATTTTAGTTAGATCACTTCTTAAATATGTGTTACTTTGCCCTTTTCAATTCCAAAGGGATTATAAATAAATTTGCTAAAGGTTTCCCAGTCTCTTCTGGGATGCTTCATCAAATGTGTACCTTATGGTCCTTTGGTTCTGTCAGTCTTTAAATGTTCTAATTTCTAGGTCACCTCTTCTGGCATGATCTTGGGTTTCTTCAGCATGCCTTCCATTTCTGCTGTAAAATTTATGTCTGTTTCTGGCATCTGTTCCCAATTCTCCTTTGTGAACACTGAGGCTAAGAATTCATTAAAACTTTTATCAATGCCTACCTAGAATATCAATAAACTACTATCTTTTTGAGGCTTTATTGTTTCTTCTGCTGATGTTGTGCTCCTGTTAGTTTATTTACCCTAAATTAATCCTGTTTTGTCCTCTCTTTTATAACAACATAACTCAGAAGTCACTGTTAAAAGTAATTGTAGGAGCAGTGCAGGAAAGCATGGTGACCACTGTTTTTTCAGCCTTGCTCCACTTTTTCCTCTGCGTTGTTGCCTAGCTTGTGTTCATTTTGCAATTTTCTCTGGTCCCCAGTCTGATCTTAAGAAGAGAGTTTCCCTTAACCTTTTCTCTTCTCTAATGTCACCCAAAGATGGTATGCCTTCCAAAGATATATATTTCATCAATTTTTTAATTCGTGCAAATTATGGTGAAAAAAGCTTTGAAACACTTGCTTTGCCTTTGAGTATCAACCTTCATCAGACCTAGCTCAAGCCCATTGCTCTGATGTAGCTGTTCTAGACTGGTAACTTTTCCTTACTGCCACAGGCTGTTAACATTTTTGAGCAAAAATATATAAATTATAAATGAATTAAAAAACTTTTAATGATGTAGGTTGAACCTTATATTCCACTGAAAACTAGATACAGCTGTTGTCAACTACTAACATCAGCAAATCAGCTTAACCTGTATGTGCAAGACATTTGTATGGTGTAAAATAAATGTTGAAGATAACACTAATATCTGTACAAAGAACGTCAGTATGTCCTTCTATACCTACCTACACATGCTAGAAAGCAATTACACAGGAACCAATTTATTTGCATGTATCTTCTTGAAATTTCAGTTCATTTAGAGCTTAAATTTCCAAACAGTATCTAAAAAGATTTGTTTGTACTTTTCATCTTTTAGCGGTTTATAACTCTAGATACAGTGATACACCAGTCATTAATTTTTTCAAGCCATAACTATTATTACTACTGATGTTATCTTTTCTATGCTTCTTGAATTTGCATACACACATCATAGAAAAACCCATGAGTGCCTCATTATTTTCAAATATTTACCGGAATTTACTCCTTCAAATATTGTTTCTTCTCTCTCTCTCTCTCTTTTTTTTTTTTTTGTAGTGTCTTTTATTTTCTGATATTACTGTCACCTAGTCCACCCATTTGCTTCTTCATATTACTTCTTTCCTCATTTTTGACAGGGCCTGTATAATGTTTCTCACACATCTGGTTTTTCTCCTATCTACTGGTTTAAACCCTCCCTCATGTTCCTGTGTATCCTCTTAGCATCTGGTTTGAGGAGCTACCTATTCAGAAATAAACTTCCTGCTACAATTAGTGAAACTCCAGATAGGCTGGGGTGAAGCTACAGTAGACAATAATTATTATTCAGTGACTGGTGCAAAAACCTTGTACATAATGAGTCTGTTGTTATGCATATACTCATGGGGATACTGTGAGGGATTAAAAAAAAAACAACTTTGGTTTAAATCTTCCAGTTAAAATCTAATTCTTAATGTTACACTGATGTAACTTTTGCATTAAACAAGAAATTGATTAAGCTTTGTGATATAACTTTTATAATAATTCTTCTGTTTATTTGTTCACATTACTCTAAGAATGCCTTTTACCTTTATTTACATACTTCAGCCACGTAGAATTAGTTAATAACAACATAAGAACACAGTCTTATACAGACCAGTACATCTGCATTTCATTTTTTGCCTTAGTATTTTTTCCTCCAGAAGCAGGCATACTTACTTCTTGATCTCACAGATACTCTTTCTTCTTTAGAATTGTAGAATGAAGAGCACCATGAATGAAGACTGAGTGAAGGAATTTTACAGGGTGATTTTGAAGGGAAGGAGTCAGACAATCTTGCATGCATACGGTGGTTTTCCTGTTCTCTATGCACCAGTAAGCATGTACATTATGTATTTCTATTTACTTGCAGACCCACTGTTTGCCTTATGGCTTTGGTGGTTCAGCCTTCCCTTGCTTCAAACCCACTCCTTCTTCGTCATTCCTTGCTGCTGGGAAGAAAATTGATGCCTATTGTTTCTCTATGTGGTACATAAGGAGAGTTGGAAGCACCTTCTATTAGTCATTGCTTGCCTGATGTTAAAATCACTGACAGCTTAGAGGACTTGTTTGTCTTTGTTTAAATAACTGTTTATCTATCATCATAAACACTACCTTGGTCCAATAATGACAAGCACAACAGATCTAAATTCCATCTGCCTGACTACCCTTGGCAGGTCTATACACCTTCTGTCCTGTAAGGAGTGGAATAAGCACAAAAATGTATTTATTTGAAGTTTGTGTTCCCTTTCTAGTCATACGTACAACCTAGTCTGGGAGATCTAGACAACTGCTCTTCAAATGTATTCTTAGTCCATGTGTTTAATCCTTTTCTTTCTTCCTTAATGGGATAAAAAGTCTATCTTTACATATCCTTTGTGTTCTGCTAATATAACAGCATTTTGTCCATTACCCTATTATTCCTGCTGTTCCATGATTTTGCCTAAGCAATTTATCTCTGGTATAGAACCTTGTCAGCTGCCTTTTTAAAATATAAGTGTAGTACATGCATTGAATTTCTCTTATCTATCAGGGCAGTGATGTCTTTAAAAAACTCAGTAAAAAAATTCAGTAAGTTGTGTGACCAGTCTAGCCTGAGTCCACAGTGATTATCATTCTTCCAGGGAGGTGTCTTTCATTAAAAAACAGGAGGTGGTTTTGAATATTATGGTAACACAAATAAATTTAATTCTAATTTCTTTGTTTGCTCCTTGATACTTTTTAATAATTCATAATTTTATAGCTGTTTACATCTAAGAAATATTAGAAAATTTTAGCAGGCTTTATTTCGATGAAGAAAATGTTATTACATTGAGATTACATTAGCAAATTTATCTGGACAGAGCATATAAAAATATTTCCTTAGTTTTATGTGTATAGCAAATGTTGGGAGTATGTTGGCACAAGTCTAGCAAACATCCTCTCTAACTCACTATTCACACCCAAGCAAGTGAACATTTTTATTTAATGCCATGAATTTTCTTGTACCCCTGTGCTTAACAGGTAATCTTCACAGGAAATATGGAAATATTACATCATAGTAACAACACATATATTTGTTAAGACTAAAATGTTTTGCCAGTAAGTATGGGCTTCTAACAGTTCCTGAAACTTGCAAACTTTCCTTTTGTTTCCAAAAATCAACACCTGCACTGTATGCTTTATCTTCAGTGCCCCTGTGCTTTATCTAGGCCTTTGGAGACTCCATAGTTGCAAGAGAAACTTCACTGTTTTGGCTGAAGGAAATAATGAAAAACATGCAGCCCACTGATTTTGTTCACACTTGATCTGACATGGACAGAATCTCTGCTCCTTTAGCTTCTCATGTTCACTACTTATTTTTTCTTCTCCTCCTTTTGAGTGTAATCAAAGGAAGACATTAAAGTAATGACCACTATGGACTAAAGATAAATACTATTTTTGGGGCCTGAAGTGATGATCAAGAAATGGAGAAGAACATGTTTTTAAATGCTCAGAACACTCTGAATTTGGAATCTGATCTCAGCTTATCCTCTTAAAAAATACAATTCTGCCAGAAAAGCTGGTATGGTAACATATTCTCCTGTGCTGAACTCTCACTAATGGAGAGTATATTACAATATGGAGACAAGCAAATGAGAAACTTCAAGTTGAGCTAAAAATGCTGTATGTGTGACTAAACACTTCAAAGTATTAATTTTCCATACCTTCACGTTGTTTTATTTTCTTTTTTTCCCTCTCAGTAGTACTTTTTTTTCTAACAAATTCTCCTTCCATTACTACTCCTTTAAAATAAGCAAAATGCCACTGAATGCAATGGAAATATATAGGAGTAAGTCTGACACTAGTGAAAGGAATCAGGCTCATCATCATCTATTCTATTGAATATTCTATTGAACTGTTGGGAACGACATCCAGAGCTGAACCGATGATAGCTGCATTTTATAGTGATTTAATATTATTATGTTTCTGAATGGGGCATGCTCATTATGCCCAAATGCCAGAACTATTACCGAGAAAAGATCCTTGATGTGGAAGGAAAGATGAGGTGATAGAAGTGAGCAAGGAGAACAATATAACACAATTGTAAGGAGAGACAGTAGAGCATACGGTGGTAAAATTGGAGCCAAGAGGTCTCACGATGAAGAGAAGAGAAACAATAATAATTTGCATTTTTTGCAGTACCTCCAAGTCAAGAATATCAAAACACTCTTCAGCTTAGCTTAGCTGTATCTTGCTATAAATAAGTACTGGTAACCCGTCTTATGAGTGGCCAGTGGAAAACTGTAAGTGGATACTGTAAAGAGCAAGACCACAAGAAAGCTGAACATACTGTTCTGCCTCCTAACATTCTGCCAATAAAACAAGTCCCTCTGAAGGACATGGAAATACAAAGTAACCAAAACAGAAGAAACGAAATGATGTGGTGAGGCAGGAATACAGCCTTCACCTTAGACTGTCATGAAAGTCTCGTATCATTCTTTCTCAGCTGCTCTTACAGCACATCCTTAACTCCAAGCATTAACGGAATGTAACCTCTAATGCTCACTCTGCTGTTTCACTCTAGAATATAGACTAGAGGAAAAGGCTAGTAAGCCAATTAGTCCTCACTGGAATTCTTATTCATTCTAGCACACCATGTACACAAGAGCAAGTAATTTAATCTTAACAATCAGGTCCTTGAAATCCAGCTCAAAATAATAGTCATCAGTATTGTGGAGTAATAGCATCATATGGACCCCTAGAAAAGCCTCTTTGTCCACTGGGAGAGCATACTCATAACTTGCTATAGAAAGTAAGTGTAATTGTCCTTATAGTTCAAGCAAATGAGCACAGCTCACCATTTTTTTTTTTCTGGAAACAACTGCTAGCAAGTTCCACTTCCTCTTAGAGCTTAGTGGTTGAAAGATTCACCAGACTTAATCACCACTTCAATTTGAAGACATTTAGAATAATGATGCCAGGATTGATATTTTGTCTTGTAAGCTCAATTGGAACCAATTTTAATCAAACCAGGAAAAATAAATCCTTCTCATCTCTCTAAAGGATTTCTTTCTCTCTTAGTTACAAAACTGCAACACAAACAGCTCATCTGTTGGCCTAAGTATTAAACTAAGACTGATGGAACATGGAAAGGAATAAGAAGCTGGAGGAGTGACAAAATTTCCCAAGGTGGGCATGTTACTTTTGGAAACGCTCATTCTATCATTGGCTAAAACATTCAGACTCCTGCTCTTTCATAATCCCCCTTATTCTCCAGGTCCCCTTGATTCCTTCATTTATTTCTTGCTTCCTCATTTGAATGAAATGCTGGTTTTGTTTGAGGGGAAAAAATTCTGACAGGAAGTGGGAGCAACCTTGTGTGACTGAGCGTAGAGGCAGGAGCCCATGACAAAAACAAGACAGTAACTTGATTAAAGTTTAACAACCTTGGTTCAAGGTTGCATTACCCACTTTCTAACCGGGAGGTCTGAGGCTGCTGTAGGTGGGAATGTCCTCTGCTCTCTGGTTTAAACTTTTCTTCGGTGTAGTAAATGATTCTGTAACTGAAATATAGTGTGATATACATTTAAAAAAGCTTGTGATGTTCTCATTAATGGCATCATGCCACTTCAGCCTACATTGTTACTTGTGAGTTTAAATGTTTACGGTGTCAGTGTCACTAATCAATGCACTTCCTTTCACAAAATATGTGAAACAGCAAAGTACAGAACCTTACTTCTCTTGGGTTTAAATTAATCAGGGGTTTTTGTTGTTGTTGTTGTTGTTGTTTTGTTTTGTTTTGTTCTGTTTTGCTGAAAGCTGTGGATGGACATTATTTTCCTTTATGCCTGGGAGATTCTGTCCAATGGATTACAGGGTATTTTGAATGTGGATAATGGCTCTTGTTGCTTTCATCTGACTGAAGAGTCTGAAGAGTCAGTTTTCACTTTCCAGTTTTTCATCTGTTACTAATTAAACACACACAAAAAAAAGACAATTCCAACAGAAATACTGAGGAAGATTCTAGCCTACAATCACAGTTAAATCAGTAGACAAGACTACTATACTGAAGGCAATATATATATATATATTTGTACTACTAACTAGAACATTTTGGCACATCCAGAATTGTGGCTCAAAAGGACAACATTGCTAGTGAATGTAATGGGGAACATTGCAAAGATACTGAAGAATGAAGCCTGAAGGAAGAATATGAGAATTACAAAAAAATCATCTTTTCAGTATGAGCATCTGGATACTTTTAAATACAACTCAAATTATTAATCTCTCATCTCTTTCATCTGATTTATCTCAAGCTGGACATATACATGCTGTCTATAAGGCTTTTTATAAGAAAACAAACATACTAACAGACAAATAACAACAATAAAAAACAAGAACAACAACAACAAAACCCACAGTGAAATCTATACGAAACAAACTAATATGATATCTTGAAAAATATGCTGCCATAACAATAGTGGAGAGCAGAAAAGCACATTTGCTTCTGTAGTGATGTGGAGACAAAAGCAGGATTATTGGGTGGCAATGTGAATTTCCTTTCTGAGTTTCTGAATTTTCTTTCCAAAAATTAAAACAGACAGTGAGAATCTGAATCTGAACTCATTTACACAGAAGTAAATATATTTACGTTAGTTGATGGAATTGCTCTGAATACAACTGAGATTAAAATCTAACTTAATGTTCTCTTCCTACAATCAGACCTAATTTAACTGTAGGAACTACACAGGACTTTAACAAGATTAGAAATTAAACTGTGCAATAAACTTAAATAGTGAAAGAATAGATCAGCCTCACTGGCATATCTGTCTTTGCTGCTGTTGCTTTGACAAGTGTTATAGAAACAGCAAACCTGAGCCTCAGTTCCAATGAGGATACTGCATATGAAATCTGACTTGCCACATCTTACAGAAATTTTTCTGCATGGTGACCTTTTGCAAAAACAAATTGTATAAAGTTGCTAGCGTTTGCAGGTAGTTGGCAGTTTGCTGTCCAAAGCAAACATAAGAGACTCAATGTGCAGTGGCAGTTATGAAAACTGTTGTGTCTAAATGAACTAATCATAACACAGTTCCTGAGACATGGTGCTTTATAAATTATTTGTTTAAGGAGTGAATTTATGGAAAGAATCATTGCATAATTCTGTTATATAAAGGAGAGAATCCATGCCAAAATATAATATAATTGTTCTAAATCCATCTTGTTAAAAATATATAGACATATATGTAAATACATATACAGAGAGTGTAAAACATTGTCTCTTCTTGTTGGGATGATATCAGTAACAAAATTATGGCTCTGCTTCAGTCAATGTAACATTCTGCGCTGACAAGGACAAGATTTTTTGAAAGTTTTGAAGGCAAAAGAAAAGAAAGAAATAATGGCTTTAGTGCTTTTGGGTAGTACTAGTATTTTAATTAAAAAGAATGATGTATTGTCTGGCAAAAGTCCCAGCAAGACCAAAATGACTTATAGGCCATTTAGTAGTATAACAAGTGAAGATCTCCCCAATATCCCATTTATTTTCAGCAAAAAGCTTACAATGGATTCTCAATATTTTACTTTTCCCAAAAGTCCATCCTTAATTTTTCATAAAGCAACAACAAGATATAGCAATTGGATATAAATCAGTATTTCCCATTATATTCACAACTTCAAATACAGGTCTTCAGTCTTAGTGTGTCATCGAGAGTCCATTTACAGTTTTCAACTTTTTCAGCTTGTGGATCTCACAGATTGTCCAAAAGCAGTATGAATCGTGTCAGCAATTCTTCTGGCAATAGGCTTGCTTTTTTATTTCCCCTTCCCAGATCAAAAGTTGAAAACCACCTATCTCTCCATTAGTCTTTGAAGAAATAGGTACTATTAGAAGATAATTCATCAAACAGACCTCAGGTTGGAACGAATCACTCTCCAGAGATATCTCTCCTTTCCTTCACTGTAGCTAGAGATGAGACCACAAGCAAATGTAAGTGGAGGTGAATTTCAAAAGTAGCATCAAAAACATAACAAAAAGCCAGATTCCTTTTAGTACTTGGTGTTTAAGGTTGCTGCATTTTTATTTCAAGTACAGATGAAGTAATCTTATTTGATATTATTTGTTGTTCAAATCATAGTAAAATTTGATCACAAGTCTTAGCAGACTCAGATATTAAGAGATTCAGATAATGTTCACTTTCAAATATTTGCAGGGGAATGTAATCAAACAAGGGTTAACATGACAGATTATAATGTTACTCTTTTTGGAAAACTCAAGAGTTTATAAAAGTAAATGTGTATGTAAAGCAACAGTGCAGACTTGCAGCATCTGGGTCTCACAATTAAGCCAGTGTGTCACTGTGGTTATCTATATGACTAACCACTTTGTGTAAATTTAATTTAACTTTAAGCATTGAGTGTTATATTCCACCTTTTAAATTTTTACAGAAAAATTACAGAGGTACAGTTTGTTAATAAACATGCAAAGACGGGAAATCTCCCTCATAATTTCAAGATTTGTTGGAAAATAGTTTACATCTCATGAGAATTATTTTCTGTTTCAGGGAGGTGGCTGAGTCACCATCTGTGGAAAGGTTTAAAAACCATTCGGATGTGATGCTCAGGGACATGATTTAGTGGAGGGCTGTTAGAGTTCAGGGAGTATGGTCAGGTTGTGGTTGGTCTCGATGATCTTTAAGGTCTTTTCCAATCTGAGCAATTCTATGATTCTATGATTCTAAAGAAAACAAAATTTCCAAATTTTCAAAACTATGTATGAATGATACATTCTGATAAGCATATAATTGCATAAACATCAGCACATGCTGTTTCCAAAAATATTGTCTTGCAAATTTTGCACCTGCATCCATTGACTGAGAGTAAGGCCTATGGACTCCAATACCCGGGCAGCCTTAGAGTCACATGTTGATTGGAATATTTATATTGCAATGAGAAAGTTGAGAAGGAAAACAACTCAAATGCTCTCCAATCACTCAGTTTAGTTGTTTATTCTCCCCCTGCCATGGTTTTACACAGCTTCAACTAGCTCTCACAGGCAAAGGCTGGGTCCTTCTGGGGACAGTATAACAGACAAAACTGGCAAATCTGCATCAGATTCAGCTCCCCCTACCTTATCTAGTCCTCCAGTACCATATCAATAGACGTTGCTCTTTTAAAAATGGAACATTGTCTCATTTCAAAACCCCTCGTTTTTTTTTTTTGTTTGTTTGTTTGTTTGTTTGTTTGGTTTGTTTGTTTAATGTGAATACCACTGTAGAGAGCCGTCACAAAGATTTAAAATCATTTCAGATACTTTGAACTGAGACACACGCACATTACACCTGCACATCTCGGTGCTGCGTAACAGGCACATCAGCCTGAGACAGAGATAGCAGAATAGATGGCAGACATTTTGCATTATTTAGCAAGGGATCCCTCCTGGCCTTTCTTACTCAGATATACAGACACGTCCCAGGGTTTGAATGCTCTGTGTTGCGGAAGGCCAGGAAACATGAATGTTCCTCTCCCACCTTGAAGGCCATCAAACCATCCAGAAACTCTTCTTTAAGAAAATTTTAAAATAGAGAAGTCAACTGACAAGCCAGGAAATCAGGAATAGAAGATTTAGGCCTAGTTCTGTGAATCCTAGCTGTTCAATATCTACAAGATCTCAAAGACACCATTTTCCATTTTGACAAAAAAAAAAAAAAAGAGAAAATATTTTGGCTTATAATAAGGAGAACTATAATATGCTTTTTTATCTTGCAGAAAAGGGGCCTCAGAAATAGCCATCAGAATGGCCACTTTCAAACTTTCTGGCAAGTTCCTGTTTTGGAAATCCCAGCAGTTCACTGCGCCTTAATACCAGTGAATGTATCCAATCCACTAAGGGACACTTCAAGATTTTTTGGAGGAAAAATAAGAGACCGATTTCTAATGTCAGGGAAAAGCAGATACAATTGCTTTTCTGGGAAGATTGTGATATTTGGTAGCCAGTTACACTGAACACAGCTGGTTATTTCCTATGGATATATCAGAAGATGCTGTATGGGTCCACTGACAGTTTGAAGAAAATTGTTTGACTTCAGGAGGGCACTGTGTATTTCTTGAACTCCACACTTTCTGGTGTGGAGGGCTCTTATTTACTTGTGTTTAACACCAGCAATCTCCATTGATCAACAGTAGAATACAAGCAGAATTCCAGCTGGACTTGGCAAAAGGCTCTGCTGGGAAGTAACCCCAGACAGCTTCACTGTGGCAATTAAGCACTCATTCATTAGTTGTGTGAAGATATAAAGGCTGCCTTATGAAAACAGACATATATCACATCCAAAATTTTGAAGGAAGAAATTCTGTGTTAATTTCACAGATTCCCTTGCCCCATATTAATTTATACCAACCCTGCAAGAAGGTGACTTGAACTGTAAATAGTGGTTTGTGAAACCTAGTTTCAGTTTTCCTAATGAAAAATGTCACCAAGTAACTCTCAGGAATGAAAGCAAACTCACATTTCTTCTAATCTATATACAGTCTTCTAGTTCAAAATTTCCAGAAACATGTTTTAAAGAGAATTAACCCAGTATCACAGATAGATCAAACCAACTCCTATTGCAAATTGCTCATGATGTGTTAGAATTAAACTGCAACTAATAGAAATTTGCATTTCTTGAGTGGTATTTGTGTTTAGAGTGCAAATAGTCCATGGTTTTAAACTGAGGTTAGATATTAGGAGGAAGTTTTTCACTTAGAGGGTGGTGACACACTGGAACAAGTTGCCTAGAGAGGTTGTGGATGCCCCATCCCTGGAGGCATTCAAGGCCAGCTTGGATGTGGCTCTGGGAAGTCTGGTCTTGTAGTTGGTGATCCTGCACATAGCAGGGGGGCTGAAACTCAGTGATCATTGTGGTCCTTCTCAACCCAGGCCATTCTATGATTCTATGATTCTATGGTTCTATGATACTATGGACTAGACCTCTAAGCATAAGTAGGAAAGCATTATTTACAGACAGAGGAACAAGAGATAGGGTATGACCAAGGTCCTGGATTTAAACAAGTGTGACTGAGTGCAATTTTGGTCAGCCACCCTTTAAAAAAGACACGTCTGATCTTATTCTAATGAAGAACCTGATAGTAAACAAATGGGCTGCATCTGTGGTTATTCATAAGCTGTGGCTCAAGCGATTATTAATCTTGTAGGCTTTAAAGAAAAGTTAAACGTTCAACCACTGGAGATGCACATGAGCCCAGATATTTTCTGGCAGAGATTTTATATCCATTCAAAAGGAAGGGAAAGGGAGGAAAGAGTTAGGGAGGGGAAGGGAAGGAAAAGGGAAAAGGGAAAACAGAAACGGAAAAGTTTACTACAATTGAAGTATTTTCCATTGTAGCCATTGCTGATGGAGAATAGTTAAAGGGCAAAAACTAAGGCCTAGTTGAGACCCTTTTACTCTTGCAGAAGTCTGAAATAGCTTAAAGTAGGTTGTGATTACACTAGTTGGCACAAAGGGCCAACAGGCCATTAGCCAGATGAAAAATGCTGCAATGTGACAGCTGTTTGACTCCATTTCTGCCTGGAGTGTGGTGTAAAACAGTAACATTAGTTCTTTGCCAGCTGGATAATATTCCTAGATATTATCTCTTGCTCAAGCAATTCAGTGACTGTCCATTCCTTGTTAGCCACTGGAATGAAGAAAAGAATCAGCCTAGGCAAAGGGTAATTAATCTTATTAAAACATACCAAAACAAACAAAATAACCAAACCTGGAACTCACAGTTCTAAAACAATATTGGGCTTCTGGTCTCAGTTTAATTTCTTGAAGATAAGTGTCCAGAACTAAGCACTTTTATCCCTGTGGTGCATTTATTAAATTTCTTAAGAGAAAATCAACAACTGAGAATCAGCAGTAAGTCCAAACAACTCATTTTAAGCATGTAGAAGCACTGCAGGTCAGCATTAATAAATCTGACAAGGTAGGGTGGAGAAAATTGTGCTAGAATATATTTGCTCTGTAATGAATGAACAAACTATTCAGTGAAATTATTTGGGAATATTTCCTAAGCCAAGCACTATTCACTTGAAGGAAAGTAATGAAACAAATTACGTGCAAATATTTTAATAGACATGATTTTCCTGAGCAAAACTCTATTTTTTATCTTATATCTCAGTATTTTGGTGATGTATGTAACTTGTCAGTTACATTAAAAAGTATATATTTTATTACTCACTGTTTCTCTCTATAAAATAAAGTAAAAAATTAATCATACTTTTAAAATTCTTTCTTTAGAATCTGTCTCAGAGAACAAGAGAACCTTATATGTATCACGAATGTATTCCAACCAATCCATCCAAATGAAACACTGGAAATTTTTTAGTGAATCCTGCTGTAACCAACTAACAGGAAAATCTCCACACACACAACAGAAAAACTTAACTACCCATTTGCAGTCAAAAGTAACTTGTGCTCACTGGCACAGAACCACGGTAATTTTCAAACTACCAGGCACATGTGCAACTACATACACTATACAATTATAAGGCTGTTCTTTGGAAAGTAATATTTGAAGAGTAACAAATCTCATAGTTTATTCGACCTGCATATAAAACCATTGAAGTATAATACATTTATCATATTAAAAATGCATCATTAAAGTTTAAAAGCAGGTGCAGTTACTCAATAAGCTAATGGCATAGTCTGAACACTCCACTCAAGATTGTATTGTTGAATTCCCATTGGGATAAAACAGAAAAACAGAGGGAGGAAATTCGAGTGACCTTGCACCAAGGTGCTAGTGCCTGAGCCTGATTCTGGTAGGCTGTGGTTGAGCTCCACTCTGAGGATCTTTAAAGCACTGCATTTTCAGAGCTGTGAATGGATGAATACTACAAGTGAGCATGAAAAAAAAGCAACAGCCACTGCAGAGAGAGATGTGCAGATGACTCTTCATGTGCGTTAGAACACAGTTCTTCATGACAGTAAGCCTTAGGCAGTCTGCTGAAGGAAGAATAAAGAATGCATATAGATAGGAAAACGTTAGCAAGAGAAAAATTCCCCTCACACTTAGGACTTGTACTGTATACAGTGAACCTGTATGATCCCTACAGAAGTTGAAGGGATTTCTAATTTGTCAGAAATCCCAAATCAGTCATCTTCTCAAACAATGTGTGTTTTTGAACAGCCCAGCGATGTTTGCTAGTTCCAAAGCAAATTTATTTCATATCATTTAACAAATCTATTCTGATTTCTTAAAACGACAGTTTGTTTGGTTTCACAAATGTAAGGCAGTCATCCAAAGGAACATGTCAAAACTCCTCTTGCCTATGTTTGTTTTATCCAGGAGTTCATCACAACAGGAGCGGCTAAGTAGATCAGTGCAGTTTTTGCTGGAAACTTTGTATCTTCCATATTTGAAGTCTACCTCTCTCCCTGTATGATTGGGCTTAATCTGAAGACCTTAACTGTATTTCCTCACCAGTAACACAATTTTATGTCTATATAAAGGGTGTGCTTGATGTATACTACAGCTGAAGTTCTCACTGAGTTTCCCCTGAATGGTCTCTGGCATGTTCACATCGTACCATGTTGCAAATGGACCCAAAGCACAGTAAGTGGGGATATTTGGGGGACTGACCTCCACATTGCACTAGATCCATATCAATATAACCATAGCTCTTGACTTCAGTAGAAAGCAAAAGGCAATACTGAGTATGTTTCTACAGTAGTCAAAATTTAGTTGGATGGATTTAAATGGTTATAAATCCTTTAGTGTCTTGGACCATGGAAATTTGAGGAAGCTTGTCTTTTTATGTTATGTTTTTGAAGAAATGTAGATCCAGGCTAGTGGGACAAGACAGTAGCAGGAGAGCTACCAGGCAGGTTTCTTCAGAGAAAAATGATAGAACCAAAAATCTGTAATGAAGTTGAAAGCCTCATTTCTGTTCAGCCTGCACTCAAATCATAGGTATTTAAACACTCATGGGTTTTCAAGGTCTGCCTTATTTAAGACAGAACTGAAAGGATGTAGGCCACTTAGTACCAGGTAACTTTTATGGTTTTATTCACAGTTTATAAATAATGAAGTGGCCAGCTATGAGAAAAATAAAATAAAATAAAATAAAATAATAATAAAAAAAAAGTGGAGATATGTGTTCATCTTCTACTCAGTCATTTTTTGAATTGGCATTTGATAAGAATCATGATTTTTTATTTTTATTTTTATTTTTTGCCAAAAGGAGGTGAAGTGGATAGAGGAAAAAAAATTAAAATATTGTCTTAGTACTTCTGATGAAAATCATTGGGTGCTTTGTCAGTGATCAGTGAGGTTTTATCTGACCCCTCGATATTCTTTCAAAAAGCTTTGTACTGTTTGTAAAATCTTATGAAACATGAAATGTATTTGAAACTGGAAGCTCCTACAGCTTCTAGATATACTTGCATACTGAGGCATTGCTTTGGAAGTCATAAGCTTCAGTGAGAATATATAAAAGTCATTTGACAGAGATGGTGTTGGCTGTCCACTAGGTCACGAAAAAACATTGTGTTTCTCTCCTTTCTCTGAAACCTCTGTTCCCTGTGAGAGAGTAAGTGTTTTTTTTGGTTCTTATTCTTCAAACATGCTTAAACAGGAATGTGCAGAAGTAGTAAATAAAGCATAAGAATTCATTATTCATGTTTATGTATGTACTATAGAAATTGTCTCCTTCAGTGAGCAAAGCTTTGCCTTGAAATGGTTATAGATATACACTTTGAGAACATAGACCACATTTCACCAGGTTATATTGATTACAACACAATCACACTGTAGAAAGAGACAAAACTAAGGCAGATTTCATATACTACAATCATGCCACTGAAAAGTTGTGTATTGACTGTCATTTAAGTGAAATATAGCCCACAAACTTGCAAAGTACTTTAGAAGTACAAATTCCTTAACTGTAGTTTGCCCCAAGTGCAAGAGCACCTTGAGGTATACATTTATGAAGTATACACCATGTATTGACATATACTTGCATTCATAATTTCCCTAACAATTGCACTCATTGACATCCATTGATGCTTGCTGAACATTTATGGAGACCAAACAGTGGATGTGAGTACAGTGAGGCAATTGGTGGTGTGTTTCAACAGTGATGATAGCGATATGGAAAACCACATTCTGGATGGGAATGCACAGCTATCATACCAAGAAATGAAGAGCGTCTTGATCAGAATCAGTGTATTACAATCAGGGAACTGTATACAGAGTTGAATATTATCTTCAATGCACTGGAAATGATGGTGGTATCATTAGAATATCCCAAAGTCTGCGTCACATGGGTCCCAAAAATGCTGACACAGAAACAGAAAGAGCACCATATGCAAATTTATCAGGACCTATTGAACCAACATGAGGCTGAAGATTCGTGGATTGCATCATTACTAGTGATTATCACTACTGGTCAGCACTAGAAATCAGAGTCAAAATGGCAGTTCATGGAGTGGTAAGATGTGAAATCTCCATCGAAGTAAAAGTCCAAGACACACCCCTCAACAGGTAAAGTGCACTGTCTTTCTGGACAGGAAAGGGGTGATCCTTCTGGATTTCCTGGTACCCAGACAAGCCATCGACTCTGACTGCTCCGCTGCAACTCTGACTATGCTGAAGGTTCCAACTTCCAGAGTCAGGCCAGAGAAGGCAACCTTTCTTTTATAACAGCAACATCAGGCTCCATACAGGTTTGAAGACTGTGGAGCATACTGCCAGCCTTGGCTGGACTGTCCCAAATTCGTTACCTTCTGATTTTCATCTGTTCAGGCCAATGAAAGATGAACTGCATGGGCAGCATTTTCCTAGCAACAGTGCTGTCACAGCAGCTGTGAAGCAGTGGGTCACCTCATCTGGTTTTATTGTTTTGAAATTGTTATTAGTGTGGCACGCAGGCTCTTGTTCATCACTGGCAAAAAATGCACAGCTAATGGTGGCAATTATGGTGAAAAGGAGTGTTTTGTAGCTGAGAATTTGCTCTATCAAATAGTGTCATTAAGCTCTGCTGCAGTTTTCATGGAAATAAATAGGAGGCATTACTTTTAGAGCAACCTACAAAGAAGTTTAAAAAAATCACTAGAATATTCAATATGTGTTTGTTTCCTTCATTTCCATGGCCAAGTATGCTGCAGATTAGCCCAAACTTGTAATTTGAGAGGCTGTATTTGTTATTCATTTTCTTTCTTTCAAACATGGAAATTTAGTTTGGTACTTTCTTAATTTTTCGACCAACACAAAATGAAATGGTTAATTTTTGTTGCTCGTTATTCACTGAAGAAAATTATCTGTTTTATAATTTATCACTGATATTCTATTTATGCACCGTGAGTGGCTGTCAAGGTTTGTTTTTCATCTTTCAAAAATTAAGATGAACTAGTTATTCTGTTGTTATCCACAAATGAAGGAAATGAAAACTGGTTATTCTGGTTTTTGGTACACATTCGCAATTACAATGTATTTCACTCTGAAGAGAAGTCCCCTTCATTGTGAACTTTGCCCAATTCCTGGTTCATGGTTAATACTTTACATTGTACATTTTGGAGAACACTATAGAAATTACTGTGTGATCCAGAAAAATTGCATTATTTTATTAATATACTTGCAATAAAGTCACATACTCATGAGTTTCTAAATCCTTTCATCATGGTTTTCCAAAGTAGAAGCAAAGATATAGAGACCTATATTCGGAACTCAATTTTCATTTTACTCTTTTTAACTTCTGAGTATTGTCTTTACAACAGTTTTTAGGAAAAAATTCCAGAAGGTGTTTGAATTTATGAACACTAATAAATTTTCCAATGCATACAGAAGTTAATGAATATTTTTACCATATGATGGTGTCCATATATGTAGGCATTAGCTTGAAGACAGCACTTCATATATAGAAAGCTTGAGAATCTATCCTATGAATGACACTCTGGGAGAGATGCAGGTGCCTATTCAAGTGCCTGAAAGAATATGGCCAGTGACATCTTTGATGTCTTAAATAATACAGATAGTCCACACAAAGTTGACAGATGTGACGCAGAAAGTGTAGAAGACTGCATCCTTTCTGAGCTGTCATAAAAGGAAGGGATACTCTGAGGAACTTAAAAGACTTTATTCACAGCTGTCGCTAGGATATCAAATCTTCCCTCTCATATTTGTCATTGATGATACAGAGTATTTTGTCTCTACCAATTCCACTTCTACATTCTAAGACTACCAAAGAGTACTTATGGATAGATGTGTAAAGTTTTTAGATGCTAAAAAATAATAATAATTATCTGACTTCAGTCAAGCGCAAAAGATGCCAAAATTGGTTTTGAGTTCACATCAGTAAATTCACGCAAACTCCACACTGTATAATATACGCATTATGTGGATCTTATGAGCACTGAATCCCAAGAGTAAGACCACCATAATCATATTTGCCACAGCCCATCTATTTGATCACCATCTATGGTGTAGCAGGGACTAGTCAGGCAGGTGGTTCACTGCTCACTTCTTAATTCCCATCTAAAGAGTTAGGTGGGGTTCCACCCAAATTAGGACTCTACATATCAGATTATATAGTTCACTGGTGTCTCAGAACACTTTGTTCATTGACAAGCTGTGAAACTGTGCAGTGACTGACAAACATTGCAGCATCATTTTGGTATTTTGAGAATGACATTTAGGGAATGATTCAAAAGTTTGACATTGTATTTAACTAGAATGGTTGATAATCAGTGATAACGCCACTAAAATGCCTCTTTTCTTTAAGCTTTCAAGATGTATAGGAGTTAAGCAGTCAAGGGACCTGTTTCAGGAAGTTTGACTTCACAAAAATGGGGTCTCAAGAAAAAAGTGAGTTGACCCCATTGGGAAAAAGCGATCTTCTAGTAACCCTAGAATTTTGGCAGCCAGCCCAGATCCATATCCATATCTTTACTTTGAGAGAATTTTTCACAATGAGCAACTGAAATAAATGTTAATGGAAATGAAAAATTATGGATTGTGATATGAAAGCTTTTTATCTGAGATCCCCAACTTTTTCCTTTGAAAGTAATGATTCCTAATTCACAGAATCACAGAATCATAGAGGTTGGAAGGGACATCTGGAGGTCATCAAGTCCAAACCCTTGCTAAAGCAGGTTCCCTACAGTAGGTTACACAGGAAAGGATCCAAGCAGGCTGTGAATATCTCCAGAGAAGGAGATACCATAACCTTTCTGTCCAGCCTATTCCAGTGCTCTGCCACCCTCACATTAAAGTTTTTCCTCATGTTCCAGTTTGTGCCCATTGCCCTTTGTTCTGTCAGTGGGCACCACTGAAAAGAGCCTCATCCTCTTGACTCTTGTACTTTAGATACTTATAAGCATTGAACAGATGCCCCCTCAGTCTTCTCTTCTCCAGGCTAAACAGTCCCAGTTCTCTCAGCCTTCATCATACTGGAGATGCTCCAGGCCCCTTATCACCTTTATGGCCCTCTGCAGGACTCTGTCTTTCTTGAAGTTTCCTGTCTTTCTTGGACTGGGGAGCCCAGAACTGGACACAGTACTCCAGAAGTGGTCTCACCAGGGCAGAGAAGAAGGGGAGGATCATCTCCCTTAACCTACTGGCCAGGGAAGTTTCCATGGTAACTCATAATTGCAACCCTTGTAATTGCTCACAGTCATTTTAGTAACAAGTTGGGGCATTTACCTCTGCTTCAGTAAACAGTAGAACAGCCTAGCATGTTTATTAGTTTCTAGGGTGGTAAAATATTATTATCTTCAATTCTACTGTGCATTTACAGTATTATTTGCAAAACAACTGTATGGAACACGTACAAGACTCACTTTGAAACGTATGGAATTTCTTCTTGAAAATCACAGTACAGACTTACCCATGCTTAAAGAACTAGTTTAACTGGATGCGCAGTGAAGGTTTCACAATATGGGTATTATAAACATTAAAAACTCAGGAACATAAAATTCCATACCACAAACATCAAATATGTTTTAGAATGTCACAACACAGATTCCAGAGTGAGTTCAGCACAAACTGTGCAATACAGCAGTACCATAATAATCTTTCCTGTAAAAGTAATTGGCAATAAGTGTATCTTAGCAGGTCTCACAGTCCCCATGCAACACCACGTATTATTTGGATTGCAAGCATTGTGCAGTAACTGGCACATCCTCTGTCAGATTTCTATGGCTACTCTAAGGATGGATTTTATTATTATTTATGAGATTTCCTTTGGAAGTAATGGCTCCTGTTATTAAGTTGAACCACAGTGTCAGAGGTGGATGTTGGTGGTATGTCAGTAGATGCTGAACCTTCCCACCCATATTCCATTACATGTTGTTGCTGTGCAATATACGGCTGCAGAGGGGCAGTCTGACAAAATGGCGTCTGACATGGAACTGCATATGGAGCAAAGGTGTGTTATTGAATATCTTCATGCAGACAAAAATTTACTCATTGACATTCATTGATGTGTGCTGAATGTTGTTGGAGACCAAACAGTGGTGAGGTGGTGGGTGGCGCATTTTAGCAGTGACAACAACAACAGTGGTCACCTCCAGTGGAGCAGATTTTTATTAGTGCGGGCTAATGTGTGTGGAGTGCAGGCTCTCTCTTGCTCATTTCTGGCAAAAAGCAGCGTTTTGTAGCTGAGAATTTGCTCTATCAAGCAGTGTTATTGTGATCTTTGTAGCTGTTGTAGTTTCCATGAAAAGAAATATGAGACATTATTTTTGGTGACCTACGTACATCAGGGGTGGCTTTTCCCTTGGTAAGGCTTGATACCAAAGAGTCTTGGTGAGCTGCATGATAACACATCTTAATGTTCTGAAGGAAGAACTTCTCTGATCTGGAGTGGTGAAACTACAGACAGTAAAGAAACACATTGCAGACCATACTCAACCTACAGTGGGTGAAATGCAGATTCTGCCTTTCTGATTTATAGTAAAATAATGACTTTACTGATGGCTAACATAGTTTTGGAAATCCTGTTCTATTTTTACTATAGTTTGTATTCTAGAAGTTTTTAGTTTTAGTGGCTTTAGGGTTTTTGTACTGAATAATACACTTGCACTGTCTGCTTATTTTAAAATGAATGTAGATTCATAAGAACTGGCAAATTTCTTTGCAGTTCAATTTTGATAAATGGCGTCCACAGTGGATTTTAAACAATAAATTGAGAAGAAAACTTATTTATTAATTTCATATTGACTTAGATCTGCCAAATAGGTAGTCAATTTTTAATAAAATTGTTGATAAAATCTAATTCTACAAATGAGAGGAACTGATGCATTTTCTACTTACTTTGTTCCTAAAGCACTGGAGATAAGATGTAAAGGAGCATATACGCAATTTAAGTTGTTTTTTGTTGTTGTTGTTGTTTTGGTTTTTTTTTTTTGCAAGTATTTGTTTATCCTATACTTAATTATGCTGTTTTCTTTCCCCTAGAGCTGTATAATATTTCTGTACTTATCCTTATAGCACCAAAAAAAGACAGACTATTGCCTCTGTTGTATAAATGAGAAACTTAGGCAAAGAGAGTGATAGAGGGATTTGTTCAAGGTTACTTGAGCAGTCTAAAATGACACTGGAAAATGAATTTTACTAGTCCCAAGTTAACAAGTTATTAAATCACAATTCCTCTCAGTGCAGCATTACGCTCCAATTTGAATTTGGGAATCCATCGACTATTTTTGCTATTTATATTTTGAAGGTATGCAGGAAGATGGAAAGGACTGAAAACAAGATATTAACAATGAAAAAAGGCCTTTTATTACCACTAAGTTGAAAAGAGAGCCATGAACGTGCCTGTCACATGACAGATAAGGCAGGACTACCCGATAATATATTATGGTGCAGAGTTTCTCAATGCAATAGAAAAAATATTAAACCCCGTTCTCTAAAGGATGGTACCAATTTGTATCAGTTTACTACCACAAAGAAAGAAAGACTTCCCTTGTGGTCTGACATTTGGTTATCAACATTAGTCTAAGCATCAGTCTTAGCGTTCAAAATAAGGGAGTAAATTATGGCAAACATAATCTTACTGCTGTTTGATAATGAGGCCTTATTCAAATATAACAGAGCACATGAAAATATATGGATGTAAGTCCTCCTCCAAGAAGAGGCAGCAGTTCAGCTCTCATTCCCTAGCTCTTCTTCCCTTTGCAGAAATGAGGACTCACCACCAAGCTGACAGTATATAGACAAGATATAGTGATTGCCAAATCTTTTCCTTTTCCAAGTATACAAAGGCTAATCAAAGCACACACAAACTTTTCTTGTGATACTTAATGATGTACTAGTAACAAATGTCCACAAAGCTATGGATCTGGGAGGAGGGAAAAGCATATGGATCTTTGTATATTAAATATTAAATATTTTAACACATTTGCATTTCCTTTGTGTCTTTCTTCTCATATGTCATTTTTTTGTGGTGCTGTGAACTGTATCTGAGGTCCTGTCAAGGCCTGTCTATGTTTCTACCAAATCTACTGTGTGTACACAGATAGGTCTGTAGGTGCTTCTTGAAGAGCTGAGGAGGTTATTTATCCTCCTTTTCTTGGAGGAGAAAATATACCCTTAACCTCTTTCAGGTTTGTTTTTGTGATTTAGGCCTAAGTTCTACCTTTGAAGAAAGTGGGGGAAAAAAAAAAAAAGAGGAAGAGGAAGGAGAAGTGCAAGGAAAAAGGGGAAAAGGGGGGAGGGGAAGGGGAAAGGAGGGGAAAGAAGGGGAAGGGAGGGAAAGGAAGGGAAGGAAAGGGAAAAAGGAAAAAAAAGGAAAAAAGAAAAAAGAAAAAAGGAAAAAGGAAGAATTATTTTGTTTATATGAATAACTGGGCACTTAATAGCGCAATTCTGATTCCAGTAAAAGAATAATTCCCTTGAAGTTGCTGAAATGGTACTGGATTTACCTCAGGGCAGAATTTGGCCCCCCACTAGTCATCCAGCTATTAATAGCTTTGCATTGAGAAAAATCATTGAATAAAATAATTACCTGTCTTGTCAGTGGAACCATTTTTTTTAATGTCCTACATAAAATTCTTAGACCAAAATTCAAAGCAGTGTAGAATAAATTAATTAATTGGGGAATTAATTGGGCCATGTTGCCTTTTTTAAAATGAACCTGCATTTTAGTTATATTTTGTTATGTGCCCAGAGGCTCCTGGGCACAGATGTCCTATAAATACAAATGGATAAAACACTATTTTTAATAATAAAGGTGGCACAAAATGGTTTCACTTTTTTTTTCTTCTATATATCTCTTAGAGCAATTACAGTTGAGGGGCAGTGAAGTAACAGCCCAGGCTGTGAGAAAATTCTGTGGGGAATACTGTTTTGCCAACAGTGAGAACTATGGTTCAACTCCTTGTTCTTCCCTCCTCCTTCATTCTCCTCCCCAGTCCCTCACAGACCTTTCATCTCCGTTTGTGCTTGGCAGTATCTGGTAGCTCCCATTTCCACCCCACTTGCATCCCCTCTGATGTGATTCCTGCAGGAGATGAACTCAGGCAGCTCCTCCTTCCAAGCTTTTCTCTTCTCTCAGGCCTGAAAACCCTCTTGTCTCTTTTGCTTAACCCCAGTCCCACTGCACATGTACACCATGTCTGGAGTAAAATGGAGCTGCAAAATGGAACGTACCTTTCATTCCTTCCTTGCTTTTTCAAGCTATTTATTTTATTGGATTTTTTTCCAGACTCTATGAAAATATATCTTATAAATTTTTTGTAATACTTAAAAAGAATCTTTTGACTTTACCAATTCTTGATGTAAAAACCCTTCTGGCATTTTGACAGCAAATGATTAAAAGTCTTTCTCAGTATGTTACAAGCAAATATGAATTTTAACAAGTAAACTACAGAAATGAAATATTCTATTGTTGTTTAATGCTAAACTAGCTGTCAAGACGGAGACATTGCAGTTAGCATAAGGAATGGTTAGAATGAAGGTGGGTTAAAAAGAAATACAGACCTGGTTTTACCTATGTGTTGCAGATATAAAATCGAGATTTATAGATTCTTTGGATGACCCCAGCAATAACGTGGTGATTCTCTTCTGGGTTTTTACATTCTTCTCCACTTTATATCATGTGCCTCTATGTTTTGAATACAGCAGTTCTCAATAAGCTTTGAAGTCAAGGCAGGGGAGAAAAATTGTTAAAAACAACTGTCGTACAGACTGCAGCAAATAGTTTAAAATTATTTTCTGCAATCTTATAGGATGAGACAGTGAGGGAAGAACAAATGGATTTGAAGTGTCAGCTGGGGAGAGAAGCTGAGAGGTCAAGAACTTTAACAGCTTTCTGAGGGGAATGTGGGAAAGGAAGGAGGGATGGGCTACTGCTTAAAAAGGTAGATAAAAAGAATAAAGCAAATGATTAAATGGAAGGTCCTGGATGAGCTGTCAGAGGCACACTGTGAAGCTGTAAGAGACAGTGAAGCCTCTTCACCTCAGAAGAGGGAATAATGACAGAACATGGTTGAAATAGCATTTATATTCTTCCCTCGCAATCCCTCCCTTTTTATCTGCTTTCTAATCACTGTGAAGAATACTTGCATCCTAACTGTCACTCAGGCCCATAATCCCAATGTCACTGATGACTAAAGTATCATTAACCTTCTAGCAATGTCTTCAACAAGTCCAGTAGTTTCTTGTTGCATAATATTTCTAATGTACAGATTTTCCACCCATTCATCTCTTTTGCTGGTGCTCACTGCCTTAATATGCACAAAGTCAAAAGTCCTTGCCATCAATCTTGCCAAATGCTTCCTTGGCTGGTGTCCCTCCAAACTGATGTGTTTACCTAACTCATCATTTTGGCCAGCTGTTGGAATTCTTCACTGACTCTCTCTTCTCTATAAATAAAAAAGTTTAAATATTTCTTTTCATCTCCAAAGCTCTGCACAGTCTTCTCTTTCGTTTAAATCTCAGAGGTGGACCTAAAGTGCCAGTTGACACTGTGTTATATTTTCAAGAAAAGTGCTTATCATACTTACCAGTATTGTGTTGTTGCATCCTTGTATTCCCTGATCTGTCAGGATCTGTGTATAATCCATCTGTATTTTGTAAGAACTAATTGATGGGACTGGGATTTCTGTGCCATTTATATATGTAGTACTACGTACACTGAAATCTTAGGTGGTATGTTATAATATTCATACTGTAAAATATGGTATCACGTAGTGTCATAATGCAATATTTAAAACAACAGTGCAATACAAAAGCAAGAAAATGAGAGCAGGGAGAGAAAAAGCTGAAAAATGATCTGCCAGTGAACAGAGCTATTCTGGAGATCAAAATTAAAGGAAGTTTGAGGGGGGAAGGAAGCAAGGTGTTTGTGTGGGCATCCTTGTTTGAGGTGGGTGAGCACAAGGCTTCCTTTAAAGATATCTCCCATACAGCCTTAAGCAACAAATGGTGTCATCTATACGATCTAGTTCTCTTCAAGCTCTCTTAAGAGCTGAAGCAACAGACTAGACATTAAAAAGAAACATAACCTCTTTGAAGACAGACTGTTCTTAAGATGTGCCAGCTTTTCTGTAATGCTGTTTTAGTACCACTTCTCTAATTTTACCTCTACACCTGTGAAGGAAGCCTGTTACGGACTGGAGGATTACCTATATTCATTGATATTAGAGTGTTATGTAACAGCACTTTGATGAGACCAGGTATCCATCACTTAGAACTCCAGACATATTAGTCCTAATTGCTCCGAATGTACCTTAACATCATGTGATGTTTTGAATTATGTTGGCCTCATATTTAAATGTTAGTCTTGAACAATGTCTTGAACAATCTAATGGGTTTGGTAACAACAATTGATTTTCTAAGCTGCCATTTAATGTTTGAGACAGGACAGCTCTGAATTTTTTTATTCCTTTCAGATACGTTTTGATGCATAGTCATGTCAACTCATCTTTCTGGACAAGTTCAGAAACTGGGCTAAATGAGAAGCCAGAAGTAAAACATTGTGCATACATATTGAGCAGTCTGATCTACTAAGTTTGATGTTATTATCTCTGTGAACATAGAAAATTATTTTCTCTGTTATAAACCAAAAATATCAAAACAATTTATGCATTAGAATTCTAGCTTGCCTTATGAGGTATTGGAATTCATATTCTGAAAACAGCAAAATGAAGACATCGAGATCATGGAATCATAGAATGGCCTGAAAAGGTCCACAAAGGACCACAATGATCAATACAATATGCTGAGTGAGTGCATGTATGAACACACAGAAGTCATTTCTTGGTATTTTTTCATTCTGAAAGGGCATTATATGGGCAGTTGAAGTCCATGTTCATGGATCTGAATCCACACTATTTCTGACAGTTAGGCTGAGTTCACAAATCTCAGATAAATTTTTTAAATTTTACCATTAAGGAGAGCTGGAATGTGGTATATCTCAACAACACTTCACTACAGGGTCAGTAGTCTAATTTAAGAGCTACTTGTTCTATCCCATGGCAAAAGGGTTCAAAATTAAAGGGGAAAAAAAAAGTCAAATATCTCAGTACCCTTGTAATTATTGAAATATGTACATCAATCCACTAGAATACATTCTTTTCCTTGAACTTCTTCTGCATCACAACTGTATACACATTTTCAAAACCTTAGATTTTTTTCTCTTTGAAGAAGAGCTAAACCTATGTGAAGAGCAAAGTGAAACATTGTCTTCAGACTGAATTCAAACTCATATTTGGCCTAATTTTAGTCTAGAAAATTCCTTTGAGAAGCTATCTAAATTTTAATACATGAAGATGTTTATAGCCTTACTATTGTGAAGAAATTCAGACATTACAGATGGTTTGAGTTAAGAAAGATGCATACAATAAAAATGTTACCTAAGTGATTAGCATAAGTAACTGAAAAAAACCTGATTATAAGAAAGTAAAGTAGTTTAACACATGACCACATTCATAAGTATGAAATATTATAATTCTATTGTCTATTCTTTCTGTGAAAAGTTATCTCCTTCAGGAATGTCTTAATGAATAATAAAACCGACTTGATTTTCCCACTGCAGTCAACTTTGCTGTCAGGCTATTAATGATTCATAATGACTGTATGCTTAATAGTTTTATGCCAGATAAAAGCCATCCAACAGAAGCAAGTAGCCAGTGTCACTCCTGCAACAGCTCTCTTGATATTTTCAGTAATACTGGTAAAAACAATCTCTAAAAATGTGGAACAGCTGAGTTACAATGGGAAAATGGTTTTAAATCACTCAATAACATCAGCGCTGAAGTCGTATAAAATTCTTTATTACATTACTTCTGCTGTAGAAGAAAACACAGAGGACTAGATTGCATGCTGTTTGTAAAAAATGGCATATTTTCCAATTCATATCATTGCTTATTCTTGAACACTCTATTTTCATAATGCAGCGATTTGGATAACAGAACTAGCCAATGCCTAAATCAGAATACAATGTGTACTCTGAGAATAGCTGAGCAGAATAGCACTCAAATCAGTTCTGCTCAAGATGATAAACACCCAGCCTGCTCTGAAGCTGTAGGAGTTTATCTACTGTATATGTAAATGTTTTTCTTTGCTTTGAGGAAAGCCTTTGCAAGAACAATGTCCTTTAACAAAGGTCTAAAAATGCATGTGAAAGCCAAACATAATAACATTGTTATTCTGCCACTTATTAACAGAACAACGGTTCTTACAACAATTAGATATGAATATTGCAAACTGAATTTAATATTAAGCTGTCTTTGAAATGCCACTTTGCAGCAGGTTTTCAAATGCTTAAAGCACAGCAGGAGGCTAACTCCATCTTCAAATATTAAATCAAAACCTTTTCCAAACCTGATAAATCTTTCTGAAAGTTCTCCTATTTAAGAGAGAATTATTAAAATAGCCAGCAAGAAAACTAAACCTCCGGCCTATTCTTGGCTTATGGCATGCACCCACAATGATTAAAAACAATCATGAAAAGGATTAGCAACATTTTAGAGTAGTGTCTGAGAACATTCTTAACCAAACACAGGTTTTAAACTGCTAATAAGTCCAGTGAATTGGAAACAGCACATACTCAAGCACAGTCTTTTCCTCTCAGCTAGAAATTTCATGTCAAATACAAGTCACTCAGCAATGCCGCATTCGCTGATCCCTACAGCCAGTCTCGTGCCATTGAAAAGATCAAAGATCTCTAGGAAATGGCAAATGCAAGGGCACATCACTTAAGGATGTCATAGAAAAATCACAGAGACTCATTCTGTGCTTGAATACCTGTTCCTAATAGCAGCAGGAACTGTATGCAGTATTGATATATTTGGCCCACGTTAGTGACAGAAACCACTTATTAAGGTATATAAAACAATACATCTCACAAATTTCTGTCCAATCTGCTTTTTAATGTCCTAAATGAAAAAGCTTCCCTTGGAAGATAGCCTAATAGAGACAATTGGCAGGAAATATACCTGGTTATTCTGCTTTCATTTATCCACTTTTTCCCCAGTCTTAGCGCTGTTGCGCCTGGTTTGGGATCAGCCAACTCTTTTCTAGCTCTGGAAATTGCAGGACATTTTTCATGTGTTATGTTCTTCCTTTAAACATTGCTACCTAAGTCTCCAACATTTAGCTTACTAATTTCCACCCCCGCCACCCAGTGTCAACAATCTCTTGTTACCTAATTACTTTGGTTCTTTCCAAAGTGCAGTTCTGATAATGAGATAGCCAGGAAGGAATGTGCTGCCTTAGATAGAATCACAGTGGAGTCCCAGTGAAAAGAAGTGTTATCCTCATACTCTGGGATGAGGTACTTTCTGCAAAAGTGAGATGGCATTATTTCATTCCTTCACCCCACATAAAATTATTTTACTTGCTGTCTTCCCTTCAGAATTGGTATTTCAGATTATTTTGGTTTTGCTGCTTCACACTAGCTCAGCACACAACTGACGTTCTTGTTTTCTATCCTAATTTCTCTGAGATGCCTTTTGTTACTCTTCTCTCCTTCTCATTAGTCTCCTTAATGAATTTACTGTCTCTTCCAAATTATTAATGTAAAGTTTAGATTGAAGATCAAACCTGAAGCCCACCAATATTCCATCAGGTACTTCCTCAAATCAGAATAAAATTGACATCAATTAATTGTCTCACATAATTTTCATGCAGCTCATAATTCACGTGATGATATTCCTAGCAGAAAATATTTTCTGTGCCGTTTTTTGTGTACGAAACTAAAATTTGCATGCATTTCATCTGCTGCTCTCTTTTCTTTCCTTTGGACTGTTTCCATAACACTAAAATATTTCTCTGTGATTACTCTGCATGTGTGACCTTAAGCAACCTAGCACCGTTGTTTCCAAATTAGGATACAGGCAGGCACACGTCTCAGAGGAAGGGAGCAGCTTCTGATAGCTGCTGTATCCCAGCTGAGACTGGTACTGACTGAGGGGTTTTAGTTTTGTTCCAGAGGAATTTTTTGTACAGAGAGGAACAGCCTCAGCTGGACAGCTGTGCGTTTAGGGGCCACATACCAGCCAAGCCTGCCGTGTTGTTGTCTGAGTGCTTCCCCTCATCTGCTCCAGTTTTAAAGTCACCTGCCTTACTGCAGGATGGAGCAAGGGAGATGCTCAGGCAGCCAGCAGTGATCTCATCTAGGGGAAGTGGAAATAACAGCAGCATGTTTTACAACTCTGTTCACACTGAATAAATATCAATATAAAATTCAGCTTGTTTTCACATGATAGAGATCTTGAATAGGGGCCCAAGAGCATTCAGGATCCTAGGAAAGGAGTGCTATGCACAGGACTTGGAACTTCAGTAGGTGCTCCTATGCATACAGAAATAAACTCTTGCAGTGCATGCACACTAATAATATTTAGATTTTGTAAGCAACAGTAAACTATATCCCCTCCCAGTATCAGTACTAACAGGTATCTTTCTCTGTATGCATATTTAATCCCATCTAGTAACAGTATTGCGTGCTCATGAATAGGCACAGGAGGCTGCTAGGACATCAGTGTCTTCCCCTCATATATTAGTGTATGTACTTTCTCTGTAGCATATCTTTTCTTAATGTGCTTTTATAAACCCTGTGTATTGCCTTTGAAATTTCCTAACCAGGATGAACATAATGTGTGCATTTAGTTTCAGCTTTCTTTTTATGTGTTTACAGGTGTCATGGACAGTCTTACAAGAGCTAGGCTAGCAATTTTAAGTTCTTTTGTCTCTTGTGTTGAGATCTACAGCAGAAGCTCATTATCATTATATCTTTCTATGTATTTATTTATTGGTTACTAATAGCTTTATGCAAAAAATGTTGCTGCAGCACAGTCTTCCTGAAACTGTGGCAACTGGTACAGTGTTTTGCCATATGATGTTATTGTCCACCAAATCCTCTTTTCACCTCCCCACTCGATGGGACACATATGAGAATTATTTCAGACTGTTCCAGCTGTGCCCACCCATTCAGAATTTATAAATGTAATTCAATTGCATGTTTCTTACAGAAAATATGAATACATCAGTTCATTGATATTTTACTTCTTTCAGCATAATTCCATCTTCTACCAGACTTTCTTGTGTAAGAGCCTTACACTGGATGCAGCAAGAAACCTCAATAAAGACAGACGTGATTTTAGGACTACCACCCCACTTTCTTCTTTCAACCAAAGCACGCCATAGCAAACAAAAAAATATTCTTAGAAAACTTTAACTTGTAACAATTCTTTTAACATTCACTTAAAGTGAATCCTAAATACAAGAAGAAAGTTTATTCCACATCCATAATTTTATTGTCTACCTTGTATAGTCATCAATACCAATCTCTCCCTTCTCAAAGGAGAGAATTCCTTAACAAATGAATTAAAACTGGTGATTCTACCTTCCACATGAACAAGAGCATTCATTAATTCACCTATGCAATTCTTCTTTTTCTAAATTCCAGCCAACATTGCCTTTCTCCTAGAAGCAAGGTACTTGGCAATCAAAGGGAAATATTAAATACGAAAGAAGTCACAAATAACATATTAAGTGAACCGAACTACAAAATAGAAATTAACATCAGCAATGTTTTTCTTTCTTTTATTAGGGAGAATTTGCGGTTTTTGTGTTTTGAATCATTTGTGGTTTTGATATGATGTAGACTTGGATAAGTAATGTTTTTAGGCAGTACCCCAGTTCCTAGGCAGTTTATTGTTCAATAGGTTTTAAGTGTCAGCCACAATGGATTTGAAATGGACGCTGATAGAGGACTTCACCTGAGTGGGAGATGTGAGTTCCACCATCTTAGGCACATCTAATGACACTGATCTCTTACATCCTGAACATTTTTTTTTTAACACTCAGGGTATTATATATTCATGGATAACACAACAACACTTAAAAAAAATAAAATTGGAAATAGCATTTTAATTACCCATAGTTAATTTTTAGTGGGTCCAACTTTAGCCTTTTAGCCTACGTGACTAGATGAGTCTTGGTATTGCCTTATAGTGAGTAGATAAAGAACCCCACACATCCAAAATACAATTCATTGTATATGCCACACATGAAAGACAAAATGAATCATCTTCCAGAGATGCTCTCCCCAGAATGTAACTTTTAAAACCAGAGGAAATAAACACTACAGTACAAAAAAGAAGAACCTACATATCTGAGTGGGGAAGCTGTTCTTTTGCTCAGGATTTAGTTCCCAAACATGCATTTTTCAATGCTATGAAAAAGGCCCTTAAAATAGGAAAAAGACAAAATCTCATGTATCTTTATTGCCTGTTGTGTAACTCGGGAATCCTCCTACACAATGTTTTTCTTGTGGTACTTTAATATCACCATCTCCAGCAAACCTTTGCTCTTGCCTAGGTGCAGACACTGAAGCTTTGGGCGTTGTAGAACCCAAAATAAAAGAGGTACAGTGCAGCTGGAAATTCAAATGAACAAATGAAAAGGTTGAAGAAACAGCCATTAGACAGAGCAGTAAGCCTGCTGCCGAGCTTGTGAATATTTCAACAGTACCAGTATACCTAAGTGAATCTTCTGTTTTAGTCCAGATCAGTTGCTAGCAACCATCGGCCACATTAAGTGAGGAATCTGCACCATTTACTGCAGGTGCTACACAAGGACAGTCCTCACCTGTCATGGCCATAAGCCTTACTGTTTTACTGTCTATGGGTAGAGAAGTGCAGGTGCTTAAGAAGAGAATTAGTGGTAATACAGACATCTGCTTGGTTGGGTCTCATGAAAGATCTCTGTAAGCCTGTTGGAACACACAGCCAAGCCTTGAGCAAACATTTCACTGATGCAGCCAAGTGATGTCTTGGGACTCAAAACAGCGAGTAAAGTACATTGGACTGAGAAATGTCCTTAACTCAGCAGCATTTGTTTATAACTTAGGCATAATATATGATGCAGTTTCTGAGCTGTGTGATTTATCCAAATGTCTAAAAGAAAGACATAACATTGCCAGAAGCTTATTCTGGGGTGTCAAAGCAGATTCAGGGTTTTGCTTCAGTGTTTGACAGTGCTTTTGCTGAAAAGGCTGTCTGTGCTTTTCAGAGGATGGTCTCAAAAATAAAAATAATAAAAAAATCTCTGCACTGGGGAAATGTCTTAAAAGCAATTACAGAGAGTCTTCTAGGAGTCTTGAAAATAACATATATTGCAAAACACTGTTCATAAGAGCATTGAAAATTAGCATTGTTCTACGTAGTGTTTCTTGCAGAAAATCACACAACATGATTACATACCTCTTGATAGAAGGTGTCAGCTCCCATGTTACAGCCAAATTTTAACCTGGATAATTACCTTCTGCTTATCTAAATTCCCCTCACAATTTCAACTGACTAAGACCCATTGTTTTACTTAACACCCTAGAATGCTGAGAAATGCAGTGTTAGTGTACTTATAACCACAGGTAGTTGCATTTGGTGATTACTTCTGAGATAAGTTTCTCTTGCACAGAATATTGGTTACATTACCTTTGTAAAGAAAGGTTATGTCGAATTTTTGCTAATGCTTTATTTTTTATTAAGAAAACATTTTTCACAAAAGCTAAACCAGTCTCTGGTACAATCTCTCCAGGGACAGAATCCCTGTTGCTGGAGGTTTTCAAGATGCAATTGGACAGTGTTAGATAATGTCTTAGATAAAGTTAGGTATGTGACTTTTTACTTAAAGTTGGAAGGAACTTTTTTACATGGTCTGATAGTGATGGGACAAGGCGAAATGATATTGAACTGAAAGAGGAAATATTTAGATAAAATGTTAGGAAGAAATTCTTTACTCAGAAGGAGAGGCACTGGAACAAGTTGTCCCTTCCCTGGAGGTGATCAAGGACAGGTAGGATGAGGCCTGGGCAGTCTGATCGAGTGGGTGGCAACCCTGCCCACAGGAGAGAGGTTTGAAGTAGGTGATTCCTTCCAACTCAAGCCATTCTATGATTGTATGATTCCATTATTCTATAATAATATCATCTAGGCTCTCTTTTCCCATGAGAGACTGGACCTGATCATCTTGTGACATCCCTTCCAATCTGGGCTGTTCTATAATTTGTGGTAGTGACTTGAAGTAACCACATATAAGCATAAATCCTTCAGATAAATGAAAATTTTCATTTGATTTTATGAAAGAGAAAGGAGCTATGGAAAACAACAAACAGGTTTTTTTTTTTTCTGCAGTCATACCCTATTCCCTGGTTTAGGTCTTTTTCCTTCAATCAGCCCAGATTTCAGATAGTTGACAACAAATTCCTGTATATACACGCATTTGTGCTTCATCCTATCTTATAGGATAGTTTTTCCACAGCAGTTCTGAAAAGCCAGAGGTCATCAGATAAAAAAGATGTAGGAGAGAAAATGCCATCCATCACGTAAATAAAAATCCTTATGGAAAAGGACAGACTTTAGAGTGCAGAAGGAGACTTTGCTTTAGCATTTCAGTGCTCTACTTCAGTTTTAGCCACAGCTTTACATATATTTTAAAACACGACACGTGCTATTAAACCACATATCTTAGCCATGTTAGTACAATCATCAGTTGAACTGATTCTAGTATTAAGAAAAAAGTTTATTTATAAGAAAAGATGTAGCACCAGGAATGTTTTAGAGAGTATGATTGTGAACTCATTAATTCAAACAAATTAAGAAGTAAACAGAAATGCATCAGAAGAAAATAAATTTCTCCTTTAAAGCAAGTAGTCTTAGATCTGGCCATCACAAAGTTTGGAAATTAAAGTCACATTATGACTGCTGAAAGTCACCAATTATAAATCATCTGCTTTAATACGTTTAACAAAATAGGAAAGCATCTCAGAATTATGGTCTTAACTTGCAAAAGGCTTTCTTCAAATTTCAAAATGCTTCAAATTCTTCAAATTTTTCTTTCAAATTGAAAATTCTTCAAATTTTCAAAATTTCAATTTTTTTTCAAACAAACAAACAAACAAATATTTAGTACATTTTAGCATATTCATTTAGCAACCAACAAGCTGTGAAAATGAAAATTCATAAAACTGTGATGTTGTTCTGTGACCGTGTATCAGAGCACAATTCCTTCCACTTCTTTCCAGAAGAGCCAAATGTATGTGGTAGATTTGGGTTTCCTGGATCCACTTTCCTGGGATAACAAAGCAATGCAATAAGTTACATATGGAAGGAAATTTCTTATCCATATGTAGCTTATTCTTGATGAGAATGTAATCTTGACAAGAATGTTCCTAATCTACACCTGGATCTACCCTTGTTGTTTCTTTATCCAGTAAAGAAGCTCTCTTGTGTATTTTCTGCCTCACATTCTGAATTTTGACAACGTGACCTCCCTTAAATCCTTTAACAATAATAAAAATAGCCCTCTACTTCTCATGTTCCTAACTGATCAGTGGTTCAGTTCCATCCCCTGACTTTTTCTTCACTCATGACTATGTTTAAATAGACTAAGTTATATGATACTGCTACCAGGACAAGTCAGGCTAATAATTTTATCTATGTTTAGTGTTTCAACTGTAACAAATTTCTTCGCCTTACTGGGAATATTATAAAGATACATTAATTTAAAAATTGTGAGATGCTGAGAAGAATTGTGATGAGTCCCAGAGGGAAAACAAAACAAAACAAAACAAAACTAAACAAAAAATACAACAAAAACAAATCAACAATAACAAAAAAAGCAGAGTGCATGAGCCATTGCTGATCAGGGCTTCTTATACCACTCCACTACCACTCCAGAACTGAAAGTTAAACTGTACAAACAGTAAGGAATTATATGTACTGTATTCTTTGCTGTCACTCACAGCTAAATTCTTAAGCTCCAATAACTGCTCTCATCTGCATACTCTCTACAGGGTCAGAGTGATTTTGCACAATTCTTAATGACAGCTTCATAAACAATCCAATCTACTTTCATATCTCAGAATGAGTGGGTTGAGATCTAGTAGTTATGGGTTTCAGCAGCACATAAGTGAAACATTATTTGTTGTTTATAGTTACTTTTCTGTTAAATGGAAAATTATACATTTGGTAAAAGAATAAGTTGGTTGTATTCCAACTCAGCAGTGACTGACATATGCCAATTTACTTGTCAATATCTTCAACATACCATTATTAACATTTTCCTGACTGAATTAGAATTTTTTCTCATGAAACAAGATTTAATAACATCTCAGTGCTATGAGCATGTCTTTACTACAAGATAGGATGAAAAAGACTTAAAAGAAAAGAAAATCTACATTTATTCATTGTCATATATATAATTTAGCTTGGGTAAACTGGAAAATGCTTTCAAGAATCAGCTAACATGAAAAGCATACTTGATAAACATGAAACTTCTTTATAATTTATACTGTGCTTTTTTATCCAGCACTCTGCAATACATTCTGACATAGAAGACTATGTTATGATTTAATTTTTTTTTTTTAACTAAAACAATCACAATCATACAAACCTCTATCAAATGAGATCCTCCAGAAAGACAGGAAGCTGTTGAAACACAACTGAAAATGTTTGGTAACTTAATTGTATATCCAAGTTTAAGCTATGGAAAGCAGGCATAATATGCACACAAATTTATTAAGCTTTCTAAACTTTCTATATGCCAGATACATACTCACTGCATCAGATCCAGCAAAGAGGTAAAAACTTAACTTCCAACTTCTGTGAATGTAAGAAAATTAGAGTTAGAAGCTTCAATGTCTTTTTGTTATGGAGCAACGCACTCAATAGTTTTTTGAGCTGTGGAAACCATGAAAGAAAAGGAGAACAAAAGGACTTCGGAAAAGTGTATACACCTGCACATTTTTATTCTTGTGAGTGCTTCCCAATTTGCAGAAGCTGAAATATTGACATTTAATTCATATTTGGAAAGGGAACTAACAGTTTGTGTTGAGGTCGACTGACTTTAGGAGAAGCAGCAATGCACACAGGTTCCTGGGCTTTACTACAGGTTAGTGGAACAATTTTGTTCAGCTGCTGTCAAAGCCACTTGATTGGCTGTTCTGTGTAACATCACCTGCTTGCTTACACGCAACAGTGTGTGGCCAACCTATCACCATGCAAAATATTAGCAAGGTCATAGTAGTGTAACACACTCCTATAACTCAAAGATTACAAAAGACATTAAAATTCTGATGTCCCATTCATAAGGAAAAGATTGTAATGAGAACAGAGAATGGCACAACATTAATTCATTTTGTGACAAAGAATATAATGAGAATGGGAAATAGTACAAACATAACTCATTCTTGTTACAGCTTTAAGATTGTAATGTCATGGTTCATATCACATACTTAGGAAGAAAAGTATGGCAGAAGAGTTGCAATGTTAAACATATTTAATCTGAATTCAGTACACATTATTATATATGCAATATAATACAAAAAAAAAGGAACATAATTTAGAAATGATTTGCTGAAATTGTTATAATTTCACCATAAATTTTTGTGAACACTTTTTTATTACTGTTTATATGAAAGGCTGCATTATGTCTATACTTATTAACAAAGCTCAAAATCTTTTAACTCATATATATATATATATATCTTTAGAAATCAATTACAATTAAAAACAAAAATACCGAGGAACAGATCTGTGTCTCTCATGACCTACATTATTAATCTGCCAACACAGTTATGTTCAGGCCATACAATGTTCCCTTTAGTCTATACAATGAAATAAAATAAAACATAATATAAGAAGTAGTATATTTACCTCCAGAAATTACTGAATAATTGTTGTTGTCATAGAATCATAGAATTGCTCAGGTTGGAAAAGATCTTAAAGATCATCAAGTTCAACCGCAACCTAACCATATTACCCATATTAATTATTAATAATTAAATATTACAATTAAATATTACATATTATTGAGGAAGGGAGGGATGCCATTCAGAGGGACTTGACAGACTTGAAAGGTGGGTCTGGGTGAACCTAATGAGGTTCAACACGGCAAAGTGCAGGGCTTTGCACTTGGGCCGGAGAAACCCCAGGCATCTATACAGACTGGAAGGAGTAGTCCTTGAGAGCAGCTCTGCAGAGAAGGACCTGGGGGTCCTGGGGCATGACAAACTCAACATGAGCCAGCAGTGTGCTCTTGCAGCTCAGAAAGCAAATGGTATCCTGGGCTCCATCATGAGAGGGGTGGCCAGCAGGGACAGGGAAGTGATTGTCCCTCTCTACTCTGCTCTTGTGAGACCCCATCTGGAGTACTGTGTCCAGGTATGGAGCCCCCAGTACATGAAAGACAGAGACCTGTTGGAGAGGGTCCAGAGAAGGGCCACAAAGATGATCACGGGGCTGGAGCACCTCCCCTAAGAGGACAGGCTGAGGGAGCTGGGCTTATTCAGCCTGGAGAAGAGAAGGCTGTGGGGTGACCTCATTGCAGCCTTTCAGTACCTGAAGGGAGCCTATAAACAAGAAGGGAGTAAACTCTTTGAAAGGGTAGATGACAGCAGGACAAGGGGGAATGGTTTTAAGTTGAAAGAGATAAGACTTAGGTTGGATGTTAGGGGGAAGTTCTTTATCAGGAGAGTGGTGAGGTGCTGGAACGGGCTGCCCAGGGAGGTTGTGGAGGCCCCATCCTTGGAGATGTTCAAGGCCAGGTTGCATGAGGCCCTGGGCAACCTGGTCTAGTAAGTGGGGAGGTTGGTGGCCCTGCCCGGTAGGGGGGTTGGAGATTCATGATCCTTGAGGTCCCTTCCAACCCAGGCCATTCTGTGATTCTGTGATACCCAAACCTGACCATATTACCCATTATTATTATTACTATTATTATTATTGCTCATCCAATAGGGACTTAGTGATGTGCAATGTGCTATCCAATGCAGTAGACTTTATATAAGCATTTAACCTATAAGACATTAAAATATTTGACCATCTATCTGAGAGTTTGCCAAAACTCAAAGTGACTTGTTTCATTCATTAAGTGATAGGCAAGATTAACACATGAATGCATTTTGATTTGATTTTTAAAGTAAAACATTAACTTTGTGGTCATTTCTGCAAACTGAAAACTGAAATTTTCTCAAAGACATTCCCAATATATTAAAATTCAGAGCCAGTGAGTCATTTCAGTATAGCAATAATATCACTAGACATTATCTACCTACTTGGAGAGAACTTAGAGAGATATATCACGATAAAAGTAAAATTTCATTTCTTTTTCTTATCTCTAAAAGGGAAGTTATAAAATTTAAAAAATCTGTGAAATTGTACCACATGAATTAGATTATTCATTCATCCAGAAGACCACTGTTTCTCAAAAATCAAAATTCCATTTTCACTGAATTGGCCAAAAGGTAAAGGAAATTGCTTTTATATGGTTATTACTCTTTCTGATCTGAATGGATATATTTGATTCTATATTTATATACATGAGTACTTCCCAAAAATTGGTAAATATGTTTTTATAGGGCTAGTTACATTTTAGTACCCATATTACAACCAAGTACATTGCGAAAATGAGATGGGTGTAAAGACAGGGAGCAGAGGAAAAAATGTGATTGTTTGAGGGATGTTATGATAGTTCTGTGTGCATAATACATGCATCCCAGGAGGCAATTGTGCATCTGTTACATATATTTATGTATTTCTATTTGTATTTTTGGAGATATTTAAGATTTATGGTGATGGATTCTTTCCCCTTAAAGACAGTAAAAAGAAAATATGCAACAAGGGTATGATTTTGTTAGTGAGTGAAGTGAACGGTGTGTGAAAGTAAGCTCTGTGAAGGTTAAGAAATTTCTATTTTAACACTTAGTTGCCTTTCTGCAGTGGCTTTCAAAATACTTTCAAAACAAGACTCTAATATATTTGATCTATGTGCAGCTAAAGTATATTTCTGTTCATTATAATGACTGAAGGAGGGTAAGAAAACAATTGCTGTATATTAAAGACTAACACAGAAATGATGAAGACATTTTGTGAGCAAAAAGAAAAATCCTGAAGTCTCAGGGATTGAAGAAAGTGATGATAGATGAATACAACACACAAGGGTAAAGAGACAGAAAAGATAAAATGGCTTAAGAAGATAGACAATTTTATACATCTAACTTGAAGAAACAATATGCTGTCTGGTACTGTAATGACATCTCCTGACGACTGAATTTTCTATGCAGAGGTAGATGAGCCTTCTACTAGTTTTCATTATACAGCATGTATTTCTCAGTCTCCGTTACACAGGAAATTTGAAAAACCACCTTCTTCAGAAAATTCTTATATTTATTTGGAGGGCAAAGGGTAATATTTCTGCTGTTTAAATTTAACTCTTAGGAATGGTGACTTCTGTATAGCTTTCTTTGAGCATAAAAAGACCACTTGCAGAAAAAAAAAAGAAAAAATAGCTTGTTGGAGACAGAGTGTAACACCAAATGAACTGCTCATCTTATCTGGGATGTCAAATGCTATACATAAACTTAAAAGACACCAAAATTTAAAGATAGATATGGAGCAAATCATAAAAGTGAAAATATAAATGTGATGTACAATATGTTCTTCTTGTCTTCATTATTTCAAATTTTCATTTACCTGAAGAAAATAATTGAAATTCTTAATGTAAGTTGATACTCCAAAAATGTAAGTGAAAATGTTATTTCTACTATGGAATGAAATCATATTTTCTTATACTATCATTTACAAATCTGTAATAACTCAAATTTACCATAGCTGAAAAGAATAAGTCAAGCACTTAACAAATTCTACTCAATTGACAAAATGCAGTTCATAAAAGAGATCCATATTCACAAATAGGATAACTCTTACCAATAATGTTATATTGCACTGAAAATTACATTCACAAATAATGTATAATGGCACATTTACCAGTTTAAATTTTCAGTATAGATCTACCCATAATTTCCTACCTAGTTCCAGAAATGACATACTAATATTATGCATTTAGCAAATAATATATAACAAATAATAACTTTGCTATCAAGAAAAAGCAATGCAAATACCTTAGTGCTATCCCTCGTCTCAAAACCTGACAATATATGCTGTGATAACCTGCCTTAATCAACTACAACCCTTAAAAGAAAATGTTTTAATCAACAAAAATCAAAATACCAACAAAAGATATTAGATAAGCTTGTGAGCCATAGAAATATATTATTCTGAGCTGAACTAATCATTTTACTCACAGTTTTTGTGAGCTGCAGTACTAAGTATTGATATAGGTTTAGTCCAGTATTATTTTATGCTTAAAGAAGTAATATTTGTCAATACTTATTTTACAGAAACAGGTAAATTCACAAATATTTGACGAGAGAACTTGAGAGAAAGAGAGAAGCACATCTCTACTTATGCCTGCCAGTTGAATTTCTGACCACCTAAGGAAATTATCTCTACTGGAAGTTTTCTAAGGGGTCAGAGGGAAAGACTAATTTTGCCCATTACTGTAGCTCCATAAGCAGATCCAAGTTAATTTTGTTAACTTTGAAACTTTAATTTTTCCGGCATTTTTTGTTAAACAGCCCCATTCATCAGCAGAAAGTAAATCAATGGGTTGCAGTTAAAGATAGCTATTGAAGATGTTTAAGCCATACACTTAATTGGCATATTAAAAGTTAAAGAGTCAGAGTCAACTCTAGTACATAAAAGTATATAAGCACATGAACTATAGCACTCTACTCAGTTGTTCAAGAGGCATCATGCCATCCACTTCATCAGTCATGGGCATGTCCCAAGTTTCAACACTTGATGATTTGCAGCTGTTCTTTGTACATGCTCAACTGTAAAAACATGTCTGTCTGTCTTCAGCGGAGCTAACTTAAGGCATTGATCTCAATTCTGAAACATAAATTTTTCTAGGCCTTCTTGCTTATTTTAGCAGTCTCAAGTTTTCTTATTATCGAATAAAAATTGGAGCTGTTACTCCCAGCAGTTTTCAAACAACAAGCTGAGAAGTATAATTCTGGTACTCAGAACCATTGTACCTCTATTACAGTCAACAGTCAGTTATGATGGCTCTTCATGAAGGAAGACATCTATTCATTAGAAAATGAATTAACACCACACCTGATTAGTAAACACTGCAACGTTCAGCAAATAGAAATAAATGACTGTGCATCAACATTAAAAGGCTATTTAAAGGAAAAGCTGAACACCAGTGGAGAGTTCTAGCAAGGACAGAGAGAGAGAGAGAGAGAGAGAGAGAGAGAGAGAAGAAAGGAACAAATGAATGAAGGAGCAAAGGATAGGAAATAAATTTTCCAGATTTTTTTTTTTTTTTCCCCAAGGAAATAAAATCTTGATCAACAAATGCTACTTTTGAGTTAGAAGGCCATACATCACTTCCAAAAGTTCCACATTTGTGTGTATCCTCAAGTGTCCTGAACATAGGGGGGGTGAAGTATCCCCCACCCTCAATATCCATGGCAGTATGAGAACGTAGCATACTGCAGTGAGAAGTAAACGATCAGAACATTTTGGTATGAAATCAGTAGTCACATGGCAGGCAGTGAGACTTTAGTTTCTGTTTCCTTGAACATAAAGATCTGCTGCGGACTAGCGAGACTAAGAAGGTTAATAGCACTCATCCAGAAAATAAGAATATGCTTTATTTACTATCCAATACACTATTCTGAAGACTGCCTTTTTCTTCTTGTAAAAGCTATGCTGTTCTCCTTGTGTTCCACTTTTGAGAGAGAGCGTCTACACGGAGGAACAGAAATCTCTCATTTGGCATGAGGAAGACAAGACCATTTTCTTCTATCTAGTCAGGAAGTGCCATTTCTGCTGGATAAATCTGTCCAAATGGAAATAATCTTCCTCATTTGAATCTAGATGATCATCAATAGCAAGTGTTCAAGATGTCTAAAATAGGTGACATCAATCTAATCCAAAATTAGGCCCTCAATCACTTGTTAGACTATTTGCATATTTTATCTAATAACTATTTCATACACAAACAGTCCTTCTAGTTTTAATTATTAGCTTTGATTCTTTGGTCTATCCCAGCTAATCTTGTTTTCTTAGGAGCTCAACAGAACCCTCCTTGAGAGTCTAGTTTTAAGCTGTCTCATATTTCACCTGCACTGGGTGGGAAAGGTATGCACTGGGTGGGAAGGGTCCATGATCCCAAGTCCCAAGGATCTGAAGTAATGAATTTCCATGCTAAGTAAGGTACTGCATAGATTCTTTTTTTCTCTGGGAGCCCCAGGTAAACTGGACAGGTTTTCAGAGGTGAACTACCACAACAGCAAAGGAAATTCTAGCTGTTTGGCAAACACTGACAAGAGTTTGCAAAGACTACAAAAACAGCACTGAAAATGGTTAGCACTACTGTAGTTAGGAAAATACAAAGTGCTGCAATAATCTCTGAGCAGCTACTGAATCTGTATCTGTGGCTAATATAATCCCCACAATCAGATGTCTTCTTAAAATCCATTACGATAGTATTCCCTTCAGAACAGTAGTTAGTTTCATCAATTCATAGCTTTATGACCTAGCCAATTAATGTGAGTAATATCCTCACTTCCTCTCTAAAAAAATCTCTCTCTAATGCTAGTATAATTTGGAGATATAATACTTGAAGAACTAACTTTCTGAACACCTAGAATGATATTCTATAAGATCTCATATAGTATTACGCAAAACCTGGATCTCAAAGGTGATAAATCTCTTTTTGAAGACATGTACTTGAATAGCACCCACCAAAAATAGATGAGACACTTAAAATACATAGGGCAATCAGCATTCTGTAAAATATTCTGTACTCAATTTTTTCGAACAAAGATGGTGATACTGAGATCTCCAATATCTCAACATATTGCTGTAATTTTTTTATACATTCCCTTGGTATAGATTACTTCAGGAGAGGGTATTTCAGTGACCCAAAAGGATACTGGTGGGCTTTTGGTATAACTGTCTTGGAAATGTAGGCAATTAAACAGCTATCTACCTTGCCAGGTCTCTCAAAGAACCCTTCTGTTTTGGTGTTGCTAAGGGTGGATGAACAATGCACCGGCAGCAATACTGCACCAATCAGGACTCCTCAATTCCCATTCATCAGATGATTCATCAACTGGAGAACTAAAGAGTAATCAGCAAGACTTGCTCACCCTTCAGTAATCCCATATGGCCGGTGCAAAATCCAATGGAGAGTGGAGATTAACAGTGGACTATCAAGGCCTGAATGAAGTCACACCACTGCTAAGTGCTGCTGTGCCAGGCATGCTAGAACTCCAATATGATCTGGAGTCCAAGGTATCCAAGTGGTATTGTCATGGTTTTATGATTTTTGGTTATTGGTATTCCAGATCATAACATCATGTAGTGGACTGGGAGTTAAAGAGTTAATGCTCCAGTTCCAGGCTCCTGTCTGGAAGAAAATAACTACATACCCCAAGGGGGCTTTGTGTCCAGAGAGAAGGTAGAACCCCTGGCAAGGTCACATGATGTCCCTTTTTTCTTCTGTTCCCCTCCCTGCTGCTTGACTCAACTGTGCGTCTTTCTTCAGCATTATGGTGAGGCCTTTCCACCTTTCAAACATTCTCTCTCATTATATTTGATTTATTAGCTTCAATTCTAATTATATTATATTATATTATAGAGTGTTATCTTGCATTCTGATACCATATTTAGTAAATTAGTCTGTTTCTCCCCAGATGACTGCCACTGTTTTTAATTATTTGGGGTCCCCTGTTTCCCTTTTCTGGAGGTGCAGATGTGGACATCCCTCCACCCTGCTAGTCACAGAACCGAGCCAAACCGGCCCATTAAACATGTTGACAGGTATGCCACAACTGACATAGCTAATGCATTTTTCTCAACTCCTCTGGCAGCAGAGTGCAGTCCACAATTTGATTTTACTTGAAGGGGTGTCTGGTACACATGGAATTGACTGCCCCAGAGGTGGAAACACAGCACTACCATTTGCCTTGAAACAAGAGGAAGTAAGGTCAAGGGACCTGCACAGGAGATCCAGTTATTAGGAAATAAATGACAAGATGGACATTGTCAGATCCCCATGGATGTGATCAATAAAATAACTGCTACGTCTCCACCAACTAATAAAAAAGAAACACAAGCATTTTTAGGTGTGGTGGGTTTCTGAAAAATACATATTCTGGATTACAAACTGATTGCAAATCCTCTCAATCAAGTGACTTGAAAGAAGAACATTTTCACATGGGGCCCTGAGCAACAAAAAAGCCTTTGAACAAATTAAACAGGAGAAAGTTCATGCAGAAGCTCTTGGACCAGTCCTGACTGGACAAGATGTAAAAAATGTGATCTGCACTGCAGCTAGGGTGACTGGTCCCACTTGGAGCCTCTGGCAGAAAGCCCCAGGGGAAACTCGAGGTCATCCCTTAAGGTTTTGGAGTCAAAGATAGAGAGGATCCAAGGCTTGCTATATTCCAACTGAAAGAGATACTGACAGCATATGAAGGGGTCCCAGAAGCTTTGGAAGTGGTTGGTACCAAAGCACAACACCTTTTGACACCCAGATTGCCTGTTCTGGGCTGGATGTTCAAAGGCAGAGTCCCTTCCATGTATCATGCAACTTAATAAGTGGGTTGCACTGATCACACAATGGGATCAGATAGGGAATCCCGGTTGTCCAGGAATCTTAGGAGTGATTATGAACTGGCCCGAAGGTAAAGATTTTGGAATATCACCAGAAGAGGAGGTGGCATGTACAGACACTATATAATGAAGTGCCAGAAAGTCCACACCTCAAGACTGCCTCCGCCAAGAAGGACAGAAGGGCGACTGTGATATGTGACTGCTTGCTGAGAGGAATGGAGCGTCCGGTATGTCACCCTGACCCTGCCTTCAGGGAAGTGTGCTGCCTCCCTGGGGCCTGGGTCAGGGATATTTGTAGGAAACTTCCTGGTCTGATTCGCCCTCTGATTATCATCCTTTATTGATAGTTCAGGCTGGCAGTGATGAAGTTGCTGAGAAAAGCCTGAGGATTATCAGAAAGGACTTCAGGGGACTGTGGCGGGTAGTTGATGGAGTGGGTGTGCAGGTTGTATTTCCCTCTATCCCTTCAGTGGTAGGGAAGGACACTGAGAGGATCAGGAAAACACATATCATAAATGCATGGTTCAGAGGCTGGTGTAAATGCAAATTTTGTTTCTTTTTGTCCATGAGGCGGTTTACTTGGCACCTGGCCTGATGGCTGTGGATGGGTCTCACCTGTCTCAAAGGGGAAAACAGACCCTAGCCCAGGAGCTGGCAGGGCTCATTGGGAGGACTTTAAACTAGATATGAAGGGGGGAAGGGAATAAAACCAGGCCTGCTAGAGATGAGCCTAGGTGAACAATGACAGGACTGGGGGTGAGGCAAGAGGCTCAGCTGAAGTGCATCTACACAAGTACATGCAGCATGGGCTATAAACAGGAGGAGCTGGAGGCCATTGTGAGGCAGGCAGACTATGACTTTAGTTGTCATTGTAGAAATGTGGTGGGATTGCTCTCATGACTGGAGTGCTGCAATGGATGGCTACAAGCTCTTCAGAAGGAACAAGAAAGGAAGGGGGAGTGATGGCGTGGCTGTCTGTGAGAGAGCTTTGATGTTGTTGAACTTGGGGCTGGGAATGATGAGATCGAATCTCTATGGATAAGGATCATGGGGAGGGGCAATAAGGCAGACATCCTGGTGAGGGTCTGTTAGAGATTGCCTTATCAGGATGAAGAGACAGACGAACTTTCCAGTCAGTTCTCCCATTTTTCTACCTTGTATTGAAGTTTACCATTCTACATAGCTTGCTCTGACAATAATGCCTCCTATTATTTCCATGGAAACTACAACAGCTACAAAAAGCACAAGATCACTATTTAACAGAGCAAATTCTCAACTTCAAAACACTCTTTTTCAACATAGTTACCAGCATCAGCCATGAACTATTGTCAGCAATGAACAAGAACCTGCATGCCAAGCTTGTAAAAATCTGGATGTGGTTTGCCTTTCACATTACTGTACCACTGCTGAAATGCACCAGTACTGAAGCATCTCAAAGCATCTCACTGTTCTCACATTCACTGTTTGATCTCCATAAGCATTGAGCAAGCAATGATGAATGTCAGTAGTGCCATTTTTTCTGCATGGAGGAATTTAGTGACACGCATTTGCTTCATACACTTACATGTCAGATGGCATTTTATCAAACTGCCACTCTGCTGCCATCTCTCACATGGCAACAGAATGTAACCAAATGTTGTTGGGAAGGTTCAGCCTCTACTGCCATACCACCAACATCTGCCTCTGATGTTGCAAGCCAACATAATAAAATGGGAGGCACTACTTTTGGAGCAGAGTTTGTATTTCATATTACTTATGCTACTACCTTGGTGTAACAGTACTAATTCTCAGGAGTACAATGCAGAATTTAAGAACTTGAATATTAGACATAAGTTTTCTGCAAGTTTCAGTTTTCATAACTACGTATGGAATAGATTCACCTGAGTGTGTGTAGCATGAATAGACAAATGAAAGACAGTCTGTCTGAAAGTATCTTCAGGCATTATAGATAAAAAAATTGGAGAGAAAACTTATTACAAATGAGGGTATGCAAATATGACCTTCATCATAAACAAAAGAAAACAAACATTATAAATAATCTAAAGAAAAGAGCTATGGAGCTATCAGCAAATGAGCTCATTTAAACTTTTCTTTCCTATCTATACCTTACTGTATTAAGTTCCATCCTTCCCCCGTTTCAGAGAGAAATGTGCTCAAAGGAGCTAGCCAAACATCTTTGTAATCTGAGGTACGTTTCTGATGGAAGAAATAGCAGAAAGCAAAACACAAAATCTCTACAAAGGCTTTTGTTACTTTGCTTTGTGTTTTAATTTATTAAAATTGAAATCGGTGTGTGGGTAAGGCTATCAAGGGCCTCATAGTTCTTACACTTGATCACATCGTTTTGCAGTTTCTCACACAGCTATGTTACTTCACTGCAAGAACAAACATGTTGTCTTATTCTTTCATTTTCCAAGACATATCTGTGACTGATAGAAGAGAACACAGTTCTACTCAAAATCTGTGAATATACAGACTACTTTTCCTTCTTCCTCTGTGATTTTTTTTAAAACATGGGTGGATCGAGTGTTTAGAGAGCATACCTACCCAGATTTACACATTGAACATATATTAAACAAGTATTAAAAATGAGTAATTTGAGCCTATTTATTTCTCCCTACATTCACAGGAATGTGTTTTCCTACCTGCCTCTGCCCTGAAAATTTATTTCATTTTCAGACATATCTGATCTAGTCCACATGGGAATCACCAGACATCACAGAAGCTTCCTCACCTCTTGGGAATCTGATTGCTTCTTTTTCTTATGCCGGTTCACTTTGTCCTCCAAGTAAGAATTCAAATGTCAATCATTTTTTGTTCAATTTCATGGGGTAAAATCACAAAAATGGCAACCAATCCAATTGCAAATTACTTGATGAATCTTCTTTGAAGAGTTGCCAATAATGCTAATCATCAAATGGTTGAATCCAGCTCTGTAGAAATGCATTTGTGAAGAACAGCAATCTCTGTGACTTTGACAAAGGAACTGCTGACTTGCCTCACTGTTTGTCTTTTGATGTGAAAGAGCAAATCGATTTATAGAGCTTTTGCTTGCAGATGTAGGATATGATTAGTATGCAGAAAGACCTTTCTACAGTGTCATTTGTTTATTTAGCTGTCTCTGCACTCAGCCCTGATTGTGTATACTTAATTAATGTATACAAAGCCAAAAGAAGTAAAATCCTGGAACCGTGATCATAGAATACTGTACTACAGGTCATTCGTCACCATGAAAATGCTATTTATATTTTATTGGCTACTAGGGAGAGAAATGCATACATTTAAAGAACTGTTTCAAAAAAGCCTTTATGTTTGCCAAAAGCAGTCAGTTATAGTTACACCAAAAAAAGTCAATGAAAGCTGTTCGATTTAGGTAGGAGTTTCTTTTTTTTCTTTCTTTTTTTTTTTTTTTTTCCCAGTGTTTAAATTTTTATTCCAAGCAGTCGTCGAGTCTTTATAAAAAGTATCTCTGATGCCTTCCTGAGGTCAAAGTACTCTGTAAAACATCCTGAGAGACCTGAATCATCCCGTTCTTCAAGGCCTTCTCATTCTGTTGCGTGGAAATTTTAGCTGAGAAAGAGTTTAAAGAGGAAGGCAGAGGCACTAGAGACCTTCATGTCAATAATGAATGATCAATAGAAGTCACACACTAGAAAATTGACATTCAGTCAGCAATTCTGTGTTATTCATGCACATTTTATATTGTCTATTCAGGTTTGTTGTGGGGAAAGTATACACAAATAGAAAGGCAAAAAAAAAAAAAAAAAAGTGGAAATAGTCAGAATATAAAATAATGGAATCCAGAGTGACATCTAGTGACATGCTGCATTAGAAGCATGAACATTTAATTGCTTAAAAATACTGATTTTACTAGTCAAACTAATTATAGCTTTCCAGAAAAGTTACTTTTAACAGTGTTACATAAGTTTCTACCCAATTGATTTCTATATGCTTACAAGACTGTTCAAATTAACTTATTAAAATGTTTTCCTGTCAGTTATAAGCATCAACTCAAATGGCAAACAATTTTTCCAACAAAAGCACTTTGTAAAGTTAATATCACTAATGTTCCAATCGTTGTTGACACAGATTTACCTTATCAGTAACTTCCAAACCTCATCTGGAAGATCTTGCATTCTTTCATCCTTCATCCATGAACACTGACTGAATATTATGAACTACATTTTCAGACCTTTGTATCATTTCTCAAGATGGCTGATTGCTGTCTTCAAAGCAAATTGCACTTAGCCTTCTGTTCTAAACTTTCGCAATGTGTTAACCAGGAGATTCTGATCCCTGCATGTGATGGAAGAAAGCAAATTATTACAAAGCTGAAATTCAGATCATTCCATCTTTACCTCAGTCTTCACCAAATACTCAGACAATAATTCCCTTGAGTTCTGTGGAACAAATAAGTAAAGGCAATTCACATTATTATTAGAAGAATTAAACTGATCTGCAAGGAATGTTGAATAATACAGTGCTGACAGGAATTGTATACAAATCCCTAACTACACTTTTTAAACAATGTTAAAAATGCCCAGAAAAGTCATTTGAAAATCACTTTATTTCTTCATTTAATAGTAAATAATAAAAACCATTGCATGTGATTAAAACCCCCTTTTTTGGGGGTTTTAAGGTGAATGAATATAGAGCTAATTTTAAGCAAATGGACTAAGTTAAATCATTTATTTTTCAACCTGGTAAGAAATATTTATCATTTTTGCCTTTTAAATGAAATTATTGTAGCACGGAGAAGAGTCAAGAGAAAGGATATCATGTATTAAAAAAAGAACACGGGCAAGATAGTTGGACAAAATAACGCTGTATTTCTTGTTAGGGGATTATCTGTTTATCTTCTTCATAGTTAATGAATTAAGATAAATTATCCTACAAGTACACTGCAATTATCACATAATGTTCCTATAATGAAGGAATCTTACATTTTAAAACTGATGCACGGTACTAAGACCACCGGTGCTATTTTCTCTGTTATGTTATGACTTTCTACCTTAGTTTGTCCCTACCTACTGAGATTTTTTAAATTTAACTTTCTTTTGGAGACAAATACAGTTTTCCTTAGATGTTCCTCCAGTTACTCTTATGCACTTGCAAATCTTAGAGGTGCGAATACACTACTAGTTTGTGTAAATGTTCAACTGCACAAATAAAAATTATGACCTTATTTTCAAAGAAAACTGTTACAGAGTTATTATCTGTTATTATCCTTTTTTAAGACTAAACTTCAATGCTTTTTCCCAGCAAGCTCAGGAAAAAATGGCTCACTCACAGTTAAGATGGTAAGAATATGGTTCCATCAAGAAACAAGAAAAAAAAATGCTCTTTTCAGAATCCAATGTATTAATTTACCAAACAATCTTATAAAACATGTTTTTAACTCAGAAACAAGAGATTGCAATTTTATCCACACAAACTAATACAATTGCATATTTGTTCTTACTGTACAAGAAGCTTACCTGTGACCTTCCTAATACATAAAATCTTTCCCTTCCAGACTGAGGTGGGAAAGATGTCATGCTGATGGAAACACAACCACAGAAGTTGCTTCTTTCCATGTGAAAGTCCTGAATAGCTGTTGAAGTTCTGTGTTACGTATTTGATTTCACTTTCTCCCCCTTTTTTTTCCTTATAATTTTTTCATCTTTCTCTATTGTGTTCAGAATTCCCTCTTCCATCCTCTCTAACTGCATTATGTTGCTTAGACCATGTTCTGGAAATTTTGTCCTACCTTGCTTGTCTATTCCAATTACTCTGATCAGTGCACATACAAAACAAGGTACATAGGTTGCTCTGAAAGTAATGCCTCCTATTTATTTCCATGGAAATTACAACATTTACAAAGAGTACAATAACTGCATTTAATATAGCAAATTCTCAGCTACAAAACACTCTTTTTCAACAGTTACCACCATTAGCTCTGAACTATTGTCAGCGATGAACAAGAACCTGCATGCCAAGCTTGTAAAAATCTGAATGGCCGTTTGGAATGTAGTTTGTCTTCCATATTGTTGTCACCACTGCTGAAACACACCACTGCTGAAATGCCTCACTGTGCTCACATCCACTGTTTGATCCCTGTAAGCATTGAACGAGTGCTGATGAATGTCAGTGGGCGCCATTCTCATCTACAAAACATTATTTTTCAACATAGTCGCTGCCATTAGCTGTGCTTTTTTGCCAGCAAAGAGCATGCCATGCTCATAAAAATCTGTGCCAGCAGAAGTAACCCACTGTTTCACAGCTGCTATGATCATAGAATCATAGAATTGCTCAGGTTGGAAACGACCTTAAAGATCAAGGCCAACCGCAACCTAACCATACTACACTAACAACCCTCCACTAAATCATGTCCCTGATATACAACCTAAACCTCCCCTGGCACAACTTGAGGCCATTTCCAATGATAGCATTTTTGCTAGGAAAACGTTGCCATGCAGTCCTTTTTTTCATCAGCCTGAGCAAATTGAAGTCAGAAGGCAACAAATCCAGACAATATGGCAGGTGTGGCAGGACAGTTCAGCCAAGATTGACAATGTGCTCCATGGTCTTCAAAGTGATACAGGGGCTGGTTTTATCATGTTGCAGGAGAAAGGTTGTCTTTTTAGCTGACCTGACCCTGGAAGTTGAAGACTTTGGCTTAGTCAGCACTGCAATGCTGTGGTCAGTTACTGACTTTTCCAGATTCCAGGAAACCAAGAAGGATCACCCCTTTCCTATGCTAGAAGACAGTGCACAACACTTTATCTTCTAAGGGCTGTGTCTTGACCTTTTTTTCAATGGGGGATTGACATGTCATCAGTCTGTAGGCTGCTGTTTTGACCCCAGCTCATAGTGATGACACCACATCTCAATACTGGTAATGATGTGATCTAGGAAATTATCATGTTCTTTCTATTCATGTGTGAGCATTTATGGGATCTATCTCGCACAAACTTTGCAATATTCCAGTATTGTTATCATCATTTCAAAAATGCTGAAACCAATATTCCTCCTTCATTTTTTTTTTCTCCTTATGCTTTTGAATGTGGGGTGAAAACATCTATTGCTTCTAGCAATTAGGAGGTGTTTGTTTCTCAGCTTGAGTGTTTACTGTATCATTCATTCTTAAATATCTTGTTCTAACTACCAGAGCAGGAACTAGTTCTGGTAAAAGATACTCCTCCTACTTTGTTAAATGGAGTTAGGAGGAATTCAAAGGGCAGCATCAAAGAAGCAAACCAGAATAATTTTGTTCCTATTGAACAACATTTAAAGCAGTTTTATAGGATTGCTAATCGGTGAGGTTGGTGTTGACCCTTTGTTGGTTTGTTTGTTTTTTCTGCTTCCCACATTTTTGGTTTCCCAGTGACTTTTAGCATTCTCAGGAATGCCATTTTTCCACGTCCATTATGTAGGAGAACAGTTTTGTAAGTATCCTCTAAACAAAGCTAATGTACATGCACACACATGCATACTCTTTAAAAGATTAGCATCCCAGAAAACGCAACAGCAACTACTTTGGTTAAAACTGTTGTTAAAGAAGGAAGTTGTGATTCCCTTTTCCTTCGTGTAATCAGTTAGTAAAACTTTTCCTGAAATTTTTATAACACTGTGATGAATCAAGACATCAAAATTCTCAAGACTAGAGAAAGATTATCAAAGTTAATAAGAGTGAGGAAAATGAAGAGATCAGAAATACTAACAATAACAAAATGAGAACTAAGAAGCCAGTCCAGGAAAATCTGGAGACGCTCATGCCAGTCATTAATGTGGTCTGTGATTTAAATACATGAAATAATTCCATCAGCTTGTTGTGCAAACAAGTTGAGAACATTCCTCTTCTGGATAGAGTTTTATAAAGAACCCCAAGGCTATTAGGCACCCAAGTCCTATTAATAATCCCAGTATTGCTCTACACCTTTTCAACATCTGAAAAATAATAAAGGCACATTGAGCTGGTATTTCCTGTTTAATGTTCATTATACATTGAGGAGGTATTGAGAAATAGTTTTTCTCCTGCAGTTATGAAAGAATTATAAAGGTCTTTCCTGAGTGAATGAAATAAGTGCAGATTTTGTGAGTCTGTGCCAAAATCTATTTAATTAGGTCATCATTCTTAGGAAAATAATGCACCAGCAGCTTCAGAGAAAGCGCAAGGCATGACATATTTGAATTAATTCTATTTAATTAAAGGAGCAACTTCTGAGGGTCTCAAATTTCATGGGACAATTCAGTTGTTGCTGTAATTGCTGCTACATATATCTTAGAGCTCAGATTTCTTGTTGCACTTGTTATTCTGCTTTGTGTTAGAAATACAAGGGATGCTCTGAAATTAATGCCACCTATTTATTATGTTAGCCAACAACATCAGAGGCAGATATTGGTTGTATGGCAATAGAGGGTGAACCTTCCCACCTATATTCTGTTACAGTTGAGACATGGCAGCAGAGGGGCAAAATGGTGCCTGACATGAAAGTGTGTATGAAGCAAAGGTGTGGCACTGAATTACCCCATGTAGAAAAAATGGCACACGTTGACATGCAGTGACACTTGTGGAGTGTTGATGGAGACCAAACAGTGTATGGAAGCACGGTGAGGCAGTGGGTGGTGCACTTCAGCAACGGCAACAGCAATGTGAAAGGCAAGCCACGTTCATGACAGCCATGCAGATTTCTAGGAGCATGGTGTGGAGGCTCTTAGTCATCACTGGTGACAATGCACAGCTAATGGTGACGACTGTGTTAAAAAATAGTATTATGTAGCTGAGAATTTGCTTTATCAAATAGTGTTATTGTGCTCTTTGTTGTAGCTTCCATGGAATTAAATAAGACATTACTTGCAGAACAACCTACATAATTTCTGTTTGCTGCAAAAACAATGTGTATGTTTGTAAGGCTGGACTCACTTCTGTTTCTACTGATCTATGAGCATCCTCACTGCCTTGCTTTGGTAACTTTGGGGGTTGTAATAACAGCTGTACTGAAGGAACCAAATGTGGCAGCACTTACTCTTGGATAATTCATACAAAATAAAAATTCCCGTATTAGAGTAACTTTTGGAAATGATCAGTTTAGATGGTTTTTCACATAGCAGGATGGAAGTTTCTGAGTTTTGAATAAAAGACCAAAGAAAGTAAAAAGAAATTGTATTAGGAGTAAAAATTACATTGTTTATTATTTAACTTCTCACAGATCTTCACATCAGGGTCACACACACCCAGCAGTCTGCATGCAAGTATTTTGGGGGTTCATTTTCACTCATTGGCTATTGCAGCTTGGCACCTACCTCTCTCCAGCACAGAGTTGGCTCAGCATTCTCACTCTTGACCAGAAAGGAAGCAATATCTTCTCTATGTGTCCAATTCACATTTTTTTAAAAACCAAGACCATACAAAGAATGAACAATGGTGGTTAACAATAGAAGAAAATATCTGAATATATTTCAAGAAAGGAAAAACAAGCTTTTCACAACAGACAGAACATTTCTGCCAGATGGGTAAGTGCCTCCTTGAAATTACGCAACTTCTGACATCTTGTAGAGAGCCTGAATGTAAAAAGGAGTTATTTACCTTATCGTATGTCAACAGGAATAATAGCTTTTAAAGCAATATATGTTGTTCTCACTAATGGTCTATTTCCATACGATAATTTTATTGCTCAAACAACAAAATTACAAACATTAAATACTACTGTATTTAAGAGCAATACAAGTCATAAGGTTTCTAAAACAAGAATTCTTTTATGTGGAAATGATAACAGAATAGGTAACTCTTACAGGACAATTTTGAAAGAACAGAATTACGAGTGTAGGATTTTTTTTTTCCTTTTCAACATATGAATTTAAATACAAACAAGCTGAAAACAAAGAAAGCAATATAAAAGATGAGTTCAAAGCATGCTGCTAGACAAACTAAGGCCTTCCTTTCTGATAAAAGTCATTCCAAACTTGGGATTTAAAGAGCAGGTCTTACTGAATTATATCCAAAAATACGACAAGTACTCCCATGATATTGTAGGCCCCAAATTAGAGACAAGAATGATTGCTTTAGAAAAAGTATTGCGTAGTGTAATGGTGCCCTCACTCCTTAGCCTATATTATCATTCATTTCTTCTTCTAAATGTATACAATTACATTTTAAGATGTTCCTTAGAAGAAGCTTGGTGTAATTGTTACAATCCTGTTTAATAATGCCATGAGAAACAAAACAACAAAACCAAATAAAATATCCTTCCTTATAGTGTAAGTCAAAGGCTATCCACATGGAAGACTGAAAAATAATCAGATTTTGCATTCCATCCTTTCAACAATACAACTGCTCTTTCAAATATGCTTTGTTGTTTTCTTTTAATTCATGAAAATTAATCTTATAGATGTAGACGCCAGATTTGCATTAATTAAAACTCCACTGTAGAAGCCAGGCTTAATTGCAATCAAATTTGCTTAATTATGCATGGCAAGAGATTCCCAAATGAGAAAGGTTTTAGTAAAGATTTTTGTTTTTTATACTGACAAAATAAATTGAAATTGTCATTTTTTGTGTTTTATGTAACACTTGTAAATAATTTGTGGAGCACCTTAAGTCTTCTATGTAAAGCAATGTTATTGCTTAAGTAATTATAACAATCTGCATTTTTCATTGTTAATTGTGGGTGTCAGCCTCATTAATTTTAATTTACAGCCTGTAATGAAATTAAGAAAATTTTGTGCTGATCTGCTGAAACTTGTCTTACAGAAAGTTACTTAATAAAACTGAAGTTCAGAAAAGTAAGGAATTCATTCTTGCATTGTCAAGACAAGTAAAAAATGTTCATTTTTCTCACAAGTTTCACTTCTAATTTTAAATCAATATCTAATAAAGCAAATTGTGTCAGAAAGTTTGAGAAAGTTCAGTCTGCATTTTTTTACTTCAAAGAGCAATTACAGAGAAAGTAGACATAATATGTAGTTTTATTGCCAACAGATATGTCACTACACTCAAAAAATTTATTATAACCCTATTCTATCACTCATGCATTTTTACTCTATCTGTACATTACTTGATCAGCCAGATAACTTAACACACTGTGCTGAACACTTAAATAGACAAAAATTAACATGAAATCACAGGGTAGCACATAAGCAACACACAAACCCAATTGAGTAAATGAAAATAAGTAGCTTCCATATTTCTGCTACAACTACAAGAAAATGAATCAAAACAAAGCTTGAGATTCATGAGTTGAAAATACAGTGTCCTATAACCTGCTTCTCCTGGATCGGGAGAAAGATATTCTGATCTTCTCAGCTTATGTGAACATGAGCATGACTGCTACTGTGACCCTGCTTTGCTAAACTCTGCCTGTAAGCTTCAAAAAAGAGAGCTGAAAATCAAGCCAAAGCTTATATTGGGATTCATTCCTTTTTTAAAAATAAACTAAAAATGTTACTTTTAGATACATTTATTAATGATTGGTGATGACATTTATTTCTAGCCTGGGATCCGTACCTTAGCTGTTCATCCCTCTGTTCATGAGAGAGGATTAAGTTTGTACCTAAGAGGGTAAACGTTAAACTTTTCAACTATATCGGAGAATATAAACTTTCTTATCATTTTTCATAGTGGGCACTGAAATTGTTCAAATCTTGTTGCTTCTCTTTCAGGGAAAGCTCCAGATTCAAGACAGATGGAGTTTTAAGTGCACTAGTTTCCTGTGATCAAGAATTACTGTACAAGTTCAGCTCTCCTGTTTAAACAAATACTCTTCTTTTTCATAGGAACAGCATAGCAAAAGCATAAAGCACCTTCAAGATTCATTTTAAACTGTTAAAATAACAATGATTTCTTGTGAAAAAAAAAATCAATGCATTCAAGATTATAATGTAGTATTAATAAAGATTTACTCTTTGAATAATCTGATATTTTTCTATCTCAGTGAGGTGGTTTTGAATATTTGAACTATTAAAAACTGTTAAAAGTTAACATCTTAAAAATATGAAATTATATTTGAAATTTAAAAAGGGCTTCACACACAAAAAAAACACCTACAGTAGTGTGATATTCGGGATATCTGAAAAGCACTGAAATCTCAAAGAGAAAGAAAAGTTTCCATCCAACTCTCTCTTAAGCTTTAAAAAACCATTAATGAAAGTCCAAAGTCGATAAATTCTGTAAACATAAGGCCATGTATGTTTTATCTCTGTAATACTTTATCTTTTTTATGATAATACAAAAGTAAATTCTAGACATACAGCAGTATCTATGGGCTGATGTTTAAAAGTTCAAATAGCAGAAGAAAGATTTTTTCACTCTGTTGTCTCACATGTAAAATTCAGTTATGTATTATTTACCTTCTTCCCAAATGCACTCACTTCAATATGAAGATTCCTCAGAGGACAAATTCATTTCTCTTTCTTCACTGCCAAAATGTTTTTGTTTTTTTTTTTCTCTGTACAGTTTTGAAACTTCTATAAAATTTAACATAGTAAGAACCTCTGCTCGCATTTTCTGTGGCTACCTTATTTACATGTGCCTTTTAATATATTCATGCTTTTTCCTTTACTCTTCATCCTTTCAAACTAACTTTCCCTTCCTCTGTTCTGCTGAGTTCGCATCATTGTCCCAGTCATGCAAGAAAACAGAAAGATATGGCTTAATTAGACTTCAGCTTTATTAATTTAATGTATCTGGGGACTATCCAGCAGCAATTTCTACAATCCAGGTCATAAATTTTTCATTAATTATTTTCTCTTATAGGAGGACTGCCATCAGCATCCAGTTGTTCTGGTAGCAGGTCTCAACAGATGAACAACCATCGCCTTTTGACAGTAAGGAAATGTTGTCATCGCACTAGGTATAGAGAGCCCTGCTTCCAGGTATCGCCTCCTTTTCAGGATCCTTTCAGTTCTGTCCTTCTCCGGCAATGGCTTAAAATGGAAACAGATCCTATGTGGTACCTGAGATAATAATCTCAAGTACCTGAGATAAATTTTACCCTCTCAGCTATATGCCCCGCACAGATTTACAAGATTGGATAGCTGATCTGAACTATCCACAGAGCTTCCCTCCACTCAGAGATCTCCAAAGTTTGTGAAGGAAGGTGAAGGTGATGCATAAAAGATTTAGATATTGTTTCCCAAGGTAGCATGCTGAAAGAACAAAACAAAACGAAAAACAGAAAAGGATTCTGGATCCAATGTTGACATTGCAGATTTCACCAAAGAACCTCCCTTTTGCTCATCTTTATATCCTCAGGGCTCCTTCCTGTTTTCATTTTTAATGAAAAATATCCATTGTGGATTTTCTTATCTTTCTATTTAATTGGTATTAAGAGGTATTCACTGCTGTGATCCTTTAAATACTTACATTATGCTTTGGATAAACATTTATTACGTGATATTGCAAAAAATCCTGAAGGAACAGAAATGACAATGGACAAGTTGTGGGGAGTGGTTGTTGATTTCTTAGCATGCAAAGACACTTCTCAAATGCATAAAATATTTAAAATATGCAAATAGTTCACATATATTGCATAGTATATAAATATATTATACGAGGGATGCTCCAAAAGTAATGCCTCCTATTTGTTCAATTGGCCTACAAAGTCAGAGGCAAACACTGTTGGTATAACAGTAGAGGTTGAACGTTCCCACCAGTATTCTCTTACATGTTGTTGCTCTGTGACAGATGGCAGCAGAGGGGCAGTCTCACAAAATAGCGTCTAACATGGAAGTGTGTATGAAGCAAAGGTGTGTCATTGAATTCCTCCATGCAGAAAAAGTGTCACATGTTGACATTCACTGACACTTGCGGAGTGTCAGTGTCACTTGCTTGAAGACCAAGCAGTGGATGGGAACACAGTGAGGCAATGGGTGGTGCATTTCAGCAGCGGCAACAGAAAGGTGAAAGACAAGCCATGTTCAGGATGGCCATGAAGGTTTTTACGGGTGTGTATGCAGCTTCCTGCTCACCAGTGGCCAAAATGCATAGCTACTGCAGTGACTACGTTGAAATATAGTGTTATTGAGAATTTTCTCTGCCAAACAGTGTTCTTGTGCTCTTTGTAGCTGTTGTAGCTTCCATGGAAATAAACAGGAGGCATTCCTTTCAGATCAACCAATATGTAAAGCATATGAAATAAAATATATACCCGTATATAAAATTATTGGCACCTGACTCAAATAATTTGTGATCTGAACATATGAAAATTAGCATGGCAGGGGACAAAATAACCAGGAAGATGCAAAAGAAACCTCTGTGCTTGTATTCTGCTCTTTGGCATTGTCTTCTTGTGTGTATCTTTATACTCTAACTGAAAATAGAAATGGAAAGCATAATCTAGTAAAGTAGATTAGTCTCAGAACATATTGCATGATATAGAATATGCCTGACCTACCACAACAGTACAAGTGAGAGAGAAAAATACTGAAGCATATTTTATTATTCAAAAATCCGAAGGCTATATATTCTTTACTAATTCAAAGAGATTTTATTTGTTTAATTTTTCACAATGACCTATAGTAAAACAGTTGCAATGTCATTTTCAGCATGTTGAAAATCTGTAGCAGAGGCTTCACAGGATTTGCAAGAGATTTTAAAAGATGTTTGAATCAGACTTACAACTTTATGTTTGAACTAAGTGTTAGTGGTTGTAATGGAGGAAGGTCTTTTCAGTATGCAATAAAACTAAGAATGTAATTAATCTCATGTGTTATAAAAAGTACAGAATTAAAACCAAGCAGTAATAATCTAGGCTTCTAATATCCAGCACCTAAGCAAGTTTCCTTCTTAAATGAATAGCAACTGTATGGTTTTAAACTGAGATAGGGGAGGTTTAGGGTAGATATTAGGAGGAAGTTTTTCACTCAGAGGGTGGTGACACACTGGAAGAGGTTGCCCAAGGAGGTTGTGGATGCCCCATCCCTGAAGGCATTCAAGGCCAGGCTGGATGTGGCTCTGGGCAGCTTGGTCTAGTGGTTGATGACCCTAGACCATAGTAGTTGGTGCCCTAGACCCCTGCTATATAGCAGGGGGATTGAAACTAGATTATCATTGTGGTCCTTTTCAACCCAGGCCATTCTATGGTTCTATGGTTCTATGATTCTATGATTCTATGTATTGTGAATTGGTATATACAGAGAATGTCAATAGGAAGAAAAATGCCATTAGGAAATTATTTCCACTCTACATTCAGCATGCAAGATATTTTTGCAATGTTTCTTATGACTTTTTAGTCTGTTGTCTAGTAATAAACTTCTTGTAAGAGTGACTAAAGAAACTGGGGCTCTTTAGTCAGGGGAAGAAGAGGCTGAAGGGAGACCTTATTGCTCTCTTCCAATATCTGAAAGGTGCTTAGAGGGAGAGCGGGGTTGGTCTCTTCTCACTGGTGACAGGTGACAGGATGAGGGGAAATGGCCTCAAGTTGTGCCGGGGTAAGTTTAGGTTGGATATCAGGAAAAACTTCCTTACAGAAAGGGTTGTTAAGCACTGGAATAGGCTCTCCAGGAAGGTGGTTGAGTAACCATCCCTGGATGTGTTTAAAAATCGTTTGGATGTGGTGCTCAGGGACATGATTTAGAGGAGGGTTGTTAGAGTTAGGGTAGTATGGTTAGGTTGTGGTTGGACTTGATGATCTTTAAGGTCTTTTCCAACCCGAGCAATTCTATGATTCTCAGAGCAGGAGAAAGAGCACAGTACAAAATAAAAGCTAGATTATTTAAAAAATGGAGAACTGTTACAGTATTATATCACAAGGCTCAGTTTCATATTTTCTCCCTTCTATGATTTTCTACCTCATCACTATCTTTTCATCATACACCCCTGTCCCTCTCCATTTCCTGAGCACTAGGACAAGTTCAGCCTCTCATTTCTGACACAGCCAAACTCCATTTTGCTGTCCTGGCTAAGGCACGTCACTTTCTGCATTTAAGCTCTTCTAAAACATATCATTTTTAATCTTTAAGCATACAGGTGTTTACCTAATAATAGTAAAATTTTGTGAGGTGCACTTCAGTAGTATAACAAATTACAAATTTGAAACCCTGGGTCTATAGTTCTTACATTTTGACTGTTACCAGCATGAGAAGAGAAACATTCTTGACTAATTGTGACATCTTCATATAGCCTGTATAAACCAGCTTAGCAGAGTACAAAGTTGTCCTGGATATATAAAAAAGAATATCAGTAGCCTTTTTTTCACTTGGGCTAGCATTTAAACATATGTTACTGTCATTTTTCCTTATATTCTCAAGAGTGTTGTTCATTAATGACTGTGAAAGTGAGTGAGAAGCAGAAAAAGAAAAAAAAGAGGGAAAGTGGGAAGGAATGAGCAGAAGAAAAAAAAACCTCTTTGGAAAGGAGGACTGGCATTTTTCTTTAATTCTTTAATTATCAGAGGATACACTGATAAAGAGTCTTATTTCAAAACTGTGAATTTAATGACAAGTTGATGTGTAATACTTTGCCTGAAGACCCAGACAACATCGTTAAGAGAGAGACAAGTAAATTGTAGGTAAGAAATAAAAATAAATGTTTCCACACCTCTGACATAACTGTAAAACTTAAAAGGCTACTGATAAATTGGAGACAAATGACTATTGTTCTGGCAAAATAAGGAATCTTAATTCATTTTCAGATAACAATATTGCCAGCTCTTGCAATTTTATTATTAGCCTCATGATATTTGATGCTTTTCTTAAAGACCCAGTACCTAGATTTATGCTAACTAAGAGTCTATTAACTTTCATTAAAAATATCATGTTTCCAGTGTTCCCAGTCCTGATAACTAAGCAGAAGAAATTAGAACATTTCCTGAAACTGTAAATGGTAGGAGACAAACAAAGAGAATCCCAAACAAGTTATTAAAAATAAATAAATAAATAAAAAGTAAAGTAAAATAAATATGAATTCAGGAAGTTTTACTCATGATTTCTGAATATTTGGCAATGCTATATCAAATATTATTAAGTTACAGATTTATTAGATAATAAAAATAGCAAACCTGATAAGAAGATATTGTTCCAAAAAAAAGCAGAACATGATGAAGATCAGCCAAAAATGACAAAGATTTCAATTAGCATAGGAAATTTTTACTTTTTGTTGCCTTTAATGAATGATTCTTCATAGCTTTCCAACAACAACAACAAAAGACTAATTTAAAAAACTTGTTTTCAGAAACTTTCTTGCTCCACTGACAGCAAACCCAACGTACAATTATATTTTTCACCTCTTAGGGAACCATGCCTTGAATGTTGTTGAATTCCTGTCCATCTCCATTTTAAAATCCTCAGGCTTCAGAGTTTTGACATTGTTCAAGTGGCATAAGACCACACTCCTAAAAAGATAAATTGAATAGGCATTTTTTCTATTAGTTCCAGTTTTACTAAGTTGTAGTCAGCCTGTCACCAAATGCAATCATTTACTCTGATCCCAAATGCCTCTTGATAGGGACAGTCACTGAAATAATATGTCATATGAACCAACTCTACTTCCTGCTACACAGTCTGTTCTAACATGAATATAGACATGTGAATTGTTTGAACATCATGTAAGTTATGAAATCAGTTCATGCTGTTTGGGCAAAGGGATAGGAGCTCTGGAAACAGGCTACAATATATATTTCAATCCACTGAAGTAATGAGTATGACCTCAACAGAATGCACAGCTTTACTGAGGTTTACAAGAAATCAAACCAATTACCTACATTGGTATTTTTAGCTTCAAAACAAATAAACAAACAAGCACACATTCAAGCAGACATGCATAGACGAAAACAAACAAAAAAAAACGCCAATCAAACAAAGAAATACCATAAAAACACTGCAATTCATACACCTCTACCTGTCAAATGAGTACCTTTTTCTGTTGTTACTTCTCCTGCAACATTCTGAGGAAAAATCATTCCAGTCTCTAAAATCTGTAATTTATACTCACCATAGACAACTACAACACCATCTAAGTTTCCAAAGCATGTACAAATCATTTTAATTATCACGGCAGTATTCCACTCCCTGGGCACATCCATTTTTGCTGCATTGACACAGTTGGTCCTTACCACGTGACTTTTTGGACACAATCACAGAAAGGCTGAGGTTGGAAGGGACCTCTGGAGGCCGTCTGGCCCAGCCCTCTGCTGAAGCAGGACTATCTAGAGCTGGTTGCCCAGGACCATGTCCAGTTAGTTCTTTAAGATCTCCAGGAAGGAAAAATGGTCACAGTCTAAGTTCTTCATCTATATTTGCTTATCAGTGCCTGAAAGCCTTATAAGAGACTTAAACCAGAATAATCTGGTAATTCCATAAACAAAAACAGACAGCTATCTAAATATCATAATCATCAAATTTGGCAGCTTAATCAAAACTCCTGTTCTGTAGACTGTTGTCAACAAAGTACTGCTGAGATGAACCCCAAATTCCCAGCTATCATCATATATTCTAGCCAGAGCAATCCATACATTCTACCTTGGTCTCTAACACTTTAGCCCCAGTAAAATAATGGCTAGGGAAGCTCCTGAATGAATTGTAGATTCTTGCCCCAGGTAGCTCCAGCATCTTGCTCTGGCTTCACCGTCTAAGTGTGCTTGGGTAACTAATTATCCTTTCACTTTTTCCCAATTACTATTATTTAACAGCAGTGTTTTATGTGTGACTTTTCTGAGTCAGACTGAGAACATCTTCATGGCGTAAATCATAAGTCCTTTCCATCTACCAAGAAGAGGACAAATTTTTTTGTAGATCTACTGGCCATGCACTGTCCATAACTCTGTGTTATTCTGTCTACTCTGAGCAGTCTCTAATCACTACTTTCAGGAATAAGGAGTGAGGAGGAACCCTGCATTTACTATATTCCACCTCTGGTGAGACAACATATTTTGGAATCATTACATCCCTTCTCATCAACTTCTTGTTTGACCTACCTGTAAATATACTATTTGGAATTTGTTTCTCAGTCCTTCTAACTCCTTTTCTCTCTGAACTCTACTGGAATCAAACAGTCTTCCCTGAGGTAAACAAAACATCATAAGCTCTCACATTTCTTCCCCCTTTGAGCAGTGTTTTCTTACACAAGACTCCACAAGGGAATGGGTTAATGTGGCTGACCTAGAACAATTTTGCTCTCTCTCTCTCATGGGAGACAGGGCCTTAAGAGACAAAGGCGCTTGATCTCTTGGAAGGGATCAAGTACTAAACCTGTGTCTAGTGGAAAAGGTTTACAGAGTTTTCTAATCTCAGTTTAAACCTAAGATTTCAAGAAGCATTCTTTTCCTGTATTTTCAGCAATTACAAATAAGATATGTATGTGCAAACTAGATGTCTTGACATTTATTACTAAAGAAATAAAGATTGAAAGTGCCAGATTGTCCAAATTATCCTACAAGCTATATGTATTTCAGCACTGTGAAAGAAATAAGTTGAGAAAGCTCCTTCTCCATGCTGTTTTTATGAGAAGATTCACTGATTTTGTTTGAAAGTGAAAATTCTTCACAAAAATACTTGACCCCCTGAGCAGCTTAAAAACAAATCACACTGTATCCTTAACAATCACAGCATTTCCTGAGAACTTGGACATTGTTAGCATCTTTCTTATATTTTTTAAAATATTTAGGTGACGTCTTGAGAATTATCATTTGTTACAGTGACTGAAAATCAAGAAGACAAAAAACAGTGGAACATTTGGGAATTTATATATTGGCAAGAGAAAAAACAACAAGCTTTCTGTAAGAGAAAATTGTGCCTCACTAATGTGTTAGAAAGTTCTGAAAATATTAATAAGACAGTAGATGAACGTGACCCAGTGGACATAATTTACTTGGATTTCAAAAAGCTTTAGAAAAGGTCCCTCATAAAAGAATATTAAAGATAATAAATAACAATGAAGTAAGGGGCAAAGGCTTGTCATGGATTAAAAAGTGATTAAATGATAGGAAATAAATAGTTATAACCTCAAAGAATAGATATATTAATAACTGCGTGTCTCAGGGGTTAGTGCTACAATTGAGTTAATATATTTTTTTCATCATTTGGAAGAGTAAGTGGATTGCAAGGTGGCCGAGTTTGCTGATGGGAACGTACTATTGAACACGTAAGCACTTATCTAACCTTCTAGTCATTGTGTAAGTCTAAAAAGCAGTCTGTACCATCCTGAAAATCACTGAGGGCAGGAATCCCAGTGAGTACCACAACAGGATTTCAGCAGCACACTGAGACAGAGGAAAAAATAATAATTTGTCTGCATATCAGCTGATCAGCTTATTTCAAGACTCCAGTAATGACTGGTTACTTTCTGGCTAATCTTAGGAACTGGGACAGATAGAGGTGTTCACTGGCCACCATACTGAAATTTTTTTTATGACATGCCCTCTGTAGACAATCTCCAGAAAAACTCCAGATTTTACCGATCAGTTGAAGAAAGTTGAAATCATACTTACAGGACGCAACAATCACATGTTAATCATATGAACAGAAACTGTGCTTTTTATTTTTTTCATTTATGGTTAACTTTGAATGTTTATTAGCCATAGAATCATTAGCGATCTCATGCAATAGCTTTTCACCTTACAACAGAAATCAAGGAAAGACATCAGCACTAGAACTAAATATTCTGGTTAGAGATTTCACTATTCATAAACTATCCCTATCACCCTTCAGTAATGATCAAATATTCCAAGTCTTAGTCCCAGGAGTTTCATATCCCCAAAGAATTGCACTGGTTGATCCACCAGAGAGTTTACTGGAAAAGATGACTGTTCCATTCAGCATGAGAAAACAAATAGCCCTATTCATCACCAACAATAGTTTCCTATGGAAAACAGTAATAACTGAGGAGTTGGAGTGGGTCCAGGGGAGGGCCACAAAGATGATCAGAAGGCTGAAGCACCTCTCCTACAGGGACAGGCTGAAACAGTTGGGTCTTCAGCCTGGAGAAGAGAAGGCCCCAGGGGGACCTTATAGTGAGTGGCCTTACAGTTCCTGAAGGGGGCCTACCTGAAAGCTGGAGAGGGACTTTTTATAAGGGCAGGTAACGACAGGACAAGGGGAGGTGGCTTTAAACTGGAAACGGGTAGATTTAGACTAGATATTAGGAAGAAATTCTTTAGCGTGAAGGTGGTGAGGCACTGGAACAGGTTGCCCAGAGAGGCTGTGGATGCCCCCTCCCTGGAAACATTCAAGGCCAGACTAGGTGGGACTTTGAGCAACCTGGTCTAAGAGGGAGGTGTCCCTGCCTATAGCAGGGGGGTTAGAACTAGATGATCTTCTTCCACTTCTTAAACATCCCTCCCAATCCAAACCATTCTATGATTTTATGGGTATTCAGTGCTAGGATTGAAATAATTTACCTTCACAAATAAGCCTTTTTTTTTTTTTCTCCCCTAATTCTATTTCTTTTTCCCCAAATATAAAGAATCAGATCTTTTTGATCTAACCATATCTTACATGTCTTACATCCCCACATGCATTAATCTCCCACAGGACAACATCTCCAAAAAAGAAAGGTCAGGATTCACTGCTAGTAAATGTGAAATGCATTACATTCTTTCAGACACAGTCTATCCAGAGTGGAATAAAACTTATCTACTGAAAGAGAAAAGTTACCTTCCACATCTTTCCATGAAATGAGAAGTAACAATAATCTCCCAGAAGAAAATCTCTGGCCAAACACAGATCCAGCCTTTGGTACAAATCACATCCCTTCAGAACCAACCTTATGAAAAACTGTGTGAAAAACTGAAGAATTATCTGATTACTTTGTGGGAGTCTCTTGAAGTATTTTGCCATGGCTTCATTTGTAAGCAGAGCACTATATTTTGAAAGGCCAGCCATTTAATCCATTAGGTACTTCTCTGTTATAACAAATATCATGCCAGAAATTCAGTCCATGCACAGGTTGACTTGCAGCAACTTCACTGGTAATTATAACCACATAACGGGTGGGGGAGGGACCCACCTATGGCTGAAGACTTTCATAAACGTTATGAACTGTATATTTTCAAATGCATTAAGTTTAATCAAGCAATTGATTTCTGAATTTGCAAAAATAATGAAATAAATAAGAGGTCTTAATGTGTCTTTATTTTTACATTTAATAACACATTAGATAGAAATTCTACTTCATTGTCAGCTGGTTGAGAAATACAGCATGTTGCACTATAATCACAGTCAAATATAATTACAAATATCAAGGGAAATTTAGGCTATAAGGCAAAATGAAAAACAAACAACAAAAAAGAATTTGACCGTGGAACATTAAATTAGTAAGACATTAAAGTATTTCGAAAGAAACTTATTGTCTGTTATAACTAAATTACTTGCATAGCTAAAATGAAGAGACAATCTCAGTATTTGTAGTTATATGGCAATCAGAAACTACAGAGAGAAATAGCACTGCTAAGGTTACAGTCTCCTATGTTTCTCCTACGTATTTGCACACTAAAATTAATGCAATCCCTATAATTTTTATTTAAAGCAATGAAATAGGAATTTATTATTCATCCTCCTTTACCTTTAGTTTCTAAGAAACAACACGGTGAGAGGTTACCAATATAGCCACAATATGCCATATCGTGGCATATGCTGGGAATTCTTTTTATGTAGAAGTCAATGGGAGCAGAGTTAGGCCGGTGCTAAAAGCTCATGAAAAACCTTTCCAGGATGACTTTCTCAGCATCAAGTAGCAAGCCTGCGACAGAACTGGGATTGGAATTACACTCAGATCTTCTAAATTCCAGTTAAGTACCTTAATCACATGACTTACTGGAGATCTCCTAAATGAATTCAAACATGTTCCCATCATTTCTTCACCTGTAGACCCCGGAAGTCTGGTCAGAAGCAATTTGAGACAGCTGCAGCTATCAGCTATTTCCTTGTCAGCTGCTTTCTAGAAAACACATACATGAACTATCATTCCCAAAGAAGAGAAACAAAGATGGAATTCATCAATAATATAAAAATCAAATCCTTCAAAAGTATACATGTTCATTTTTTTTCCCAAACTCTCACCAGTTAAAAGAGCAATTCACATCTTATGTTACGGTATTGTTACTTTCATGCAAATCTGGAGTAAGAAAAAATACAGAACCAATAACTTCAATGCAGAATCATTTTTCTTCAAAAAGAAAACCTCAGAAAAAAAGACAAAGCTTCAAGGACAATTTTTGTGAAGGGTTGAGGGCCACTTGGACTACTTGTGACATCTGCACTAATTGAAAAAGCAAACGAGGCCACATAGGGCTGTTCTTTGACCATTTAATCAATTTTCCACTCAATGCATTGTTCATTCTTAGAGACGTTAATGCTGGAATTGATTTTAACAGTCATTACAGAAATACCTAAGTCAAAGGGCTCTCAACCTCTTTTAAGTTTGACCAATGGGAAAAAGAGATTATGGATATGTGACTAAACCAGTGACTGTAATTCCAATGCCTTACTGAAAAACAACTCCTGAATAACAGTCCATTCATGTCCCACTAGTGACATGCACTAACAGGAGCACAATGTGAGAAATAAGATGATTATCTCTGATAATGTCTGATCTGGACTCTGACTATAAAATTATCTCTGAAACATTCATTAGTGTCATATAGAATCTTAGAAGCCTAGAAGCATAGAATGATTTGGGTTAGGAGAGATGTTTCAGATCATCTAGTTCCAACTCAGCTGCTATAGGCAGGGACAACTCCCTCTAGACCAGTTGTTCAAAGCCCCACCCAGCCTGGCCTTGAATGCTTCCAGGGAGGAGGCATCCACAACCTCACTGGGCAACCTGATCCCGTGTCTCGCCACCCTTACAGTAAAGATTTTCTTCCTAATATCTAGTCTAAAGACTAGCTCCCTTCAGTACAGAAAGAGGTCAGCTGTCAAATGGTTTTAAATAAATTTGGAAACTGGATATTTGACTCAAGCAAGCTTCAGAGTCTGGAAGAGAATGGAGAAGGATATTAACATGAAGATGCTTGCAGGCACAGTTACTGGATATATACTCTGTAAAATATAGAAGAAAACATGGAAATCTGTGCTTTGTCTTGCAGACCTACATCCACAAACAGAGGGAAAAACCAGGAAAATTACTGCTTGAATAAATTGTTATCACTTTAACAGCTTCCTCTTAATAGAAATATTTATCTTACCTAGCACTTAGATGGTACTGACTAGAGAAACTGTAGAGATGAGAAAAGGAGATAAACTGTACTGAAAACAGAACATACTTTGAAAGTGTTCTACCTTTGAATGTTTAGGAAATTTTCATCTTCAATGACAAATATTTGCAAACTGTAGGATTTATATCTCACAGAACAAGAGGTTCTATGGAGATGAGAGTCTATATGATTTTTTTAATTTTATTTTTATTTTATTTTATTTTATTTTTTGTTAGTGGTAGAAATATACAGCAAGAGGGAGCAATGGCTGTGTTACACAGCTTGTGGGGAGTGACTTCTTTGCCTTCTGTAACATTAGCGATTCCCTCATGTACTGCCTTCTCTGTTCTGGGGCAATAAGAATTTGGCCCTAATAAAACAGATTTACAGCATGACCTTTGCACACGTGCATGATATATTGTGATGACAGGCAATCCACTGTGAAATACGATGCTATGATCTTTCAGTTGTTTCCCTTTGGAAGATGAGCCTTACATGATTACATTGATAAGCATCAATGTATCAGAAATTATTGCAGAATAACAGATACTGATGTGTTATACCGTTGGAACTTTGAGGATACTGACATAGTTCTGGAAAAGCAAGCTTAAGGACAAGGTGAGCCACAAAAATCAAATAACATCATTGAGAGATCATTCAGTTCAGTTCCTGATTAAAACTTTCCTCTTTTACTAAGATACACTGACTTACAAAAGATCCTTGACACTTCACTAGAAAGCGTATGTTTATTTCAAGATTTTTCATCATTCCCATGAATGCCTGAAATTTGTTTAGGCTGGCAGATGTTTGTTATGGGATCCCCAGTATTGCTATAGCATCAGTTCTTTAAGGAAATTACTGTGTCTGTGATATGTTACAGTATTAACACATACACGGCATCCAATTCAGCAACGTGAATTTATCTAGAGATTTGCATGAACCATAAAGCAGACTTGGTTTGCTGGTTGTCTTTGTTTTTTTCCTGCTGGGAAACAAGGGAGGTACAAAATGGGTGGTGCTCTTTGCCATCTGTTTTTAGTGATGCTATTGAGTGTTACTTATTCATCTGAAAATATGGTTCATGTTTGATATTAATCTTATTTTTATTCAGAAGGATCAAAGCTAGATTGGGTCTCATTCGAATAGCTGCAGGTGAAATATCAGTCATTTCCTCTAAAAGCTCTAAGTGGACAAAACATCATACAGACAGATTAAGGTAGGTTGAGAAAGATTAATGAAAAGATAAAATAGAATGTGTATTTATACAGTACTAGACAGTACCAGAAGTTGTTCTCAAACAAAAACATTAACACACAAAATTTACCTTTCAGCTGCACTGTGATAGCACTTGAAATTAGTTAAAGTTTCTGCATTACATACACACTTCAAGTGCATGCCAGATCTTTACACAGTCTTAGACTACTAGATATTCATAGAATCATAGAATCACCAAGGTTGGAAAAGACCCACAGGATCACCCAGTCCAACCATTCATCCATCACCAATGGTTCTCACTAAACCGTGTCCCTCAATACAACGTACAAACATTCCTTGAACACCTCCAGGGTTGGTGACTCCACCACTGCCCTGGGCAGCCCATTCCAGTGCCTGACCACCCTTTCAGAGAAGTAGTATTTCCTAACATCCAGCCTGAATCTCCCCTAGTGCAGCTTGAAGCCATTCCCTCTCGTCCTATCAATAGTCACACGAGAGAAGAGGCTGACCCCCAGCTCACTACAACCTCCCTTCAGGTAGTTATAGAGAGCAATAAGGTCTCCCCTGAGCCTCCTCTTCTTCAGACTAAATAATCCCAGCTCCTTCAGCTGCTCCTCATAAGGCCTGTGCTCCAGACCCTTCACAGCTTCGTTGCCCTTCTCTGGACACATTCCAGGGCCTCGATGTCTTTCTTACAGCAAGGGGCCTAAAACTGGACAAGAAGCGGCCTCACCAGTACTGAGTACAAGGGGATAATTACTTCCCTGTTCCTGCTGGCAACACTGTTTCCAATGCAAGCCAGGATGCCATTGGCCTTCTTGGCCACCTGGGCACACTGATGGCTCATGTTCAGTTGAGTATCAGTCAATACCCCCAGGTCCATTTCTTCTACACAGTCTTCCAGCCACTCTACCCCAAGCCTATAGCATTGCCTGTGGTCAAAGTGCAGGACCCGGCATTTGGTCTTATTGAACCTCATCCCATTGGCGTTAGCCCAACTATCCAGCCTGTCCAGATCCCTCTGTAGGGCCTCACTACCCCCAGGCAGATCCACACTACCTCCCAACTTGGTGTCATCTGCAAACTTACTGAGGGTGCACTCAATGCCCTCATCCAGGTCATCAGTAAAAATACTGCAAGCATCTCTACTAATTTTGGATACTGGAGAGTATAATTCAATTGAATTCTACCTTATTTTGCATGTGACCTGAAAAAGGCCAGAGTCTGGGTCAGAGCACTGACACAAGATTATTTCTACGTATATTGCTAAGTACAGCAGGGTTGCATACCTGCACATCCCTTTGAGATTATGATGCAGCAGGGAGTATTTCAGCAAGTATTTTTGGAAGGTGAAAGAATATTACTGTACAGATATGAGGTGTATTGTGCAAGAAGTTCATTTGTTTGTTTTTATTATTATTAATACAGATAAAGCTGTAATTCTCTGCAATAATATCCCTCCTTTTCCTAATATCATTTTGTAGAACAGATGGTCAGAAAACGATGAAATGAATGGAAAATATCTCGAGGCCTATTAAGAATATTTGGATTGATTAACTTAAAATGGATTCACAACGCTGTTCAAAGAAGCTGTTGAATATTTATGAGGGTCTCCCTGAAAGTAATGCCTCCTATTTTATTATATTGGCCCGCAATGTCAAAGGTGTATGTTGGTGATACCAAAACCAATGTTCTGTTACATTTTGTTGCCATGCGACAGATGGCAGCAGAGGGGTAATCTCACAAAACGGCATCTGACACGGAAGTGCATATGAAGCAAAGGTGTGTCACTGAATTCCTCCATGCAGACAGAATTGCATCCATTGGCACTGGTTGACATTCACTGAACAATGGAGACCAATGTGAGCATAGTGAGGCAGTAGATGGTGCATTTCAGCAGTGGCAACAGCAATGTGAAAGACAAGCCAGGTTCCAGATGACCATGTACAACTGCCATATTATGAAATGAAGAATGTCTCAATTAAATTATTCACACAAAATTGATGGATTATGGCCTAGAAACTATGAATAGGACTGAGTATCATCTTCAGTGAGTTGGAAACAATGGTGGCGACATTGGAGTGACATAAAGTTTGCTTCAGGTGGGTCCCACAAATGCTCACTCAGGAACATAAAGAACATCACATGCAAGTTTGTGAAAATCTGTTGAACCAATACGAGGCTAAAGGTAACAACTTGTGGCATTGCATCATTACTGGTGAAGAGACGTGGTGTCACCACTACGAGCTGAAATCAAAACAGTCCATGGAATGGTGACATGCAAATTCCCCACTGAAGAAAAGATACAATGTGGAGTTGATATAGTGATGTGCACTTTCTTTTGAGACAGGAAAAGAGTGATCTCTCAATTTCCTGGAACCCGGGCAACCAGCTACTCTGACTGCTACATCACAACACTGAGCTGAAGTCTCCAACATCCAGGTCAGGCCAGAGAAGAAGACAACCTTTCTCTTGCAACATGATAACACCAGGCCCCATATCAGCTGGAAGATCATGGAGCATGCTGTCAATCTTGGCTTGACTGTCCTACCACACGCACCAGATATTCTGGATTTGGTGCCTTCTGATTTCCATCTGTGCAGGCTAATGAAAGACAGACTGTGTGGGTAACATTTTCCTAACAACATAGGTGCTCTGAAACACTGGGTAATCCCTGATGGTGCAGATTTTTACAAGTGTGGCATCACAGCTCTTGTTTATCAACAGTAAAAAATGCATAGCTAATGGCAATAACTGTGTTGAAAGACAGTGTGTTTTTAGGTGAGATTTTGCAGTACCGTATTGCGTTATCGTGCTCTTTTTATCTGTTGGAGTTTCCACAGAGATAAATAGAGGCATTATTTTTCAGAGCTAAATATGCAGACCATTAGATGCTTAAAAATCTTCTCCATTTTCTAGTAGGATGGACAATTTCTTCTGAATATTTGGATAAGTATTCAGCAGGCATAGTCCTTAAAGTCTCTGAAAAAGCTGAGTACATGTTTTTTAATAAAGTCCTTCCATCTTAGCTTGAAAGATTTCACCATAAAAAGTATGTTCATAGAATCATAGAATCACAGAATGCCCTGGGTTGGGAGGGATCTCAAGGATCATCAAGCTCCAACCCCCTGCCACAGGCAGGGCCGCCAACCTCCATATGTAATACTAGACCAGGATGCCCAGGACCCCATCCAACCTGGCCTTGAACACCTCCTGGGATGGGGCATCCACAAACTCTCTGGGCAGTCTGTTCCAGCACCTCACCACTCTCTTGGTAAAGAACTTCCCTCTGATATCCAAACTAAATCTTCCCTCCCTCAACTTAAAACCATTTCCCCTTGTCCTGCCATTCTCTACCCTTGTAAAGAGTTGACTCCCCTCCTGTTTGTAGGCTCCCTTTTGGTACTGAAAGGCTGCAATGAGGTCACCCCACAGCCTTCTCTTCTCCAGGCTAATGTTAATTTACAGCACTGGAATGCTAACAGCCATATGTACCCACAGCAACACCCACCTCTGAGACTCTTGCTTGAAGTGTTAATTCCTTGCAAGGTTCAGTCAATGTCATTAAGTGCAAGATATATTCACACTTTGAAAGAGAAAATACATAACATCCAAAAATGCTAGTTAACGTTTTAAGTTATAGGAAAATTGCTTTTTGAGGAAATACTGGAAAGGATCATGACTTTGAGTGTCTTACAATTGCCTTGGTATTAATTTGAATTTGATCTTACCTAACTCAAGATTCTTACAATTACAGTGACAGCTCTTTAGCTATCTGAATCTGCATTCATTTTCTTAAAAATCTTGTTAATATGTGAAAATTTCAACAACTTCACGTAACTGTAACTGCAACAAATTAGGGGGTTTTGTTACATTTCTGAGATCCTTTGTATCATTAAATAACATCATGGCCTTATGTTGCGCCGGGGTAAGTTTAGGTTGGATATCAGGAAAAACTTCCTTACTGAAAGGGTTTTTAAGTACTGGAATAGGCTCCCCAGAGAGGTGGTTGAGTCACCATCCCTGGATGTGTTTAAAAACTACTTGGATGTGGTGCTCAGGGACATGATTTGGTGGAGGGTTGTTAGAATTAGGGTAGTATGGTTAGGTTGTGGTTGGACCTGATGATCTTTAAGGTCTTTTCCAACCTGAGCAATTCTACTATTTCGTGATTCTATGAACATTGCCTAATTACCTGGTTTTGTAAAATGTCATTTTTTTCAAGCAGCAATCATCTAAGTAGAGTTTTAGATTATATATTCCTCTAATATTTTTGAGACATTATAATGCTTTTTTTGCTTGTTTTCCCATGCACACCAGTATTTTCTGAGGAATAAAAAAAAAAATAGAGATTTTAGCAGTTTCAGTTCTGCTATTATTACGACTATGATCTTGTTAAAGATTCTACGCTAACTGATTCCCTCTGAAAAGCTGTCTTCCATCTGCAATGTGAGGAATAATCTGTAAATAAAGCCGGAGATACGCCTGTTGAAAAGAATATTTTACTCCTGTCAGTTACTGAGATGCTCCATGAGAAAACAACTGCTCACCTCCACATGAGAAAGCAGGCACTGATGTTAGTCCAACTGGACACAGAAGACAAATGGTTCTTGTGTTTGCTTCTGTATGGGAACTGTTGAATCACGGCCTGAACCTCTGATTGACTACCTGAGGGAAGCACTGAGTCAGCCATGGGAGCACAAGTGAAGGCAATTCACCTGTGTGACTGGAAGGGGTGGATTCTGGCTGCACCTCTCCAAGACCCCATTTTAAGGGCTGACTGTCACTGAGGAAGGATCTATCTCTGGAGATCACTCCCCTGTGTAGTTTCTTGTGAACCTACAGCACCAATGAGCATTTTCATTTATTTATGATTATCTTTTCCAGTGTGGTAATCTTACTAAGTCTAACTTCTCTGTGTACTTATTGATCATTCAATACTTTACAACATCTGTTTTCTTATTGTTCTTACAGCTTCTTCCTTGCCTCCTAGTTTTTCCAATCTATTTGATTCTGTAGCTGTTTTTAATACCGACAGTATCTTAGGTGGCACTGTGTAAAATACTGTATTTATACTGTATTGTAACTGTTAAGTCCCAACCTGACCACTGATTGAGCACTTGGGGAAAGAACCTGGTCAGCCCTGGGAGCACAGGTGAAGGCAATTCAGCTATGTGATCAGAGGGGGTGGAGCCTGGCTGCACCTTTCTTAGACCTCATTTAAGGGCTGACTGCGACTGGGGAAGGATTTCTGGTTGGAGATCCCTCCTTGGTGAAGCTTCCCCCTGGGAACTTGGGATCTCCTGATATGGTTGAGCTATCTTCTTCCCTTCCTTTATAGCACCTTCCTATCATGCTGGTCCTTTCATCATCGCACCTTTGTTGTAACACCTTTCCCACTGTATTGATGTCACAGAGGTATCTGATCTATCTGTGTCTGTGATAGGGGGACAGCAGACTCACTGGCCCAGAAAAGGGGAGAGGGGATGTTGATAGTCTGTGGGCTGGTTTGGCCTGGTACTCTGAGTGGTGGGGCAGGGGACCCACAGATCCACACCCAGGGAAAGGGGGTAGGGTAGGGAGATGTGCCTACAAGCAGAACAGAGAGAATGATCTGAGAAGGAAAGTTAACTTACTAAACATGATATTGGAATGCAGGATAGCACAATATAATACAATATATAATTGGAAGTGATACTAATAAATCAAGTAAAATGAGAGAGAGAGTCCAAAACTAAAGGCCTTACTCTGAAGTGAAGGTGAAGCATCTGGGGAGCACACCCACACACTGCCAGGCAGGGAGAGAGACTTGCAAGGACCTTTGTCTGCCCCTCTGAACGTGAAGTCCTCTAGGGTATGTAGTGTTTCTTTTCTAGGAACCAGGTATCTGGAAAGTTGTCAGTCCATGGAAGTATGGTGTTAAATCTTTAACTCCCAATGCTTTACATGATGTTATGATGTGGAATACCAATAACAAAAATAAAGCCATGACAACTGATTTGTCCAATTGTTACAGATACTGTGTTGTTTGAGTTGACAATTAATTACCTATTGCTACTGTATTACTGTGGAGGCATTGTACATGCCCTTCACTAGAACAGCCCAGTTCATGTTTCACAGAATTTTCAGGCTTAAATATCTTGACTATTAAGAAACAAAAGCCCCACACAAACCGAAAGGATGCAAAAACATGCCAGCAAACAGAAATTAGCAGTAGTTGCAAGTAGTTTTGAAAACAAATGTTTGCCCTTTCAGTTTTCCTTTTCTCTTTCTGAAAAAGAAATACAAACAAAAAACCTACAAACAACAAAACAATAACACTGAATGTATGAAAGCATAAAAGGGATGACACTGAGGCAAGGATAATGAAAAGATACAAAAAAGTGATGGGGGAGGGAGACTTGGATTTAACGTGTAAGAAATGACTATAATAAAGTAAAGATATGCAGTCTTGAAAGGACAGGCCAAATGCTGTGCAGTAAATACAAGTCTTCTACATTACAGCAAACAATCAGAATAGGGTTGGTAATGGACATTTTATCTTAATGTCAAATAATTTTTTTCCATCCTTTGAGCTTGTCTCAAGCTTTATTAATGAGCTTTGCTGAATTACAAAAAAAAAAAAAAAAAAAAAAAAAAAGGCTATTTGGATAATAAACATGAATATTAAAATGAAGTATGGATTATGGAAGTCTGTTGCCCAAATGTCTAAGCCCTCTATTGTGTAGCAAAAGTATTCATCTACTCTTTCAATTGCTTGGTTAAAATGCTGAATTATTCCTGGTGCTTTGTAGTAGGTCAGTTAACATTACTTTTAGTTTTATTCAGACAGCATGTTCTTGTTCTTTGTATACAAGGCACTAGCAGCTTGACCTTCCAGTTTATTTGTTTATAAGACCATATCATCAAAGTTCTACAGCAGGCAGCTCACAATTTTCAAATGTTAATGTTAAAAGACCAAGATTTCTGACTGATGTCAAGCTCTGTTTACACATTTGGAATAGCAGGGAAGGTTCTTATCGCATGCTGCATGAATAAGCTCTAGATATATCGTGAAATACAGCTTGAAATGTTTATGATTGTATTTTAGAGAAAAACAAGACTACAGTAGATCTCTGAGGAATAGGATCTAGATAAAATGTATGTTGAGAATGCAGGCTCTGAGAGCCAAATGCCAGTACGTTTTTCTTAAAGAAAAGCTGTTTGAAGGCAGGACTAGAAACTCTAGTTCCACTGCAAGGCTCTCTGTTGTACCAGCTCATATCCTAGTGCCACGTGCAACATTCATTCTCCTACCCACGCTGTGCAGGTGAGTGAAAAATAATGCAGATGATGAATTTGATCTTTTCTGTTTATGAGAAGGCAACGAAAATTTCAAACATACATGAAATTACTGAGTGTCTTCCATCTGTAATTTTTGTCTGTGTATGTTAATTACATCTTCCTTTGATGTTTCAGTGTTTGCATCTCTAATGCTTATCTGTGATGGGCCAGGCAAGCCACAAAGCAGCGTACCTACTTCTGTTAATGGGAGTGTGAGACCTCTCATGACTAAAATGCCAGTCCAGAGAAAGGAAAATGGGTTTTTTATGGCTTTGGCACTCACTTGTGATTGCAAGAAGTTATGCCATTGAGACAATATTCAGCCTTCACTTCAGGTGACAATAGTAGAGAAGCTGCCTTCAACTTACCCAGTAGGAAGAACTAAAGGCAAAGTTTTATTATTGACATTGAGATTATCCTTCCCAGCACCCTATCACATAAACAGTTGTATCAATTTGTATCCGGTTAAAAACTATGTGGTTTGTGTATTTTATTCAGTTTCAGTGTTTAATAAAAGTAATTTGACAGAGGAATGCTCCATAAATGTAAAAACCCAGTTGGCATATCCAGGGACCGAAATTATACTGATTTATTTGTGGCTCAACCTAAGAGCTAAAAAGATAGGCACTGACTTTAAAAAATTGCGTTCAGCGTGGAGCTGATAACACAACCCTTATTTACCACGCCATATATTCAACTTTAATTTTTTTGTTGTTGTTTATTCTTTTTTTCTGCAAGCTACAGCACTTGCACTGAATATAACAGTGAAATAGTGAGTAGGCAGGCAGTGTTATTTAGTTTTGCTGGCTGTTGTAAGTGATGAAACTATAATTCACTGGGTGATAGATAACAGAAGGTAATTTTATGGTTACTAAGAATGAGTTTGCATTTGTTGGGATAGTTACTATATAAATTTATAGATCTATTTTGTATGTATCACATTTTAAATTTTAGTGGCAGAAAAAGGAGTGGTATGAGAGTAACACAAGTAGTACCGTCATGAACTCCTGGTTTAGCAGTCACTTGTAAAGGTATACTGTAATTCATCATGAAATAGGCTCAGAATGTTCTCAAAATCTTGTTATAAATCATAGCCTCTGGAAGGGAAGGTGTTATTAAGTTTGTTTTTTGATTTTTCTCTTGCCCTTTCTCTATCATCTTATCTCGGGAAAGTGTTGAGAGGTAGGAAAGGCAATTCCGTACAGGAGGTCCTTTTAAGTGCTGGGTTTAAGTGCTCTTCCAGGATTTAGCACTTTTCTAAGCTTAACTGACAGGTCATTTTGCCCCTTGTTATCTGGGCAGATAGACCCTGGGACCCCATGAAGACAATAAGATTAATTCTGTGGCAGGCAGTAGGACACTAGAGCTTCAGATCGCAAAATTCAGACAAGCTTGAACACCTGTCAAGCTATTATGACATTTACATTCAATAAATATAATGTCTCCAGAGAACCAGAACTGTTTTTGTTTAAAGATGGAGATTGGGCCCCAGGGAAACCATTTTGTTGAACATGCCATTCTGTGGTGAAGAAATACAAGCTTTTGTCAAAGATTTAATTGTTGGAAGAGCTGTTAAGATTTCAGTTCAGGTCACAAATCTGAAGGAAGCCTGGACTGACAGAGGGGTGCTTGATTTGATGATCATGGGAGTGAAAGAGGAATAGAGGTGGTTGATGTGCTGAATTTGCATTTAAAAAGCTCATCTAGGAACTTAGCAATTAGACTTTTAAATATAAAAACTTAACTTCAGAGCATCCCAGAAGTATTCAGAAGTACTGAATTATGTAATGGCCAAACCAAGGACATTTCTTGGAAGTGAAGTTTTCAGCCAAGTACCTCAATAGCAAATTCTGAGGAAATGCAGCCATCCACAGGAGTACAAACAGGAAATGTAAATGATCTTCATTAAAAAATATTTTCTTCAGAATTACAGTTGAAAATATTTTTTTCCACCATGTTCTATTACAAAATGTTGCTACACCATAATAATGTACCAATAAAAAAGATAACCTCTGGAAAAGGATATAGAAGCTAGGGAGGAAAATGGATGCTGTCCAGTAGGAATGTTATTTCAACTTCTGTACCAAAACAAATTGGAATTTTGGCTCTGATTTATATAACTTATGTTTTTACGAAATAAGTAGAGGTTTTCACAGAGAAAAAAGAAGATCATTTGGAATAGCCTTAAAGAGCTTTTAAACAGTGGTCATCAAAATCCTTCATAATCACCTGTAGTCCAGATTATCATAAGACAAGGTTCTGTTTCAGAAACAGAATGAAGGAGAACAGGTTTTCATTCTTAAAATTTCAGTTGTTTTTCTCATTTCAAAAGCAGTTTGAAGCTGTGCTGCATTTGTTTACTAATAGTAAAAGTAGAGGAAGCTAAGGAACCAAACATTTGCCTCAAATTCAAAATTTGTAGGACATAACCCGACACTGGGCATATGCTCTTTTGGGTGCATGCATCTCCCAGGATGTATTACTATACCTTTACTGCATTGCATATGAAAGCAGAAGGTAGGGAACCAGTGAATGAAAAGTCTCTTAGGGAACTCCTGTAGGAGCATACAATGATGTAAAAAATCAAATAGATAAAGCCACTGCTGATCTCCTGGATCCTTGAAAGCTTCACTCTCAGCACCTGTAAATGAGAATCACAGGAGCATCATTAGTGAGCTCCACTGCCTTGCAGGAGTGGGATCCAGAGATAACGGGAAGATCCAGAGGCAGCTCAATCCTGGGAGAAAGATTTCACGCTCTGCTTCACTTCAGCATTTAATCAACCGCAAAAGCTGTTTATTGCTGTGTATAATTCAGTGCCAGAAACATTATCACCTAATTAAATTGTTTCATTGTTTTGCTATATCAAGCAACATGTCTCTTTAACTCCATTTTATTTAGTAGCAAGTTTGTTTTAACATCATCAGAATTGGAAATTAAATTGAAGGGGTGTCTGTTTAAACTAAAGTTCAAATCAGTGATGCAGATAGACTTTCACTGCCAAATTCTAACTCAGTGTTCTTTACTTTGCTGCAGTCCTGTATTCGAGTACCACTGACAGCATCTTCTGCATTCACATATGATATATGACCACGGAGCGCATATTTCAAGGACTTTTCACTGTTTAAGCCTGTTATAGTCACTGGAATTTCCCTCTTTTCCAGTTTTATGGGTTTTTTTTTAGTTACATAGAATCACAGAATATCCTGAACTGGAAGAGGCCCACAAGGACCAGCTCCTGGCTCCACAGAAAACAACCCAACAATCAGACCACATGTCTCAGAGTGCTGTCCAGGCACTTCTTGAACTCTGGCAGCTCAGTGCCATAACCACTCCCTTGGGCAGCCTGTTCAGTGCCTGGCCACTCCTCTGCTGCAGACCCTTTCTGTAACCTCTCACTACCCCTCCCCTGACACAGCTCCATGCTGTTTCCTCAGGCCCTGTTGTTGTCACAGAGAGCAGAGCTCAGCTCTGCCCCTCCACTCCCCTCATTAGGAGCTGTAAGCTGCCATGCGGCCTCTTCCCAGTCTCCTCTGCTCTGGCCTGAACTATCTTCAGCTACTTTTCATACATCTCCTCCAGACCCTTCATTGTCTTTGTAGCCCTTCTTTGGACACTCCCAAATAGTTTTTTTGTCCTTTTTGTACTGTGATGCCCAAAAGTGCACACAGTATTCAAGGTGAGGCTGCACCAGTGCAGTGTAGACTGGGATGATCACTTTCCTCCAGCAGCTAGCAATGCCATGTTTGATGAACCTTAGGATACTTTTGGCCTTCCTGCTGCTTGGGCACACAGTTGACTCGCATCCAATGTGCTGTTGACCAAGACTCCCAAATCCCTTTCAGAGGGGCTGCTCTCCAGTGTCACATCTCCCAGTTTGTAAATATAAGAGTTGGAAGGGACCTTTAGAGTAGCATATTTTAGCAGTAATTTGGACTAGATGATCTTCAGAAGTTCCTTCCAACCCCTACGATTCTGTGATCCTCAGTAAGCACTAGCAGAGGATACTATTGCATGTAGAGAGACCTATATTATAGCCATACTTAAATTTTTTTATATCTCCATATTAATTAATGAAAGTTAACTGAAAAAAAAATTCTTAACATCCATCTATCACCATCTTTTTATACACCAAAAATAATGCATCCAAATGGATGTTGACAAACCAGAGAGGAGGAGTACAAAAATAATTGGAGGAATGGCAAGTAGTGGAAAGTTCCAGCTCCTGTTTAGCAAAGACAGCATTGACAGGATCACAATCTAAAATAAACTACTTTCAAAACAGTAGAAACTCTTCCAGTCTGGTAGTGAAACACTGAATGCCAGAAATTTTGGCATGAGATTTCTACCTTCAAGGAAGGATGCTTGAGTAAATTTCATTATAATGGTAATTCAAAGTTCACCAGCAGTTAGAATGAACTCTTATTGAATTTTGGGTCAGACTAAAAGGGAGAGGAGAGGAAGAAAACACCATGGTCTTTATTTTATCAAACATCAAAGAATGTTATCGCAGTGGTCTCACTGGATTTTTAAAGCTAAAAGGGAAAAATAGTTGTGATAAATGTGAATTTATCACATTGTGATAACATTGTGATTATAATCACAATAACATTGTGATAAAGTAATAAAAACTGTGCTAAAATTACATTATTAACTTCTGTGGTTTTTAAAATGCTTTTAGTGGAGGAGTTAATCAGCAAATAAGAAAATTAACTCTAAAAGTGGGGTGTAATCATACTGCTTAGCTGTGTACTTGATAGGTTAACCCATATCTACTTCATTTGAAAAATAAATAAATTTTTAAAAAGCACACCAAACAAAAAAATGTATAATCATTGCCTTATGACTGAAAAAGACTCACAAGTCTCTATTCCCTTCATTTCGGAACTTCTATTTGCAAGGAAAGGAAATAACCTTTACTGTATTGTTGGAATAAAAGGAACTAGATGATTCATCTCTGTGAATCTGCTTGTTGAATTTGATGGATCATTCTTAAAAGCGACGTTGCTAATCTTCAGGTTTTCTTTTTTAGGTTATTCACAGATCAGTGGGTTTTCCGGCTAATACAGGTCCTGATGCTCTTCTGTCTTCACACATGGTATTCATCATATCTTGACAAGAAAAGACCTTCAGTCTACAAATAACCTTCACTGGAGTAAGACATGTAAGTGAGTTTCTATCTGAAAGATAGATTTTATGGCTGAATAAAAACTAACTGTAGTTAGACAATGTTATTATGTGGCCTTATTTGAACATTTTTGGATTTTCCTCAAAAGATTTTTAGTTTGTTGTTAAATTACTAGTAGAAAAAAAATAATAATTATATTGTTTTACCATTAACCACAAATTCAACACGAAAGGAAGAGCAGTTGAGTATTTTATCATTCTGAAATGTGCAGCCTTTAAAATATTTAAGTATCCACATTAGTTCTTGTCAAACTAGCACAAAGCAGTGCATAATATGACCTGTGCACAAGAGCAGAAAAAGATAAGAAGCTTTGGTAAAGGTGAAATATTCACAATATTGCCACTTTGTGCAACAGTTAATAATTTGGTTTCCTAATGCTACATCATCATCATCATCACCATTATTATTATTATTATTATTATTATCATTATTATTATTATTATTATTATTATTATTGTGATCCTGAACAGGGTATCCAAAGTAACTCTCTCTAGTCTCTATTAAGCAATTAATCATCAATACTATGAAAATATAATGACCCTTCTCAGTGACAGCAAACTTTGGCACAGAAGAAAGCTAATTAAATTTCATTGTCCTATACTGTAGAATCAATTAAATTTTGTATCAGAAGGATTGATTAGATTTTTCTGTTTTTCCACATTCCCACAGCTGTAGTGAAAACAAGACTCTCTTCCAACAGGTTAAAACTAACTGTTCCTATTCCTGAAATGAGTTACTGATTTCAATGGGAAAATCATGACATATGAGGAAAAACTTAGACTCTCACATTGAAAATGTGTTAAAAAAATAATTCAAAAGAATGAAATTTAATGAAACAAAAACTAATTCAATTTAACTTCTAACATCTCTCACATAGCAGTCCTGGGAGGTCTACTGAATGATATTTTGTTAGTTTTTTTTTTTCCTTATTGTGAAAGATTTCCTCATTTCCTGATGAAGAACACCAATTGGGTCTCCTTTCTTTGAGAACCACTCATTTAACAGACCATGTAGAAGCTTATTATCTTCATAAAATCAATTTCTAACAAGTCAGTCAGAAAATGGTCACTGATTTCCAAGAAGGTGTCATTGGGTGGGACAAAAGAAATTGATTAGCAGGGAGATTTGCTGAGACAGAGTAACCTGTCTGAAACTTTATATTGTAAGCAATTAACTAAGAACTCCACTTTAAGTAGTGCACCTAAACTAAGATCATACCAAAGAATAGTCTTTTTATTTTCTCACTGATTTAATAATGAGGTAAAGTTTATACTAATGACAATAAACATGACAGTACGTGCAGCTTCAAGTGCTAAATGCAGTGTTAACATTTAATTGTTGAAGCTGCAGTGCAGGAAGACAAATCAACAAAATAAAACACGAAAAACTGGTCAAGGAGTCTGATTATCCTCACAAAAAAATTCATATTATTGTCTTTGGTGCAAATGTCTGAAAAAGAATAATAGAAGAATAAGAACTCTTAAAGCATTGAAAGCACTCAATAGTGCATTGTTTTGGCAAGAGTTTCACTAAGAATGAACAGCAAACGTGTCTTGAGGCACTTACAGACACAACTGTAGTTCTAACTGGGATCAAAGCAGTGCAGAATCATTTATAAGAGTGATGTAGCATTATGTAGTCCAGCAGATGTGATATTTTTGATTTTGTCTGTTTTCTTTTTGTTGTGGTAGTTGTTTAAATTATTGGGCTTCTACATATGTTATATATTTGCATCTATTTGATTCAGAGGAGTGCAACTCCAAGTATAACATTCTATAGAAGAACTAGTAAAAATAAAATATGATAACTTCTCTAGCCAGTGCAGACAGTGTTTTAAAATCTGTAAGATCTTGCTGTGGAAACAACCAAAACTGTTTAATAAATACATGTTTAATTTCTTAAGCAAAATTATCGTATAACAGTTTCCCTCCTTTGGTAAAATTTAAAATTTAAATGTCTTTACAAAATTAACCTTATCTCAAGAAACCTCTGGTAAGATGGGCCCTGTGTTGGTATTTCCAATTTCAGAACTGAAAAGAGTTAAAAATGAGGAATGCATTTCTCGCATGAATTCAGTATGTTGACTTTTTTTTTTTTTTTGAGTCTTTTGAAAGAAACAAAAATGCTGAATCATATATGATCTTAATTTTCAAAGCAAATGTCTTTTTTTCACTGACGACTGTTTGATATGTCCAAAGAGATGAGCACTATACTCCCCACCTTCAGCAAACTCGGAATGCAATTCAGTAGCGAGCGTGACTACTTTAAGAGATGTAGAAAGTTATCAGTATATTTCTTCACTGTATGTTTCTAATTGGAATTAAATTTACAACAAATAAAAACAGTATTAAAAGCCCATATTACATTGGATACTAGTGTCCTGTAGATTCAGTTTGGAATTATTTTCTTATCAAAAACATAATCATTTATTGCACTGGAGCACAAACCCGCCACATGCTATTACAGTAAAAGCCAGGCATTATTTCCATCTGGCTTTGTGCACACAGGATGTTGTACAAACTACCAAAAGAGCTCTATTTCATTGTAATTAAAATTTAGTGTTACACTTTAGCAATAAGGCAACTCCAGGAGATGTGATTATCATGAGATAATGACCTTGGGGTGTTACAAGGCAAGGAAGCAACCAAATGCCTCTAATCCTTCAGGGAGTATGATTATTTCAGAATAACCACACCCCCTGAGGTAGTGCGATTAGTATCAGAGACAAATCTGTACTGAGAATACAGATATGATTTTGTAGGGAAATGCTGGGGGGCCAGTCTAGGTAAAGATGATAATGAAGACTGCTGAAGCAGCAGTTTCAGATGAGCACTGTTGTTCATGTGCTAATTCTGAAACATTTTTAAGAACTCTCTGGACACATAGAGCTGACAGTGATGTCATATCTCTATAAGTAATCCTCTATAAATGCTCAGATCTAATCTTTTCCTCCTATTTTGATTTCACAATTTCCATTTCATAATAGCAATGAACCATAGTAAGCAATGCATTTCTGGGAGGTTATTCCACTTCTCAGGTGACTGAAGTCACTCAACCTTTAGCCTCATATCTTTCAAGGCATCTAAGAAGTGCAATAATTCCCCAGAAATGCACTGCCTGTCATGTCTTATTGCTTAATTACTTTGTACTTATCAAGTAGTTGCTCTTTAAATGAATGCAGAAGCACAGTATGTTTTACAATTATGGTGTGTATAGGAGCAGTATAACACTGTTATGGCAAAACATAAAATAAGTAATTGTTACAGCAGAAATACAAACTAAAGCTGCAGTACAAACTGTGCTATCAACTATGTTAGGTGTAGCACATTCTATTATTCTGATAAGTACCTTGTACATGACGAAGTGATGGGACATAGTCAGCCTTAGTAAGGGTGCAAAAGAAGGACCAGACAGAAAAGATAAGACAGATAAGGCAAAACTAAACTCTAATTACAGAGTTTATATTCCTGTTCATAGAATCATAGAACGGCCTGGGTTGAAAAGGACCACAGTGATCATCTAGTTTCAACCCCCCTGCTATGTGCAGGGTCGCCAACCACCAGACCAGGCTGCCCAGAGCCACATCCAGCCTGGCCTTGAATGCCTTCAGGGAAGGGGCATCCACAGCCTCTGTGGGCAACCTGTTCCAGTGCATCACCACCCTCTTTGTGAAAAACTTCCTCCTTATATCTAACCTAAACCTCCCCTGTCTCAGTTTAAGACCATTCCCTCTTGTCCTATCACTATCCACCCTCGTAAACATTATAGTAATGAAAAATATAGTCAGATAGTGGGGTGTGCCAGCAACATGTTGCTATTGATCTTTCTGGAAAAAAAAAAAAAAAAAAAGTGGTCAGGGAGGATAAAAAGCATCTTTTACTTGCAGTAAAAGGAAACCCCATTTGATTTATTTATTTATTTTTAATGAAACTCTTAAAACTAAGATGTTATTCACAGTTGTGATCAGCAGGAAACGATGTGAAATTGAAAAACTCAAGCCTTATAGGAACTATTGAAATAATCATGACTTCACTGTAAGATCTCCCCTTAGTTTCTCATCAAAGTAGTTTCTGTCTTTTTCTTATGATTAGAATAGGACCCTCTAGAAGGAAATACTTAACTTTACTGATGAGGGAAAAAAAAAAAAAGCCAGAGAGAGCTGCTCAGACTTCAGTCTGGATTTTACGTATCTGACTACGTACACAGATTCACAATCTACTTCTGAACTAACACAAATGAGAAAAAAAAATAGGAGAATGAATATGGGTGTGATGAGTTCCCTACACGTCAAAAAGAATCTATTGCAGAAAAAAACTTTCCCTTCTGGTGCTGCCAAAAATACCCATATTATTAAAGCAGAAAGCATACAAGCCCATATACGAAGTTCTCCTCAGAGCTGTCTCCTGAGTTTCAAGCAGAAGGAGCCACACACAAAGACAGCCCAAAAATTCTGTTGCTGTATGTAGGACATCAGTTTTAAAGCAACTTACAAAGGTTTAATTTAAACATATTAAGCCTAAAACAAGCCTTGATGGTCTGGAAATAATAATTAAAAATAAATAAATAAATAAATAAATAAATAACAATGCAGTAAACAAAATAATATTTATTCACAATTATTTTTGTCTGCATTGCCTCGGCTGCGTAAATAAACTATTATGAAGTATGTATATGGTTGCTAATACTGATAGTCTCATTCAAAAGCTATTTTTATGCTAATGTAATATATTTCAATAACACAACTATAATGTTTCATTAAAGAAAAAACGTCTGAAATTAAATTTTACTTCACACTAACCAAATATGTTTCTTAACGTTGCCTCATTTCAGCTTGATGGCAAAATTATTGCTTGGGCCTGCTGTGAGAAAAGTCCTTCTCCTTCAGAGAAGGAGTCCCACCCAAGGCAGCATTACGAAAGCAACTGACGAACAGATGTATGACAGATGTACAGATACACATAAAACACCTTAGTGTTTTAGAGCTTATTCTCCTTCATGTAATACCTAAAGGAGCAAATCCCTTTTGTAGAAGCAAGACTGAATTTGGTTGAAATGAAACCCAAAGCCCCCTCATTACTCTGATAGTACGCCACTCAAGGAAGTAATAATATATAGCACGTTTCATCTATGTAGCTGTGAATTAGTAACCATTCCCTGAAAGAAAATTGAAGTGAAAACTTCCACTCAAATCCAGAATACAGCACTATCTCTGCTCAGTGCAGCAGTTCATGTTCTAACAAGCTCCTTCAATTTCTGCATCTACTTTGATGTTTGAAACTTATCTATTAATGCTGAATACTTGTACTGAGAAATTTTAATACTCTGCCACAGTAGAAAGAAGACTTCCCGTGCCAGCATCTTAATTTTCTCAATAGTTACTGTCCCTGTAACCCTTAATTTAGAGCACAGAATTGACATGATGGTAAATTATGGTGCTCCTCAAAAGCTTCACCTTCCAACCTCAGCTCTGTGATTGTGTCAGAATTTGAAAGAAGAAGAAGAGTTTGTTTCTCAGCAAGTGTGATGTCATGCTGAGCAAGAAGAGACTCATGAAGTGAAGAGATTTGCAGTGCCAGTGTACTAGTTCACAGCTCATCACTCACATCTGAAATTCTGGAGCATTATTCTTGGCAATTTCAACTTATCACTTCAAACCTTATTGAAAGCAGCTAATAGATATTGTACACTGAGCTGGCATAATGCAGAATACCATTTATGTCTGGATTACATTTGCTTTATCTATTAAGAAATCATCCGGTTTTATTCAGAAAATAAGAAAAAAGACATTGTAAAGAGAAAACACTCTGTACGGAACAGCATTAAGGACTTCTTAACTACAAGGAGCCTCTCTTAGAGCACAAGAGCTCTCCATCCTCCAGCATAAGAAATGAAGCAGAAGAGGCAGGAAACTGTCATGGCTGAACAAGGGCCTGCTGGTCAAACTGATGTGAAGAGAATGTACAGACAGTGGAAGGAGGGACAGGTGGCCTGGGAAGAATACGGGGATGCTGTCCAGATGTGTAGAGATGGGATCAGGAAAGCCAAAGCGCAGATGGAAATGCAGCTGGTGAAGGATGTGTAAAATAATGAGGGATTCTACAGGTACATTAGTCAGAAGAAAAAGATCAAGGAGAATGTGCCTCCTCTAATAAATGTGAAGCGAGAACCGGCTACAACAGGCATGGCAAAGGCTGAGGTACCCAACAAGTTCTTTGCCTCAGACTTCACTGCTAGTCAGGCTTCCCATGTCTCTCACTTCCCTGAAACTGGAGTTCTGGGGAGCAAAATCCCTCCCAGAGCAAGTTCAAGACTGTCTCATGTGGCTGAATGTGTACAGATCTATTGAGCCAGACAACATGCATCTCAGGGTCCTAAGGGAGCTGGCTGAGGTGGTTGCTGAGCCGCTCTCCATCATATTTGAAAAGTCACAGCTGTCAGGTGAAGTCCCCAGTGACTGGATAAAGGGAAAGATCACTCCCATTTTTAAGAAAGGGAGAAAGGAAGACCTGGGAACTAGAGGTTGGTGAGCCTCACCTCTGTGCCTGGGAAGATCATGGAGCAGATCCTCCTGGAAGATATGTTAAGACTCATGCAAGATGAGGAGGTGATCCAAAACATCCCACATGGCTTCACCAAGGGCAGATTGTGTCTGACCAATCTGGTGGCCTTCTATGATGGAGTGTTGGCATTGGTGGACAAAGGAAGGGCAACAGATGTCATCTACTTGGATTTCTGCAAGGTCTTTGACATGGACTCACACCACATTCTTATATCTGAGCTGGAGAAAGGATGGTGTCATCTGCATATTCTCTGTGGACCTGAAATGCCAGTATGGAAATATTTAATTAATTAACACGCCTGGATTCCTCTCAGCTAGAGCAGAGTCTTTAATATATTGCCTGTGAGTGACATAGATTATATGGCAATGGGGAAATTCAGAAGCAAGTACTTTAGGCTGTGTAACAACAGAAAAACACTTACTGCTTCTTGCTCTTCAGGAACATGAAAAGAGGGGATGGTTCTCCCAGAGAAAAAGTGTTGGGATGAGGAAGGGCATGTACAGCAGTGCATTTCTGCAAACATTTAATATATTTGCATAGAGCACCTGATTTTTCTCTGGCCTGTTGATGTGTAATATGGGTTCTTTGGTCTTCTGGCAGCTGGGACAGAAGAGGCAGGCAGAGGAAAAGGCAGGATAGGCTTCCCCATCAATCAGCATTTATTTACTTCAGGTCTTCTGGCAAAGGCACGTGTGTTCCTGTTCTGTGATTGCAGCCTGAAGAGGGAACTGGAAGGAGTAGAAGAATAGTGTTTCTTGGGTATTTATTGCAAAAGAATAAGGTGACAAGCAGGGAAAAGAATTACTGAAGTGGAAGAACTCTGGGAGACTGGTATGTCAGCATGCACAAACTGAGGGTATTGAGATGAGAGAGAGTTAAAAATTAGGTAGGAATCAGGGAATGTGAGGGCCAAGGGGGGTATTGCATTGAGCAGGAGATGTAGAATGAGTGGGTAAAGTGAGACTTTTAATGGCAAAGTTACAGCATGTGCTGCTGCTAGGTTTAATGCTGTTTTAATACATCACTTGTGAATTTTGGAGTAAGCTGAACATTGTCTGTAGAGTAAAGTAATACTTCCAGATTGCTTTACATTCCTTCCAGCCAGAATAAGTAATTTCTTCTTATCTTTACCATCCACATGTTGAATGGAACTATCTCTGATCAAAGGCATGATTTGGACAAAGAATAGCGCAGTCAGATTTTAAAAACTGAGACAACTAAGGCATCAAATAAACTCAAATGAAAATCTGAACCAACTCAAGTGTTGAAATGTTTGCAGAAATTGAATAATTCAGGAATAAAAACAGATACTTGAGAAATTTGTTGCAGTACAGTAATTTGGATATCCAAAAATGCCCCCATTTCAAAACGGAGTATCCTTCATCTCATGAAGCTTCTTCAATCTGTAACTTTACCTCTTTAGTAAATTCAGTTCAGCATTTACAAGCCCAGACTGAGAAAGTCCACCATGCTGCACTTTAAGAAGAGTACCAGTCTCAAAATCACAAGAGGTGGTATTTTTTTGTTTTCTTAAGAATATAGAGCAAAACATTTTGTTAAAATATACTGCATATAAAAGTAAAAACCTATTATCATTCCTGATGTCTCTAGCCCAGTGAAATTTGTGTTTTGTAAATGAAATGTCGGATCTTATTTCTTTATTGACTGGCAAAAGTCAGGTAAAATCCCAGAATACTTATAGTACATCTTTTCTGACATGGGGGCAATTGGCTGTTTCATTCTGGGGAAATAATAAAGATACAACTTGATTCTTCATTACCTTCCTGTAGGGAAGAAATGGTTCAGTCTTCAGAAACCAGCATGGACAATAATTTAGATGATAACTTGAAGACAGCATATTTTAGTGTGAAAGGCCAGATGAAAGAATGAAATTTTGCTTCAGAATGTTAAAAACTTAGTGAAAGGTACTGCTGCATATTTTCAAGCATTTAACATTTAGGAACACTTCCTCGGTACTCCTAAAATAAAATTTTACATTGTTTTTCATTACAACTTTTACAGCACTTTATGGGGTGAGGGTTGGGAAATATTTCATGTTGTGTATAGGATTGTATATAGGATTGGCCAGAGAGGCTATGGATGTCCCGTCCCTGGAGGTGTTCAAGGCCAGGTTGGATGGGGCCCTGGGCAGCCTGGTCTAGTATTAAATGGGGAGGTTGGTGGCCCTGCCTGTGGCAGGGGGTTGGAGCTTGATGATCCTTGAGGTCCCTTCCAACCCAAACTATTCTATGATTCTAAGATTGTTATCTGATGGATATATTCATGCGCTTTTCATCCACGTTAGGCCAGAATGACAATAGATTCCCAGATCTCATTATTTTGTATCTCATTCTCATCTGTCTCTAGGTGCAAAAACTAAACTGCTCGTGCAGGTTCCGTCTATAATCAGTCAAGAGCAATAGGATTTCAAGATGGTGATTCAACCCATATGTGTTAGATGTATTTCTAAGGAAGGAATTAATTGTGCTTTAGAGATCTTCGTTTCCCATAATCTTTTCTGTGTCCTGTTACAACACAGAACAGTATTCAAACAAAAATATGACATATAAACAATTGGATTAGGTACTTAAGTTGAATCATTATTAAAGTATAATATACTTTGCTGACATGAGATTCATGAAGTTCAACAAAGGGAAATGAAAAATCTTGCAGTGAGGAGGAATAGCCTCATGCACCAGTACCAAATAACTGCCAGTTGGAAAGTAGCTCGGCAGAGCAGGACCTGGGGGTTCTGGTGGACACAAGCTCACTAGGAGCCAGTAATGTGTCCTCATAACAAAAAGGACAACTGTCATACTGAGGTGGTGCCATGGGCTTACCAGACTACATCCAGAATAGGTTCACAAAGATCACGATCTGGAGCATGGATTGGTGCATATGTGAAGAAGCAGAGAAATGGGACCGTAGAATAGAAGGCTCAGGGGTATCTTATCAGTGTGTTTAACAAATACCTGATGGAGGCAAGCAGAGAAGGTGAAGTCAGTCTTTTCTCAGTGGTATCCAGCAAAAGGATAATGTGGGCCAACTGAAATTTAGGAAAATCCTCTTAAATGTACGAATTCTTTTTTTTTTTTTTACCTTGAGGGTGGCCAGACATTGGAACAAGTTGCCAAAAATTGTGCAGTCTCCATCCTTGAAGACATTCAGAATGTGGCTGTGTGCAATACATGCTCTATGGGCAACATGCTCTAGCTGACCCCCACCACTTCACCAGGAGGTTTGAACAAGATTATGAGCAGATGTGCCTTCCAACCTCAGCTGTTCTGTGACTGTGTGTGATAAAAATGAGAGTGCTCATTCTCTTCACTGACCCACCAAAACATGAAAAAGCACCAAGTCGTAGCAAAAATCAGGAGATATGTATCTCTTTAAGTGGCCTAAGCTCTGTACATGATAACCCAGGTGAAATTAAACAGTCTGTAGACTTAAAAAGAAGTGTTATTAAATCTGTATTTTATACATTATTGTCAGATCTGCTATCCCCCAGAACAGTGAAAGGGCAAGATAAGGTCCATCAGACAAACTTCATCTGCAAGGGGTTTGACAGCATCTCACTAAATAATGTTATTAGCAGATAGCAAATGCTTTGAAGTTACAAATAACATAGCCTTTGCATACAATGAAAGGAAAAATATATGTCCCCCATAGTGCTGCTCAATAGCATCACCACATAGGGATACCCCATAGTGCTGTCCCATAGTGTCACTCCACAGAACCGGCCAACGGTACCATCTCATAGTACCAGGCCATAGTGCTGCCCCATAGCAACACCCGAAAGCTCGGCCCCATATCTCAGCCACAAAATGTCCCCAGCACCACTCCCCCATAGCATCACCACATAGTGACCCCTCTATAGTGCTGCCCCATAGCACTGACCCATGGTGTCAACCCATAGCATCACCCTATAGCACTGCCCCACTTAGTTTTGATTTGTTCATGTTTTGCTTTTTAGGGCATTTCTCAGTGCAAAGGCTGAGTGTTCCTTGTATCCGGATGAAGTTCCCAGCAGGGATCCCATGTCTGGGCACAGCTGACCGCTGTTCCTGTTGGTTGGTTGCTGTATTGATGTTATTGTGCAGCTCACTGGGCTGTACTCTTTGCTGGATGTGGGCAGCGATCTCTTCTCAGCCTCTGTGTCAGTGACCACACCACGCTGGGGTCCTTCTCATGTCACAGACCTTTGGGTTCCTTCACTGTCACTGCAGTGCTTCACTCTGTCTGTCAGTCTGCATCCGTCTGCTGTCGCTATGAATGAACAAAGCACATATTTGAGAGCAGATCTCACCAGAATTTCTTATAATGGAACTAATGCTGTTCCAATATAGATGACAAATGTAAATACAAACTTTGCACTCATCTCAGCTGCCAAAGATTCTTCTTTGCAGTTTATACACTCCCTTAAAGTAATGGAAGGCCACAATGAGGTCTCCCCACAGCCTTCTCTTCTCCAAGCTAAACAATCCCAGTTCCCTCAACCTTTCCTCATAGGAGTGCTACTCCAGCCCTCTGATCATCTTTGAGGCCCTCCTCTGGACCTGCTCCAAGAGCTCCATGTCTTTCTTGCACTGGGAGCCGCAGGCCTGGGCACATTCAGTTTCATGAGGAGGTCTCGGACTTGTTCCACTGTTACAGTGGGACAGAATCCACTCCTCTCACCCTCACGTAGAGCTTCAAGGTCCTGGCAGACACGGGAAGCCTGACCACCTGTGAAGACTGAGGCAAAGCACTCATTGAGCACCTCAGCTTTTTTCATGTCTGAGGAAGCCAGTTCTCCATCCTCATTTATCAGAGGGGGAACACTCTCCTTGGCCTGTCTCCTCCAGCTCCTCCTATGTACCTGTAGAACCCCTTCTTGTTATCTTTCACATCCCCTGCCAAGCTCAGCTTCATCTGTGCCTTGGCTGTCCTAATCCTATCTCTACACACACAGACAACAGCCCTGTATTCCTCCCAGGATACACAGCCCTGCTTCCACTTTCTGTACATTTCCCTCTTTTCTCTCAGTTTAAGCTGCAGGTCCTTGCACGGCCATGACGGTCACCTGCCTCCCCTGCTCGACTTCTGCTGGGGGATGGAGAGCTGTTGCGCTCTCAGAAGGGTGTCCTTAAAGAACTGCCAGCATTATGCATTATCATTACATATAACTGTACATTACATAATAGCAAACACATGCTCTGAAATCTGTCACAGTAGTGAACTTTTCCTAGTTGTGGAAGATTAAGGCTTTACTACAGCTTTTTGTGTAGCTAAAGTGTATCCAAGCTCTACATTTGCCCAAAAATAAAATTAACTTTTCCTGCACTGTTAAAAATAACAGTATTTAATACAGGGAGTCTCTGTATGTCTGTTCATTTTAAGTTCATATTATAGAAGTAATGAATCCCATCTAAAATATGTAAAACTGAAAAAACAAAGAATGCTGTTTCTGTTTTGGGAACAGAGAGTAGCATCAGAAGCACTGGACTTCAATGTTTTAAAACTGAATTTTACAGCAAATTTCTTAACAGGTGGAACCATCTAGTAGATTCTATACATCAGAAGCTTTTTTAATGAATTACAGTGATTGTAATTGTTGCAAAGAGCACAAATAGTAGAGTCATTTCTGTGTAATGTTTTTCTCGGACCAGCAATCTCATATTGTCTCTGTCAGCATGAAAACCCTTGATGTGATATTGAATTAATAGCTACCTTTTGACAGCCATCTTCATGTAATATTCAAACCTCTTTTCACCATCATACACATAGTACCGGCATGGGATCTTGGCTGGAAGAAGATGGAGAAGTTGATTCATGCCTTTGTCATCTCTAGGTTGGGTTACTGCAATTTATTATTTCACCCAAGTCAAGCTAAAATGCCTGCCTCAGCATCTTCAGCTCTGTCAAAACATCAGTTGCTACAAATCTGCCCCAACTCAATACTGTTTATCAACCCACTTATTTAAGTGTTTCCATTTACTTCTGGTAAAATATCACATTTATTTTAAAGGAAGGCTTTCAGCTGGAGGACCATACCAGTGCTGCTAATTTGCAGGTTTATTTAATAGACTGAATTTTGAAAGGGGCTTTCAAGTATGTGGACATAAGCATTCACACATGTAAGTAATAGAGCTGATGCTTGCAAAGCCCTTTTTGACAAAAGAGATTTGCTTCAGAATATTCTATCCCGTGCATAGGTAAGTGCTGGATCCATCACATGCGTGCAGAGACGACAGTGTTTTTAGAATATATGAACAATATCTACCACAAGGAAAAGATGGGATCAGATCTTTAGGAATTAGGCCTAGATTCTACTGGCTTTCTTACTGGAGATACTAATGTTAAGGTAACAAATTCAGGACAGTATCGTGACAGCTCACTTGCTGGGAACAATTTGGGAGTTTGCACCATGGTCACACATTTTCCCTGTAAAATTAATTCACAGAAATAGCTAAAAAGAGAAGTGAAATATATGCTAATCTAAACTGTTTTTCTTCATGAAAACCATAGACTTCTACTCGTTGTTTGTGTACATAACCCAATAAAGTGCTATCAAAATAGGTTGTTTCTTTTAGACTGATAAAAGGACACCACTAATAGGGAATTTACCCCATCTCTCAATTCATTAATTCATTCATAATTCACCCATTCATTAATCCATTACAAAGCTGATTGCACTCACTGTTACAAATGTGTATCTTGCATCTTCCTTTTCAACTCTTTTAACCCCTGAGATAGCACGTGGGTTTAACTAAAATGCCACAACTTCTGTAAGAGCTTCTCATATCAACAACTGCTCCAAGTGCTGACAACACAAAATGAGTGAGCTTTCTCCAACCATCAGATCGGATTCAATAATCTCATTACACAACATTTGTACTTAAATTTATACAATCATAGAATTGCTCAGGTTGGAATAGACCTTGAAGATCATCAAGTCTAACCACAACCTAACCATACTACCCTAGCTCTAACAACCCTCCGCTAAATCATGTCCCTGAGCACCACATCCAAACGGTTTTTAAACACATCCAGGGATGGTGACTCAACCACCTCCCAGGGGAGCCTATTCCAGTGCTTAACAGCCCTTTCAGTAAATAAGTTTCTCCTGATACTCAACCTAAACTTACTCTGGCACAACTTGAGGCCATTTCCCCTTGTCCTGTCATCTGTCACCAGAGAGAAGAGACCAACCCCACTCTCGCTGTAAGCACCTTTCAGATATTGGAAGAGAGCAATAACGTCTCCCCTCAGCTGCCTCTTTCCCCGACTCAAAGCCCCAGTTCCTTCAGTCTCTCCTTGTAGGGCATATTCTCCAAGCCCTTCACCAGCCTTGTTGCCCTTCTTTGGACCTGTTCCAGCACCTCAATGTTCTTTCTGTACTGAGGTGCCCAAAACTGAACACAGTACTCGAGGTGGAGGTGACACACTGGAACAGGTTGCCCAAGGAGGTTGTGGATGCCCCATCCCTGGGAGCATTCAAGGCCAGGCTGGATGTGGCTCTGGGCAGCCTGGTCTAGTGGTTGGCGACCCTGCACATAGCAGGGGGGCTGAAACTTGATGATCATTATGGTCCTTTTCAACCCAGGCCATTCTATGATATGTGCTGTGGGGGACAATTTGTGGCTGAGATATGGGGCAGTGCACTGGAGCAATGCTATGGGGCAGCACTATGGCATGGTAATCGCTGGGTGATTCTGTGTGACAACGATCTGGGGCAGTGCTATGGCGTGATACTATGGGGCGACAGTATAGGGTTACACTGTGGGTGCAGCATTATGGGGTGACATTATGGGACAGTACTATGAAGCAGCGCAAGGGGGGTGATTCTATGGGTCGATGCTATGGGACAGAACTATGCGTCCCCCCCAGACTGGGGACTCTGTGGGGAAATGCTATGGGGTGATGCTATAGGGCAACACTATGGGGCAGTGCTCTAGGAAGCTGGTATGAAGTGATGCTATGGGTCAGATCAATGGGATGTCACTATGAGGCAGTGCTAAGGCGTGACATTACGGGGCAGTGCTATGAGGTCACAGTATGGTGCATTGCTATGGAGTGATGCTGTGGGGCAGTGCTGTTGGGTAGTGTTATTGGAATTTGTTGTTGGGTGACACTATGGGGCAGCAGTATGGGACAGGGATAGTGCTATGCGGTGATGCTATGGGGCGCTGTTATGAGGTGATGCTATGGGACAGCACTATAGGGCAGCGCCATGGAATGATGCTGTTATAAGGTAACACGATTGGGCAGCGCTATGGGGTGATGCTGTGTTTTGACCCTATGGGGCAGCACTGTGTGGAGATGCTATGGGGTGATGTCATGGGCCAGAGCTATCTGGCAAAAGTATGGGGTGATGCTATGGGGCAGCGCTTTGGAGCTGAGGGAAGTTGCGGGGGTGATGGCCAAAGTGCTCTCCATCATCTGTCAGCACTCCTGGTCAGCTGCAGAGGCCCCAGAAGATGGAGAGTTGCCAACGTGATCCCATCTCCAAGAAGGGCTGTAAGGAGGATCCAGGAACTGCAGGCTGCCAGCCTGAGCCGGGTGCCAGGAAAGGGTATGGAGCAGATCGTCCTGAGGAGATCGCACAGCGTGTGTGGGACAGCCGGGGGATCAGGAACAGCCAGCGTGGGTTGGTGAAGGGCAGGGCCTGCCTGACCAACCTGATCTCCTTCTGTGATGGAGGGACTGCCTGGGGGGTGAGGGAAAGGCTGCTGATGTGGTCTGCCTCAGCTTCAGCAAAGCCTTCCACGCTGTGTGCCATGGTGTTCTCCTGGAGATGCTGCAGCCTGCACAGCTGCACTGTGTGCTGGGTAAGGAGCTGGCTGGAGGGCCGGGCCTGAGAGAGGCAAGGGATGGTCCTGCTGTACTCAGCACTGGTGAGGCCACAGCTTGAGTGTTGTGTGCAGTTTTGGGCCCCTCACTACAAGAAAGGCATTGAGGACCTGGAATGTGTCTAGAGAAGGGCAATGAGACTGTGAGGGGTCTGGAGCACAGGTCTTATGGGGAGTGGCTGAGGGAGTTGGGGTTGTTCAGTCTGGTGAAGAGGAGGCCCTGGGGAGACCTCATTGCTCTCTATAACGGCCTGCAGGGAGGTTGTGGTGAGTGGGAGGTCGGCCTCTTCTCTCGTGTAACAGTGATAGGACTGCAGGGAATGGCTCCAAGTTGCAGCAGGGGAGATTCAGGCTGCACATCAGGAAATGCTGCTTTTCTCTAAGAGCAGTCAGGTGCTGCCATCGGCTGCCCCGGGACGTGGTGGAGTCTCGACCCTGGAGGTGTCCGAGGAACACTCAGACTCTCTGCTGAGAGATGTGGTATAGAGGTGAAGCACTGCTGGAGCTGCTGCTCACCAATGCAGAGGAGATCATTAAAAGTGTTAAGGTTGGAGGCAGCCTGGGCTGCAGTGACCTCCCTGGTTGAGGTCGTGATCTCGAGGAATGTGGGCCTGGCATAGAGTAGGGTCCGGACCCTGAACTTCAGAAGAGCGAAGTTCAGGAAGGATAAGGAATTGTTGGCCAAGATCCCCTGGGATGCTGTCCTTAGAGACAGAGATGCTGAGGAAAGCTGGCTGCTCTTGAAGGATGCCTTTCTCAGAGCCCAAGAGCTCTCTTTCTCTCTGAATATGAAAGCGGGCAGAGGAGGCAGGAAACCAGCATGGATTAGCAAGGACCTGCTGGGCAGACTGAGGGCAAGGAAAGGTGCATACAGGTTTTGGAAACAAGGGCATGTCACCTGGGAAGGATACAGGGATGCTGTCTGGACTTGCAGACGTAGGATCAGGAAAGCCACGGCATGGGCAGAACTGAGCTTGATGAGGGATGTGAAAAGCAATACAAGATGTTCTACAAGTCCATTGGCCAGAAGAGACAGGCCAAAGCCAGTGTACCTCCTTTGGAAAATGTAAAAGGAGAGCTGGCTGAGCATCGTGGTGACAGTGTGGAAGGAAGGGATGCCATACAGGGGAACTCAACAGACTTGAAAGGTGGGCCCAGGTGAATCTAATGAGGTTCAACACAGCAAAGTGCAAGCTTTGGCACTTGGGCCGGAGGTATCCCAGGCATATATACAGACTGGGAGGAGCAGTCCTTGAGAGTAGCCCTTTTGCAAAGGACCAGGGGGTCGTGGTAGATGAAAAACTGAACATGAGCCAGCAGTGTGCTCTTGCAGCTCAGAAAGCAAATGGCATCCTGGGCTCCATCAGAACAGGGGTGGCCAGCAGGGACAGGGAGGTGATTGTATCTCTACTCTGCTCTTGTGAGGCTCCATCTGAAGTACTGCATCCAGGTCTGGGGTCCCCAGTACAAGAAAGATAGGGAACTGCTGGAGAGGGTGCAGAGGAGGGCCACAAAGATGATCAGAGGGCTGGAGCACCTCCCCTAAGAGGACAGGCTGAGGGAGCTGGGCTTGTTCAGCCTGGAGAAGAGAAGGCTGCGGGGTGACCTCATTGCAGCCTTTCAGTACCTAAAGGGAGCCTACAAACAGGAGGGGAGTCAACTCTTTACAAGGGTAGATAATGGCAGGATAAGGGGAAATGACTTTAAGTTGAAGGAGGGAAGATTTAGTTTGGATGTCAGGGGGAAGTTCTTTGCAGAGAGAGTGGTGAGGTGCTGGAACAGGCTGCCCAGGGAGGTTGTGGATGCCCCATCCCAGGAGGTGTTCAAGGGCAGGTTGCATGGGGCCCTGGGCATCCTGGTCTAGTATTAAATGTGGAGGTTGGTGGCCCTGCATGCATCAAGAGGCTTGAATCTTCATGATCCTTGAGGTCCCTTCTGATCCAAGCCATTCCATGATTCTATGATCTGATTCTATGAAATTATATTTCTGCCAATGATTTAGCAGCTTATCCTGTAATTAGAAGACACAGATGATGTCTTATAGAATTCATAATCATGTGTCTTGGAGTTAGTGATACTAATGTCATTCTATGTGATGGAAAGAAGCACAAGGAACATTTCAAGAGTGACAGTGTGATGGATCTTTTATCCTAGGTCTCCTACTGTGATATCATTTCAACATGCCTGAAATCAGCAACCAGTTGCTTCCTCTGACTGAAGTAATTCCCTTGACCCAAAAGATCGATACAAGTACAGCAGACATCATCAAACTATTTTCCGAATTGCATTGCAAAGTTGTGTATGGCCACCATCCTCCAAATTCATTCCCTGAACAGATCTTTGGCATGATGCTCCTGACATTCCCAGTTTCCCAAACCCACAAAATAAATAGGGTTTTGAAGGCCAAGTGCCACGTGCCCTTCATCCTTTCACAGCATAACAGAGTTGTTGACTGATGAGAATGAACCTTCTCTTCTCTGGTCTGAACACACCCACCTCTCTGTTTCTCCTCAGAGTTTGGAGATACTCCAGTCCCTTCATCATCTTGGTGGCCCATCATTCATCTCTTTTCAGTATATTCATGTTTCTCTTATAGTGGGGAAAGACCAGGACAGCACACAGCACTTCAGGTTTAGTCTCCATTAGTGCTGAGTAATGGAGAAAAATCTTTCCTTGACCTGCTGGCAGCACTCCTTCCAATGCAGCCCAGGATATCATTAGCCTTATTAGTAGCAAAGCACTTTGCTGACTTGTTCAACATGGTGTCCACCAGATCCTCTCCTGCCAAGCTGCTTCCACCTGGGTGGCCCCCAGTATTTATTAGTGCATTTCTTTTCTGCTGTTTTTGTGCTTCCTGTTGCCCAAACTCCTGCGTCATGGACACATGGGATGTGTTGGCTTCTTTGATCCTGGCTGTCCAATGCCTTACTTCCAACCTGTATGGACTTCTGTTTCTAGGAGGTTGCTGCAGTATCACACCACCACAGATCTAGCATCTCCCATTCTGAAGAGGTGAGAGAAAGTGGGGAAAACTGAGAGAGGGGGAAGGTAAGAGAATGATAATCTTGCCCATAGTGCTAGACTGTTGAATAGGGAGATGCCACTTACACACTTCACATAGCGTGTCACCAAGAGTATAAGCAACATCACATTCACATATACAAGCCCTAACCACAAAATACTAGTTTGCTCTCTTCATTTTTATCTTCTTCCTTTGCTGGCCAAATTAATCCCAGATGATACTATGTAAAAAAATTACTATATAAAACAACCTTCAGAATATACAAAAGAGATTTTGTTTTAAAAACAATCAACCACCCCTGAAACAGTCATCAATGTAGGTAGCAAAAAGCTACATTTACTCCCTTCACAGATGCCACTCAACAGGAGAGTAACCCCAGGAAAAGCCAGTGATCAGTACTACTCAAATCTATAACATCAACAGAGGACTGTAACAAGATATTTCAAGGTTTGAATCACCTAGAGATAAATAATTACAGTCCTGAGACTGAGGCAGTCTCAAGTCCCATGCCCCTAGTGCCTTGTTTAGTATTAAAGACATAGAATTAGTCACACAGTGAAACTACAGTTCAAAAGTGAGATCTGGTTTGTAGGAGCCAGAGTGGAAGTTAGAAGACCTACAAATTCCATCATTTCTTTCCAAGTGAGCAATCCTACATCATGTCTGCATCTTATAATTAGAATTTTATATATATCTTTTATAAATAAAATCGATGTTGCACGGTCTATAATTTACTAGTGGTACGAGCAAGAAAGCAAGGCATAACCTGACTGCATGATTTACATTTTGTGATAATCCTTTGAATGACTTCATTGTACTAAGTGTTTAAAAAAGAAGCATTCATAGTGCATTGCAATGTACATGGCTACAGCTTCTGACCTGCTTGGGTGAACTGAACGTGTACCTTATACAACGCTGCTCTAAAATATAATAGATCTGCTCTTGAAACAAGAATTTGCAGGCTATTCTGTTAGATAGCTGATGGGAGCCCCGAAATTGGAAGCTTATTTACAAATCTCATTGTCACATTACAAACTTTTGCTGTTGTATACAGAAACTTATATTATCCTTTCTGCTTTGCAACTAAGAAGATAGGTTTAAGTACATTAACATTTCTTGTCTGGAACGTGGTGTTCACCCTTGCAAGTCAGCAATGGGATTCAGTTAATATTTAGCTCTAAGTAACATTATCAATTCTCTTACCAGAAAAACCTTCCTGTTCACCTAGGACATTGATATATGCTGATGACAGGGAGTTACCTTCCAAGGTATGTGGATTTCAGAATGGCAGCATTTTATATTACACAATCCTGAGATTCCAAAAAGTCCTCATGGGATGTGGCTGAGGCAAAACTAAAGATTTCTGTAGTAACTCCATTAAACTAAGTATACTAGAAACTTAATAAATCATGTGGACTGCACTTTGGATCAACAATCTCTAACGTATCTCAGGGGCGAGGGATCTCAACTAGCAAGTCCAAAACCTATCAGTAAGCTCAGTTTTATATTATTACATTACATATCAGCTGAGAGAACTCTTCCTGTTTTTTTAATAATCTAACAAAGCATTTTTGTGTCTCTCAGCATTTAACATTCAATTTGTTAAATGTCACTGAAGAAAAATAAAATGAAAAAGACAACAGTTAATAACATACTCTTTAATATTTTATCATCCCATGACTCTCTGTTTCGCCATGTTGACCTAATTTACCATGACAGGAACATGGTCCTTGTTTCAGAATACTCCAAGTATAGAAATAACTAAACCTTAGTGAGAACTGTATGGTACCTTGGCAAACAGAGTCTGTTTTATTGACATTATTTTAACTGCTAATAGTAAGGAAATATCATTAAAAAGACTTAAATATACTATGTGGAATATAATTTATTTAGGTATATAAAATTTTAATTGCTACAGATAGGGACTGATTCTTCCTCATACAGCAGCCTGTCAATATTTTCACATTACATCTTGTTACAGTTCAGTTAGTATTTTTTTAGATCAGGCAAACTTCTGTAAATCTAAATTTTGTTAGGACTGTCTTGACACTCTGAATCACAGGATGGCTTGGGTTGTAATGGACCTGAAGGATCATCAAGCTCCAACCCCCCTGCTGCATGCAGGGCTGCCAACCTCCATATCTAATACTAGACCAGGCTGCCCAGGGCCCCATCCAACCCGGCCTTAAATGAAACTCACAGCATAAATTCTTCAACTGGAATTGAACTAAAACTAAAACAGCTAAAAAATTGGGCCTAAAAACGAAACAGTGGCAATGATCTGAGGAGAAACAAACTAATTTACTAAATAAGATATCAGAATGCAAGAAAACACTCTATAATACAATATAATACAATATAATTGGAATTGAAGCTAATAAATCAAATAAAATGAGAGAGAGTGTCTGAAAACCGAAGGCCTTACTCTAATGTTGAGGCGAGACAATCTGGGGAGCTCACATGCTGCTGAGAATCAAAAGGGAAGGGAAAATGACCTATGAAGGCCTTTTATCTTCTTCCCCGACCAGAAATGACAACAGAACAGCGCACAGTTCACTGAGAAATGTAGTTCTCTTCTATTCTGGGGCTGGTACCTGGAACTGGAGCATTAAGTCTTTAACTCCCAGTACACTACATGATGTTATGATGTGGAATACCAGTAACCAAAAATCATAAAACCATGACAATAAGAATTCAGAAAACTGGAGGAAAATGATGAGTGAAGTAGTGGGTATTTGAGTTAGATGGTATGTCTGGAACACTGCTTGTATCAGAAATAGTGCTGCCAACAGGAGCAGGGAGGTGATCATCCCTCTGCACTCAGCCACTGGTGAGGCTGCACCTCAAGTTCTGTGTGCAGTTTTGGGCCCCTCACTACAAGAAAGACATCGAGGCCCTGGAGCGTGTCCAGAGAAGGGCAATGAAGCTGTGAGGGGTCTGGAGCACAGGCCTTATGAGGAGCAGCTGAGGAAGCTGGGATTGTTCAGTCTGGAGAAGAGGAGGCTCAGAAGAGACCTCATTGCTCTCTATAGCTGCCTGAAGGGAGGTTGTAGCAAGGTAGGTGTCAGCCTCTTATCCAGCATAACTAGCAATAAGACTAGACGGAATGGCCTCAAGTTGCACCAGGGGAGATTCAGGCTAAATGTTAGGAAAAATTTCTTCTCCAAAAGAGTGATCAGGAGCTGGAGTGGGCAGCCCAAGGAGCTGGTTAAGTCACTGTCTTTGGAGGTGTTCAAGAAACATCTGGATGTTGTACTAAGGGACATGGTTTAGTGGAGAAATAATGGTGGTAGGTGGATGGTTGGACTGGATGATATTAGAGGTCTTTTCCAACCTTGGTGGTTCTATGATTATATGAATAGTAAACCCAGTCAACCATGTTTATTAGAAGTATTCTGTATGCATTTTTTACTTACAAATGATCACCCTCCAGTTATTTAAGTATCAGATTGATTCTTTTTTCTCCTAGAAATTTGATTATTTTTCCTATTTATCCAATTTACATTCTTTTGTTCTACAAGCTACCTGTGATTTTTACTGTCACATTAGTATGTAGTGATTCCACTGCAATTAGGACAATTCTAAAAGGAAAAAAGTGCAAAGAAATGCATAAAAATTTACAAATTCATCTTCTATTGTATCATTTCACAAATGAAAGTATCCTATGAGACATTCTTTAGCTTTAAAAGACAAAACTAAGAATACTTCTTTGTTTATTTCTAGATGCAGAGGTTTCATATGTACTGCTTTAGTATCTACCATTCCTATGAGATAAGTATTTTGAAAATGGTTAGCTCTAGATGCAGCACCACAAGAAAGTGACTCAGATAAACAATTGGTCTTCCATGCTTGCAAGTATTTTCATATGTTCCTCCCTTATGATCCTAAATTAGTTTTGGCAACTCCCAGTCATTACCAAAGAGTCTCATTTATGAACATCCAATATTGATTCAGAAGAATGGTTTAATTCCCATTACATTTGTTCCCACATGCTTGGAAATGACTTCAGATGTGCTTTCTACAACAGTAGCTTTTCTTCTGCTCCATACCTTTGATACAATTTCGAAGGATTTCAAGCTGGGGATGTGGTCTGTTCCAGAAACCTTTCACAGTGGAGGGAATTTTATAAGGAGACACCAAAACAACAGAAAAAGATTTCTCAGTAGAAACATTGGTTTCATATGAATCAAAGCAATACTGCAAAATAAAAACAGAACAGATTATTTCAATAAATTTGTTGAAATATAGCACATGCTGACAGCAATGTGTTTCTAAATGTAAGGAAAAATATCCTTTTCTTTTAACAAAAATCATTAGTGAGAGAAAAACAGCCAAAGCAGAGGAAAAACTCAAAACTATAGGACTTGTTTCCATATTTTTGGGTCCTTGCCTGTGACACTATTATCCTAAACATAACATTAAGGTGCAGCCCGCAGTCCAAGTAGCTGCCATTTCTAAATGACAACAGACAATAGATAAGAATGGTGCAACGAACTATGACTTTCATCACTGCTGTCTCAGGGTACAAGATGACATCACTCCACTCAGAGCAACTTTAGGCAAATACAGACAATGGAGAGCAACATGCTAGGATGCAGGTCCTTATTTTAGATTTCTGCAAATGCTGCTCTGAAAATAATGCCTTGCATTTTATTATGTTGGCCCATGGCATCAGAGGTGGATGTTGGTGCTATGGCAGTAGAGGCCAAACCTTCCTGCGAATATTCTGTTACATGTTGTTGCTGTGTGACAGATGGCAGCAGAGGGAGTCAGACAAAATGGCGTCTGACATGGAAGTGCGTATGAGCAAAGGTGAAAATGGTCCCCATTGACATTCATCGATGCTTGCTGAACGTGGATGTGAGCACAGTGAGGCAGAGGGTGGTGTGTTTCAGTAGTGGCAACAGAAATGTGAAAGACGAGCCACATTACAGACAGCCGTGCACAGCTGTCGCACCATGAAATGAAGAGTATCTCAATCAGCTGATCTGCATGAATCAGCAGATTACAACAAGGGAACTGTGTAAGGAGCTGAACAACGGCTTCAATGCATCAGAAAAAGCAATGACAGTGTTGGGATACCACAAAGTTTGTTCCAAGTGGGTCCACCAGTGCTCATAAAGGAACAGAATGAATACCATATGCAAGTGTGTCAGGACCTACTGAACCATTACAAGGCTGAATGTGACAGTTTCCTGGTTCTTATCATAATTGGTGATGAGATGTGGTGTCACTGCTGTGAGCCAGCGTCAAAATGGCAGTCCATGGAGTGGTGACGTGAATTCCCATTGAAGAAAAGGTTTAAGATGCAGCCCTAAGCAGGTTAAGTGATGAGCACTGTCCTCAGGGATAGTAAAAGGGTGATCCTTCTGGATTTCCTGTAGCACAGACAAATCATCAACTCTGACTGCTATATCACGACACTGACTAAACTAATAGGTCAAACTTTCAAAGTTAGGCCGGAGAAGCAAGCAACTTTTCTCTTGCAAAATAATAATGCCAAGACCAAGACCAATTTGAAAACCTTGGGGCACATTGCCATTCTTGTCTGGACTGTCCCACCCTACCCACCATATTGTCCAGATCTGTATGAGAAGATGAACAGTGGACTGCATGCGCAACATTTTCCTAGCAACAGTGCTGTCATAGCAGCTCTGAAATAATGAGTTACCTCAGCTGATGTAGACCTTTGTGAGCTTCACATTCTCTTGTTCATCTCTGGCAAGAAGAGCATAGCTAATGCCAATAACTACACTGAAAAATAATATCTCGTAGATGAGAATTTGCTCTATCAAACAGTGTTATTGTGCTCTTTGTAGCTGTTGTATTCATGGAACTATATAGGAGACATTACTTTTGGAGCAATCTATGTATATGTGCTTAGGTGACAACAAAATACGTAACAATTTTGAAATTGCAATAATGATATGCTAATTAGGTAACAATGACCTAAGCAGGGAGATTTTGCTTCTTCAGTGCTGTTGTCACCTGAGTAATACATTTGCTGCAGCTCTGACATTCTTCTGAAACCACATTAATGAGGCTGATATGAACAAGGTGAATTATAACAGCTGATGCATGTGTTCTGCTTCATCTTTTCTTCCATAAAGTAGTAAAGCTAAAAAGAAAACGTCACTCATTTAAGAAGCACTATAAGCTTTCATAAAAAACAATAGCATAATTTAAATGGGTCAAATCAACAACAGAAATAAATATCTTCAGCCAGCATTATGAAACAAAGTTTCTGTAAAGTAGCTGGATGATGTATGATATAACTGGTACAAAAAAATGACATGTCACCTTTATTATGCTCCATCTTCATATGACATTTCAGCTTTTTGTTTAGATGAGAATCACTACACAGAACTCTTTAGAGTTGCTTTAGTCTATCTATCCCTGCAGCACTCTTGTATTTATTAGGAGGATTTCTTCTTACAATAGAATTACATTGTATGTATATAATTAGAATAACACTGCATTAGGCATTGATTGACAGGACAAGAGGGAATAGAATGTCCCATGAAAAGATTTAATGATAAATATCAATATTTTTTTATAGTTGTAAAGATATTTTTAAAAATAATCTTTGCTAAAAACAGTAATAGTGAATTATAGTACTTACCACACTATATACTACAACTGGCTAACTAGTTGGACTGCATCCATGGGATGAAATCAGTATATGGAGATACAGAATTACTTAACTTCCACAGGCTAGTTGTTCCCTTATTTCTATGTTCAAGATTTCTTAACGTACACATTCCTTATTCTCCAAAACAGCACATAATTTTAACATTATATTCTACAGAAATATATATAAAAGTATTGAAAAGAGGAACTCTGGTGAACCCTTCTAATATCAAAAGAACATATTTTAGTTGCTTCCAACTAAATTAGAATCATATCACAGAATCATAGAATGCCTGGGTAGGAAAGGACCACAATGATGATCTAGTTTCAACCCCTCTGCTATGTGCAGGGTCACCAAAGACTAGAACAGGCTGCCCAGAGCCACATCCAGCCTGGCCTTGAATGCCTTCAGGGATGGGGCATCCACAACCTCCTTGGGCAACCCGTTTCAGTGCGTCACCACCCTCTGAGTGAAAAACTTCCTCCTAATATCTAACCTAAACCTCCCTTGTCTCAGTTTAAAACCGTTCCGCCTTGTCCTATCACTATCCACCCTCATAGACAGCCATTCCCCTTCCTGTTTATACACGCCCTTCAAGTACTGGAAGGCCACAGTGTAGGCCTCACAGCTCCATGAATTGTGTGGTGTTTAAAAATGCATAGAATAACATAGAATAGATAGATAAAAATAATAAGATACAGTCTGATCAAGACAGAAAGGAGGACCCAGAACAAAACAAATCTCAAGATGTATCTGCTTTTGCACTTCTAATTAAAGCAATTAGAAAAACTGCCTAGAACAGAAGTTTGTTCCTTGCCATACTGAATTCTCAAATGTAATCCAGACTAGGCAGAGGAACAAAAGTCTCTGTTATGAGATACATAAATGAGAATTGTTATCAGTCCTTCCTTCAGATCAACAGCATAGACCTTCTCAAATGTAAACAAAAGAAGAATCTTGCAGAGAGAGAAAAATATGTATATATTCTCTGTCTGGATCATATCAGGTGGGTAAGCCAGACCTTACAAGGTTGGTACATTTCCACAGTGTGTACAAGAAAATAAAAGAAAGCAATGGATCAGCGTCCCCAAGAGTTATTCACTTCAGCTAGCAAAACCTAATCTCAGTGTCTAAATATCAGTACCTATATGGAAACTATGCGTCTAAGTTCCTTTTGATGGTTAGTTGACACCAACAGGTGGGCTGTACATTTGACTAAATGTCATTATGTACTTTAGGGTGATTTTCAGAGTTCTCCAAAATCTATTAACTGTATTGACTAGATAGAAGTCTAGATATCTAATTCATGCTTTGGTACTTGTAAAACTAAATTTAGGTTTTTTGTTATTTGAAGCTGAGTGTGACTCTCGGGCTGTGTTTCTAACTGGTGCTTCTGTGATCGCAGGCATTAGAAGTGCACTTGCTTGTTAGCTGCTCAGGATGAACTCAGTACATAAACACAGACCACGAGACTCAAAAATACCATAGTTGAGGACAGGATGAATACAATATCTTAAGGAATTTGGGGGATTTCTCTCTCCTCAAAGTCCCATTGTCTGCCCCAACTAATACATTTCTGAATTACTACACAGCAGCAGGTCTCCTGTGTTTGGCAGTCATCTAGGTCTTGCCTCATGACGTGTGAAAATTAGCTTATTCTTCTTTTGTAAAAGAGTGAATAACCTTAAACTGTCATATGTCCTGGGGAATAAATAACATATATGTAAATTGTTATGAAGCAAGTGGGCTGATGTGACTTGCTCCTGTATGTACCAGTCACCTACTACTCCCAGACTTGTTCTGCTGTACCCTTAGAGAAAACTGAACACACAGTGTTTCAAACTAGAAGAAGGGAGATTTAGATTGGAATAAGGAAGATTTTTACAGTGAGGTTAGTGAAGCACTGGAACAGGCTGCCCATAGAGGTGGATTCCCCATCCCTGGAGACGCTCAAAGTCAGGCTGAGCAACCTGATCTAGCTGAGCATGTCCCTGCTCACTGCAAGGAGTTGGATTAGATGACCTTTAAAGATCCCTTCCAACTCAGACAATTCTATGATTCTGTGTTTGAGAAGAGAAACTCACTCCTTTTTTACTTGCCATGGTTGCCAGCTGATGGTGACTGGAATGAAGATATCCATTAATGGTTACCTTCATCTGCAAGTTTAATGGACTTCACTCATAGACAAAACACTCTGGAAACTGTGATCTGTTACAACCCAGTCATGCACAGTTTTGAGGATCAGCTGGGGTGCAGTCCATACCTGCTGCTTTCATTTATATCCCCGGCTTCCTACGTCTGTTGAAGGTATGGAGCAACTCTTGGCAGTGTACCTTTGCACACCTTAAGGCAGGTCCCCGTGTGGTAGTTTTAGCACACTGACTCACAACTGATCACCTCCCTTTCAGCTGCAAAAGAGTGGCTTAATGCTGAAGCCACTCTGCGAATATATTGAAATATTTTTTAGAAAATGTACCCCTGCATTTTCAAAGAGAGGTGAATTTCCATGTACAACAGAAGTAAGATTTACAGGAGATCAATGAAGCCTTTCTCAGTTGATAAAAAAAAAAGATTGTGTAGACTTCAGAACAATCAAAGAGTTAATCTAGCTTCATTCCTACATGACTAAAACTCACTAGTAGGCTTTTATTATGTTAATTTTCCAAACTTGCAAAGCAAAAACTCACTAAACTGAAAGTAACCAAAGGGGCCGTTTGGTAGAGACAGAAAGGAACTGTGTCTTTTGAAGTATTCCAGAGAAAATGTGTTCAGAATATTGAAGTCTCGAGTGAGTTACCAAAGGTTATTCATTCACAAGTGAGATAAATTCATACCTGTCAAATTGTCTGGATTCTCCGTGTGATCACTAGGGCCTCAAATCATTTACTTTTTTCCCCAGTGAAAGTTCAGTATTTTCACATATCCAAATTTAGTAGCATTTCCTGTGTCTGAAGGTAAATTAATTCATTTTCCTTTCATCTCACTTACCACTTTTACCAGACCAGTGTGGAGTGAAAATATTAAATCCAGGTTGGCTGACATACATCATTCTTAAATACAGTTTCACAGTCCATACGGCCTGCAAACTCCTTAAAACAGATACTATACTTCCAAGCAGCCTTTTTAGTAAAATCCTACAGCTGTCAAAGTGGGTGTGTAAAATACTACTTCACATTAATTCAAGTCCTGCTTAGCTCTTGAATTCTTTTCCACTGCTTAAGCTCTCGTATGTCCAAAAGAAGGCGACGTGCACCCAAAAACCTTCTCCTTTTTCACTTTGTTCCTTGACCCAGAATGAATATCTATCTGCAGTCTAAACCTCCCTTATTGTAATAACATGAATCACTGTTTCCACCATGCAAAGTGTGGGCTGAATTTGAAATTAGTCCTATGGACTGATGCAAGAATGGAAGAAACCCTATGTTCTGAAAGGAAGAAAAAGGTTGTCAGAGCAGACAACAGAGAATCAGTTTGCTCATGAAGCCAGAAGCCTAAAAATGTTGGACAAAAGCACTTAGCAAGGAGGCAATTCCCTGAGAGAAACCAAGACTGATCTCATGGACTTTTACTGTGTTTTCTTAATTGTTCCTTTTAGTAATTGCATATAGCACCAATTTGGATTGTAAGTGGATTCATGATCACAGTCACCACATAGCCAGGAGTATTTTATGTTTTTTGTGGTTGTTTTTTTGTTGTTGCTGTTGTTGTCTTGTATGCTTATAGCTACACTGAAAATAACTTAATTTGCTTTCACAAAGAAATAAGAGAACAAGTTCCACCTATCTTTCACATGCCTTAGGATAACTAGGTTGCCATTAATAATAATAATAATAATAATAATAATAATAATAATAATAATAATAATGCATTTTTTGCATTCTGCACCTTTTTCTCTTTTTGTTGAAGTGCTGTAACTCTTAACGTTTTTGTCCTGTGCTTTACTGTATTTGGTAACTCGGTGCAATGAAGAAAGATGGAATTTTGAATAATGCAGCGTGACAAAACTGGAGAGATCTCTTCATTATTTCTCCTTCCTATGTAAGAATTTTCAGAATTCTTATTTTTTCATATAGTATTAAGTCTCACAAACATGCACTATATTATATTTAATTTCCATCTTTCTGGAGAAGACTTTAAATTCTGCTATCCAGTGTCATTGCTCAGTGTTCAAGAAACATTTAGATGTTGTACACAGGGACATGGCTTAGTGGGAAATATTGGTGAGAGGTGGACAGTTGGACTGGATGTCTTTGAGGTCTTTTCCAACCTTGGTGATTCTACGATTCTAGGATTCTATGTAGCTGACTTTTTTTCCAATGAAAATCCATGCATTACTTCCATGTGGAAATCTATGCACTGCCCCTCTAAGTTCAGTTATGAAATACCATTTCTGAAAAATGTAGCTAACAAACAGTATCTAATGATTTCTTGATACCCAAATAAAAATGATAGAGAATCGTAGAAGAGTTAAAACAACGAAATAATCAAAGAAAAAATGAAATATTCAGTCTCTTCAGAAGTAAAGGCTGAAGTATTCCATACTTGTATCTTGAATAAGGCTGTATCATGTCTTTGAGTAAGATTTTTTTATATTCACAAATGTAGGTTGGAACATCTGTACAAATGAAATATAAAAGAGAAATTATATTATTATTACAGAGGAAGTTCTTCTTTTATTATGATACAAAGTTCTGATTGGAAAAAGAAAAACACACACACACACACACACACAAATCGACCAAAAAAAGAAAAAAAAAAGGAAAAGAAAAAGGAAAAGGAAAAAGAAAGAGAAAGAGAAAGAGAAAGAGAAAGAGAAAGAGAAAGAGAAAGAGAAAGAGAAAGAGAAGGAAAAAGAAGAAGAAAAGAAAAACACCCAAACACTCCATTAAATTCACATTTAATTTCTAGTTCTCTAGTAGCACTAACAGTGTTCAATTTATACTATTGTAATCCAAGGGCAGCTTTGTAAAATTAACAGACCTGACATATTCTGATCCCGCCGAGGGGAGAACATCGCGCAGTGGGGTCAGAGAAGAATGTAACAGCATATGTACATTGTATAAATACAAATAAAACCGTTCACACAGTACTCAGGAAAATGACAGCTACTTTAATTCTTAAAGGGCTTGGATTTCCAACCCTTTTAGAAATTACAGAATGAAGAATAACAAAAAAACAACCCCCCATTATTATCCAAGCGTAAGTGGTATAAGATCATTTATCTTGATGGATGTCACCTTAGAGCACATATTATCCCTATCTCTCAAAGTGTTTTTTCCCCCTTATTTCATCTCTGACATTCATTGTAAATTTAATGATCCACATACGATTTGCTGGTGTCTCAGTCTGGTGTTTTGAATCATGAAACTAGTGCTAAATTTATGACACTGCAGTACCACTTAGTGAATCATTAAGCAGTACAGTGATTTTAATGATTTGGATCATACTGGACCTCATCACTGTATAATGAGGTTCCATTTAGTGTAAATTTTATGTAAAAATTCAATTTGCAAACCAACAACATGAAACTACAACATTTTTTCTAACCTGACATTGTATTTATTTATTGTGATTTCCGCCAACATTTCACACAGGGGAAGAAAATGCTAGCTCATTACAAATGTAATACTTTACAGTTCTTGCACCTCTGAAAAATATGCACATTCAGATTGGTAATCATTTTTGTAGAAGTCTGTAAACCTCCAGAGGGCTCTGACATGATTATTAGAGTATGCTGAACTGGGTTGTGGCACTACTGATCTAGCTAATCAACTGGAAAAGTGATTGGCCAAAGGGCTCCCCAGAATCCACTGCTGTCCAAGAGGATCCCTGAACGTGGAGAACACTGGTTACCCACTGTGGTCCCTCCATTGGTTTTTCCATTACAAAGTCTGTTTCTCAATCTGAAGGCCTACCATGCTGAATGTTCATAAAGTTGCTTCTCTAAAACCAGCTTAAAGAAGTAATTAATGCTACCAACTCAAATACAGATTGCCCAATTTAAAGAAGTATACTGGGTTCTTTTCAACCCAGGGCATTCTATGATTCTGTGATAAACCTGAGGAAGCTGAGATTTAGATAATTAAGCTATTGAAGCACTGTGTCATTTCTGAGTCGGTGTAAAAAAAAAGTAACGTACTAAAAATCTTTAAATGATTTGATCTGTTACTTCAGCAGCACAAGGCATCTAAGTCTCTCTAAATAGTTTAAAGATGTCAAAGGAAAAAAATGAATGAGAATTTTTTTCCTCCAGTGGAAAAATGAAAGCAATGAGTAAATCAAATGTATATAACTGGCAAATAAGCAAAGTGACACAATCCTAATGAAGTCTCCAAGAAATCACAGAACCCCAGAACCATAGAAATTAGAAGGAACTTCCAGAGATCACTGAGCCCAACCCGCTGCTAAAGCAGGTTCCCTACATTATGTTGCACAGGAAAGCGTCCAGGTGGATTTTGAATATCTCTGTAGAGGGAGACCACAGTCTCTCTGGGCAGCCTGTTCCAGTACTCTGTCACCCTCACAGTAAAGAAGTTTTTCCTCATGATCAGATGAAACTTCCTATGTTCCAGGTTACCCCTTGTCCTGACTCTGGGCACCACTGACAAGAGCCTGGCTCCATCTACTCGACTTCCGCAATTTAGATTTAGATAACTGTAAGCACTGATCAGATCACTCCCCAGTCTTCACTTCTCCAGGCAGAACAGTCCCAGTTCTCTCAACTTTTCCTCATAGGAGACATGCTCCAGGCCCCTGAATAAAGCACAGACAGAATCTCCCCATAGTCTGTTAGCTTTCTTTTCCACTGTGAAGTAAAAAGTACAAGGGTAACCTACAGTTTACAGGAATATTCAGTAATCAACTTCAGAGAGAGTGAATATATAAAGTTCATAGAACCATAGAATCATAGAATGGCTTGGATTGGAAGGGACCTTACAGATCATCTGTTTCCAATCCCCATGCCATGGGCAGGGTTTCTACGCACCAGATCAGACTGCCCATGGCCCCAGTCAACCTGGCCTTGAACACGTCTGGGGATGGGGCATCCACAGCTTCTCTGAGCAACCTGTTCCAGTGCGTCACCACTCTCTGAGTAAGAAATTTCCTTCTAATACCTAATCTAAATCTCCCCTCTTTTATTTAAGACCACACCCTGTTGTTCTGTCACTATCAGACTGTGTAAAAAGTTGGTCTCCCTCCTGCTTGTAAGATCCCTTTTAAGTACCGGAAGGCCGCAATGAGGTCTCCATGGAGCCTTGTCTTCTCAAAGCTAAACAAACCCAGTTTCCTCAGTCTTTCTTTATAGGGGCTCTCTGATAATCTCTGTGTCCTTCCTCTGGTTCTGTTTCAACATCTCTATGTCCTTCTTGTGCGCAAGGCCCCAGACGTGAACACAGTACTCCATGCAGGTTCTCATGAGGGGAACCCCTCTTTTGAATCAACCCAGGATACATTTGTCCTTCACGGCAGCAAATGCAAACTGTTGGCTACTCTAATGCTTTTCATCTAACAGAAGTGTGCAAGTCCTTCTCCACAGGGCAGCTCTCAATGACATCTTCTCCTAGTCTGTACACATACCTAGGATTGCCCTGATCCGAATGCAACATTTTGCACTTGGACCTGTTCAATCTCACTGTGTTCACATGGGCCCACTTTTCAAGCCTGTCCAGGTACCTTTAGATGGTATCCCTTCCTTTTATTGTATTAACTGTACCACTTATCTTAGTGTCATTAGCAAACTTTCTGAAGGTACACTAGATCACACTATCCAGGTCATTGATAAAGAGTCCCAGGAGAGACCTCCACCTCGACATAGAGCCATTGACAACAGTCCTCTGGCTGCGACCTTCCAACCAATTCTTCAATCTCTGAATAGTTTGTCTGTCTTCAATTGAGAGATAAGGACGTGTTGTGAAACCATGTCAAAAACCTTGTAGAAGTTCAGGTAGATTATATTAGTTCTTCCTTTGTCCACTGATGCCATCACTCCATCACAGTTGTGTAGTCTAAGTTGTACAGTCACTTTGGAGTGGGAAAGAATAATAGAGGAAATACAACAAGGTCTCTAGCAAATCATTTGAAACATATATTTTTTAACAATTTTCCACTCTTAATTGTGACAACGGCATAGTCACAGGACTTTTCATTAGCCCTGATTGCAGTGCCCTATGCATTTTTGCTACTATAGTATGAGTGAATAACAAAGCTTGCTTTGATCCTGCTGAAGAGATATACACATGCAAACCCTTACACAGAATAGATTTGATATTATTTTATGAGGTTTTACAACTAGCAGAGCTAAACAGGCCTAGATTCTTACAGATTTGTTTTACAGATTATATCTTCTCCTGTTACAGACACTGTGTTTCCAGCAAATATTTCCTGCTGTCAGAAACCACCTTAGCTTTTCATGGATTTTCTGATGTCTAATGAAGGCTGAGCAGTGGTTGCAATCTTTTCTTCATTTGGGTCACTAGCAGGGTCTCTCTATGTACCTTCACAACTTTCCACACATTTGTGAGATCTGAAACATATATGTTGTTGTGAAATTTCATCAAAGCTTACTACGGGTTATTAAGAGACAAGAGTAAAGAGTAGTCAGACAGACTAAGGGAAAGGTAGTAGAAATGCAGAAAATCTGTTTCTGTTGTAATCAAAACAAATATAGAAAGGCGAATTAGTAGTTTGCTCAAAAGTTGTCTTTTTTTTTTTTTAATTAAATGGAATATTTTAATTTGATCTTGCCATGATCTCAAAACTGCCTAACGAGGGGATTTTTTTAACATGCTGTGTCAGCCCAGTTCAGCTGGAGCATTCAAATGAATTGGCCCGCAGTATTTCTTTCAAGTGGGTATAGAAAAACCACAAAAAGGCTTCAGAAACCCTCAAAGAATGTTTTTATTAGAACATGAACCAGCATGAAGAAAATCTTTTAAAGACAGAGAAATCTGGTCTGTCATCTGAGACAAAATTAACCATTAGAGTGGGCAAAAATACCCCAATATGTATGGCTGCCTGGTCAACTCTGCTCTTTCCAGCTGTTCATGCTAGCTTTCTTAATGAAAAATATTTTGATTGATAAATAAAGTTCTACTTATTCATCAGTCCTAGTCACCTCCTTGCCATTGACAAACCTCTGCTCCATTTCAGACAAACTTGATAGAGTAATAGAAGAGCCAAAGATGATTAAATGAGGATCAGCTATTCACGAGTTAGCAGGTGGGTTATGAGTGCTTTCCACAGGTAGCCATAAGCATGTTGGCCCTGTAGGTATGAGCAGATGACCACATATCCCACATGTGCAGCCTGGAGTCAGAGAGCCTCTGTGGCTATTTGCCCAGACAGAAGTTCAGGTGATGGGAAGTGACTGTGTGTAGTGTAGCAAACAGGAACTTCTGTACGACACATGAAAGAGAACTGAAGGTAGTGCAGTAGAAATGGAATGCTGATGGAGACCAAACATTGGTTGTGAGCTCAGTGAGGTGGTGAGTAGTACGTTTCAGCAGTGACGACAGTGACAGTGGGTCACCTCCACTGATGCAGATTTTTATCAACATGGCATGCAGGCTTGTGTTCACTGCTGGTGAAGATGCACAGCTAATGATAGTGACTGTTAAAAAATACTATTTTGTAGCTGAGAATTTTCTCTATCAGATAGTGATACTGAGCTCATTGTATCTGTTGTAGTGTCCATGGAAATAAATAGGAAGCATTACTTTCAGCATGACCTATGTACTTGGAGAAATCCCTCAGAAAAGGTTAGATAACTGATAGGTTAGTATGACAGCCTCTTGTTGGTTTATGAGCAGCTTTGTACTGACTCATATGGAGCACACTGTTCTTCCAACATAGAGATTAAATATCTAAACAGATGCCAACTAAAACTTCAAAGCACATAAGGTGACATTATTTGGCAGAAGTACTATTGTTTGGGCTGTGAGAAGGTGAACACTCAGAAAAAAAAAAGGCACTGTCAAGGGTGACTAGTGATTCTCGTCAATAGTTTAAAACACCTCAAAAGTTAATGTATGTTTCAAAATATTTCATGTAAAACAGGCACTGTGAATTATCCACCTCATGAATCAATATTTTTTACAAATGTTGGCTGGTGTCTATCTGGAACCTGAGTTATTTCTTCTATGAAGAATAGATCAGTCATTTATAACCCTCATTTTAAGAATAGGACCAAAGCTGGCAAGTTTCAAAAATGTAGTTCTTAAATATGAATTAAAAAAAAAAAAAAAGGCTAAGCAAACCCTGAAAACAAAAAAACATAGACAACTGTTCCTCCCCAACACCCCAACACACCCCAAAATCCAAGGTTTGTTGTAGATGAGCTGGAGGATGAATACCATTTGAATACTTGAAAGTCTGTGTACTCTTTGATTTCAGACAGCGTTGTTTTGCCAGCTGTATTTTCAAGCAGCCAAGGACAACAACAACAGACAGAGTAAACTTTGTTTTGGCACCCAACCCACAATCTGATGAGATAAACCTGTGCTTTTCTAAGTTTTCATACTGACATTCATTGCAATAACAAGCTATTCTTCTGCTGAAAATGTAAGTTACATGACGCTGGTTTTTTAGAACACAGTTATATGAGACTATCTATGTATTAGAGCACTATGATATCTAATATCTCTTTAGTGTGCTTTATCTAAGATCATAACATACTGTTGTATGATTTGATTTCTTTTCAATTTTATATGTAATTAGTTATCCATATCATAAAGAGAAAGCAAGCTTTCCCATGGGAAGAATTTCCATCTCTTTGCTCATTTGCGCTTTTTCAGGGTGCTTCTCCTGCCTACTCAGGACAGCACCACTTTGCTTGCAGTGCCACTTCTTGCCATATGATCTTAATTTTATGGCTTAGTAGCAACTAACCTTATGAAAATCAATAACAAGCAGAAATTTGTTTGATAACGGCATGACTAACATCATAAGAAAGCCTGAATGAACAAAACAATTCCAGGCAGGATTCTTCTGAAGAATATCATCATCAGCCTAGTAATACAGGGAGATATTTGGATAAAGTTAAATAACTGGAACGTCTATTAGAAGAAAAGGTGGCTTGGAAAAGAAATGCAGACTTTAATATTTCTGAGGCTGCAAATGACCTTCTCGTATGTAAAGACTTCATATTTTTCCATTCACAAAGCATTTGCTTTCCACAATGCTTTAAATGCAGGCACTTTTATTCCTTTCTCTGTGCATCCTCCATATATTAACAACAGGTAACACTAGAGACATCTATAGTGGAAGTGTTCTTGCTAGCCATGTATGTGTGTACACATTTACAGTACATGCTGAAATAATGGAAATGGTGAAAACTTCCTTCAGAAAGTCCACTTTTTATGAAGAGGAGCCCTTGCTGTGTGAACACAATAATGTACTTAAAATTGTTTCCTATACACTTGTTACCCATTTACTTTGATAACTGAGTACTAAAATATTAATCTTAACATTAAGAAAACTGATATACAACGTGATTTATTCCAAACCTCTGATATTTGTTGGTAGTCCATTGTTGATCTTATCATTCAGATTTTAAAATCTCTGATCAGGGATTTTTTCTGCTCCAACAGTTTTAATTTTGCAGGCCACTGGACCTTAATGTGAGCTAATCTCTTTACCTATTTTGTGGGGGGGAAAAAATCTAAGAAGGCTTTTTTGTTTAAAATAATGAGTTTATATGCACGCCCAGCAATTACTGACATTTTATAATGTTCCTATTGCTGTTCTGCACATCTCAAATGTCTGTGTCTGGGCACCAAGGGAGAAAAAAAAACTCTTTGAAAACACAGACTGAATGAGATGCTAGGTTAATATAGGAGTAGGTCCGTTTTAATAGCACAATTTTTGCTTTATTGCACTGTACTTCAAAGAGACTTGAACATAATTGATTCCCATTTTTTTACTGTTTTACCTTATTAAAGCCTAAGCTAAGGATATTCTGCTCTGGAAAATAAAGATATCCTTTCTTGTGTCATATACAGACACTACAGGAATAGTTGCTGCAGGAGAAATGGGTGATGTATGGCCAGGAAATCTTTGTAAGAAGAGGAAGGTCACTGGATTCATGCCAGTAAAGCTGTTCAGAAACAAAGAAAAAGGAAAGTATCAAGTGTAGGAATACCAGAATGCCTACACTGTTGTTAGCTGTAAGATGTCATACCGTATCTGGAGTCTTCATTCATCTCATACTTCTACTAACTGTCCACTGTGTTTCTGAGAGTTGTGCCTGAGCCTACCTCTAGCATTTTGTCCACTGCTAACCAGTGCATTACAGAGCTTCATTCCTCTCCTAGCCCTTTGGACCATAACAGACTGCACTGGTTACTACGTTTTGCTTAAAACTGACTACTCAGCACTCAATGAAGTGGACACCAGTGAGAATTTTGAAAATGAGAAATAAGAATGAATTTGAAAAATAAGCAAAGGGCTGTAAAATAATGTTAATGGGAAAATGCTCAAGTCTGCATTTCAAGATGCCAGTCTCATTTAAGGGATCTTCAAAGTTTGAAATTGCACTTTGAAATGCTGCATTATAGTACTTCTGATCTACTTTAAGAATATCTAGATGGGAAAAGTTCATTTATGCACAAACTTAGCTAATTAGCTTGAACTTTATCCACCTTTGTGATTCAGTGAATTTCAGTTGTTATCACTCTCAGGCTTTCCTCTCAGAAATAAAGAAAGCAAGCCTTTCAACTCTCTCCTCTTCAATGGCTACTCTTGTCTCCTGCCTCTACAGGTGTGACCTACCCTTTGCTATCCTTTAACCAACTTTCATGAAAGAGCCTTCTTCCCATCTTGTGTCAACTCAGTTTCTTTAATTTGTTAAAAAAGTCAGAAATGTTTCAATACAGAACACTTCCTAGACTTTTGATAAGAAAGCTGATGCATATCTAATGTAAATAGCTATTGCAAATTCAAAAGGTTTTAGGTGTGAAAGTTTTTTTTTTTTTTGATGTGTTTTCTTTTTCTTTTTCTTTCTTTTTTTTTATTTTTTTATTTTTTTGTCATTTTTATCAAAAGCTGTAATTTTGGCAATTTTCCTAGAAGACCAAAATAGCAACAAAAGCTTCCTATGTTAAAAACAGTTGCCAGAAAAGAATTGCATGGAATTTTATACTTTTACTTGAAATGCACCATATGTCCTCTAATACCTATGCACAATAGGGTGCAGCTTTAATGACTTGCTTTTTGTGCCCCTGTTGTTGTTAGGTATTAGAGGACATATGGCATGGTGCAGCCTTAACAGTGATTTTTCTTGTTCCAATGGCTTTCTGCTGCAGGCATCGCATTACTTTAGTGATGATATTGTTGAGACAATTAATTCACTCACATGTTGATATCTAACTCTTAAATCTGAAATTCCTTTCAGATATTACATATTTGTGGAATCTGAAAGTCAAATATGTAAATAGCATATTTACTTTTCCAAGTCTTCCCTTCTTGCCTTTCGTTTTACACACATGCTTGCTCCACACGTAAGTGAGCAGTATCACGTCTTTCTTTCCCTGGTGTGTTCTCTTTCTCCTGCTCAACTCTTGTCACATTCAGTATCTGCTCCCTTTATTTACTGAGTCTGGTTGAGCTCAGTTATTTCTTACTATTTATAGTCTGGATCTATATTTAGCCATTGCATGGTACTGATATGATAAAATCATTTAAAGTATGGGTACTTATTTTGTGGTTATAAAAAAGCCTATGCATGAATCAGGTATGGCAAAACATGAAAAAAAAAAAAGAAAGAAATATGAGGCCCTGGGCAGCCTGGTCTAGTATTAGACATGGAGGTTGGCAGCCCTGCATGTGGCAGGGGGGTTGAAGCTCGATGATCCATGAGGTCCCTTCCAACCCAAGCAATTCTATGATTCTATGATTAATTCTATGATTATATCACAATTATATAATTTAATAAATATTTTGATATATGTATCATACAAGCAAAGTCAAACTGTTCTGTACACGTTCTTTATTGTTGTAGTGTCATTCCTAACCACCACATAAAATGCATTGCTAAAGATGATACAAAAGCATATACTCCTTTCTTTCTTTTTTTTTTTTTTACATGCCTGGTATTGGACCACACAAATGAAATAATTTTTTGGTGCTGTTCTACAGGCCAGAGGAATTTGCCATGTGTTTCTGAGGACATATGGTATCTCAGTAATTCATACTGCACCAACCGCCTAAACAGATTAAAAGATTTCTTCTTGTATGACAAAAAGTTTCCCTGCCTGGCAATCTAGACGACATTACTAATGCACAGTAGTAGAAAACTAAATCAAGACTTCATATTTCACCGTTACACAAAACAGACAGCAGTTTTGCCCAAAGTCATGGTTTTACTGTGAATCTTGTAACAGTTAATGTTTTACTCAGTTCTTTACTAGTTCTTGAACAGAGCAAATAAATTATAATCTCAATTCGCATCTGTTTTATGAATATATAGACACCTTTTCTATGGGCACTGGACCATAAACAGAATGCATCTGAAAAGGCCAACAATCAGAAAGAAAAAAAAACATGGAATTTTTATTTTTCTTACACTATTTGTTACAATTCAATATCTGTGGAAGAAATAATGCAAAATCTTTTAGTTTTAGGAATGTCATTACTGTGATGAATCACTGTGCTACAAATCAATAACATATTAAAATTAAAAAGAAAATATCAATTACTTCAAAATGATGATAATCCACCAAACAACAACAACAACAAAAATAAAATCATGAGATGGAGAGATTAAACAGTGAAATCTCTAAAATACCTATTGTCACTGCTTCTTTTGCATGATGATGTTGAGCCAAGAGTAACATTAATGTTTGTACTCATCTTTTCAATTTTTCTTTTAAATTCTGCTAATAACTATTCTAAGGATTATAAAAATGCTAGAAAATATGTGCAAAAAACGCTGTACAGTTGTCACAGAATCACACAACTATAGGGAATGGAAACTGTGAATTCTGGAGATCACTGAGCCCACCCCCTTGCTAAAGAAGGTTCCCTACACAGGAAAGCATCCGGGTGGGTTTTGAATATCTCAAGAGAAGGAGACTCCATGGCTTCTCTGTGTGGTTTGTTCCAGTGCTCTGTGAACCTCACTGTAAAGATTTTTGACATATTCAGATGGAAATTCTTGTGTTCCATTTTGTGCTTGTTGCCCCTTTTCCTGACACTGGGCACCACTGAAAAGTGCTTGGACCTATCCTCTTGACTCCTTCACATTAGATATTTATAGGCATTAATAAGATTCACTGAGAACACTGAGATCTCTCAGTCTTCTCATTTCTGGGCTGAACAGTTCCAGGTCTCTCAGTCTTTCCTCATTTAGGGAGATGCTCCAGGCCCCAAATCATCTCTGTGGCCCTCCACTAGAATCTCTCTAGAATTTCCCTATCTTCTTAAACTGAGGAGCTGCCAGTCAGCCAATTCCTAATCCACCTCACCATCCATGTGTCTATCTCACACTTCCTAAGCTTACCTATAAGGATGTCAAAAACTTTTCTGAAGTCAAGGAACACAACGTACAATGCTCACCTCTCCTCTACCCAGCTGGTCATGACATCACAGAAAGCTATCAGATCAGTCTAGCATGATTTCCTTCAGTTGCTTAGAGATGACATCCAGAACAAGCTGTTTCATCACCTTTCCAGGGGTGGAGTTGAAACTGACTGGCCTGTAGTTTCCTGGCTCCTCCTTCTTGCCTTTTTTGAAGACTAGAGTGACACAGGCTATCTTGCAGTCCTCAGGCATCTCTCCTGTCCTCCATGATCTGACAAAAACACTAGAGAATGGCTTAGCAATCACTTTTGTCAGCTTCCTCAGCACTTGTGGGCATGTCCCATGAGGGCCCATGGACTTGTGCGTGTTTAATTTGTCTAGATGATCTCTGATTGGATCCTCCACAACCAAGGGGAAGTCATCTTATTCCCAGACTCTCTCTTTTGTCTCCGGCTCTAGGATTTCCAAGGGGTAGTCCTAGCAGTAAAGACTGAAGCAAAGTTGTTCAGTATCTCTGCTTTCTCATTGTCCTCCATTACCAGGGTACATACCTTCTTCAGCAGTTGGTTACATTTTCCCTAGTCTTTCTTTTGTTATTGGCATACTTAAAGAATCCTTTCTTGTTGTCCTTGAGTCCTCTCATCAGATTTAATTCAAAGTGGGCCTTAGCCTTTCCTGTCATATCCCTGCATTCCTTGACATACAAAATGTGCATGTGATGTGTCTGTCTTACATTTGACATCAAATCTGGCAGGAAGAAATAAAAACCAAATAAAAACCTTCTTCATAACAACTTCTTCAAGCTTATTGTTGCTTGCCTCAGTCCCAGTAAGCACTGGGAGAAGGTCACAATGTAGAATGCTTCTCAAATGAGCCATGAAGATTGATAAAATACAATCTCAAGTAGCTATTGACACCTCCCTGTCAAGCTTACTAATAAGTACTGTGTTACTGCTAGAGTCAACTGTCACATTATTTTCAGGCTAATAAATGGATCCAATGACAAAAAATACACAAACAAAAAGGAGCTGATAAAGGATCTTTCCTTTTAATTCCATCTTTGCGTATCCATAGAATATAATCAAATCGTTGGCAGAGAAGATTATCAAGCTGTAGAATGAAGATTTTCACTGTTCAGTTTATGCCTTTATATACTCATAGTTATTAACAACTGAAGCCAATAAGTTAAAATGTTACAGGATTTTTTGTTTGTTTAAAACTTTCAACTGATTTAAGAAAGTCAGCTACTTCCTATGTCAATTTTCATGTTTCTCTCTGTTTCTCCTAGCTGAGATACTCTCCACACAAGGAAAAAAACAAACAACAAAAACAAAGACAACAAATACCCAGAAAGAATAATTACCTACAAAAAACAGATCATAGAGAAATTAATTCACAAAGATTCACATACTAGTGCAAAGTACCTATACACCCTTAATTCAGCACCCTTGCTGAGGTTAATTAAAATAGATAGAACACTGGCAATGCCCAAAGTTCTTCTGAACTTAGACTGCAATGGGAGTGAGATGTCTGTTTTGTCAATTGTATAACCATTTCCTGCACTACCAAGGGATGTTTGCAGCTCAGAAATTCTCTTGGAAGCTCTGGAGAGAAGTAGCCTTGTGTACTTGTAGGATTTCCTTCCCCATCTTTGGTAATGTCCACCCACAGCATGTCTCCTGCTCTGCCTCTGCCAGTTCTTTCTCTCTTTATTCCTATCAAACTATCCTTCCCCTGTCCATCTCTGCACACACTGCCTCCAGGCTGCCCTTTTCCTTTTCCCGTTCCCTCTCTTCTGCATTGATTCAGACCACTTTTGACATTTGAAAATGTTGGCATATTTGTTAAAGAAACAATATGACCTTCCATAAGGATGTTTAAATGTTAAATGCATATTAAAAGGACTGGCATTTTTTGATGCATATACCAAGATTGGTCTCCACATTCACTCAAGTACTAGAAGTAATTATGTTTACTTTAATCCAATAAACACCAACTCCTTTTCTATAAATATGTTCACAGTTGCTTTTTAGTACTTACCATAAACGCCTCTGAATTGTCTACAGACTTTTTAGAATTTGGTTGCGAACTGGGCAAAAAGTATATGGATGTTGGCTTCATTAGTATGGTTGAGGGATTTTTCCACTGTCCTGTGAGACCTACTTCAGTGATTATTTTAGGAAATTATGTTGTCATTTAGTTGCAATTATCACAGAAAATGCTTTTTAGGTATAGTTTTATCCCTTTTCAGATCACTTGGAAAAGAAGAATCGTAACAATAAGAAAGTTTACAGAAAGTATCAAAATGCAAAAGAGTTTTTGCTACTGATGCCCCTTTATATTTACCACAGAATAAAGAAAGTATAAGAGAATAAATCATAGAATCAGAGAATCACAGAATCATAGAATGGATTGGGTTGGAAGGGACCTCAAGGATCATGAAGCTCCAACCCCCCTGCCACAGGCAGGGCCACCAACCTCCATATCTAATACTAGACCAGGCTGCCCAGGGCCCCATCCATCCTGACCCTGAACACCTCCAGGGATGGGGCATCAAACTGTTACAGCATGAAGTATCTGCAGAAAGTAGTACTAATCCTTCAATTCATATCACACTAACCTGGACTTTTTCTAAAGCACACAGCTCAGCATAAGTCAGATTGTTTTAAACCTCCGCCTGCAGTCACCACTGTGCTATTCCCAACCAGTAATTCCTGAAAGTCAGTTCTTCTCTTTCAGCTCTCATATACCTGTGTAAACTACCAGACCTGAATCCAAGCCCTACCACTCATATGACAAAGACTTTTTAACAGTAGTTCACATTAGAATGTTTGCTGGAAGTGTCAGCATGATAAAAGTTGCTCTCATTTCCCTAAGGAAAAGACAAAGTCACTGTTTGCTTTCCTCCCCAGAATTGTCTAAATCTGTAGTCACACATTTTGTGGCACAAAGGGAAACAATACCATTGTTCTAGAAATTATTCCATCTTCCCCATTTTCAGTAAATTTGCATTTTTCCAAAAAGAGTACACGCACTGCAACAAATAACTAAATATCTTCATACAAATATGTAAACAGAAAGCCTGCACTTCGTATGTTTTCTGTCCGAGATCTGTTTTACAATGCTTTTGTTTTACAAAGAACAAACATGAAAGGCAGGCTCCTTCTGCAAGTACGATGCAACAAGATACATTACTGCTGGCCATCTCTGCTTTGTTTTTATGTCCTGCAGAGAGTGACATCTGTGTGCAAATTACCAACAGATTTGTGTAAGCTAGCTGTGAATGAAATATTTGGGGAAAAAAAAAAAACAACAGAAACTTATCTATAAAATAATTAATGTAGCAAGTAATTTAATTCAATTTTGAAACCTAGCTGATGTATACATTTCTAGCAAATCAAAGTATTAATTAGTATTAAATCAAAGTGATATGTTGGACCAGAATGGGTGACTCCTAGATGTTTAATACTCAGGATTTTAATAGCTACATCAAGTAGTGCAGGACATAACAAGTGTGTCTTTACAGCAAAACAGCTGGTGCTGAGGACCTATGTACACAGAAATGATTTGGTAGGGTTTTATTTTGGGCTAATCTGATCCACATGGTGAAAACAAATTAGTAGCTGGAGCTCATTATGTGGCTCCTAGACAACATCTTCTGAGCTAGTTTCATTCAGAAGGGGACACAGTTTGTGCACTCTACAGCTGCTCCACAGCATTAACCACAGTATTGAAAGTGGGAGCAATGAGATGCTTTACTCCTGATCTGAAATGAAACATTAATGTAGTTACATCCACTAAAATTAGTCAATTTGAAGCACTGTCCATCCACAGACACAGAAAAAAAAAATGTTCTTCAAAAAGTAGGACTGATAATATATTGTTCTTCAAAACAGGACTAATAAAAATTTTATTTGTATTTTTAAAAGTCCTCAAAGGCTAGACATTCAGATTATTGCCATGAGGACATTGATATGAACATGATGTCAACATGTGTCAAACATTGAAGTGGTCTTTGCAGCAGGAACTACTAGTAATCCCACCCTATTGCTCAGTTAATGCCCTATCCATCACACCCAAAAATTCTATTCACCCTTCTGCTCAGTAAAAACTATAATCACTGATGTAACACAGCTCTTCAGCTACAGAACATGTGATACCTCTGCACAGCCCATCATCGCACTCAACCTGGACCAACCAAAAGTTCGAGATCGAAAGTGTGATTCAGCTGCATAACATCAGTGTGTACATGGGTGTACACAGGAAGGTACAGATGTCAGGCAAAACATGGCTTACAAATCCCATCTTTACCAAGCCTCCTACCCACAGTGTTTTAGCTTTATACGTCATCCTGCATTATACTAACCAACCCTTCCTGTTTTGTTTCTAAACTATCTTCTCTTATTATTTTCCTCTTCATGATTAGCTGCAAAATAGCAGTTTAGACAAGAGTCCTTTTCTGAAAGTGTACCTTCTGTTTAAAATATCTCAGCCTTTGATAATTATTAATGTACACACAGCAGCAAAGGAATGCTTTATTCACAGTGTCATGGTACAGCCATTAATGATACTCAAAGGACTGAAAATTACCATTTCGGATGTGTCCAGAGCAGTAAACTAGTAAACAAGCCTGCAGTTAGTGCTATGGATGATTCGAATCAACAAGGGTGAAAAGATTTGGTTACTCTGTGTATTAGTGTTAATAGGAATAGATTATAGAGGAATATTTGTGATGTGACCTTCTGTGCACTAATTGAAATAGTATTCAGAGTCAGCAGTGGAGTAATCAAGTTAAACACTGAATCATAAATCATCATGAAAAGTGCTGTCACAACTTAGCCATTAATGCCCTGTATTGCTGGGCAGCCTTACGAAAATATCTGCTATGCCGATCTTTAGGTTAATAGGAACAGAAATGGCATTTAAAGACTATTTGGATCAAATCTGCTGTAAGGTTGCAAGTGTTACTCTGTTAATTTACTGGTAATTTGAAGTGATGTAGTTAGGGTTAGAAGCAATGCAGCTGAGCCCCATATCGCTAAACAAAGGGTGTTAGAAATTCATCTAATATTTATCCTTTGCTATAAAATGTAATACTGACACAATATAAATACATACGTTTACTTTCCCTTTGTCCATCAGATAGCATTTGGTAGAGAGGTCAAAGTCGCACAGAAATGATGTGTTTTTCTTGCTAATGCAGTTTGAGAAGACATTTCTATATGTTTTAAACACAGATGGCCAAATCTGATTTTGCTGCTTTTGTGAAAACAGAGGGCTTCTTAACAAACGTTTTCTACAAAACAATTTCTGTGTCATTTTTTAAATTCAGGTTTCCTTTAATCTAATATATGCAAGAAGGAGAAGTAAAGCTTACCCTCCAGAAGCAGAGAGAAATGGAGTTTCCAAAGGCAGTAAATTTCTTCATTGTAATTTTGTGATGCAGATTTGATCAAAATAATAAGCATAAGAAATATCACAGCTGGAATGATGTATACGTCTTCTAATAAAGACCTATGTCTCAACACTGGCAAAGCTTTTCCTAATTTGATTCGTTACTCATCAGATTACTTAGACAACTATACACATAATGTTTGGGGGGACATCTATTTATCATGATTTGCTTCAAATACTGTTAATTAACATTAACGTAAATTACACCCGGCATCTGGTACAAAGGAACTCCTTTTAAACAACAAGCAAAACCAGTCCTTTAAAAACTTAATAGATACTTAGCTTCAAGGAAGCATCAAAATGTATGTTCATATAAAGATCTGTCATGGGCAGCTCTGAAATATTAAAATCCAGAATGAACAATATTTTCTGCAAAACTATATTACATATATACAACCATACTACAACTACAGTGTCTATTCATGGCCAGATCAGAATGGAAGAAAATAAATGTTGGGACTAATGATGGATTACAAAACAAACCCAAGCATTTGGCTAGCTACAATCTACTTTCCTACACTTTTTCTTTTTTTTATCAAGCGCCTCTGAAGTTCTCCACATTGCTAAGATTAGATTCTGTGTGCTAGTTTATTGGTGTAAATTAGATTGATGTTATTCCAGAACTTCCCTAATCAAGCTGACAATAATATTTAGGCATAGAATCCAAGGAGTTTGTGCTTTTAGTGGTAAATTATAATGAAAAGAAATTAATAAGAAAGCTACAAATGAATAAAGACATACAATGCATTTCTAAACAAAACATGACCGCAAACAACTGCTAAATAGAACTGCCATAAAATCTATTTGAGTTTGCAAGAGCCTGTCATTACTCTGTGCACAGCTCAGACAGATTCCCATGGCTGATTTATTCTGAAGTGTGGAAGGATGCTGAAATTAGGCTATTTTTGACATTCAAATAGCAAGTACAACAACAGAGAGGTATGACTTGGATACAGTGTGTGATTCACCATGTGTAACTTTAGCTGTCTGGAATCTAACCTGAGCCATAAAGCCATGGAAAAAACAGTCACTTCCAGCAAAGGATTCACTCACCCTACCGTAGGGTAGGCTCCTACCACAATGCCTAAAATGACTACAGATGATCATATATAACAAACATAGTTTAAACTTGTCCCCCTGAGATGATGAATTTGTCATCCAGGACAGATACAATGAGATTTGGTTGCCTTAACGCAGGCATATATAGTCCCATGTGAGACAGGAGACCCCAAACATCTGTGCCTGTCTGGGCTGACTGATGTGGTAAGGAAGGCAAGTTCTGTGAACAGCAACTGGTGGTTCTGCAGGGCATCTCACATCACACTGCAGTCTCCTGAATAAGCAACTAAATCATGCTCGTTCTTGGGTGTGATGAATTAAGGCTCCAGGGAGACCTCATTGTAGCCTTGCAATACTTGAAGGGAGAGTACAAACAGGAGGGGGAACGACTGTTTACATGGGTGGATAGTGACAGGACAAGGGGGAATGGTTTTAAACTGAGACAGGGGAGGTTTAGGTTAGATATTAGGAAGAAGTTTTTCACTCAGAGGGTGGTGACGCACTGGAACAGGTTGCCCAGAGAGGTTGTGGATGCCCCATCCCTGGAGCATTCAAGGCCAGGCTGGCTGTGGCTCTGGGCAGCCTGGTCTGGTGGCTGGCGACCCTGCACATAGCAGGGGAGTTGAAACTAGATGATCATTGTGGTCCTTTTCAACCCAGGACATTCTATGATTCTATGAATTCCACTCATAAATTTGAAACAGGTTTCATGCAAACAGGTGTGACTACATGCTACGCAGAGAATTATATTAACTTACAATTGGTAGGACAGTAGAATGAAAGCATGGATGTCTGCCTTTTCTACTAGGAAAACAATGAAACTTGGGTGAGTTATGTTATTAGCTAGTTCACAAGTCTAGGATCCAACTTAAACTGCCCAAAGTCATAAACGAAGAGAAATTGTTCGTGTATGCTTTTGCCATATTTGTATTTGTTTTGCTTTATTCTTTGAAAGATAACTTTAAAATAACAAATTTTTTTTAGCATCACGCCAAGTGAAGCAAATATATATGTATTAGAATATATATAAAGAATATAGAATATATATACATATATATAGGAATGTTTGTTTCATTTCATTTAATATGAAATCTTCTATAATATGTCTTGCAAGTCTTTATGAATTTTTCCAGAGTGTTGTCTAAAGAGCCAAATAGCTATTCCCAATTTGTATACATTGTGAGCATAAGTAAGATAACTAGAAAGATCTTCTCCCCTCATAAAAAAATGAATTTCAAAGCACCAACTGGATCTGAAAATATGGATATTTCTGAAAATCCATCTAGTAGCGTGAAACTGTATTTCAACAATAATTTGATCACCAAAAAATAAAAGTTAAAAGCTCACTCTAAAAGGTTATGTTCCTTACCATAACCTTGCTGCAGAGAAGTGCTGCACTTGCTTTGTGATGGAAGTACTTGAGGAGAATGAGAAACCCATGTCTGGAACAGTTCTACAGGTCCTGGCAACAGAGAAACACCCCTTCACCCAGAAAGTCAGCTCAGCTGGCAAATGAAACAAAGCAGACCTGCCACAAACTTCATGGTAAACTATCTTCCATGATATGGATTGCTGTTAAGATTTTTCTGCACTGTTATTTTTGTCTCAGGATATGATTCCTTCCACTCAGGTCTTTTACTATCTGGATGATGCTAACTATACTTGATACAGAACACCACGGTATTCTTAGAACATTAAGTAATAGGCATACCAAGCAATTTTTTTTTCACAGAGTTTTATGAGAAATCACAATTTACTGCGTTTCCGGATATGTTCATTTTTAGCTGTTATGGCTAAATTCAGCCTCAGTATAAAAGAGTATAATTCTATTGAAGTCAGTGGTGGTATATCAGTGCTGTATATTCCCTAGCTGGACAATGAAGCTGTAAATAACCAAATACATCAAAAATAAAAATTGATTACTCTATTTTATAGTCTCTTAGAGTGAATAAGTTTATGATTTAAAACCGTGTCATAATAAAACCATGCTGGGAGGAAATGAGAGAGAGAATGCAACATAATGGGCCAAATACAGTTCTCAGCCAGAACAATTACATTATCTTCTGCAAAACTGTGCCCATTTGAGAGGTTGTTTTAGAAAACGAGGGGATAATAAGTTGCCAGCTCGCTGTCTTGTTTACCTATGAAATGGGAAATTAGTATATGCTTTAAATTTAAACCTCATTCTTAATGAAAAGTGATTCATACAAAGAACAAAGCATTTTGTTCATTCTGAGTACTTGTATCAGTAGATGAGAAGCTCACATTCACTTTGAAATGATCTGTTCGACAGACAGAAGCCATGGGCAGAAAACAAAAGTTGAATTTCCAAAATAAACAATAGGTTTTCAAAAGGTGGAGAGTTGCCACCTACCAATGACATCTGTGATCCACGTGGCTCATGGGCACATGGTGGCTGAAAATTGCCCTAAATTATTCACACAGTTCTAACTGGAAATCATTCTTACATATTTATGCATACACACAAGTGTTTGTTTTTCTGTGTATAAATAAAACCAAAATAAATTAAAAGTCAATGCAAAACAGATTACACAGCGTAGCTCAATGTTCTGCTTTGCTGTAATCTTCTAGAAATCCAGCTTGCACAAATTTAGCAGGTGCTTTTAAATTTATATATATATAAATGTAAATCATGTATTATTATGCACACACAAATTACATTTTCACACAGTATGCAGTTTACTTCATTTGACGCTAAAAAATATGTAATTTCTTTCTAGCTAATGATAAAGTAAAGGAAGGAAAAGATATGTATGTTCACTCAAATTGTTAAAGCTGATTTTTTCTTAGGTTTGAATTACTGAAATCTACTGTAGTGACCCTGTCTTGCACAGTGTAATTCCCTAAAACTTCTAAGTCAGTCAATGATAAGAGGCTGATCTAAATGCTTCCACTGCATTAATCAAATACCAGGTCTAATTAAAAGAGCCATGCACAAAGCTTTTTCAAAATGTTGCTCAGGTATTGCAATAATTTCTGATCACCCAAGCCTGGAAGACAAATAATTAGAGCTGCCAGAGCATTCTGATGAGTGATGTCAGCATCTCCAAGTGACCTTCCCTCTACTAATTAATTTTCATCTTAAGAAAAGAGACCCTGTTGTTGCACATTATTAATTGAGTTCACTAAAAGATGCGCCTGATTAATTTTTGTTGATAATACTTGTCATTCTATGCAGCGGCTGTAATCATTCTATTGGGCTTTATTTTTTTAACTTGATCTAGGTCTTTTACAATGTGACTGATACAGTATCTTCTATACAGAATACCATGCAGAAGGGCATAGTCTATAATGTGAGTACACAGTTTTCATTGTTGTTGATGGTTTAGGTCAAGTGGAACTTCGATGTCTAGTTTGCTAACTTATTTTCAGTTAATAGATTTTTTTCCCAACTACCTTCTTCGTTTTTCTTCAGTTTCCCAGCTTAAGGGATTCTCATCCTTTTCCCATTTATCTCCTATCTCCCACCTGCCTTTGATCTTCCTCCAGCCAAATAATACTTTGAGGCTGGCTCACAGAAGGTGCCCCAGAAACCCAACAATTCAGATGGTCCAGGACAAAAGCTAACAAAGCCAGAGTACATGGCTGAGACCTGGCCACCACAAATCACCAATATTATGGGTTTGATCTCAAGCCTAGCTCTCCCTAGCGATCGTCAAGTGTGCTTTGTCAAAGTCAGGGGACCTCAGCCATCCAAATGAAAATAGTCAGTTTGCAGGTTTTTTTGGTACGGCCCAGGAAGAGAGGAGACATGAATTGCCACATGGATAGAAGTCATGCTGCAACATTAAGGCCAATTCCATGAATTTAAACGTAGCCACAGAAGCATCAGTAGATATACTCTTCCAGTATAACTCAACAACAGTTATATGCTATGGATGCAGAACCAAGTCTTCCATTTTCTTATCTCAAAGGCATTAGTTGACCCAAAATTTAGTTCTCAAACTCTCCTGCTGAAACTTATCTAGTTTTTATAGTTAAGTGTTTGTAGGACCAGGGGGAGATGAACCCACAGGACAACAAGCTGCCTCAGATCATACATCATTAGTTCATATATTTTGATATAGCCCAATCCTATTCAGTCCTGTATGTGAAGGCAGAGCCATATGTTTGAACACATTGGGGATCTTATGTACTCATGAATTCCATGCCTATAATGAACACAGCTGAGCATAATGTTTTGTAGTAATAAGCAGTACATTATCAAGACGTTTTCAGAAGGTGAAACTGATTTCCTGTTAAATGATCTTAAAATGTATATGCAATGTAAGTCATGAAAATATACATATTTTTTCCTACTTTGAAGAGCATTTTAATCATGTTTTAATCAAGATAGCCATGATTACCGATTTATCAAATATCAATTTAGCAACAAAGATTATGGAAATTTTCCCCAAGCCAGCGAACAAAATATGATTAAAAGAGTTCTTCAGAGCACTGTGATGAAAATATGCATAACTCTATTCTTCAGGTATGTTCTAGCACATGAAGAGATCAACATATTGTTAAAGCAGTAGGCTATATAGATAGAAAAAAAATGGGAGAGTGAGTTATAAATTGCAGTAAAAATAATTATTTTACAACATATTTGAAGGTTTCTCTTCTCATACATTCAAGACTGGATATCATTTCTGCACATTACACTAGAAGGAAAGCAACAACATACCTTTATTTACCTTTGCAAATCTTATTTATTGATCAGTCCAAAGCTTGACTGATGTGTAGGTAGTAGAATTCTTTGAAAGTAGAGAAATGTTTTGTTTAGTTGCTTATATTCTTAAGTTCTTCAGATAGTATCAGAATGAGGACAGGTACATACATAGAAAGGACAAAATAATTTTGATATAATAACTTTAGCTTTATGGGAAAGATTAAAAATACATTTAAACTACTAAAAATAATTACCTAGTATATAAAATATCCCACAGATGTTTAAAAATGGTTAATACAATAAAATAGCTTTTATTTAAAAAAAAAAATCTTCATAATGTATTTATCTTATGGTACGATCACAAGGATGAGAAAGTATTCAGGATAAGTGTGCATTCATCTTGAAGTGAACATGCACTCATACACCCACACCCACACGTGAGGGCACACAGGCACAAACACTCACACACATGCTTTAGCTTTTTCAACAGATGTCTTCCCAGGGGTCAGTACTGGGGCCCATCTTGTTTAATATCTTTACTGATGACCTAGATAAGGGGACTGAGTGTACCCTCAGTAAGTTTGCAGATGACACCAAGCTGGGTGGTAGTGTCGATCTGCCTGAGGGTAGGGAGACCCTTCAGAGGGATCTAGAAAAGCTGGATTGCTGGGCTGAGGTGAATGGGATGAGGTTCAACAAGGCCAAGTGCCGGGTCCTGCACTTTGGCCACAATAACCCCATGCAGCACTGTAGGCTTGGGGATGAGTGGCTGGATGACTGTGAAGAGGAGAGGGACCTAGGGGTGTTGATTGATGCTCAGCAGTACATGAGTCGACAGTGTGCCCAGGTGGCCAAGAGGGCCAATGGCATCCTGGCCTGCATTAGAAATAGTGTGGCCAGCAGGAGCAGGGAGGTAATCGTCCCCCTGTACTCAGCACTGGTGAGGCCACACCTCAAGTATTGTGTTCAGTTTTGGGCCCCTCACTACAAGAAAGACATTGAGGCCCTGGAACGTGTTCAGAGAAGGGCAGTGAGACTGGTGAGGGGTCTGGAGCACAGGTCTTATGAGGAGCGGCTGAGGGAGCTGGGATTGTTTAGTCTGGAGAAGAGGAGGCTCTGGGGAGACCTCATTGAACTCTATAACTTCCTGCAGGGAGGTTGTGATGAGGAGGGGTTTGGCCTCTTCTCCCAGGCAACAAACAGAACCCAAGGAAATGGCCACAAGTTGCGCCAGAGGAGGTTTAGATTAGACACAAGGAAAAACTTTTTCTCTCAGAGAGTGGTCAGGCACTGAAATGGCCTGCCCAAGGAGGTGGTGGAGTCGTCATCTTTGGCAGTGTTCAAGAGGAGTCTGGATGAGGAGCTAGGAGATATGGTTTAGTAGCATAGCAGTAAGTAACGGTGATAGGAGGACAGTTGGACTAGATATCTTGTAGGTCCTTTCCAACTTTGTGATTCTATTATTCTATGATTCCAGGACAATTCTAAGGGATATAACTTCCCCCAAGATAGATGCTCACTGTGTATGAAACACAGGCAGAATTGGGAAAGTACAATCAGCACTTATGAGCAGTAGATTTATCACGTATTATACGTTGTCTTCCCTCTACCCCTATGCCTTAGGGCAATGCTAACAACACAGGTAAGCCAAAGTAAACCCAAGTTCTTGCAGCAAAGGCTGCAGTCTCCTCTTCCTTCTTTTTCTCCCTCTGAATAAGGAAGAATCAAATAGTCAAAGGATGAGTTGTTTCATCTATGGGGATCCAGTGGAAAATAAACTCCAGTTCATTTGTTTCATCTATGGGGATCCAGTGGAAAATTAAAAAATGCAAATATATATGTATATATCTGTCTTCTCAGCTTTCTGAATCACTTCCCGCTGCAGACATAGTTATTTCATAGAGTCATATAACCACAGAATGGCTTGGGTTGGACGGGACCTCAAGGATCATCAAGCTCCAACCCTCCTGCCACAGGCAGGGCTGCCAACCTTCATAACTAATCCTAGACCAGGCTGCCTTGGTCATTTGATTGAGTTCAGTGAAATAATAGAAGCCTGAGACACTTTCAGGGCAAGGGAAAAAAGGCTTCCTTTCAAAAGGTGGCTGGACATAACAACTTGAAATCACATCCTCAGTTTTGTCTTCTGCATCACTGTGTGATGTTTCTTTGACAGTCAAAGTATACTTCCTTCTCCCCTTCCACACATTAGTTAGGAAATTTCCAATTCAGCTGCTAGCTGCAAGAAAACTGGTTGCTTTCTTTTTGGTAAAAGGATATCTGAAGTGGAACTCAGCTCCCAGATAAAGTCACCTAAACTAGATATTTATGTATAAATCTGTGGATAAACTAGGAGTCAAATCTCCCAATATCTTTGGAAGGACGAGGACAGGGATTTGATTTATTTTCTTAAACAAAGGTATTAGGGAACACTATAGAAAGCCCAAGACAACTGCTTGGGATTGTTAGATATGGTATAGGACTTACAGGAGGCACATGCACTTCTGGTGAGACAGATGGGGACTGCTGAAATATCTTGAGATGTCTCAAATGGTATTAGATAGATATCACTGCTGATGGTATTGACTGCAATGATATTTTAGTTGTATTGGCTGAAACTTCTTACTCCTGTTTAACTACATTTAGCTATCAACTTGTGAGATGAATTCAACTCCTGTAGACTGCTCCAAACTCTCACTTTCTGTGCCACTTTATCTACACAGAATGCCAGTTTTTATAATATAATCGAGCAATATAATGCTGCCACTATCTAACTCAGTTTTGGTATTTTGCATCTCTAGAACTGCTGAACACAATCCTTTTATGAGTTAGTACTGACTCTGATTTACTAATTCTCAATATCTTTAGCTACAATATCACCTCTACTTCTAGCTGTTGTTAAGTAACTTCATACACTGATCTTCTCCGTAACTCTGGATTCACCTTATTTCCTCAGAATTAAAGCTGGAAAGTAAGTACAAGCAATCTGCTGTGAAGAATTAAAAGAACTACAACCCCATGAGCATGCACACACCATTTATCAGCTGAGATGTCCACTTTCCCTTACAAAATGACACATTAGTTTAAACCACTCCAGCTCACGTTTACTTCCCACTGAGAGCAAAACAGAATCCCTCCACACCATTTCATTTAATTAAGTGACAGAAGAAAAATCTTTACAGACCACGAGATGTCCTGACAAAATCAAGTTCTCTCTCTCCCATTTTGTCTTGCCAATAAACTTCCAATCTTTTGAAATGGTCAGGTTTAGAAAGATCCATCTAATCTGCATGCCGTGTGAATCTTGGAGTCTTACTTGGACTCCGAGATGTTTGGAGCTACTGGAATTTTCAAATAAATTTGATCTGAAGAGTAGTCGTTCTGAAAATATGAATCTTCTAAAATTAACACTGGAGAGAACAATCATTATTAGTGCCTGCTTTAAGGAAAATCTTGGAATCAGAATCATAGAATTGCTCAGGTAGGAAAAGAACTTAAAGACTGTCAAGTCCAACCACAACCTAACCATACTACCCTAACAGTCCTCTGCTAAATCATGTCCCTGAGCACCACATCCAAACAGTTTTTAAACACATGCAGGGATGTGCAAAAATGTGTCTCTCTCCCTGGAGAGCCTGTTCCAGTGCTTAACAACCCTTTCTGTAAAGAAGTTTCTCCTGATATCCAACCTAAACTTACCCTGGTGCAACTTGAGGCCATTTCCCCTTGTCCTGTCACCTGTCACCAGTGAGAAGAAACCAGCCCCGCTCTCATTCTAATCACCTTTCAGGTATTTGAAGAGAGCAATAAGGTCTCCCCTCAGCCTCCTTTTCCTCAGACTCAACAGCCCCAGTTTCTTCAGTCGCTCCTCATAGGGCATATTCTCCGAGCTTATAAGGGGAGCTTATCTTCATTTAACACTAGAGAGCTAATATCAGAGGCAGCTGCAAGGACCGTTTCAACCACAAGAGAAGTAGCCAGGAGAGCTCTCAGGTTACTAGATCTCCAAAAATTTAGACAGGAGCCATAGGTCTGTAGAAACTTAGCTTCATGGGAGTTTGCCTTGACTCCAGCTGCAGGTACGCTCAGTACCACATCTCAGCTACTTCATTTGTACATTCTGACTGTGTTGGCATTGGGTTTGATATACCAGTGATGGGTTTTGTGTTGTATTACTGAAGGAGCAGCTTCAGCTCACTGTACACTGACTAACACAGATATGCGTCAAGCAGTGACTTTTATCTGCACCTGACCTGGGCTGATTGAAATGAGTTATGGATGAGAAATTTTGCTGTCTATTACAGATCCCCTGAGTCCACCAGTCCTTCAAATAATTTCCAACAGTAGCGCTAAGGTATTTTTTGTCAATGACACACAATGATAAAGTTTTAATATTATTGTAGACTTTTCCTGTTCAGGATATTCTCAGATTCATCTTTGAATGTAAGTTGATGCCAGCTGTACATGTACACACAGTGTACGTGTAATTGTTTGGGATGATATAAGCTTCCATCTGAAAGAAGATAAGCTGAAATTTCCAGTTGTGTTTTCATCAATGACCTGCTATTAGGCTCAAGAGTCACTGGGTTAAATGTCAATGATCTGGTATCTGCACTGTTGCAAAGCAATCTCTTCATTCAACAAATATCTACTATTAGACCAAGTACAAATCAGAGCAACTGTTTCCCCATTTATGAGATTTATACATCCATTTAAAGAAATTTTTCTTGTGAAACCACTGATAATATCACCTCAGTAGTAAAGTGAATGGTATGAAGTAAATTTGCTCCCAGCTAGGCACAAGTTTTGTGTGTCAGCAGGAACCTACAGAACATGCTGGCTTATAGAAATGAAGACAGATATAGGCAATATAGGCATATTAAGTCTGTCCTTTGTCAAACTATGAATCAAATCTCCTATCAAGTTTTTAGGTTACCTTGGAGGAGGGAGAAAGGAAAATAACACTAAACTAAATCAAACCAACCAAACCAAACATAGAATAAGTTAAAGTAGTCCCAACAGAACTGAAGGACAGCGTAATTCCTCTGTCCAGTTAACCTTATTTCAGAACTATTTTTACAAGGTCCCAACAATAAAAGACGAGGCCAGACCTCCCAGCAGATTGTAAAATGTCTTGAACAGCCGTCTGATGAATCCCATTCCCAACAGAGTTGGTTCCCTTTCTCCTGCAGACCAGTCCCACAACTGTGAGACTCCTGCTGCTTGTTACTTCTACTCTCCTACTCAGAAATAGAAAAATGTGCCCTGGCAATCACCTTTTGCACTTCTGTCTTTGCCTGATTTCTAGCTGCAGCATGTGCAGTGAGGACCCCCTACTCTTTTTTTGTTTTTTTTTTCACCTCTCTTGCAAAGATGTTATGAGATTCTGACATCCTGAACTGCCTCTGCTCCTCTGCCTTTAAGGTTCATATTGTCAAGTCAACAATGTCTCTGCTGGCCTCTCTTTTGCTCCCTGGGATACAGTTCCATTTGAATTTCTTGCATTCATAAGCTTCCTATTACTTGCTCACCAAAGTTCATCATATACAAAACTCTTCCCATTCTCACTCTGGGAGATATTAATCTTGTTTCCTGGAGTAAGAGAGCTCAGCCATTACCATATAACATAGTCCCTCTCTTGGGAACAATAGATAAATATTCGCAACATTTCTTTTAAAACTAATGATGTAAATATTTTAGAGCAGATTCAACTAATACTCAATAGTGGTCTTTTTATAATCTCGGTGTGGAGATGGAAGAGGAAGATGGGGAGAAAGAGTGATAAAAACCCTAGTTATTAATAATTAAATGTTCCAGCCATGTCCCTTGTGCCGTACAATGCTTTGTCGCTCATTGTGTTATAATCATAGGCATGAGGAACAAGCTAGACTACACAGATTAGGATTACGAGAAGCCATGAGAAGAAAAGGACTTAGTTACCTGCTGTTCTAAATTGTAACAATTGCTCTTATAATATTTAAAGGATTCTGTCTATCTGAGGCAAAAAAATCCTCCACCCCTTCTGTTTCTATGTGCTGTGGGGGCTCACAGTGTTTGTTTTCATTCCACTTTCATTTTCCAATTGATTTCCATTTGTTTCATTTTCTCTTGACATATCAGAAGTCATCAATCACATAATTAAAAAGGAGCTGCAAAATAATGATTAATTACTATCCAGAGCAAAGGAATGTGAAATCTCCACAACAATTGAATACATTCCGTGAAGGGGTGAGCACCCCTCCAAGAAACAGGCGTAACTTGTTACGCCAGCTTCACCCATTTTGGAGGCAGAGTTTAGAGGGCTGTTTTTCTGATGATAAATTGTACTTCAAAGTTCCAACATGGAATCATCAAGAGTTGGGAAATGAATTCTAAAAAAAAAAAAAAGTCTTTGCTTCATTTGGCATCTTTGTTGTAATTAGGTTTTAATTATACAATTGCACAATATATTTCCATTGGAAAAACTTCCCTACTTGATCAACAACATGGACAATGCTGCACGAATGAGACAGCTTGTTTGTGTTTCCTCTTAGCTTCATATTTCAGAATACAGTCCAAAGCCTAATTTACTGAGCAACATTCAAACCTCACCTCAAAAATATTTTCCTTGATAGGATTTGTTTTTATGACACATCTAAAAAGTGTCAGAAAATTTCACAAACATTAATGGATGCATGCATGTTTACAGCACTTTGGGGGATGGGAATGCAATCTGCATTTTCAATTTTATGCTCTTTAGAAACAGTCTGCTTCATTTCACATAGTCCTTACAATGGCAAGTGCAAAGATGAGCCCTCCTTCACAATGCTATGGCTTCTGGTCTGCACGTTTCCAGTAGACAAAGATAGAGCATATCTTAGGGACTTCCCAGGATACCACACTAGTTACTACCATTCACAGTAACTGATAGAACTGTTGCAAAAAAAAAAAAAAAAAATCAGTCCATAAACAAAAAGTACATTTTGAAGACCCTAAGAGGACAAAAAATGTGATTCATATCTATTCCTGTCTGACAAAAGACTGACAAAAGACATCAGTCCACCAAATTTAGGCAAAATATTAAAGTATTATGCTAAACTACAAAAACAAAAAACAACCAAACAAACAAACAAAAAACCCCAAAAACAAAACAAAACACTATTTTGCTTCTAGAATATATCTGAACATTTTCTGCACTGACATCTCAGACGAACTCGCAAAGAATAGTCCAGAAAACTTAAGTCTGGTATAATAATCAACTGAAAAGTGTAACTCAGAATTGGGAAAAATGAAATGTGGAAACAACAGAATTTGCTGGAGTGAAGCATGAGTTTAATAATGCCCATACATAAAAACTTTATCCTGGAAAATTTATGGGCTTCTAGAAAGCATTTAATCTCCACAAAAGTATGCCAAAATGTTCTCTAGACAGACTGTTGAACAAAGCTCAGCCAGATACATAGGTTCAGTTACTTTAAAATACAGAATCTTCAGGACTGAACTAACTGGCAAAGCTGGGACATTATGAATATTGCCTCATCCCACAGTCCATGATGCTTCATTAATTAGCATTTTCAGTCCACTACCCGTGACAATGCTGTTAATTTTACAGGTTTCTGAGTAACTCCTCTGCACGAGTTGTGGATGGTAGTGTATCTTCTGGTGAGACACAGACTTAAAAGCATTTTTGTAACCCCAACTTGGCAGAACCCAGTGCTTCCAGCTCAGAAGACATCATCTTCTGTTGCAAACAATACTGGGCATTAAAATCACGGTATTAAAAGTACTGCAACTGCAGCAAAGCAAATATCAATGTTTATATCTGTGCTGAAATAAATCTGTAGCGTAGAGAAGCAAAAGGATTATCCATTCCATGCATGTAAAAGTTAGAAAACATAATTCCAAGAGTTGTGAAAGGATGGTGATGGGAAAGGGAAACCAATGAAAGGTGTTTGACTGCAACACCAAAAACCTTTGCAATGGTTCTAGACATCTAATTCATAATAGATTGATTTCTATAGGGTTCCATTAGGAAACAAATACAAAATACATAACTAACTTCACATCTTCAGTTATCTGTACAGTTCCTAGAACAATTTTTGTAAACTCAAATGATATATAGCATAGAAAACATTACTCTTAAACATTCCCTAAGCAATAGTGCGTTAATTCTGTTTATACTGCTCTAGCAGTGGTGCTCAAGCTCACAAATGAACTGAACATTAGCTGTCATGCAACCACCTATAGCTGACAGTTGTCCACAGTATCTTTATCAGATCTGATGTCACCAATTTGGAGATGACATTTTACGTAGTCATCATTTTCTGCTCCAGATGATCTCATTAGGCTTCAGGGGTTTGTCATATTTGATCCACCTTATATTTAGATTTTATCTGTACTACAGATTTCATTGTTTTCAAATAGAAAATTATGGATTTTTAGTTGTTCATTGCTTGAAAAAATCAAAAGAAACAAACAAACAAGCAGAAAAACCTTCAACACAAATAACAACATAACTTCCTGAAGGTCTGCTATATTAGTTTTCTTACAATTGTATTATGGACATGAATAATAGAAGACATCCATATATCATTAACTGATGTTGTTTCAAGTTTCATTATGTTTTCAATCTAATTTTTTATATTTCCAGAGATATTTTTATGGTATTACTGAACACCAAATACCACGTACATAGCCCATATTTTTCATAGGGTATCCTTAAAAACACTGCAAATATTAATGTATTCTGTACATTGCTAATTGTGGTTTAAATGAATGATTGTATAATCAAAATTGATTTCATTTATGTAAGGACTATCTATTTGCTACTGCCACACATTTACAGTAATACCGTAGATAATATATTAACCTACTGATTTCATTTTTAAAGAACATTTGTGGACCATGTTAAAATCTGCCTGTAAAGAGGACAATCTAATTATAGCTACGGCACCATAAACGTGGGGCAATAATTTGAGTGACAGTGAAGTTTAACTGTTTAACTGTTTTACTGAGCACTTATATACACTTGTAAGAAAAGAGCTCAATTACAATACAAGGAAAGAAATATCACTAAAATATGGCAAAGCCCAGAGACAAGCCCAGCTTCTTAAAGTTTATTTCTCTTCTGTGCAAGCAGATCATTGGAAAACTCAATCAGTGCTGTAATCTTATCTCACACATGAACTATCTGATTAAAACATGTGAATGGGCTTTGACACCTGACTCAAATAAGGCTATTCTTGCATCCTTATGGAGGGGACACAGGCACTATGAGTGTGCATATACAAGAGAGAATGGGAAATGACATGATCCATCAGTACTAGGGAATGGGGCAAGAAGTATAGCTTAAAATACAAGGCTCACATTAACTCCATAAGTCCAACGTGGATATATGCAATGAGAAACACCCTACTCGTCATTTAAGAGGGTGGCATTTGAAAGAATACATTACACAGGGTTCCTCATTACTCATTAGGGCTGAATCACCCTTCATTCTCCTTCATACGCCTTCTTGAATCTGCCCTACAGTCTTTTACAGGGAAATAACAATAAACTCTCTTATCAGCAGTGTGTTGTAGCAGATACAATACATGGGGTACTGAGATCAAAAAGAGCATGAAAAGCATTTCTGCCAACATCATACAAAATATTGAACATCTGCTATATCTGGGATCCTGGGAGTTGTAATTATAATTTTTGAAATCTTCACACAAGAGTTATAAATATTAGAACTGTAGCCTGTGAAAGCCATGAAATATTTAAGTTGTTTGGCAGGCTTAAGAAAAACTCATAAACTTAATTTAAGCAGCCAAACACTGTATTTTTACGGATTTTACATCTTTCATGTCATTAGTCATATAAATTAAAGCAACCATAGAGCAGCACAGAAGTTGCGACAGCGAGTCCTGTGGGTAAAAAAAAAAGGTCAGCTTGAGATTTAAGACTTTCACCAACACTTCACCTTTCCACTCACCCCGTATTTCAAATCCTGTATTGAATTTGTCATAGGTATTTTTAGGGCATCTATTATCTTATTGTCTATTAAGTTACAGTTCTGTGCTTAATGCTGCATGCATGTAGAAAGGTAGTGGGCCAGATTCACCGGTTATTTGGCATGGGTCTAGCAACACAAAGTAGTCCCCCACTCACCCTATTTAGGCTGGCTGGTGAGGCTCCCCTGAACTATTGGTGAGACACTCAAAGTCTTTCCCACCAATACTGCTGTAAAGAAGTAGAAGACAATTTTACCACATCCAAACAGTGATATAAGCTTGAGGCAAAGTTTGTGATTTTACAAAGGTCAGCGATGAAAGGCATTGAAGAAGAAGCATAGATAGTTTGGTAGGTACTGCCACACCTGAAAATGTTTTATGAACAAAAAAAAGAGTGTAGTAAGAGAAGGAAAGGAGAGGTAAGGGGACTAAAGAACATAAAATCGTAAAGCTGTGCATGGGGCTTTTCATTTTATTACAGTCCTCTAAACTTGTTCAGACACATCACAAATGTGCTGGAAGATGAGTAGATTAGAGCAGTAAGTGCAACAGCCAAATTCACAGAAGCTGAAGTAGGAAAAGACCCAAAGGCAAATTCTCATTTGTAGAGTGTCTGCTCCACCTGTTAGATAGCCATATGCTACCAGTGAAAATGCAGCTCTGCAAAAGGATTTGAGGGTCGCCAAATGTGCCACCAAAAGTGAAGCGAGAAATTAATTTGAAAAGAAATAAAGAAAAGAATGTAAGGATGAGAGGCCAAATTTTACTCTCCATAAATCCACTATTCAGCAGAGAACACCGCTCTCTGGACAAGAAACTCATCTGACATCAGAGATGCTACAAAGGATTAGCGTAGGGAAAACAAGGGAGAATGTGCCCCAGGGGGCACAAAAATGTGCAACAGATTCACAGAAATTCTCCTTTGAACTACTGAACTGTGAGTAAACAGACAAATACATCCCCACCCTTGACTTATCCAATAATACATGTATCTAAGTGCCAGATGCCACGGGACTGTGAGATGTTAGGGTAGCTATTAGTTAATTTAATGAACCTAAATATGATCTCACTTATACATATTTTACACCAGCATAATACCATTACATTTAGTAAAGTCATTCATGAACGACACCTTTGTGCTGCACTGCCTGCAGAATGTCTTTGCAAAGGTGCTGTATCAAGACTGAGACAGGCATACCACAATTAGAAAGGGATCACTGTGATTGAGAGGCTCTCAGGAAAACCATTGCCCAATCTGCCATTTTAGAATTGGAGGGAAAAGGTGCCCTGAATGTCCACTATGCTGCAAAAACCCAGGCCTCTTGTTCCAGATTGGCAAGGTCTGAGGGGGTTTCTCACTACATAGGAAGCTAGATTCTTCTTTATCCAAAGAAGATAGCAATGCAGAGAGGAGGATTTGAAAGGCTCTTTGAAGTGCCTCCCTTCTTCCATTGTTTAATAAGGAATCTGGTCACTGAATCATGTTTGGAATTCAGTGCAGATTTGCAAGGGATTTTTGCCCCATGAGAAGGCTCTGGGGAGACCTCATTGTGGCCTTCCAGTATTTGAAAGGAGCATATAAACAGGAGGCAGAATGACTGTTTACATGGGTGGAGAGTGATAGGACAAGGGGGAATGGTTTTAAACTGAGATAGGGGAGGTTTAGGTTAGATATTATGAGGAAGTTTTTTACACAGAGGGTGGTGACATGTAACTGGAAATCCTAATTTATAATTCTTTTCACGATAAATTCACCTAATATCCAGTAACTAATTCATTAAAGATCACATAATAATAAATGTTCCAGACACAAAGTATTTTACAAAACTTTTAATAAAACTGATTAGTTCAAAAGACATTTCAATAAAAGTCACTACCTGCTCCATCTTTTCACGCACATATTAGCAATCATCTTTGTGTTAAAGAATAAAGCACAAGGACCCTTTACAATCCCCATTTTCACATGAAAGACTAAAAGAGATTTCCTGTCATTCTCAGCATAGGCAATTTTATGTACATTCATTTGTCTGGTATACAAACGTCTCAGAGTAACAAAAATGTCCGGTTCCCCAGAACAAATGCACACACATGCACGTACATCCACTCAGTGAGGAAAATATCACCTGGAAGTCATCCAGACTATTGTAACCATCCTCATTCTGTCTCAAGTTGTTTTTTGTGATGAGTCTTGCTGGAAAGAGCTTCCTAATAGCACGGCTGTGAGTGAAACCAGCACAGTATGTTCAGTGTGGAGGTCCTCCTGATTTCACATGGATCCAAACTGTCTAAAAAACTCCCTGCTTCATACAAGAACAGATATGATGGATACTGATTATCTGCATGAATCCACAGGGAACATATCTGCTCAGAGGACACCGAATGGTCCTGAAGTAGAACCTGAGAACCAATTCAACCAGCGCTGAAAGCAGCCATGGGACCCAAGGGAGGCAAGTGGGCCCTAGTTATCACCATGACCTTCAGGGTTTGTCCCCTTTTCATACTTCAGAAGGGAGGTAAGTTTCAGCATCACACTACATTTTCCTTTCTTTTGGTTCTGGCACATAACTGAGCATGTCCCTAACCCCTTACACCATCTTCCTGTGATCTTTTCCTGCTCCCATACCAGTGACCATTTCCATGTATGTTGAGATGACGGATAATAGACTCAAGATGTGCCAGGGGAAGTTCAGGTTGGATACTGGAAATAATTTCTTATCAGAAAGAGTGGTGAGACATTGGAACAGGCTGCCCGGGTAGATGGTGGAGTCACCATCCCTAGAGGCGTTCAAGAAATGTGTGGATGTGGCACTGAGGGATGTAGTTTAGTGGGCATGGTGGTGATGGGCTGATGATTGCACTAAATGATCTTAGTGGTCTTTTCCAACCTTTATGTTGCTATGATTCTACGATTGTTTTCCTCTTCCATGTGTGTGTGATTGCAGACAAACTGAGAAGACACAGTGAGGAAAAGAATGTGTATAGTGTTTTGTTCTTTTCTACTTCTTCAGCTTTTATTGGTGTCCACAGGAAAAAAGGAATCAAAATCCAGGAAAGAGGGAACCTATCAGAAAAAAAAAATGCAGAAGACCCTACTAAAACTAGAAGTAATTACAGGTAATTACAGCCCCTGAATTTCTGAAGCATGCTTATTGTAGGCCAAGCTCTCTAGCCAGCTTGTAGACTGGTAATGTGACAAAGCCAAGTGTTCTTCAAATCAGCTTCAGCTAGTACACCACCTTGTTGCATCAGTGTAGTCATAGGCCAGTACTGAATTCACACCTTGGCTTTAATGCAGATTTTTTTTTACCTACTTTCTGAATAAAAGTTAAAAATCACAGATTCATAAGATAAGCAGGAACATATTCCTAACATATTTCTAAGAGAAGGAGCTGATGTTTATTCAAAATAACAAAGTATACTTCAATTATTCTGTCTAAAAATGCACAAAAAAGTTGGAACTGTCAGTACAAGGCTTTCAGACAGCATTTGTGGTTTATTTCAAATGGTGAAGAAATGAATTTCTCAGTTTTGCTGCAGATATTAGTTAGCTATGATGTCTGTCATTCATCTCTGAATCTTAATAACTTTTACTTTCATCTACATTTCTACATCATTGTCACAAGATAGCCATGTAACGTGATGTGTTTGCTCATATTAAGCATAATGATTTTAGGATAAAGTATATATAACCCTACATGCGCAGATAAGCTTCTATTCACCTTATCAGAGCCCAAAGTTCCATGAAAATGGGTACCTATTTTGACAGCTAGCAATATTTTTTTTAGCAGAAAATTAAGAAGAGTATCTTCTTCTATAATGCTTGCTTTAAAGTGGCATTGTTACTCGGCCCCCAGATTAACCAGAACTGTGCTGAATAGAGCATGAGATCCACATGGTCACAGAATTCATCACTGGCCACACATGCTACATTTTAAGTTGTTGATATTTCCACGTTGCTATCTGTTCTAAAATTGGGGAAAAAATATCCCCAAGGAGAGAGTACATTATATAAATTGCAATACTGTGCAGACTGGACAGTCAAGTGTGTTGAATACTGTACTAGCATGCCCAAAAAGCAGTGATCAATGCTTCAACATATGGCTGGTGTCCAGTAACAAGCAACATACCCCAGGGATCAATACTGGAGTTTTCAACATCTTCTTCAATAATGTGGACAATGACACAGATTGCATCCTCAGCAAATCTGCAAATAAATTTGGAGAGGAGTGCTGACACAGTGAATGGCTGAGCTTTGATCCAGAAGCTCCCTGATAAATTTGAGGACTGGGCCAACAAAAATCTCCTGAAGTTCATTAAGAAAAACTGCAAGGTTCTGTTCATGGTTAAATAACTCTATATATCATTGCAAGTCAAGTTGTAACTGTCCAACGGACAGCCCTGCTGAACTTTAATGCCAAACTAATTTTCAGAAGACACTATCAATATGAATGAAGAGTGTAGCTCACCGTAAGTAAGATGAAAACATCCTTGATTGTATTAGGAGCAACGTGCCCTGCACACTGCTTGGGTGAGGAGGCTGCGCCCAGAATGCAGTGCCTAGTGCGTGTTCCCCCAGCGTAGAAGTGACATGGTGAAACTGAAGAGGGATCCCTAGATTATAGTAGACAGCAACAAATATGGTCAGAGACCTACAGTTTATGAAGATTTAGGGAGTTTACTTCATTTAGTGTGGTAAAGAGGAGATTTAGGGGTGATCAAGCAACCTGCAACTACTAGAAGAGATACTATGCAGGTGATGGAGCCAAACTTCTGTCAGTAGCAGCGAATAAGAAAGGACAAGGGCTGTAGGTCATTGTTTGGGACATTCAAGACGAGCATTAGGAGAAAAAAATTCTTAGAGGCAACATCAATCCAGAGAGGTCTTCAGCACTCGGTGAAACAAAGCCCTGGCTGACGTGCTCCACTGTTGGCGATAGCACATAGTGAGCAGAAGGTTGCATTAGATCATCTTCAGATCTATCTTCCAACCAACACCTGTGACCTACACAGTGCTACTGTAAACTCTTGGAAATGTGCATCAGCTGGGAAGACCGCAAGCACTTTCATAAGAACACACTAACAGAAACATTTAAATCTGTACTTAATTATTAAACATGGCAATGACAGTTAAAACAGAGAAAGGCAGAGATAAGGACAGAAAAAACTTGCTTGTACTGGCATGTCCACATATGAACACTTTTTTATACTCTCTTTATCAGTAATCTGGAGTCTTTGCAGGGACTATAAACACACAGTAGTATGTGTGCACAGCACACATGCACATCTGAGGAAGTTTCATGTAATAGCCTTAACCACAGTTTAGCTGCAGGACTTCAAAATTAACTATCCAGTCAGGGCAGTGAGGAAAGAGGAAAAAGCTGACAGAGAGCAAGGGGGAAAACCCTTCACACGCTCAAGACTTCCAAAAAGAGCCATTTGCAGATATAAGAAGCAGGCAAAGACACATGCACACACAGATCCCTGTCTGAGCAGGTCAGATTGAACAAGGGCAATCATTTTAAGTGCCCAAATTGTCTGACTCCACATGGTGCCATCAGAAATATTTTCATTTTTATCCAAATCAATGTCACCACTTTTTCCTCTACAAATCAATAGAAAGAAAGTATAGAGGAAGATGGAGTTACTGAGCCCTTTGGAAGTCATGACAAGGCAGGATGACTGTAGGAATTCCAGGTTTCTGGCTTTAGCAGCTAAGTCTGGCAGCCTGTAGATAAAGGGTAATAAAAACACAAGTAGAAAGAAATTCTAGGTTTAAATGTAAATTAAAGCAAAAAAAAAAAAAAAAAAAAAAAAAAGCTGTTTCATTATTCCTCATAATCACAGCCTCCCTTATGCCTGGTCTCATAATGAAAAGCACAATATTTGGTCTTGCTAAAGATATTTTCCTTCATTTTACTTCACCTGGTATTAGAAATAAAAGAGGTTCTAAACAAAATCTTGGTGAGTTTCTGTCCTATAGTGCATGTTGGCAATAAGCTCATGCACAAATGTTGCCAGACTGCAAAGAGAATACATGCTGCAAAATTTCAGGGAGGAAGTAATCTTTGCCTTTGCACCCTGCTTGTAGGAAGCAGAAAACTGAGGCAAACTCTGCTGACCCATAAGGTGACTGACAGAAACATACTCTGAGAAGCCATTAGAAATAAATGCCGTTCCAAAGGCATTAACTTGTCATAAGCTTGGACTAACATTACTGCAAAACACCTATGATATTCATCCAGAATCAACGCGCTTACTGGGTTGATTTTCTTAGAAATTATCTTTAGTGCATTCCTTACTGGGGACAAAATATGAATCTGTTTCTCTGTGCTGAGGACTTCTCTTCTGACTTAGCTTGGAGAAGAAAAGGCTCCGGAGAGACCTCACTGTGGCCTTCCAATACTTGAAGGGAGTGCACAAACAGGAGGGGGAAAGGCTGTTTATGAGGGTGGATAGTAATAGGACAAGGGAGAATGGTCTTAAACTAAGACAGGGGAGGTTTAGGGTAGATATTAGGAGGAAGTTTTTCACTCAGAGGGTGGTGATGCACTGGAACAGGTTGCCCAAGGAGGTTGTGGATGCCCCATCCCTGGAGGCATTCAAGGCCAGGCTGGATGTGGCTCTGGGCAGCCTGGTCTAGTGGTTGGCGACCCTGCACATAGCAGGGGGGTTGATACTAGATGATCATTGTGGTCCTTTTCAACCCAGGCCATTCTCTGATTCTGTGATGCTATGATTTCCACAAGCCTTTTTGTGTAGAACACACACAGATTTACCTGGAGCAGTCTGGGATCTAAAGATTTCTCCTGTAAAACCTTGCAAACGCACTTTAAATCCCCAGATTACAGCACACAGTCACATCCATCTGGAAACACGATAGCTATAACTAAATGGGGCAGTTATCAATCCTTCAAGAAACAGCCTGACTCAATCGAAAGCCCTCAGCAGCACATCCTCATGGTATTTTTGACAAATTTCAAAGAACAACCAACAATGAATATATGGCAAAATATCCAAATCAAAAGAAATTTTCCTGTCACAACCCAGTGATTCTGAATTGGAATACTGACATGATTTGGGGTTGCAATACCTGGCAGTGAATTAAAAAAAAAACCTTTCACCATCACTGACTCAAAGGCAGCTCAAAAAATCCTGCTGCAATTTGCCTACCGTCAGGCTTCTCAGATGAACGAGCTAAATTCTCCAGATAACTTCCCCATTAGAGGATTGGTGTTGCAAATCTATGTAAGTGAATAAGGTTATTCAAGAAGCACCACATTTTGATAACAAAATCCTTTGTGATGATTACCTAATAGCCAGCATTTGTTCAAACACTTTTAATAGACCCTTTTTATCACATGCAAAAAGAATTTCAGCTCTAGTTCAGTCTTCTGTTTCATTCTGTCATGAATCACTTTGTAGAGACATTTAGAAGTCAATAATCCACTGTAGCTTTGATGACAGGTGATTAATTTCTACATTTTAGAGACATAATAAGATTTAGCAATAAAAAGGCCTTGAAGTAACCTACCAAACAGCTTTAATCTCAGCCTTGGGACTGTTGCTAAATATGAATGCTTGTATACAAATGTGGATGATTTAAGTTAGTAGGTTTTATTACAGACTTCTTGCCTTTTCATATTAATCTTGCTTTACAATCAGGCTATCTATACAATCAGTTTATGCCGAATATTGTTTCTAACACAGTACCTGGGGGAGGAGAATTAAATTATTTACCCACAAGGGCTATATTCTACTGAAAATTAGTTTTACATGCTCTGCATTGTGTGGCTTACCAACACTCTCTGTGTGGCAAGGTTAGACAGGTTAGAAGTGAGCAGACACACACACAACTAGTCAGTACTCGACTGCACAACCACGCAGAGCCCTCAGGGCTCAATCTATCACACAGTGAAACCAGTGGGAGTATTTTGTTAACTTCAGTTGGCAGATCAGTGTAACAGACATCCTTGTATAAAAGAAATACCAAGCTCTCCAGCCATGTCTGGGGGTAAATAAGATATATCTTTATAGTTCTTGATCTGGCTTTTCAGAGGTCTCCAAAACATTGCCTGCATTTTTTTTTATTTTTATTTTTTTTTTTACTTTCAAAAGCAGTTTTATATTGAAAACAGTATCTGGGGGAAAAAATATTCTTTTAGGACCAGTCTCCTGTGTTTTCTTTATTCATTGTCAGGAATGCTTCATTTTTCGACTCAAAGTACTCCAGTCTGAAACCTTTGTGTCTATAAAACACTAAATCTCCACTGAAAGTCTCTTAGTCAGAAATCTCAAGATAAATTCACAAAATGGTTCTGTAGACCATTCCCTTCACGGAAAAGAAAAGACAACGCTGCAGCAACTGCCCTAGAAAACCCATTTGCTAATGCTGAATTGTGAAGACTTTCCCGAAGTAAATGGGGGCCTAAGCACCTAGTGTTGATATGATCATTGTATGTTGATGGCCTGTCCTCTGGGCAGTCCGGTCTAGTGGCTGGCGACCCTGCACATAGCAGGGGGGTTGAAACTAGAGGATCATTACAGTCCTTTCCAACCCAGGCCATTCTATGATTTTATGATTCTATGATATGCTTTCCTTTGTAAGAATAGAAAAAAAGTAAAGCACAGCAGCCCTGGTATCTGGGAAGACACAGCAAAACAGAAAGCTTGCTTGTTTTTCTTGTGCGTTGCTAGGTCTGGATTTAGTAGCACCTGGGACAAAAGGTGATAGAATACCTGTATTTCTCTCTTCTAGGGGGAGCGCTAAAATGCTCAAGAATATTATACGTATTGTACTACAGTTGCTCTGTGTTTTATGAAGAACAAAGCATCAGTAAAGAAGGAACAAGCTCAGTCTTAACACATTTAGAGATAAACAGAGTGGCAGAACTTTCATCCATGGAGTATCTCATTCAGACATCATCTGAGAAACCCCCAAAGGTGGAAAAAGTGGGAAAAAAAAAAAAAACAACAATTATAAACAAAGGAATAACAAAATACTGACAGGAGTGAAGACAACAATATCACTTCTTTGCTAACAGAATACTTCAGAAAGGAGGAATAGAGGCTTTAGCAATAATAATGAAGGATGTTTTACCAAAAACAAATGGTGGAAAAACAGCATTTCAGTATCATCTATTAAGAAGTTGTTTGAATTTTAAACTCATTTAAAGTAAAGGAATTTTCATTGTCAGATGATGTGGATGAAGGTATTTAGGACAGATACCAAATGTGGGGGCAATTTTCTGGGACAGGTGCAAGTAGTGGCAGTGGTCAGGAGAGAAAATCTACTTAAGGGCGTGAGTGGTCATCTTGGCTAAGCATGCTGTATGTGCAACTCCATGCCTTAACCATACTCCAGGCCTTTAAAAGGGCATAAGAGATCATATGCTTTCTTCCTTTCTTTACCCATGAAAGCTTGCTTCTGCTGAAAGAACCTCCAGGCATCTCTATTGGAAACAACTGCAATACGGTCTGAGAACGTTCCCAATCTAGACGAACAGGAACAAAGATATCTTAATCTAAATATACCCCCATCTTTCTTTGTAGATTTCAGGCTTATGCATTCTTTAAGTTGCGATTTTCAGCATTTCTCTGCACTTATAAGTGATGAAAGCTTATTCTTTTATTTTCTTCATTTTTCTTGTAAAGTAAGAGCAAAGCGAATGATGATCAGAATTACTAACAGTTTTGATGAAAACATAATATTTGTCAGAGCTCTGAAGAAAGTAGTATCTGGAACAGCTAAGCAGATAATGAGGAAAACAGAAGGAGAACAAGCAGATACAAGTTAAATCTGAAGGCATGGAAAGTCAGTTCATGACTGAAGGATAACTGCAAAACCAATGTAAAAGTGGAGGGAAAAGCAAGAATCACAGAGCTATCCAAACAAACAGTGAGAAATAAAATCTCCTTTATGCACTTATGATGTATAAAACCCTAAGAGTTCTTACAAGCTAACTAAATAACATTATATTAATTTCACTGTTTTCAAATATGATTTTTACACTTTTCAGTAATTTTTCCAGTATTTGTATTCCAGCAGGGGAAATAATTTCTTCTCCATGTAAAGTAGCAAAATTGTGTGTGAGGACAAACACATACTAAGAAAATGAATCATAGCAAGAGACTGGACAGTTAAGGCAGATTAGACATATCAGACAGCAAATGGCAGTGTGAGGTACTGCATTGGAGCTGCCTGTGCTACAGAGCACAGGAAGAGTTATGACATTTATGCATTTTCATTTCTACAGGTGGGGACCTCAAATCATTCCGTAGGTTAGGCTCTTAGTATGTCTAATCTAGTACTGCCAAGGCACACATTTGATATACTTCTGACTTGTCAAAAATAGGCACAAGACACACCTAAATCTCTTCATGGCCCCAGCATGAGACATTACGTTTGAGCTACTTGTGAATCCAACCATTATTTCACAGTGTTTTGTCTCAAGCAACACACTGAATTTTCAGTTTCCAAAATGAACTTTTCTTTATAATCTATGCCCTTTTTTCCTTCTTTATATTTCTTATGTGGAGGTCCGATATTAAGTAGATCATTAGAACTACTATGCAAGGACATTTCTTCTTGATTACTCTGCTGAATCAGGTGACTCATGGTACAAATTGCTCAAACATTTGTTTTCCTTTAGATATAAGAGATTAAATCTTGCCTTTTCATGGTGAAAGAATAAATAAAATGTTTTTATTAGCTGTTAAAAAGGCAGCATGTCCCATATCGGATCTTTCTTTTTTTCTCAAAGTAAGAATAACCACACTAGAACTCATAAATGATGTCTTTTCATTCTCTTTTTTTTACTCTTAGGAATATGTTTTACCGAATAAAAACCATTTTCACTGTAAGAACTTCTGTCCATGATAGACTAAACACTTTTAAACAATTTTAAACACACAGAAGAATGTTTTTCAGGAAAATTCCCAGTCCTAAGTATTCATAGATAATTTGAGAATCATACGAGTATGCGTGCATCTGTTGTGCTTCTTTCATGGCACTATCAGTAGAATAGCTGGATGTTGAAGGGGCTTTAAGATCATCTCGATGAGCACTGGAATGACTTACCAATGTTTTGAGCTTTCAGGTACAAACAGGCAGTGGTAGAGCAGCACATGAAGGAAACCACAGGTTTCTGTGAACAAAAGCCACAACTCCTCCATCATAAAAACCTCACGAGGTGAACTGCGTAGTAGACTGGCATGTACATCAAAAGAAGCTGCAAATATTGTGACAGGAAGCACATAAATGTTTGTGCAATCCTCTGTCTGCTGGGCTCAGCATATCTGAACTAAGTGCACTGTCACCCTAAACTACATGAATCACAAAAAAAAAAACAAAAAAAACAAAACACAACACAAAGTGCATTCTACAAAATGAATGACGTGGTTGAAACAGGAGCTAAAGTGCAATAAAGTACCAATCACAGAATATGTTACCTAGGATTGAATTTGGTAACTGAGACATTTTTGCATCCAATGCATCTATATAAGCAAACATTTTCAAACAGCTTCAGAATCAGTTCATTGCTATCTACAATCTCTGAGTCTCCTTGGGCACTACTTGCCAGGGGCTAAGTATTGGCTGACTTGTTTAAATGGTAAAGCTCCCACAGAATTCAGCATTCTTAGGATTTTATCTCAATTGTCATTTTACACATACATTTTAGACCTCATTGTGGCCTTCCAATACTTGAAGGGAGAGTACAAACAGAAGGGGGAAAGGCTGTTTACGAGGGTGGATACTGATAGGACAAGGGATAGAACAGGTTACCCAAGGAGGTTGTGGATGCCCCATCCTTGAAGGCATTCAAGGCCAGGCTGGATGTGGCTCTGGGCAGCCTGGTCTAGTGGTTGGCGACCCTGCACATAGCAGGGGGGTTGATACTAGATGATCATTGTGGTCCTTTTCAACCCAGGCCATTCTACGATTCTATAATTCTATGATTCTGTCTTTCAGATTACCTTTTCCAATAATAATTCCATTTCAGCTCCTGCGAATACTTGAAGCATTGTAAAGTTTATTGTCTTCTGCACATACTGATTTTCATACAGCCTCTCCATTTGGTATTTTCTGTTTGCACACCTTCAAATGCAACAGACAACAAAGGGAAGAGACATTTTAAGGACTGTATCATGTCATATATACATATCACTGGTAAATTACAAAGGAACAACCACAATTGCTAAAATTCAGAATTCTAGAATGAGGCAGTAAAAGACTTTTAATTTTCAACAAGATATAATAGAATGCTGATCTTGTAACTGGGTCAGGCAGAAGAACAGAACTTCAGGTTGCTGAGAAATTGCTATACGAAGAAACTTAATATGTACTTCTGCTGCTGAAGCAAATAATGGTAGCTTCTCTGCTGGCCAAGTTTAGAAAAGCTAATGTTAGCAAGATGTGCAAGACTAAATAACAAGCATCAGGGTCACACATCTTATTAAAATCAGTATTTTAAAAACTGCTTGCTTAAAACATTTACCTTGGCATTGTAGATTTTCTTTAATAGCAAGCCAGCTTTTATTCAGTTGACCTCTATCTGAAGTAGCTAAATCCCAGATATACATATGATTGATTTTTGGTCTTCTTTATTCAAAGAAAAAAATATGATACAAAAATAAAATTGCAGTATATTTAAAATTTATGTTTTCAGGGAAAGACTATGGTGAAATTCAGCCAGCTTCATTTCATGCTGAACTAGACCATAAGATTGGACAAAATGTATTTTGAAGAATTCATCACCAACAGATATACCTAGATAGATTTAATTAGCAATTTGCCTCCATTTCAATAGTGTTTAGTACAATTCACAAATTCAGGATTCTTCTTTACTTTGTGGCACAATTATATTCATTGTTTTTCTCTGTGTTATCTATGTTTGAGACACAACTATCTGCTTAGTAACTGTTATCAAAGTTAACAGTTATAAACAAAGAAACAGGATTCTTGCAGAAATCTGTAGTTTAATAATAAGGATTAGTGGCATAAAAATATCTTAATTTTAAATTATTGATAGTTAGGTCCTGTAACATTTTCCTGCACATGCTAGAAACCTAAATAAAAATAATTATACATCCATCATAACAAAATAGTCACCTAAAATCTATGTTTCTCTTGGTGTCAGAGGGCAATACAACAAAATGTTTGCTTCAATATAACCAACATACAACCAAAAAAGCTGTCAGTCATGAATGACAACTAGAAGGTCAATTATCTTCTCTTTTTTCCTTTCCTTCCCTTTGTCAGTTCAAAGGATTCAAGCAAAACAAAAACAAAAACAAAAACAAACAACAACAAAAAAAACCTACCATGAGAACAAAAGAAGAGTGAGCAACTTCACCCCCACGCAGCCAAGCATCAAATTAGGAAAACTATAGTCCAGATAGATTTTAGTCTAGCCAGGGATGTCAAGACAAGAGGAAGGGCTTCTATAAACACATCTATGCTGAAAGGAAATCTTCAGAAAACATGCATCCTCTCCAAAAGAAATTGCAGACCTGGTTACCTGGGATATGAATATGGAGGAGACAGCTACTCAACAATTTTTTGCTTCAGTCTTCACCAGAAATTGTTCTAGCCACACCACTAAAGTCACAGAATGCAAAAGCAGAGACTGGGAGAATAAAATACTGCCTACTCTAGGTGAAGGTCAAGTTCAAATCAACCTAAGGAGTTACACGTGTTGATGGGACCTGACAAGATGCATCCAATGGGAGTGGTGGATGAAGTTGCTAAGCCACTTCTCATATTTCAGAAGCCAAAAGTTCCCACTAACTGGAAAGTGAAAACATAGCCCCCATTTTCAAAAAGGGGAAAAAAGAAGACTCAGGGAACTACAAACCAGTCAGCCACACTTCTGTGCCTGGAGTGGATCCTTCTAAAACTATGATAAGGCATATGGATAACAAAGAGTTGATTGGTGACAGCTAGAATGGCTTCACTTAGGGCACATAATGCCTGACAAATTCGTGACCTTCTACGGCGGGGTTATACTGTTGGTGGATAAGGAAAGAGTAACTGACATCATCTGCCTGGATACATTAATTTGATGAATGGATCACTTGGTGAATAAGGAACTGGCTGGATGTTTGCACTCAAAGAGTTACGGTTGGCAGCTGAATGCACAGGTGGAGGCCAGTGACAAGGGATGCTCCTCAGGGGTTTGTACTAGGAATAGCATAATTTAACATCTTTGTTGGTGACACAGACAGGGGGATTGAGTGCACTTTCCACAAGTTTGTAGGTGACACCAGGCCTAGAGGTGCAGTCAACATGATGGAGGAAAGGGATGACATCCAGAAGGACCTTGACAGGCTCAAGAGATGGGCCTGTAAGAAAAACGTGTATTTCAACAAGTCCAAGTGATAGGTCCTGCACGTGGGTCAGGGCAATTTGGAGCATGAATGCAGGCTAGGAAACACATGGGTGAAGAGCAGAACTGTGGAGAATGACTTGGGAGTACACATGTTTGAAAAGGTCAACATGAGCTAGCAAAGTGCACTTATAGACAAGAAAGCCAAGCATATCCTGGACTGCATGAAAGGAAATACAGCTGAGAGTGATTCTTCTCCTTTACTCTGCTTTTGGGAGACCTCATTTAGAGTTTTGTATTCAACTCAGGGATCTCCAGCATAAGAAAAACATGGGCCTGTTAGCCTGGGTCCATAGGAGAGACATGAAGAAGATCAGAGGGCTGGAGCACTCTTCCTATAAAGACAGAGAGAACTGTGGTTATTCAGCCTAAAGAAGTCTTAAGACTAAAGAAGAGAACTTAAAGAGGCCTTCCAGTATTTAAGTACTAGAGGTCTATGGGAAAGATGGGGAGGCATTTTTTATATGGGAATATAATAGGACAAGGGTTAACAGTTTCTCTAAAAAGAAGATAGGCTTAGAATTGATGTAAGGAATAAATTCTTTACTCAGAGGGTGGGGAAGCACTCGCACAGGCTTCCCAGAGAAGCTGTGGATGACTGAACCTGTAGGTGTTCAAGACCAGGTTGGATACGGCTCTGGGCAACCTGATCTAGTGGCTGGCAAACCTGTCCATGACAGAACAGGTGTGGGGCAGGGGGGAGGTAGAAATGGATGATTTTTAAGATCCCTTCCAACCTGAACAATTCTATGATTCTAAACTAAAAATTTCAACTGAGTATTTTAACAAAGTTTGCAGGTTTTTTTCCCCCCTCTCCCTCTTTGGCTACTATTGAGCTCTTGATGCTCAGCCATAAAACTTCAGTAATATCAGCAATAAAGTTTCGTTTTACCTGTCATCAGATAAGTAACAGTTTAGTAATGGCTTGGGGTGATTGATGACAAAGTAGCTAAAAAAATAACTAGTACTATAAACCCTATTTACAACATCTAAGAAGAACCTTGAAAAGATAATACTATGGATTACCTTTGTGTTATTTTCTATACTCGTTATAAAATTTGTCACGGGGTCTTTAATTGTCTCATTTTCCATTTTTTATAGTCTTTGTCATGACAATAAGTTTTCACATAATTCAGGGTTTGCTAGATTGATTCAAACTATGCAGTAGAAGTCTGAATGTCTTAGAGATGTTGCAGCACGATCGTCTGACTCTTCAACCTTTGTTCACCCAGTGATAAAATTTGTGGAGGAAGAGCAATAGACAATTTTATGCCCTCCAAATGAGCATCCTTTCCCTACCTGCTATTTTCACAGCCTTATTCCTTCCCTTTCCATGAGCTATCTGCTTAAGGATTAACTAATTCGGAGTCAGGAGTCAGGCCTGCGTGGATCCCTTCATGCTGCCTTCAGCTTTCAGTAATCTGAAGTTTTCTTAGAACTTAGGGGATCACAAAATACTCTTCTTTTTATTTTAATGAAACCAAGATCCTTGAAGAAATCTGAAGGAAAAGGGATCATGAAAGTACCTAGAGGCTCAGTAAGATGTATAAAACCCTATTTTTCCAGATACCATCAAGTGTGAGTCAGTTCCAAGTTGTCTTGGTGTCTGAATCATGATTTTTTAATTCCTGTGGTTGGCAGTGTGGATGATGATTGAAAAAGACTGCTGCTATATACTCAAAATCTTGTCTTCCAGCAAAGATATTCACAGCTCCTGGTGCGGCTTTAGGGAGGATTCCTTAGAGCCTATCTGGCAAAACTCATGCTTTTTGACTTCTCCAGCTGTCTCACTGACTCCTTTTCATCCCCTAAAATTATGTCTTGGCCTCCATTAATCACATTTGTCATGTTTTGCCTATACCATAGCAATATGATTCTTGTGCACAAAGATGTTATAAGTTCAAAGGGTATGCTACACTACATATAGCATATTGCTTACATGATACTGATCACTGCAAGCATGTTTTATATTTCTGCTGCTTCTTACTTTATTTATTGAGTCTCAGGCATACTAGAATATTATGTAAAGCAAAAGGATGAAGACAGTGTAGGTAAAACTGTTTTTCAGAAGCTTTCATGCAGTTCCAGAAGAGTAAAATGGCAACTATGGAAAGGAGAACCACCACAGATCTCAAGGAATCATAGAAAAGACCTTAAAGATCATCAAATCCAACCATGATCTAGCCATACTAGCCTAACTCTAACAACCCTCCGCTAAATCATGTCCCTGAGCACCACATCCAAATGGTTTTTAAACACATCCAGGGATGGTGACACAACCACCTCCCTGCGGAGCCTATTTTAGTGCTTAACAACCCTTTCTGTAAAGTTGCTTTTCCTGATACCCAACCTAAACTTAACCTGGTGCAACTTGAGGTCATTTCCCCTTGTCCTGTCACCAGTGAGAAGAGACCAGCCCTGTTCTCACTGTAGGCACCTTTCAGATATTGGAAGAGAGCAATAAGGTCTCCCCTCAGCCTCCTTTTCCCCAGACTAAACAGCCCCAGTTCCTTCAGTCTCTCTACATAGGGCATATTCTCCAAGCCCTTCACCAGCCTTGCTGCCTTTCTTTGGACCTGCTCCAGCACCTCAGTGTCCTTTCTCTATTCAGGTGCCCAAAACTGAACACAGTACTTGAGGTGAGGCCTCATCAATGCCAAGTACAGGGGCAGGATGACTTCCCTAGTCCTGCTCACCACACCATGCCTGATACAAGCCAGGATGCCATTGGCCTTCTTGACAACCTGGGCACACTGCTGGCTCATATTCAGCTGACTGTCCAACAGTACACCAAGGTCCCTTTCCATCAGGCAGCTTTCCAGCCACTCCTTCCTCAAGCCTGTAGGGTTGCCTGGGGTTGTTGTGACCAAAATGCAGGACCTGACACTTGGCCCTCTTGAAACACACAGTTTACCTTGTCCAGTCTGTCCAGGTCCCTCTGTAGTGTCCTCCTCCCCTCAGGCAGATCAACACTCCCTCCCAGCTTGGTGTCATCTGCAGGCTTACTGAGGGTGCACTCAATCCCCTCATTAAGATCGTTAATAAAGATGTTAAATAGAAGCAGCCCCAGTACTGAGCCCTGGGGGACACTGCTCATGACCAGCCACCAACTGGATGTAAATCCATTGACCACAACTCTTTGGGCCCGGCCATCCAGCCAGTGTTTCACTCAGCAGAGCATACGCCCATCCAAATAGTAGGCAGCCAGCTTCTCCACAAGAGTGTTGTGGGGGACAGTGTCAAAGGCTTTACTGAAGTCCAGGTAGACCACATCAACAGCCTTACCTTCATCCACTAAGTGGGTCACCTTGTCATAGAATGAAATCAGGTTTATCAAACAGGACCTACCATTTGTAAACCCATGGTGGCTGGACCTGATCCCCCGGTTGACCTTTAACCGGTCCCTGACGGCTCCTGAGATTATCCGTTTCATAACCTTTCCCGGCACTGAGGTGAGACTGGTAGTCTGTAGCTAGCAGGATCATCTTTCCTGCCCCTTTTGAAGATGGGCATCTCATTTGCCAGTCTCCAGTCTGCTGGGAGATCCCCGGTTAGCCAGGACTGCCGAAGGATGATAAGAGAGAGGCTTGGCAACCACATCCGCCAACTCCCTCAGTACTCTAGGGTACAATCCAACCAGCCCCATGGACTTATGAGCATTCAGCTTTTGGAGCAGGTCCAAAACCATCTCACCGTGGATCATGCAGAGCCTATTCTGTTCCCCATCCCTATCTACCAGCACAGGAGGCTGTGTTCCCAGGGAGTAACAAGTCTTACTATTAAAGACTGAGGCAAAGAAGGCATTAAGCACCTCAGCCTTATCCTGATCCTTGGTCATCAAGTTGCTCTCGGCATCCAACAAAGGATGGAGACTCTCCCTAGCCCTCCTCTTGCTGTTGATGTATTCATAGAACTATTTATTGTTGTCTTTTACCTTAGTGGCCAAGTTCAGTTCTAGCTGGGCTTTGGCTTTTCTAATTTTCTCACTGCACAGCTTCACTACATACCTGTAATCATCCTAAGTATCTTGCCCACTCTTCCGGAAACCATGAACTTTCTTTTTGCTCTTGAGATCCAGCCAAAGGTCTCTGTTCATCCAGGCTGGCCTCCTTGCCCATCAGCTCATCTTCTGAACTTGGCTATGGTCTGCACCTGCACCTTTAAAATAACTTCCTTAAAAGTATTCCCAGCCTTCCTGGGCTCCCATGCTCTCCAAAACTACCTCCCAAGGGACCCTCTCAACTATGGTCCTAAAGAGAGGTACTCTCTAAAGAGAGTACCCCCCGTATTTTGCAATCAGACACTGCTGTTCCATCCAGGACAGCTCCGTAGCAGTGAACCTTGGCAATCAAGGTCATATTCTTCAATTAAATGTCAGTTTCTCTCCATCAAGGTACTTGTTCTAACATGAAAATAAACTAATAGACTTATGAATAAATATACTACTCAAAAAAAAATATTTTAAGACAAAATGTTTCCCTTCTTTGATTTTTCCTTCTGAAAGATTATGACAAAAGCAATGTATAACAGCAGTTAGCCAGAACCATTCATCCTGCTTCAGCGGTTAAAGGTTTGTTATACAACTGGTATAAAAGGATGAGGGAAACGAAAAGTTATGTTGCAAACTTTTCCAGCATTTTGCTTTCTGTTGTACTTCAGGAACATGTGTAGGCACAAATGACTGACACCCTCTGGGAAAGTCTGCCCAGACCATGAAGATGCTAAAAAAGAGAAAATCTACGAGAATAGTTTACAGTATTTAAAATAAGTCAAGAAACAACTTGCTTGGTCGTCTTCCTACTTATACCAGTACAAAGAAGCAGCAAGACAGAGTTGTATTGCTATAAATCCAGTGTATGTGTGAAATGGGAATCTGCAGGTACTGATTTATTGTTATCACCCTGTGCCCAGTGGCCAATGAGTAGACTGTGCCATGTGCAGTGAGGCTGCAATTGGGTCCTGGAGCCTGGATGTTCATGGTTACATGATGCAGAAGTGACTCATAAAACTGATTTAAAGCAGTAAAGCGGCCTACCTGAGAACATCTGCATCTGGGTTTCTTTGCCTGAATAATAAATGATCTTAAGTTTCCTTCTGCAAACATATAACTCTGAGAAGAATTTTGTGGGGTGGGAAAGCAAATGGAAAGGAAATGAACAATATTTGGGTACCAAATGAAGATCAGGAAATTCCGTCAAAAGGAGGAAGGAATTGAAGTCTCCACAGCTTTTATACTTACTTTGCTGTTCACAATATTTGCATACTAAACTTGGATGTAATAAGGGAGACAGAAATCTTTAGCATGACAAAGAACAGCAAAGTACACAAATTCTATCTCCCAAGAGCCTGATCTCCAACCTTTACATCCCCCATAAGACCTTATCTGTTAACAAACAGCAGGTCCAGGATTTTGCTTCCCCTTCTTGGTTCCTTCACTGATTGTGTCAGGAAGCTATCTCCCACACACTCTAGGAACGTCCAAGACTGTTCCCTGTCTGCTGTATAATAAATCCAGCAGATGTCGGGGAAGTTGAAGTCCCCCACAAGAACAAGGGGGAGAGACCTTGAGACCTCACCCAACTGTCTATAAAGTATCTTGTCCACCTCTTCATCCTGGTTGGGTGGCCTGTAGCAGACTCCCATGATAAAATCAGTCTTATTGGCCTTTGTTTTTATTCTGAACCACAAGTTCTCAACCCTATCATCACCATCATTAATTCCCATACATTCACAGTCTTTGCTAACACAGAGTGCTGCACCACCACCTTTCCTGCCTTGTCTATCTCTTTTGAAAAATCAGTAGCCATCCATCACAGCACTCCAGCTGTGTGAGTCATCCCACCATGTTTCTGTGATGGCGACTATATCATAGCTTTCTGACTGCACAGTGGCCTCCAGCTCCTCCTGTTTATTACCCATGCTGCGTGCATTAGTGTAAAGGCACCTGAGCTGGGCCTCCTTTTGAGTTCCTTCCCAACTCCCACCATAAGACCCCTTTCCACCGGTGGGAGAAGCTATTCCTATTGGTTGCCAGCTATTGGTTCATGTAAATTGAACCAAGGTAAAAAAAAAATAAAAATGAAAACCCTGCCAGGCACACCAGGCAGGGATCCAAGTATTAATCCATTGGCCCATTGCATTCAGTCCCTCATCATTCCCTGTAACTGGAAGGATAGAGGAGAATACGACTTGTGCTCCGGAGCCCCTGACCAGTCGCCCCAAGGCTTTCAAGTCCTTTCTCGCAGCCCAAAGGGAAGTTCTTCCTGTTTCATCACTGCCTACCTGAAACAACAATAGGGGATAATAACCTGAGGGCCATACTAGGGCAGGAACTTTCTTCCTTATATCTTTAACCCGAGCCCCTGGGATGCAGCAGACCTCCCTGCGTAGAGGGTCTGGTCTACATATTGGTCCTTCTGCTCCCTTCAGGAGTGAGTCACCAATAACAACGACCCATCTTTTTTTCCTTGCTGAGGTGGTTTCAATGCTAAGGGTAGTCTGCCTAGACTTTGGTGGCACCACCAAGCGGGAAGAACCATCATCCCCAGTGTTGTCCAGTTGTCCCTGCAGAGCACTGTACATGTTCTGCAGGGCAGCTGGGGAGGTAGAGGAATCGCCTGGTATTATTATTACCTGGTAGCAAGGCGTTCAGGGGTGATGTGCTTCACGTGGAGCCCAAGATGTCAGGGCTGGTAGGGACTGGCACCACCAATCAGTCTCTCTCTCACACTTCCTAATGCTCCTCAGCCTCTCCAGCTCCTCCTTCAGGTCAACCACTGGGCTCAGTAAATCATTCAGCTGGCGGCATCTAACACAAGTGCTGTCTCCATCTCCCTGCAATGCAAGGGCCAGGCTCTGGCACTCACTGCAGCCAGAGACCCATGCACTAGCATCTTGTTGTGGGACCTCTGTCTGGGTCTTATTTTTCCTGGCAGCAGCCTTCTGCCGGCGTGCAACCATGGCAAACCAGCAGACTCACTAGCACAATTCAAGTAGCCTTAATGGTGTGTGACTTATCTACTCTGCCCTGTACCAGCAGTGCTGGCTCTGCCCGTGCCGCATTACCACCCTGTTAACAGGTGCCTCTGCACATACCACTCGCTGCACAGTGAAATAACAAGCCTCCTCACTATGCAGTCACATGAATGGGTGGCTTATGGTTTTCTCCGTGCTTGGACGGCCCACATGATTCACACGCACTGACTCCTCCTCTCCATGCCTGCTGGGCAGCAATGCCTTGCAACTCTCCCTGAGGCTTTTAGTGAGGCAACAATTTTTCTTTGTTATACATCTCACACTAACAGAGCTTTACCATACGGTGATAGAGTCATCTAGTAACGAAGTGTTTGGGAGTTCTGTTTGTTGTAAGGCTGCTTTTTTGGGAAGGAAGAGAGGGGGCAATATAAGGTAATGGTATTTCATAGAATCACAGAATCATAGAATCATTGAACAGCCTGGGTTGAAAAGGACCACAATGATCATCTAGTTTCAGCCCCTTGACACAGGCAGGGTTGCCAACCACTAGACCAGGCTGCCCAGAGCCACATCCAGCCTGGCCTTGAATGCCTCCAGGGATGGGGCATCCACAGCCTCCTTGGGCAGCCTGTTCCAGTGCGTCACCACCCTCTGAGTGAAAAACTTCCTCCTAATATCTACCCTAAACCTCCCCTGTCTTAGTTTAAAACAATTCCCCCTTGTCCTATCAGTATCCACCCTCGTAAACAGCTGTTCCCCCTCCTGTTTATATGCTTATACATTATGCTTATATATTTATATATTTAAAATGACGGAAGGAAGTGCTGTTCATTTCGTGTCATTGAACATGAACCAACCGTACCATTGAAAAGTAAATGCGGAGCTCTGACACTAAACTCTGATATTGCCGAATGATGTTTCCAAAGAGTCCCACGTTCAGTAACTGCATCACATTTACAGTTGTCTTTGAAGTCTTAATCTCAGTTCATGCTACTGAAGTACCATGAAGGTTTATTTTTAACTTGTTACATAAGATATATTTTTTTAATTCAAGGAAACGTCTCTATGAAATACATCAAACTGAATGTTTCTAATTGTATAACTCCAGCACAGTGGTTTTTTTTAAATCGTTTTTTTGAAGATTTTTTAAAGAGAAAATATGTCTCTTATTTGTATCAGTTTTAGTTTTATTTTAAATTGTTTTATGAAAGTATAAATTTTAAGTGTATGTATTGTGAAATATAAATAAGACTGGAATCACAGAGTCACAGAATTGTAGCAGCCGGAAGGGACCTCCAGAGATCCTCAAGTCCAACTCCCCTGCAAAGCAGGCCCCCTAGAGGAGGTTGCACAGGTAAGCGTCCAGGTGGGTCTTGAATATCTCCAGAGAAGGAGAATCCACGCTTTCCCTGAGCAGTCTGTTCCAGTGCTCCATCACCCTTACTGTGAAGAAGTTTTTATGCACATTTGTGCAGAACTTCCTATGCTTCAGATTGTGGCTGTTTCCCCTTGTCCTATTGCCACGCACTGTTGAAAAGAGTCTGGCCTCGTCCCTTTGCCTGGAATGACCCTACTAAGCCAATTTTTCTCAGTGAATCTTTGAATATAAATTATAATGAAATTGTAGAGAAAGAATAATGATAGAAAATTATTATTAGTATTTGAATTGGTAGAACAATTCAGTATCTCAGTACTTAGTTCAGAACACTTGTATCACATACATCATAGACAAGTGATTTTCACTTGAGATTGCTGTGGGATTAGAATCTGAAGATAAAAAAAATAGCTGCAACCTGCCATGACAAGGATTACTGTGTATTGGTACCTGAGCATGACCACACCTGACACTTTCATTGAAATCCTGTAACGTGTAGTCACCAGCACCACTTGTACTTTTGTTGGTTTTTCCAATCTTATAAAAGTGCATTCTACTGATACCTGCCTGGTGGTGTTGTTCTTTTCCACCTTTAACCTCAATGAACATAGTGTTTACAATCACCACCGATAATTCTCTTCCAAATCTGTGTTAGACTTTTAAAATTGCAAAATCGATCTCTGTTGAAACTTCTTTCCTTATGCCCTGTTTCCTGATACAGTTCAGATTCATCCTTAGCTTACCTTCAAACTACATTTTTCAAATCCCATCTTTCCTTGGTCAAGATACTTTGTTCTCCTGGCCTCTTCTTTAATTTTCTCTCCAGTCTACTTTTTTGAAAGTCTCTCCCTCAGCCTGTATTTCTGGGGATGGTGAAGAGTTATACAGGTTCATGGTCCCCCTAGCTACTCTAGCTTTAAGAAAGTGTTTCACACAAATGCAAATTCAGTGACGAAATGTATGCAGTTAGCTCACAGAGCCAACACATCTTACCAGCAAAACAGGCCACCTTCTTTTCAACACCTCTTTTAAAATTTCTTGTTGTAAGTTCAGTTCAACAGGGCTAAAACAGACTTTTTTTTTTTCTCTCTCTGCTATTATTTTCCAGCCTCTGTAGACTAGTGTATAACTTATCACTCAGGTGAAAGTTGTACTTAAAATTGCAGATCTTCTCTGTGTATCTTCCTTAAGATCTTTTTTGCATACTCATAGTTAATTTTTTCCCAGGGTTTAATCCTCTCAATCAACTGAAACATTTCTTAACAAATTTAAGACTTCAATTTTATCTAGACTGTAAAAAAATACGTTAGTTTTGACTATAACGCCTCCTTTCATAAATCTCTCCCCCAGCTCCATCTTTTTCAATCCACACTCTTCGTGGTTTAGCCCACTTGGCTATTATTTCCTACTCTGTTTCACATTGTCACCTTCCAGCTCCAGCCAGTGAGTGCTGCCCATACTCATCATTCTTCTGTTGCATTGTAAAATGCTTTCTTTTGTGCTACCCTTCATGCTTGGAAGCTCTCTGTAAACATCCACCTTCAAATCCATTTGCTGAAAGGACTATGAAAGACCTGACAGCAGTTAGGTTGGTATTGTTGGCATCACTTCTCATCATACTGACTTACTGTTTCCTTCTACCTCCTCATCTGTCTATATCAATCTTGTTTTGATGGTATTTTCTTTTGATCCAGAACTTTTTATATCTGTCACCAACTTTATGTTCTGATTTTCGTCCAGTACCTAGTGCAAAAGGGGCATGGTCCATGGTAGTAGTTTATAGTAATTCAAATAATGGGGACACAAGACAGCTTTTTCATACTTATGAGAACAAGTTTTGTTTCATAGTTGATCAGATCAAACACTCTCAGTGGAAGAGAGCATCCATAAGTAATAACAGAAATATGATTTTTCAGATCTCAGTGATGATAGCATCATTACTCCTCAATTAGAATGTAGCAGATCATATGCAAGCTCTCGAGGACCTCAGGAGAAAAACCTGGCCTAACTCAGCTGGCAAAATAATTATTGGAAACATAAACCCAGTTATCAGATAAGAATGTGATTTGGTTCAGTGGAGTGCAGTAGGCTTTTATGCAGAAATTTGCTGAAGGTCTCAAACTGAATAGGCAGAGTATAGTTTTCCTCAAAGTAGGCAGATCTTTTGCAAGTCCAGGAGAAAACAAACAAACAAAAGGAAACAAGCAAAAAAGTACAACACCAGTAGGTACCTGTCCCTTCCCCATTAGATGTAATGTTTATTTTGACTTGGGTAGATGCGTTGGCTCTATACTCTTTTAAAACAGAAAAATCACATAAAAATGTGGGCATGTGTGCAGCCCCAAGCATATGCATGACAAAGAGGAGAGAACAGAATAAACTGCAGTGTTTATTTGCAACAAGTGCATTAGTCTACTTTCTTGCTGGGAAGACATACTCAATAAGATTAAAGTTAATGGCAGTTTACTGGACGCTTTTGTCCAAGCTGTAGCATAAAACATAATACTTTCTTTTGTTTTGCTTGAAAAAAATCATCAATTTTCTGTTAAGGGGTGTACATGAGTAGAACTAATTATACTCCTGTCTTAATATGCAGTTTCCTCTGGAATGTGATGATGTAAACTTAGATTTATTTTGTCTAAGAATGTGGTGTTTATGAACTAAAATTATACATTTTTGAGGAACAGCACTTTCCAGTTGAATTCTGTATATAAAAAACATGGTAATGTAAGGCAAGGAAATGGTTAAAAAAAGTACTCTTACCAAAGCATTTTCATTCAGGAGTTTATATCCCTTAGAAAGGTAGACCTAAATAGCTGTAAATCTGACGAAGAAGTTAATTATGAGGGAAAAGGGCCAAAATGTGAGGAGGAGAAGAAGAAATATCATTGGTTTGACAACGATGGCTGCCAGAAACAGCTTGCAAATCATGGAACTATGCGGGGACAAAAAGTTGACTCTAAATTATGGTGAGACTGGGTCTCTAAATCACTGGGGAGCAAAATGATTTCAGTAGACCTTTAATTTTCAGTTATTGAAAGTCAACATCATAGCAAGTAGCTGCAGTGTTTTACAACAGGCCATCATGAAAGTATTTTATTTTTCATTTCACAAAAATGTATGAAATTTTCAAACACAAGTGAAAATCAATCATCTCACCAATCATATCAAAAGCAGCTCCCTTCCCAAGTGAGGTATGGATTAGCAGGGTAATGAAGGTGGTGCACAATATCATCTGCTCAGAATACCTTGCACTTGTATTGTCCTGTCTTTATCCACACACTGCCATGTGCTGGACTAGTCATTAATTCTGGTTACTTTAGCAAAGCCAGCAGCAGAATTATAAGAAAATTGATTAAAAGAAGCAATGTCCTCCACCTCCCAAACAAGTCACTTTCTAGACAAGGTATCTCCTTCTTGATCAGGTAACTGGGGAATTCTGCACTAGAATAACCAAGTGCCACCTGATAATCTCTTTGCAGTATTACATAGGAAAAAATTATTTTGCTTTCAACCTTCTTTCTCTGCATAGATAGAATCCTACCCAAAATACATCTTAAGTACCCTAAAGAGTAATAAATAATATGCACATAGGTAGGAATAAAGTTATTTTTATTCTGAGAGTTTAGGCAAATAGGGCTGTAAGCATTTGCTCTTTGGAGCCTCAAATCCTTCCCAGAGAATAGGTCTCTATCTCTTGCAAGATTTGCCTTCCATATGTAACCTGTGAAGAAGCTGAAGACAGCGGTACTATCAACCTTCAAGATTCAGTTTTGTTCCTGAGGTAGTGGGTGTGTCTCTACTTATCAACAAACAGAGCTAGAACAAAGCTTGAACTTCTCTCCATGACTTCCACAATTTTCTGTACTGGCTGTTATATACCCTGACTCAATTCCAGGCTCTGTGAAAGATTTGTCTCAAGTATGACACATAGAAATAGCATTTATTAAAAAGCATTCCCAACACTATTTTAGGAATAGGCATCCTTTTTTTTATATATCAAAAGATATCAAAAGAGTTTAGACTTGTGGGAAGTTATAAATGCTATAAGAATATAAAGGTTGGACTTAAGCATTGAATCTTGGATATCTCATTCATCTTAACCTTTCAGAATGTCCCTGGCTTGTTCTGCAATGATCTCTCAAGCCAAGTTGAAAGTCTTTGTCCGCAGGTTGCTCTGAAAGTAATGCTTCCTATTTTACTATGCTTGCTCATGATGTCAGAGGCAGATGTTGATGGTATGGCAGTAGAAGCTGAACCTTCCCACCAATATTCCATTACATTTTGTTACTGTGTGACAGATGGCAGCAGAGGGGAAGCCTGACAGAATGGCGTCTGCCGTGGAAATGTGGATGAGCAAAGGTGTGTCACTGAATTCTTCCATACGGAAAAAATGGTGCCCAATGACATTTATCAAGGCTTGCTGAACATTTACAGAGAACAAATAGTGTATGTGAGCAGAGTGAGGCAATTGGTGCTGTGGTTCAGTAGTGGTGACAGTGGGTTATCTCCATTGGTGCAGATAGTTACGAGAACAGCATACAAGGTCTTGTTCATTGCTGACAGAAATGTACGGTTAATGGTGCTGACTGTGTTGAAAAGCAGAGTTCTGTAACTGAGAATTTGCTCAATCAGACAGTGTTACTCTGCTCTTTGTATCTGTTGTCTTTTCCATGGAAATAAATAGGAAGCATTAATTTTGGAGCGACCTATGTATTTATTTAATCCTTGCCCAGATTGTTTGGCTCGACTGGCATGACAATGGCAGCAGAGTGTTTTGAAGTCATGTGTACTGTCCAGATTGGGGGGAAAAGAAAATTGTAATCTTCGGATGCCTTTGATCAACTTTCATGTAAAAACAATTTGTAGATATTATCTGATTGGACTAAATGATGACTTGTAACTAGAGCCGTGCAAATAATTTTTGCTCCATTGGCTCATGTCCAATTTTTTATTGCCTTAGCTCTCTTTCTTTAAACTTCTCCCTCTTTCCTTTGTTTTCTTATTTTGAAAAAATAGAAATAATTTCTTGTTCAAAATATCTGAAATATATAAAAGAGAGATAATAAAAGTATTTCAAATATTTTTATATTTTTACTTATACAATTCAGAAAGTTCCTAAATTTCCCCAGGCAATTTATTATTGTAAAAATAATGGTATTTAACTTTAGCATGTGTCCAGATATAATGTCTCCTTTTTTCACCCTTATTATACACTGTTTTCAGAAAATGACATTATTATTAGTGAAGATTACACAGCAAAAGGTCTATTGGTACTTCTCAAGTACTGTCAATGCCATAAGCCTGTTTCTATTTACATTTCTACTCTCAATTACATCATCTTCACATGTATATACACAGACTTGTGTACAAATATATATATATACACACAACATAGTATCAGGGAATGTAGATTCTTTAGAATGTAAAATGAAGAAAGAAAAAATCAATCTTTTTTAAATTATTATTATTTTATTTTATTTTATGGACAAGTAAGCCTGTGTGCAAGAAAGGCTGGCAGAAATCTGGCTCAAAAATTTGCATCTGAACACAGAAATGACCATTCTTCAAAATGCAAATTGGAGCCCCAAGTCAGAAGAACTCATTTTCACAGTCCATTCTATGTGTTTTTCCTAGCAACAGAATCAAGATTGTAATGGACATTAAACAATCTAAGATAATCTTTTGAAGTGTTTCTACAGAAACAACAGTGATTTAAAGCTTTGTTTTATTTTATTTTATTACTTTATTTTGTATTTCAGAAAGTTAAAGAAAATGCACAAAAGTAAAAAATAAAGAGAAAAATAACTAGAGCTATGCATAAGAGAATGACTATGGTAATGATGGCAAAACTCATTGTGACCTACAAATTCCTTGTAATTAACTGAAACTTTATAGTGGTTTCATTCTCTCCTTAATTTTTTGTGGAAATATGAAAAGGGATAGCCTTAACAAGATCTCATTCATTCACATTCCAAATTTCTCCAGCGGATGTAAGGACTCTTCAAAGAGGACAACTCTAATGCAAAATGAGGTTATTCTGGATCCAGTTCAAGGGAATGAGCCAAGCATGATTAGCACCATAAGGCTGCATCTACAGAACATCTTGTACAAACAGTATTAGAATTATTGTCAGGGAGACACAATGTGTACTAGAAAATACAAGCGCAGTGATTTTAGGGAGGCTGACATTGAAGAGAATGCAATATAATAAAACATATTGATTCAAATTTCATAGTAGTGTTATGGATATACATAAAGTAATTCCTTAAGTTAAATCTACTTCCCCAGATTTGGAAATGTCTATGAAAGCAGTAAAAGCCATAACAAAAGCCAAGTAATTTTAAAAGCTTCCCAGAATCCACTACCAGATCTTATTTATTTATAAAAACGTATTAATTGTTTCATTGGTGTCTGAACACTGATGTGGTGGTTATGCTACTAATGGTAATTGATCAACGTAAGTAAACAATAAATGGGATTTTTATTATGTTGTGTAAATTTCCATAGGCTTTTCATAAGATTTAGCAGAAATATTGCCACTTGGAAGAAGCTGCCGCTGAAGAACCTGCCATTTGTTTCAGTCTGCTGTGTCAATACTCAAAGAAAATACTTCTAAGTAGGTGACAAACTTCTCGAGTAAAAGACTGATCTGTTAACTCAATATATTTATACTGTAGAACATATTTTTAAAAAGCTAAAAGTTAACATGACAACAGAGCTACTGACAAAAAGTTGTAAGGGAGGCCAAAGAACGAGTGCCTTGTGCTGTATTGGAAAAAGCTTGGTGTAACACAGATATAGAAGGAATCTAAGTGTGACTGAATGATAGATCTGACCTGAAAGGAATGGTCAGCAACAGAGTAAGAGTGGGTTTCTGCATCGGTAACAGCCACTAGCTAATCTAACATGTCTTCAGGGAGTCTACTTCTCACCTAACTTCAGCAATTAGATATGTAGGCTCAATCCATAGCCAGCGCACGATAAGTGCATAATAAGTAATAGCACCAGAGAGCAATGAAATCTCTGCTCTAGGTGCCTACAATACATGGACTGAAACTACCCAGGAAGCTTTTTCCACTGGCCATGCAGGGAGTCAAATATACCAGTTTAGGCTGGGCAGGTTAGCAGGGACAGTCTTGGACTATGAAAACACTAATTTATGACGTATATACTATGCATTCTACTTGGTAGAAAATCGACCCATATAAATCTTGCAGCCACACTTAACTTTCTTAGCATCTACTATTTCTATCCCTTGGCAGTAACTGTTGTCATATATGTAAATGAAAATCTTTATATAGAAGCTTCCAGAACCTGCACTTTTATGTATTTTCTTCCACTTTTTTTGCAAAATGATGCAATGTCAACATATATATTTTCATGAGGCAAACCTATTAAAAATTAACAGCTTTGCCTATCGAATGAAAATATTTCTTAAATTTAATGTTTAAAAAGCCAGTGAAATTAAGTTCAACATTTATGCTGTTTTTAAAGCTTCAAAGACAAACAATCATAATAAAAAATGTTCTTGTTTAATCTACAAAATAAGTACATTTGATTTTAATTATCTAGATAATGACCAGGCAAGTACATCAGGCACATCCCTTCCAAGAGATAATGAAAGGCACAGAGGAGCAAACAATATCCCTGAGAATAGACCAACACATTCTGACTCTACAGATGACTCCAGTAATGAGAAGCTGTCTGTTGCAAATGACTCATCTTCTGAGGCCTGCACTGAAGATGTTGGAAATCAGGATGATGCATGTGAAAATAAAATTATCAATATGAAGATGAGGAACAGCAGTCTATCACTGAAGAGCTGTTTGATAATAATGAAACTGAGGAAACAGCCAGTGGTACAGGAGAAAATGAAAGCAGAGGAAATGTCAATGATTACAGTGAATCAGTAACTATTTCTTTAAATGCAAGAGGAAAAGACAGCAGACAGTGAGGAAATACACTAGACAGTGATGTTCCTGACTCAGTAATGAACTGAAAGGACCAAAACTGTTAGACTGTAGGAAAGAAAAAACAAAACACAAACAAACAAACTTTGCTGATAAACTAAGTTTAATAACACAGTGTGTTCAGATTTAAAAAGCAAATTAGCAGCATTATTGTTAATATGCAGAACCTGAGAGTGGCTGAAAAAAATGTGTCAATGGAAGTGTAGGTGCTTAGGCTCTCTTGGGATCCGGCACTTCATCTTCTCTGAAATTAAGACTCATATTGACTACAGAAGGAAATAATCTTCTGTTTAACTTCGTCTTCACATTAGCTGGTGATACTAGCAGCAGTACTGATGAAAATGTACCTGATGTAACACCGCCACAGGTACCTAATGATCATAATGAATACACTCATTGGTCAATTACAAAGATGCAAGCACACACATCTGTTTAAAAGCAAAAACAAGGCAGTAAAATATAAAACCCTAGAAGCAGACAATTTTTCAGCCCAAACAAGTGTTTCTATTATCATTATCATCTTGCTTGATACATTTACTTGTGGAAATTTTAACCATCTTAAATTTTTTCCTATATAATCTTTAAAAAATTTCAGTTCTTCCTACCCATACTGTCTTACTTCCACACTGCTTTCAGAATACTTTCTGATTCTGCTATCTCTATAGTGTCTCTATATATTTCTAAGTGTCACTGTGTGATGGCTGATGATTTTCTTTCCTTCTCTTCTAAAGACAATCAGTGGTAAACTGGTATATAATGCCAGTTCTTGAAGCAGTTAAGTCATCTTCAAATTAATTTCAACTAAAATTACTAATTACAATGTTTTCTAAAGGATTTTAAGAACAAAAATCACAGTAAAATGTAACTGAACTTGACCAAATGTGCACTCCTGTAACTTCAGAGCAAATTCCCATTTTAATTTTTTTGGCTAGGCTTCATCACAGTGTTGAAGTGTTGGAGCACTTCTTAATTTTCAGACAAAACAAAAAAAAAATGAAAGGAAATATTGTATTATAGAGTACAAAACTAAATTATGTGACTCATTTTGGATGTTGCAAAAACCACACCAGAACAATGCCACATTAAAAGAAAATATTTCAAAAACAGTTACATAAAATCAAGTAAGAAAAGTGTTTTAGAGCTATTAGACATTAACATTGCAGATACAACCACCAACTCATCATAAAGACACTGTTTAAAGAAGCAAGGAGGGTATATCTTATAGTGTTCATCCTATATGTATTCTCACACTTCATTTCCTAAGGCTCTGCCATTGGTCACTATTAAGGGCAAATCAGTGTTCCAAATGGACATTTGCTCCAACCCAGGCTGAATTTCTTAGGTGCAATTCTTATGTTCCCTTCTGTTTGAAGGACATCTGTTACTACTCTTATAGCATTGTCATTCCTATACAAACTAGAAGACAGGCTTCAACAGTAAGAGAAAACTGCAGAAAACGGAATTAAAGTTGCTGAATAACTGATCATATTCTCGTTATAGTGTTATATATTATTAACATGAGAATTTCTTCTGGAAATTATGGTGGTGGAAATGGTGGAAGCACTTGCATAAAATACTATGCCAACATCCATCTAATGAGTTATGTTGAAACTGTGTGGCTACCAAAAAGAATTTCCTCTTGTTGTAGAGCAAGAATTTTATCTTAGGTGGCAAGAAGTAGTTATTTTTGAGTGGAAAGAAAATTACTGTAGACATTAATACATTTTGGATATGGAAGTCAAGGTTGAATCTCAGCCTATGCAGATGATGAAGTAGCAGTTAGGAGGGTCAAGAAAGGCCAGAGCTCTGCAGTTGCAAAAGCCAACCAAAAGCTCAAGGAGGAAGTATCTGGTCTATGATGCAAGAAACAACTTTAGTTCACGATAAGATAACTATCAACTTCTTTATTCTGTTGTGTGAAGTTCTGAGGGAGGAAAAAAATATAAAAAATGCCTTTTTCCCTCTGCCTTTTGAAGTATCAAGGAACAAAAATAATCAGGAACAAATTCTAAGCTAAAATTTTCAAAACCTGTATGCTTAACATGAGAATGTGACTATAACAGATTTTCTGCTTCCAGAAAGGCAAAGAATTTGAGTGGGAAAAAAAAAGGGAAAGTTGCACGCTCATATGTAGCAAAAATATGGATGTACACTGATGCTACCTGGCTACTGTGTTGTGAAGTATATTGCATTTCTGACTATTATCTGTATTGTAATTCAGGTCAAAGAACACTTTTAAGGTATCTTCTATGATTCTTGGGCAAACTTAGATGAATAAAGAATGAGCTGAGTAGTTTTTGATACTACAGATGTGTAAAAATCAAAGGAAAAGAGCTTCCATAGACGCCTTTGAGCTTTCAGAATGCCTCTAGGTCTTTCCATTAGAAGACAGAAGTCCCTTAGAAGGATCAGAAAAGAGTATTCCACTGGGAGAAATTTGATACCTGTAATACAGTTACCCTTTAAAAAAAAAAATTACTGATGAACATTTTTAATGTAAAAATGCTTAAGACAGAAAGACCATTTTAGATCTTACAGCTTTGCAAAGTCAAGTACACAAGAAGTATGTTTTATTTGAAATGATGCAAATTACCTTGCATTATCCAGCTATCATGGCTATGTAATCAAGCACTCCAAGGGCTTGTCTGACTATTACAGTGGTAAGAAAGAACACAAGAATTGCCAACACTAATCTACGCTTCCAAAAAACTACAAGCAGACAAGAAATATTGAGGACAATGTAGAGAACTTGCATTCAAACTAACTCCTCTTTAGTGTAGAGAAGTCTCATGAAACACCTGCATAACAATCTACAATCAGTTTTTTGTTGGTTTTTTTTTTAAATAATTGATGTAGGTACATAGGTTGCTCTGAAAGCAATGCCTCCTATTTATTTCCATGAAGACTGTAACGGATAGAACACAATAACACTATGCGATAGAGCAAATTCTCAGCTACAAAACACCATTTTTCGACACAGTAACCTCCATTAACTTATCTGTATGCAGAGGAACTGATCAAGACTGTCTTAATTTTGTGGTATGACAGATGTGCATGGCTGTCTGGAACATGGCTTGTCTTTCACATCTCTCTCACCACTGCTGAAACACAACATCCACCACCTTACTGAGTTCACATCCACTGTTTGGTCTTCATAAATGTTCAGCAAGTCTTGATGAACATCAGCGAGTGCCATTTTTTCCATTTGGAGGAATTCAGTGACACACCTTTACTTCATATGCACTTCTATATTAGATGCCACTTGGTCAGACTGTTCTGCTGCCATCAGTCACACAGCAACAAGTTGTAATGGGATACTGATGGGAAAGTTCAGCCTCTACTGCCATACAACCAACATTCGCCTCTGGCATTGTGGGCCTAAATAATAAACTTTTGGAGCAGCCCTCATATCAAGAAAGAGACAGTAGTTAAGTAGTAATAATGCAGATGTCTGATTTTAAAAGCACAGGACTAGAAGGGATAAGGTGAGTCACCAAGGCTATGTACTTACAGTCATGGGAAGGGGATGTTCATAGAATCATAATCCTAGAATCATAGATACATATAATGGTTTGATTTGGATGGGGTGTTAAAGCCCATCCGTTCCAACTCCCCTGCCATGGTCAGAGACACCCCCGCTATATGAGGCTGCCCAGGGTCCCATCCAGCGTGGCCTTGAATGCTTCCAGGGATGGGGCATCTACAACTTCTCCAGGCAGACTGTGCCAATGCCTCACCTATCCAACTTAAATCTTCCTTCTCTTGGTTTAAAACCATTCTCTCTTGTCCTGTCACTATCTGACCATGTAAAACATCAGTCTCTCTCCTCTTTACAAGCTCCCTTTAAATACTACAAGGCCGCAGTGAGGTCTTCCCTCACCTTACACATGGACTTGTTGAACCTCATTTGGTTCACACAGGCCCCTTTTTCTAGCTTGTCCAGACGTGCAACAATGTCAGATTAAATAAAGTCTGCTAAGCACCTTCTTGAAAACCACTGCAAGCAATGGGCCAGCCACAGATCAGTTCCCTTCCCTGTGTCATAAACTGTAAACTTAAAGTGAAATCAAAGCAACAGTGATTCAGAGAAAAAGGGTGACATCAAGAGAAGGGACATAGCCAATTTAGATGCATACCTGCTTCTAGAAAAAAAAGTAAAATTGATTATTCTTAAATCTAGTTGCTTAGTCCTCAGTATTTAAGCAAGGCACACAGTCCAAGTACAGGAGCTATTTTAAAGACCTTAAAAGAACAAGGGAACTGCCATAATTGCTATGGCAACATTTTAAAAAGCATTAAAATTTAAATTTAAAAATTCTGAGAAGTCTCCCTGTGCAAAGACAATGCTATTGCTTAACACCTTCTCTGCTGTTACCTGAGAAGATGACTGCCTTCAGGAAAAAGAAGGAATACCCTGTTGAGGCTCCTCAGCGGTCACATCGCATTGTTATTCCTATCTCATTGTTATTCCTATCTCATTCACTTCCATTATTTCCTTCCTTCCCTTCCACATCAATGGGATGGTTTTTCTTATCCGAGTTGTAAAAAGCAAACTTTTGGAGGTACTTTGCTGAGAACAGCTGATTGAACATCACAGCTTTGCCTCTCTAGGCTTAGTAGAGTTAGACGGATATACCTCAGCTATCTAAATATTAAATTTCTCAACTGACATAGCCAACCAGCATTTCCTCATTAACTATAAAGAGGAAAAGCACCTTGAGAGGGTGAGTCACTCTAAAATGAATGCACAGAATAGGTAGGGAAGGGGAAGATTTGAAGATAGTCCTTACAAGAAACAAATTTTTGGCTATCTGCTGAGTAGTAATGGATGTCAGGGACTTGCAAGGCATTTACAAGTGTGGGGATAAGGAGAGGGGAGTGGTTCAGAGTATTGCAGTATTATGTAAGTGACTTGCTTTATTCACATACATACTTACACATATGTAGATGCAAACACAGAGGGTAGCTAATTGTTCTCAAAAATGTAAGTCTGTTAACCATTTTTTTTCCCTAATTTTTCACCATATATATTACTAGGCATAAAGACAGCAAGGCAGGCAGGTGTGATTTTGGGATGGGTATAGGTAAAGAATAATTTTAATCTTATTCTTCACTCTTTTTTTTTTTTTCCCCTCTCTCTCTTTCCTTTCTTCACAGTTCCTATTTGAAGCTTGGCATGAAATGACCAAGAAGCTGCATCTGAAAGCCTCAGTACAGCTCGTAATGTAACAGCTGTACTCAGGCCCACTGAAGTAAGATAGGAAGGGAAACAGGAATTTCCCCTCCCTCAAAGCCTTGCTTTGGTGATCATGCCACCACAGTACTTCAAAGAGTTGTTGTTCCTTCCCCTCCCAGGCCAGGTTCCACCCTCAGCAACTCTACAGAGCAGCTGGGCTCATTAAAGCCCTAATGGTACAGGAAGCTGTGCAAAGAACTAAATGAAGTTAAGCACTTCATTCGTTTATTTTGATGCATGAGTTAAACAACACTGTAGTAAGTCTGGTAGCTAATCCTGGCCCCACCATAAAAAGAAGCCAGTAAATATTTCCTATAGAAAACTGAAAGCTCCTTCAGTTCTCTAGATAACAGTTCGTATATGTTATACTTCATGCCAGAATTTTCATTACAACAAACAGACTGATTTAAATCACGGCAAAACTACACAGAGGAGAATCCCTGTGGAGAAGAGCCCAGATTCTTTTTAAAACAGTTGGGTTCCACAGTTGGACAATAGGCTAACAAAAGGATGCTACCTCTTTAAATGGGACTTTTAACTCATCCCTCTCTAATTATTCATGTAAATTAAATTCTAGAAGTGAAGAAAAATTCATAAAAGTTGTACTTATTCATCTCAGAGGGAGATCTGGCATATGAATAGTGCCTATAACCTCAGAAGGTGAAATGTAGAAAATAGCACAGGCAACTCCCACCTCAAGTTAACTGAACCAAAAAAGGGAGAATCTTGATGTGAAGGAGACTTGAAGGAGATACTCCCTAATCGCTTCTTAATAGACTTGCAGTCCTGACACAGGAAACAAATCAGGAATTCTGAGGACATGTAATTGTTAATCACTCGCATTCACTATCAAATTCAGTAGGAACATAGAAGCACAGACAATGAACTTTGTCACATTGAAAAATAAGACTTTTTGCTAAGAGCATTCACGGAATGCTATGATACAATCACACAAAAGCTCCAGCCACAACAATCCTGTAGTATTGTCATCTGAAATCTGGGAAGAAAACTCTCTGATTCCAATGCAGTGTTAAGAGTATTTCCATAGCCATTTATTTGCCTCCAATGTAGAAGGGGAGAAATATCATTATCAGTTGTAATGAATATATTTCATAAGCTTTTTTCTTTTTCTGTAGGCTTTAGCAATACTAGATTTATAGTTCTAGCCTGTCCAAAATACTACTCTTTCAAAAGGTGAAACAGACTGAGCTTCTCCTGGAAAAAAAAAAAAAAGACCATGAGAAAGAAATTGAATTGATAGCCACTACATCCTGTTTTAGTGAACACTGTCTCAGAATGACACTGAAAACTGGAAAACTGAAATTTAAAATTTCTTCACATTTGGTCTCCTAGAAAGGACTAATGGGGTTTGCACAAAGGGTAATAGAAAGCTGCTGAAAAGTCTGTGGAACAAATATTGTAATTTGATACAAAAAAAAAAAAATGGTTAAAGGAATGAGGAGAGCTATATTAAGCCTAATTAGGTGTTTATTCAGTGCCAAACCAGCAAACCAACATTGCCAAACCAATATACATTCTTGTTTCTCATTAAAACTTCCTGTCTAGAGGCATGAAAGAAAGCCACGCTGGGGTTTTCCTCTGCCCAGCAAAGCTACTCTAACAAAGTGCTACAACTCCTGGTGAGGTTTGCAGATCATATGTGATTTGTTGTTTTATTCCACAAAGCCTCCCCAGTATAAATAGAGCTTACGCAGACAAAACACTGCTTTACTGAGTAAAACTTCTTAAGCCAGCTCCTCAAATGGGAGCTCTACCACGAGCATTTTCTTTCCTTGGTGTTGTTGCTGCTTCTACGCTTCACCTTCTGTTAAAATGAAAATGCTGTGAACAGTATAATCAGCATGAACTGCAAGTCAAAATGTCTATCATAGCCCCCACCCTAGCATGAATACAATGAGAATATATACTTATGGACGTGTATATTCCAGCACAGCTCTGCTCATTACAGAGATTAAAAAATACGGAACTGGACATACGTGCATTTATGCATTGTGTGCATATGTTTACACATACATACATTTACCGTATGTATATATAACTATGTAATAAGTTAGATTACATCAATATAATTACATTGTCATAAAATTAGGATGACCCCTCTGCCAAGTAGGAGAGCTACACAGATTTCAAGTAGAATTGCAGCCTAGTACAATACCAGAATTACAATGTTAGGTGGAGATGAAAGTTCCCCGAAACAGCTTTACCCTATAATTGGGTCTGTTACCCGTTCCCCTTCAGTGAGTTTCCTGACAGGAGCCCCTATCCTCAGAAGGTTTGCTGCTTACAATTGCCTGCTTCAGCCTCTCCCTTCGTCTAATTGCCAGCTTTTTTGTGTTGCAGATGGAAAGGCTGATTGCCAGGTGTGAGGGATAGGAAGGATTTTTCCCATACCAACAAACTGCTCTGTGTAGTTTTTTTCTGCTTTCTTAGTGTCCAGCAGGCCTGGTTTTGTCGGTATTTAAATGAGGGTTGCAGCAACCATGTCCAGTTCTGCTGTGTTAGGAGAATAGGAAGGCCCCAAGGGCTCTGTAACCCAGTAGGTTGTCAGCAGGTGAATCCTGAGTGTATATATTATAGGATGGGGAATATGTTTCTGTGACCTAAATGGTTTGCAACTCGCTGTGTCTTGTGTCCCAGCAGAGTCCCATGTGACAGATCAGAGGAAGTATGGCTGTTACTGTACACCGTATTAGAAGTTATTATTCCCAGGTGAGATCCAACTTCGCCAGCAACATTAGCTGGTTTTACTCCAGGGAGATTAACAGCTGTTCGATACAGCGACAGCATCCTCTTTTGGCCAAGCAGCACTTCTCTTACCAAGCATGTATCTGAGTTGGTTCTGCTCATGCAACTTTACCTTAAAAACCCATTTTTCTTTTGGGGTCTTGCATAAAATCCTCAAAAAGTCATTAGTGAGATGTTCTTCCAGTCAGCCCAAATGTATTCAGTATCAAAATTAACATATTTGCTCATAAGAAATATTTATAAGGGGTCAACAATGTGGAAAATAATTTTCTAACTGAAAAATATAAAATTATGTCTGGAGCAACATACAGTTAACAACAAAACTTCACAAAATTTTCAACAATTATACCATACTTCTTAAGATTCTATTGCATGGATTTATTTTAGTAGAGTTAGAAGAGAGATCAAAACTGGCCTTGCAGCTCAAAGCGAGTTATAAACTTAACTACGAGGAGACTAGCGTCTCTCCATAATTAGCCCATCAAACAGGGAATGCACTTGTCAGCCACTGAATACATATACAATTATTCAGCAATGTTTAAAGGAGTAAAGGAATAAACATGATCAAAGAGCATCCAAGAATTAGGGGTATATCATTTTAATCTCTGAAAATTGCATTACACATCAAATACATGATAAGTAGGATGAATAAAAGGCAAGTTTGATTTATAAAGTTGGAATACCACCTAGGGGTAATGGTAACATCATGCAGCCAGAAAGAACCAATATTTAAGATTAAATTTTGCCTTCAAATTCATCAGTTTTTATTTTTTGCAGTGCTGAGAGTACAATGAAACAACTCTGAAATTTTCTTTCAGAGAATCACAGCTTTCATTAACAGTTCAGATTCCACGGGCAGGATTTCTACACTCTGAAAGGAAGCCATAACCTATCCCTGTAATTTCGACTCCACACTTCGTGCATGTTTCAGGTTGATCATAAAGTCACACAGCTAGCTTCAAAAGCAGTGCCTCCTATTTAATTCCATGGAAACTCCAACAGCTGCAAAGAAACACTGTGTGATAGAGCGAATTCTCAGATACAAAACACTGGTTTTCAGCATAGTCACCAACATCAGCCAATTTGTGTGGATGAGCTGATCAAAATGTTCTTCATTTCATTGTATGACCACTGTGCATGGCTGTCCAGAATGTGGCTTGTCTTTCATATTGTTGTCACTGTCGCTGAAATGCACCACCCCCCTGCTTACTGTGCTCACACCCACATCTCCAGCAAGCTCCACTGAATGTCAATGGGTGCCGTTTTTTCTGCATGGAGGAATTAAGTGACACACCTTTGCTCCGTATGCACTTCCATGTCAGACGCCATTCTGTCAGACTGCCCCTCTGCTGCCATCTGTTGCACGACAGCAACATGTAATTGAATATTGTTAGGAGGGTTCAGTCTCTACCACCATACCACCAACATCTGTTTCTCACACTGTGCACCCACATAACAACATAGGAGGCATTACTTTTGGAGCAGCTCTCATATATCTGTCCTTCGTTATTGCTGAGACAGCCACAGCTGGATGAGTTTCCTCTGACTACTTTAAGTGCATGTGAAACATGGTCAAAGCATTTCTGCCACGTGTTTGATCACATAGGGTTAGTCCTGATGTAATCTGCTCCAAGGAGTCACATTGCTGCAAGGTGAGATAAGTCAGGACAGCCACTGAGGGCCCCGTTCCTTGCAGTTGGGCTGGTTCCAGGCTCAGCATTGGCCTCTGACATCTATGTTACTCTGAAATACTCCCACAGCAATTCTCCTTGTTATCAGTTGTTGGATCTTGAGCTGTTTGGTTCCATTAGATCAACTGCACTGTATTTACACCAGCTGGGTATAGCAGCACTTGGTTGTTTTTCTTTTTGAGTCATGGAAATCTAGAGAGAACAAAGAGTGAAATCCTTGATGCAGTCCATTTCAAAAGCAAAACCACTGTCAGACTCCTTAAGTTTGTTGATGTTTAAGTTAAAGCAAAACAATCAGCAAGACAAAGAGCAAGTCTGGGCTCTGCCTAGTTTCTCTATTTCATGCTAAGATAAAGAGATGAATGTCACCCACCGCTGTTAGTGCTTTATGCAGAATGAAACCAGTTCAAAACCAGTTTCATGCTGCACCTCCACAGATGGCAGCGTGAATACACTGCTGTTTTGGGGAAAGAAAGTCCATACAGAAAGAAAGGACAATGTAGAGAAGACAACAGGATGGGACACTGCAGATTCTGCATGGTTACATTAACAGAATTTTACATAACACATTTTGTGGACTGAAAGTCCTGTTCTTACACGTTCTGTATGAAGCTACTGTGCAGAAAGTCTGTCACTAAGAAAAAATGAAAAAGTGATGCTGACAAATCATCATGTGAAGCACGTGTGACCCTTTTCAGTAAATGCAGCCCTGCAACAAGACCCCAGGTCAGCCAGAGCCTTTCAGGTGAATCTTCATAGAATCATAGAATCGCTAAGGTTGGAAAAGACCCACAGGATCATCCAGTCCAACCATTCGCCCTTCATCAATGGTTCCCGCTAAACCATGTCCCTTAACACAACATCCATAAACCCTTCTGTGCCACCCTCCTTGTCTACTGGCAGGATGCATGATTTTATTCAGGCTTCTGCTTTGTCCAGCAGCCTTCCTCTTGCAGCAAGCCCTGTTGTTCTTCCAGGTCATTAGGATAACGGCAGGGGGTTCTCCATCGCTGTGGCACTCAAGTAGTGTGGGCATCCTGCCCCTCTCCGACACACTGACCCCAGCACCCTGCAGGTTCCCTGCCTGCCCAGGGCTGCACCCAGGAAAGGTTACCCATGCCTTGCTCCCCAGGATGAGCCAGGCTTTCCCAACTCTGATTCCCCACAACTCGAGTGCATCCACAAAAATAAAGAGGAGTGGAGCCTTCTTTTTCCCAGCTCTTTTGACTATCTCTTTAAAAGGAAGATGACATACATTGATGGAAAAACAGCTAGCAAACAAATACACCAGATGCCATCTATCACAGGTCTCACTGTCCTCAAGGATCTGACAACTCAGCTTTATTCCCTCTCTTGCCCTGTAGCTCACGGCGTGCCTCAAAGCTCGCTGAAAACAGATATTGATCCAAGATGCTGCAAGGATAGAGCCTTTTGAGCAGCTCTGGGCCATCATTTTTCCTGAGGATGTGAAAATACACAAAGGCTGGGGCAGCACTGAGGGGCTCTGGACTTAACCCTGGGCAGGTGCAGGAGTGGCAATGCCTGCCTGAGCTGAATACACCCAGGACACACTTTCTCTGCAGGCTCACTGGCATGAAACATTTGCTCTCTGCAAAGGTATATTTTTTATTACTCAGACACTCTCAACTAGATTAAGGTTTTTTTATTACCTTCATCAACTTAGTATCTGTCACTTTCAATTACACTAACTCATATTTAAGAATAATGCTAATTATTTTAATGTGTTTGCTGTAAATCTAGCCTATGCTAATAGCTATAATGCAAATCATTTGTGACTTGAATCTTGAATTATATTTTTTTTTAAAAAAAGCTCTGTATTGTTTGTATTGCCATAGCATTCAAAAAACAATAAGGATCAGGATGCGACTGCAGGAGAACTACATCAGACACATAAGAAAACTGCTTCCCCATCTCAAATATTTCCCAAATAATATTAATAATGTAAAAAGAGACTTAAAAAGAGATGGAAATGATGACAGGTCCTGTACTGCTCTTTCAGACTCCTCTCAGGCAAACAGCATTAAATTGCAAGGAAAAAGGAAAACCATAAACAAGAAATAATTTTCATAGAGGCTTGTTTTACCCTAAATAAATACAGGGAAGGAAGAATTAATATGCTTCAGAACAATCTCAGTTCTGGGGTGCAGGGCCACAGGCAGCAGATATTTCACATGCACTTCAGAAAATGCAAAGCTCTTGAAGTTAGGAAAAAAAAAAGTCAATTTTAACCAGATTTTCCCCAAGTATTTTAATTCAGTTTCTCTTCTTTTAGGTTTGAGTATAAAATTTTACTCCCTGGGTTGAAAAGGGATCCCAGAACTAAAATCTGCCTTCTAAAGGAAGGGATATTACAGCCAATTTGTAGGAAGACTGATAGCCCGCACAGTTACACCATATTCTCAGAATAAGGCAAACTGAGAACTAAACATATATCAGTCACTTACAGGTTGAAAGATACGAGAAGAAAGAATGAGATACCAGTGACATCTCGTCACAAAATAGCCATAATAAGACCAGTCATTTCCTGTGCTTTTTTTTTTAATGGGCAGATGAGAGAAAAGAACAGTCAGAAACATTTTCTATAAAAGTTAACCCGCCAAGAAAGAATAGTCATCAAAAAATAAGTGGCTACGGATAGAATATCGTCATCTGCTGAGAAATTAAGAACAAGCATCAAGTAGCACAGGAGGACTACTTTGCTTACTCGTGGCCGTACTCAGCCGAGGACCCAAAACCCATGGCTTGGTTCGAACCTCGGGTTGATCTGATTCTTGCAGTCATCACTTTGTTCACACATTTTGATTTAAAGAAACATTATCAGTGATGCAGAAGGAATCACAGCTAGGCCCTTCCCTTCCAAGGCTATTTATAATTGATCAGTCCATATCTGTTAGACCACAGCGATGTATTGCCTTGGTACAGGTCATACGAATACTATATTGTTGGCTGCAAGCTACAGCTGGATGGGAGTAAAGAATTCCTGCCCAGTCTCACTTATCACATGAATGTTGAGGGTGAGTAGTTTTACCTGGCCAAAATCTAACAGACGGTGTTGATTTTATCTTCCTAATCTTCCGAAGGTGCTGGACCTGAAATGAGGTGCATTTCCTGAGCAAATGTGTCAGCCACTAGCTGGTATTAACTAACAGAGAGGCAAATTGACTTACTTTTTTGAAATAAGCTTAAATGATAAATGAAATAGAAACAAACACCCCGATCCTCAATCTTTATGTCAATAAAATAGAAAATAAGTAATCCTTTGGTATGAAGGCAATAAAACAGCGTTTCTCTATTTGTCACAATTACCAAGGGACTTACTTTTGGATAGGGCGTGCTTCTGCACAGCAGTATTATCATTCCTAAGCATGTGTGATCTGTTGTGATGAGATCGATATTACAAAGAATCTCTTTTTTTGCTGTTCTTAGAAAAACCTAAGAAATATTCCTTTGTATAGAGACAGTCTTCTAAGTGGAAGAAGTGGTACAGAACATGCAGATACGCACCTTGAGAAACCCAAATACCCAGGCTTTTATTCCGTGTAAAATTCTTTGTTCACTCATTATTCAAAATTCATGTTATTTTAGGCAAAATGCTGATTAAAAACGTTTATATCTTTTTACTAAATGCAATGCGTGGCTTAATCTTACATCCTGTACTTGCAGCCTTGAATCTGGTAGAGAATCCCTACATTTTTAAAGGTATACTGGATAAAGAAATATTAAATAAATAGCCATGTTGGAGTCCCCAAGCAGAGAGGTTCTGGGAACAACTCACTTGATCAGACTTGAACTGCAGACACAAGGACCTTAGGGAAAGCTGTCTGAGCACAGAGTGACAGAGAAGGGCAGGCAGTTTCATCCTGCAGAAATAACACAGAATTGGGTGTTTGGTGCCGGATTTACTATGTTGGTGTGGCTGTGGTGCCTTTTCACTCCAGATTGGCATTGATTCCAACAGTTTGCTTTCACTGATACACAAGAAGGGAAGTGGACAGATAGTAGGGGTTATTGTTGGTAACTCCAATTTAAATTAATTGACACCAAATATTTTGGAGCCATCCTGATCAAGATGAGAAGCACCTGCAATGTGCACCTGAATACCTCCAAATGCAGGTTATATGGAAAGCTATCCTCCTCTATACAAACCTAACACATAGGATAAGTCTTTTTGTAACAGTGCCTCTACCAGGTTTGCTATTGCTTTTTGGCTAGAATCTATAGGGACCTTAGCAAAGTTGCTCTCTTGTCTAACTTATCTCATGCTACAGAGCTGTTGAAGACACTCACTGTGTCCTTGATTCAGCCTGAGAACAGATGGAGCAGTAACCTCCTAAGAATCCGTGCCCTTGCAAAGCAGTGTGCTCATCTGTTTGCCTCACAAGCATACATTGTGCATGAGGCAGAAATTAAGGAAGGTGTTAAAATGTGCTCCAGGTAGTTTGCTTCGTCCCTTACTACAGTCATAGGTCAATTTCCATAGTCAGATGAACTGAAAACAGAAAATTCCAGTTATAATCATGACACACGATGCATTTTTACTTCCATTCATTTAGTAATACAGCTTAAAACTACTATCATGATTTTAAATGCCATGATAAAAAATGTAAACAGTGATTTTTAAAAAGTCCGTGAACCTGCTTTATGGGACTTCTTCATTCATTCCTCTCTTTCTCTTCTCTTTTTCTGTTTCCATTAACTCATTATACTGGGGTGCATATGGCTTGTTCCTTCCACCATCCAGCAGAGCCTCCTTTGGTTTCTTTTATCCACAACCAGGCTGTGAAACTAATTCTGCCCCTAGACCTACACAAAATAATTAATCTTATTTCCAATTCTGGCCATCTGTACAGAATCTCAAAAGACAAGTGCTTAAGATTCTTTTTGAGAATACTTGTGGAAAAAACATTGATCAGTCAGTTGTTTGTGTACCTACTATGTAGAAGTTGGTCCATGTGAACCTAAGGAGGTTCAACAGGTCCAAATGCAAGGTACTGCACTTCAGTCAGGGCAATTCCAGGCATTTGTCCTGACTAGAGAAGTCATTGAGAGCAGTACTGTGGAGAGAAACCTGGACTTTCTGGTGGATGAAAAGCTGGACATGAGCCAGCAGTGCACTTGCAGCCTGGAAGACCAATGGTATCCTGGACTGCATCAAAAGATGGATGGCCAGCAGGGCGAGGGAGGAGATTGCCTCCCTCTACTCTGTCCTCCTGAGGCTCCATCAGGAGCACTGCATCCAGGCCTGGGGCTCCCAGTACTGGAAGGATGTGGAGCTGTTGGAGTAGGTCCAGAGGGAGGGCCACTAAGGTGATCAGAGGGCTGGAGCACCTCTCCTATGAAGAAAGGGTGAGGGAGCTGAGTTTGTTTAAACTGGATAGGAGAAGTCTCCAGGGAGCCCTCATTGTGGCCTTCCAGGTCTTGAAGGGAGCTTATAAGCAGAAGGGAGATTTACGTTAGATATTAGGAGGAAATGCTTTACTCAGAGAGATGTGATGCACTGGGACAGACTGCCCAGAGGAGCTGAGAATGCCCCATCCCTGGAGGTGTTCAAGGCCAGGTTGGATGAGGCCCTGTGCAGCCTGATCTTGTTGTTGGCAACTCTGCCTATGGAAGGCAGGCTGGAAAGAAGCGATGCATTTAAAATCACTTCCAACCTAAACCACTCTGTGATTAAACACTGAAGTGGGGAGTTTCAAAAATTCTCGCATAGATTTTATTGCTTTCTGCAATAATCTTAGATGAAATTCGTTGTGCATGTCTTTCAAAACTTCAGTTCAAACACTTGTGCCAGAAAAACAGTGCTATATAAATTCTGAGCAAAGAGCATATCACCTGCTGCATTCAATGCTAGGTCTAAAGTTTTCTGCCATTTAAAAGCAGTCTTCTGCCTTAAATATGAAATCAGTGGCTTACACAGTGAATCATTATAAATCTCTTGCAAGCTTTTAAATCAATCAGTCGAGCTTAGAAGGCAGTGATTTGGAGAATCATCTCTCTGAGGCTTTGGGGCCTTTTTGTGCAAAGGTAATGAAAGCAAATGATTTTGTAGCTTTAAGGAACAGTGGTTAGTTTGCTTTTTACCTCTCAAGGAGTACCCAGGTTTGTCTAAGTAGGTTTACCGCAACACTTAAAAAAATACAATTTTTATATAATGTTGTGTTCAAACTCTAAAGAAGTTCAAACTATAAAGAAGACATAAGAAAGCACATTCAATCTGCTTAACCATAAAACTTGATCAAAAAATGATCCTTTACTCAGAAGCTAAATTATTTTCTGCCTAATAGCGAAGACTGAAAATTGCAAATGCTTTTCAGTGTAAAGGTAGCAAAAAAATTGCTGCACTGGTGGCAAAAGTAGTGTCACCTAGAATTAAAGGTGCTTAACATTTTCCATAAATATAACATTGCTTTTAGCTGCTCATAACTTTGGCAGGGCTGAACCATGAAGACAGTAATTTTCTATGCCTCTGCCTGGTTATAGCTTGTTTGCTGGAAAAGAAGCAGCAATTCAGCAAAGGGCTTTGGAAGTTTGTCAGAACAAGATTAGTGAAAAATTTTTATTCATGAAAACTGTACTTGACTCCATACATCTTCCACCAATTTTCCCATTTACGTAGGGACTGCTGGCCATCAATTGTGCTTTTTAGTTACATACATAACTCCTAGTGCTGAATGAAAAATTGTCCCTGTGAGAACAGGTAGTGTTTGATTTGCTCTGTATCTTCCCACTTACATTTGTGTGTGTGTATATATATATACATGGCTGCATATGTTATATATGTGTGTATTCATATGAATATGTACTGACATAAAATAAGACTATGCATCTTTATTTATTTTTCTGTTAAAAAGGTTGTGCCTAAACAGCAGAAAGGAAGGCCCCCTGTTCATTTTGTTCTGGCTCCTTCACTCTGGATGAGGCTAAGCCTCTAGAAACAGAGGTCCACAGCTCTTGCCAGAATGAGATCTGTTTCCTGGGGAAGTTTTTAAAATGCAAGGAACGGAGGTGAAAATGGGAAGCCATAAATACCTGCAGTGTCAGCTGGGAGGCTCATGAAAGGAGCAAAGGGCCTTCTTGCAGCAGAGAGGGTAGGGAAGTCACAGCTGAGCCTTGGGGGTGACAGAAAGCAGGTGAATTTTAGTTGCACAGTGTTTGTGCAGCTTTGTGAAGAACTGAATTTTGCCATTCAAGATTGGAAAGTCAAAATGGGAAAAAATGAGAACCAACCTAGAAAGGTACGATGTGGAGAGAGATATTTATTTTCAGATCTTTTATTTCAAGCAGTATCACTGAAAAAACTCCCTAAGGGCAGAATAATGTTTTTCAGGTTATTGTTATGCATTCTAGAGGAATAAAACTTTGCAGACTGGAAGCCCAGAGGTTCATTTTGGCACAGTCACCACACTGCAGTGGATCTGACTGAACCCAGATCCTGTGACCTTCCACGTGAAAGGGTCTGGGACCTTTCTCTGGTCAGGAATCTGCATCTGTTCTTCAGTTACACTCAGAGCTATTGGCTCTGCTGCAGTCACCTCAAGTTAGGTGCCCAGCTGGCTCTCAGCAATACAAAAGAAGGAAGAGAAATACTTTAGGGATCCATGAGTCATTTTCCTCCTCTTAGTAACATAAAGCCCCTTTGGCTGTGGACCTTGAGGACTATGCTCTGCACCGCAATCCTAACTAAATACCAATTTTCAAAAGGGAAAGAGGGACTAAGAGCAAGAAATGACAGATAATTGTTTGATGCTCACTCTGATTTTTCTTGATGTGCTGTTTGCAATTGCGTGAGAAAGCCAGGGAGCAGCCCATCATTACAACAAAGGAAAAGCCACACACCATCAGAGCAATATTCCATCTGTTTTAGTGATCTGTCTTTGATAGCATCTACTGCTGGTTAAATCGAGACCTAACTCCCTAATGGACAGTTACTAAATTTCCTCTGGAAAGCAAGTTTTTCTGCCATCTCTCATGAATTGTTCTTTAAATTATAAAATGGATAGGGTCAGATACTCCAAAATTTGGATTGTTTTCTAGCAAACACACTGGTACACACATTCATTTCTTCAACTATGCTTTTCAGTTATATTTTTGCAATGATTACTGAACTCTTGCCCCAGTCCCACCCCCACCATCTCTTACAGAGATGAGTTTCACATATTAATTATGCATTGTGTAAAAGAACATTTCCTTTGATCCATTTTAAATGTTGCTCTTTGTACAGAGAGCTGCTTTGTCCTTACACAGTGAGAGGGGGAATAGCAGCCAGTGACTCATTTGCAGTTCTGTTGGCTTCACCAGGACTGGGGAGTATGAAACTCCCCTGAAAAACAGGCTGATTTTACGACTTCTTGTGGATTTTGGTGTCCTACCCTGTGTTCAGACAACTGCACAATCAGTCATAATCATTTTGCTCTGGCAGCCAAAAGAGACACCCAACTGTACCCTGGGGAGCAGCAGGCCCAGCGCTGCCACCAGGTGAGGGGAGCGGCTGTCCTGCTCTGCTCTGTGCTGTGCGGCCTCAACTCCAGCACTGGGGGCAGAGCTGGGTGCCACAGTGTAGGAAGGACTTCAAGCCATTAGAGGGTATCCAAAGGAGGGCTGCAAAGATGGTGAAAGACCTGGCGGGGAAGATGTGTGAGGAGGGACTGAGGTCTCTTGGTATGTTCAGCCCAGAGCAGGGGAGGCTGAGGGGAAGCCTCATGGTGGCCTGCAGAACGGCATGGAGCTGCGTCAGGGGAGGGTCAGGGTGGGTGTCAGGAAAAGGTTTTTCACCAGAGGGTGGTTGGGCTCTAGAACAGGCTCCCCAGGGCAGTGGTCATGACACTAGCTGCTGGAGTTCAAGGAGTGTCTGGACAACGCTCTCAGACATAGGGTTTGGGTTTTGGGTGGTCCTGTGTGAAGTTGAACTCGATGATCCATGTGGGTCCCTTCCAACTCAGGATATCTTATGATTCTATGGTTTTCTTTTGTGATTACTGGGTTCAGGCTGCTTGCACACAGGAAAGTCAGAGGCTATTCTTCCAGTTATTGCTATACTGCTTATACATGAAATTTATCATACAAATAATATAAAACCTACTTCTTGCACAGTGGGTTAATGCAGGATATGGAAAGAATTGAATGAATATATCTGATTTTGCTCATTTTCAGATCAGGCTTAATGTTCATTTTGTTTCTAACACGTTTTTTTTGTTTGTTTTTTTTTTTCTAATTCCCTGAGCTTTGTGCCTTTTTGTCTATGGTACTGCACTAACATTTTTTTATTGAATTATATTTCTCATTCATGTTGAACTCAAAAAAATTAAGAGCTTGCAGCAAACTGAATTCAGGTAGATATAACATCATAGGAGCAGTGTTTGAATAGGAACATGAATCAGGTAATAAATAGCTCTCTTTGATCATTGTTTTTAAAATCTCTTGAACCATACTTTGATTAGTTCTATTTAATATTTAACATCTGGTTAGTCAATTTCAATCTGAAACGAGCGCTGCTGGAAAAATTCTGTGCTGACTAAATACATTTATAACACTACAAAGCTGACATGTAATTGATTTTAGTTCCCATAAAAGGATTATGTTAACTTTTCTTAATCCATATATTACAGTTTTGTAAGTCCAGTGAATTCACACCAGGGATACTAAGTGTTTATTCCTTATCAATATTTTGTGTAAAAATTATAGGATTATATTTTAGCATGAGAACTGCTTGCTAGTTTTTCCATTAGAAAACAGCTAAAATGCAGAAAATATTACAGTGTTGTTGTAGCATTGGTAAAGTGAAGAACCATTTGGTTTTCTATGTTTCTATTAGCCAAATAAAACCAAACTGGACCAAAATTTGGTATTACTGCAAACTACCAAGAATTGTCTTGCATTCTGCTAAAAGAATAGGATAGACGTACATTGTTTAATTTTCATAATAAAACAGAAAACTTCAGATTAAAACCTAGTTAAAGGCTTGATTTTGCAAATATCATTTCAGACCATGGTGAGTTTGAGAAATCATTAAAATTACCAGCAGATGTTGATGCTGGCAACATCCAACTGCCCAAAGTTAACTTGGGTAATTTGATAATAGTATTTATATCCAACCTAACAGAATAATTTTTATATTAATAGTAAATGTTACAACCTTATATGTATAAATAAATAAATGCAGAAATAATAAAAGACAAAATTGATGGTTTTTGTTTACCTGAGGAAAATTTATTGTATGAGAATTTCCCTGCTTAATTGATCAAGACTATATGCGGTGCTGGATGAACCTATGAATACAGAGATTATGTAGTCAGGCAGTAACAATTGCCATGAAATAGGTCTTTCATTTTGCCATGGAAAATCCATCCCTATACATACATCCATCCCAAGTAGTAATTAAATTAAAAAGGTTTTGATCCAAACATTGGTCCAAAAGTGAGGAAATTATATCCATACCACCAAATACTGAATCAGAAGCCTATACTTTGCTCCTAAATCAACTCCATGGGTCACTTACAATATATTCCATCATGACAATTTATGTCAGAGCTAGCTGATACAGTCTAACCAGAAATGAAGGATAATAGTGCACATATCACAGTAGAAAGCATGCTTATAATTTTCAGGACCAGTGGTAGTTTCTTGTTCTGTTACATGGAATTCACACTATCCTTGCTTCTATCATAATACCGAATGACTCCCAACAGATTAAAAATTACCTATTCAACATTGTAAACACTTCTGGCAGTTCCAGGAATAAATGGAACTACAACCTATTTTCTCCTTATGCCAGCTGTGCTTCTAAGAATTTGGACTTCTATTGCTCCTAACCCACTGTATTTTTCTACCTAGTCCTTTAGATTAAGATTAGCTCAAATAAGTGGTTTACACTGTGAGGGATTTGATGAAGGTGAGCCTCGGAACACTATGAACCTTGATTATGAGTGAGGTTCTCAGTTCAGGCAAAGCAGTAGTATCTTTGGCTTTTATGAGTGCTTAGGTAAATATACTGGTATGAGCTTAGGCACACATGGACTTTTAAGGACTATGTAGGGGCCTTATGCCTCATTTAGATACCTGTTTTTCACTAGAGTACTCCAAAAGGCATTTTTTTTTATTATTATTTTTTGTGTGTCATGCTCTGTGTGTTCCTAATGCAGAAGAATCAGACAACCACCTGCAATCAAGAAATGAGTACCTGAGTAATAAGAAATTTTTGATCCAAAAGCTAGTGTCTCAAGCAATTGTATATCCTATTTCATATTTCCATACTTTGCTTTTTTCTCTGTTCCTTTTATTCACTAGAATACAGATTTACAGCATAGTAATATTTGCATGAACTAGTAGATAACTGCACCTTAAACCTCTTGTTAATGTAAGTCCTCCCTCCCCTTCAAATTACCATTATTAATAAAAAAGGAATGTTTTTCACTTCGATTTGTTGAGAACATTCAGAAGATCCCTCTGTTTTGTATATAAGCAATAATTTACTCATTTGAGCCACACACAAAGGAGTGTTTTTACGGGGGGGTTGAACACAACAAACATCAATTTCATGATTCCAGCACTGATACAGAAAATTTATATTTTTTGAAGTGTTAAAAATATTTCAGAAACTTTGAGACAATTACTTCAGAAACAAATGCCTTCAGCCCTGATAATAGTACTTAATAACTGAAAGAGTTTATTTGTTACAAACTATGTAACGTTGCTTGCTCAGAACAGTTCATTTTCAAAGTTAGCATGTGGCACATAAATAATATATGACTTCAGGGTGTATTTCTATGAAAAACCTATTCCAACCTCTGCTCAGCCTATGAAGACATTGCACCGTCATCCAGTTATTGAAATATAAATATATGACTAAATGTCCCTGAACTTTATTCATCTACTAATATTACTACTAATAAATTTCTATTGGTTTTACAGAATTCCTCCAAAATATCAAGTCGAGCAGATCTGATGTTACTACTGTGTATGGTCAGAGATAGCCAACCTAACAAAAGTCCTTCAATAAGTAGTGGGGAAAAATTGGCCTTAAAGTGACTGGAAAAACCCTAGGTAGGATATTTAAACCTCAAGTAAGTGGTCAGTTAAGTCTCTGCAGAAGAAAAAGGATAAGATACCGTGTTTGGTATGCTAATAGAAACCTATTTACTGGAGGAAGTGACAAAAACATCAATCAAATCAGAAAGGGCTATTAAGAACTGTTAACTCCCTTTCAGATGAGCAATGATTTCCATTGGGAAGTAAATAAATATTCATGACAGGGAGCAGTGACAGAAATTTCACCAAAATTACCCTCTGGCAAGGGTTCCACACCAGGCAAATCTTTAGGAGAGACAGTTGGCTTGCATTTTGGAAGGAGATGGAATATTTAGAGAACCCCACACAAGGCTCAGAAAAATCTCTTTCTTTGTTCTTTTTTTGTTTCTTACAAAACTGCCATAGATGTTCTATGTCAGTACTCCTACTAAGTCATTCAAAACAGAGATCTTTAAGGATTTAAAGATCATATCAGTATCACCAGAAGAACCTATCCCCTTATACTTAGAATGGCTTGGGTTGGAAAGGACCTCAAGGATCACCAAGGAACTTGCTTTGATAAATTCTCAAAAATAGTGGACCCTAATATCTTGTGGGAGTTAACACAGAATTTGGAAGTTTTGTTGTTGTTAAGAGAAAATTCTGCCTACAGAATTCTAAGTTTATCAATAATGCAATCTCTCAAGACTAAATTGGAAATCAAACATGTTCTTACTTTTCCTTGATTTCTCTATGAAAGAAATAGATCTACCTCTTGAAAGTTATTTCCTCCTTTACGCTGACACACTGGAAAGCAAATTCTAGTTTTATCTGTCTTCTTTCCACTCGTTCAAGAAAAGAGTGTTTTTGTTCCTTTTTTAAGGAAAAAAAAATCAATGCAGGTTAATAAATATAGCAGCTCACAATGCATTAGTGTATTAGTAACATAACCTAAAATTAAGTAACCTACTTACAAATATGGCAGCATTCCATGCCAAGTTTCAGCCCAGAGCAAATTTTTATGTTTAAGTTATGAACCTCTAAAATACTGACATGTCCTTAATGCACTATCTTAAATGTCTCCATCTTTACCATTTGCTTTTATAACAATTAAGGAGTATTTTCGAGATACCTTTGCAGATTGGTTATTTGTGTGGAATTAGTTGGTAAGCATAAATGTCTATGGCTTATCTCAGTGCATGGGAGAGGAGATTTTTGCACAGAGAAGCAGAAGATTTAGGCTCAGATCTTGAATGAAAAGAGGAAATAATTCTCTGGTTTATTACCTTAAAAGCTTCCTCCTTTATCAAGATTGCATGTCAAAATCACAGAAGGAAAAGATTTCTCCACTTCTCTCTGATAAGTAGTTTGAGGAATAAGGAAGGGTTTTTTTCTCATGAAGAATTTGGAGGATTTAAGACACTGCAGTCTTAGAATGATTACAGTATTCATCGTGTATCTGTGTACAGTCAATTACTGAAGTTCATCTTAACACAATGGACAAATGATTCAGTTTCTACAATATTATCTCCTTTGAATCCCTTTCTGGTTTGTAGAACTATGTTGTATCAGACATTGCATAACTGCTAACCACGTTCATCTGGTGGATGAGGCAAAGGCTGTTGATGTAGTCTACATAGACTTCAGCAAAGCCTTTGACACTGTCCCCCACAGTATTCTGCTGCAGAAGCTGGCAGCCCATGGCTTGGACAGATACACTCTTGGCTGGGTAAGGACCTGGCTGGAGGGCCAGGCCCAGAGAGTGACGGTGAATGGTGTTAAATCCAGATGGCAACTGGTCACGAGTGGTGTTCCCCAGGGGTCGGTGATGGGGCCTGTCCTGTTTGGTATCTTTACTGATGACCTAGGTGAGGGCATTGAGTCCACCTTCAGTAAGTTTGCAGATGACACCAAGTTGGTAGGAAGTGACAATCTGCCTGGTGGCAGCAGGGCCCTCCAGAAGTATCTGGGTAGGCTGGATCGCTGAACTGAGGCCAATGGGATGAGGTTCAACAAGGCCAAGTGCCAGGTTCTCCACTTTGGCCATAACAACCCCAAGCAACGCTACAGGCTTGGGGCAGAGTGGCTGGAAGACTGTGTAGAGGAAACGGACCTGGGGGTATTGGTCAGTGCTCGGCTGAGCTTGAGCCAGCAGTGTGCCCAGGTGGCCAAGAAGGCCAATGGCATCCTGGCTTATATCAGAAATAGTGTTGCCAGCAGGAGCAGGGAAGTAATTCTCCCTCTGTACTCAGCACTGGTGAGGCCTCACCTTGAGTGCTGTGTCCAGTTTTGGGCCCCTCACTCTAAGAAAGACACTGAGGCCCTGGAGCATGTCCAGAGAAGGGCAATGAGGCTGGTGAGGGGTCTGGAGCACAGGCCTTATGAGGAGCAGCTGAAGGAACTGGGATTGTTCAGCCTGGAGAAGAGGAAGCTCACGGGAGACCTTATTGCTCTCTATAACTACCTGAAGGGAAGTTGTAGTGAGATGGGGGTTGGCCTCTTCTCTCATGTGACCAGTGATAGGACTCAAGGGAATGGCTTCAAGCTGTGCCAGGGAAGGTTCAGTCTGGATGTTAGGAAATACTATTTCTCTGAAAGGGTGGTCAGGCACTGGAACGGGCTGCCCAGAGAGGTGGTGGTGTCAGCTACCCTGGAGGTGTCCAAGGAACATTTGTACGTTATGTTGAGGGACATGGTTTAGTGAGAACCATTGGTGATGGGTGGATGGTTGGACTGGGTGATCCTGTGGGTCTTTTCCAACCTTGGTGATTCTATGGTTCTATGATTCTATGACTGTATGCTAAATCATTACTTGAAGGAAGGCTCCCAGTCTCATGCCTGTTTATTTTCCTTACTGATGCTCAGTTTCAGGCAAAGGATAGAGTTACTTGATGTCAGACAGATATCAATACCATGTCACAAAACAGAGTTTCTAATTTTGATACTGCATTAGACAAGTGTAAAAAGTTCCATGCATTTCTTCGAACAGCATATTGTGAAAGTGTTCAGAAATAAAGTGGCATTTTATGAAATCACCAGTCATCTACAATTTCTTCATTCTAAAACTAGTAATATGTGGGCTTCAGAGAATGTGAGCCAATAATGCTGCATGACTCTGAAGGTTATGTCTAATGATTGTGGTTGCTAAGTATCTCTGTTCTTTCTACATTCGCAGTCTACATCAAGACAAGAGCTGACTCACTGGTCAAAGTCAGGCACATTTGCCCTTTGAACACTCTACAGTTCATCAGCTCTTTTTGTTATGGAGGCTGTGAGATGTGATTAGAGTGGTTGTTTCTCTTATTATAAATAAAAATGTACGCCTATCAAAACCCTTCATCTTCATCGAAAGGTCCAAAAAATACAATAGTTAGTGTCAAACTTTAATAATGTAGATTTCTAGCTCTTATCTTTGCAAATATCTACTTTTGGAAACATTAAGTAATGTAGACTAACCTTTCAGGGTTGAAGTTTATTTCATTTTTACTGACAGGAATAGGCTAACAAATTTTACTTGCTTTTAAAGATCAGTATTTCCAGGACCTTTGGAAATAAAATGAAGTATTTTGAGTAAAACAATAAAAAGCTGTTGTCAGAGCTAGAGATATAAAATCACATCTATGATCTTGAAAAAATATTGAAAAGGACCAACCAACCTCTCTAGAAAATATAACAATAAAAAAAAATCAGTAATGCCTACCATTTTTATCACATTCAAATATAGCTGAAAAAAAAAAAGTGTGGAGAGATTCACTCGACTACTTCGTGCATCCCTGAACATTGTCTGACAATAATGTCCATGTAAAGACAACACAAGTACCCACCAAGTCCATGGCTGAAATCTGTTTGGACTGAGAGCCAGAGCAATTCTTCCATATCTGGATTGAGCAGAACTCAGGACAAGTCTACTCTTTCTTATGAATTGGCTATCAGAAATTATATTCTCAATACAACTTTGAATATCCCTTAAAAATCTTTGTTGGTGTTGGCTTAGGGGACACTAAGTGTGTCTAGTTGTGCTAGTTTCTACTCTATGCAAGTGTGAGAAAAGTATATCCAGCAGAGATAGAAGAATATTTATGTCATCACACACAATTCACAATTCATCTGGAATACTGAGTACAATACTGTTTATTCAGCAAAGATTAATTGAGACTGAAAATGATCTGGAGAAAGGATAGTAAAATAGTCAGGGAAATGAGAAGCAGGGAGTAGAAGGGAGAGTACAGCTGTGGTTCACATATCCACATGCCACTTCTTCCAGCTGTCACTGTCTACCTCAGGTCAGGGGACATGGACCCCTATAACAGCCAACTTTGTCCCTTGGGAACTTGCTCAGTTCCCAAGAACGGGGTTAGGAAGTCTTACCTACGGATAAACTCTTCATGACTTAATTCAGGGGGAAAGCTTAAAGACCTTGCTTATCCTTCTGAGTACTGAGCTTTTGGAGCTGATTTCTTACAAGACTGAGGGAAAAAAAAAATGTATTGGTTTCCTAAGGGGGCAGTCTAGGTTAACAATGAATCATAGAATCATCATAGAACCATAGAATCATAGAATCATAGAATGGTTTGGTTTGGAAGGGCCCTCAAGGATCATCAGGTTCCAACCCGCCTGCTTCAGGAAGGGTTGCCAACTGCTAGATCATCTTTGTGGCCCTCCTCTGGACCCTCTCCAAAAGCTCCACATCTTTCCCATGCTGGAGGCCCCAGATTTGAATGCAGTACTCCAGATAGGGCCTCATGAGGATGGAGTAGAGACGGTCAATCACCTCCCTCGCTCTGCTGGCCACCCCTTTTCTGATGTAGCCAAAGATACTGTTGGCCTTCTGGGATGCAAGCACACGCTGCTGGCTCACATTAATTTTTTCATCAACAAGGACCCCAAAGTCCTCTCAGCAGAGCTACTCTCAAGGAGTCTTATTCTAGTCTGTATTCATACCTGGGATTACCCTGACCCAAGTATAAAACTTTGCACTTTGCTTTGTTGAACCTCATTAGGTTCACAAGGGCCCACCTTTCCAGTTTGCCAAGGTCCCCCTGGATAGCATCCTTTTCATTTGCCCAATCAACTGCACAATCACCAAACTTGCTGAGGGTGCATTCAACCCCATAATATACATTATTGATAAAGATGTTAAAGAGTACCAGTCCCAAAACAGACCCCTTGGGGAGGACGGACAGTATGTCTTCCTGTCCCACGTTCTTTTACCAGTCTGGTACTCATTTCTATGTCTTTGAAATATTTTAGAGATTTATGTCATTTTTTTTCTTTACTGCATTTAAAAAAAAAAAGAAAGAAAGAAAGTAATAGCACAGATCGAGAAGTGAAATGTTCTTCCAAAGGAAGAAGAATGGATTCATAAAGCTTGGCAAATTACAGTCATTGACAAATTAACTCTCTCTCTGAGAGATCAATATCAGGATTGTGCTGCAACTTGGGCTCCAGTCCATGTGTCCCACAAGAGGGCAAAAACTCTGCTAAACCATTCCTTTTTATTGTCATTTAAAATAAATGAATGACAATTTTATCATTCAGAGGACCTAGAAGTGGCTAATTGATATTTAGATCTCTCCTTTTCTATATTACATTCAGCATACACATGTATGCACGCGTGTATCTGTAAATAAATGTATAATGTTGAAATAATGTTTTATTTTAATGACAATAATTTACATAGTGCACAATTCTACTGAAATGGCAACTACTGTATACAAGCTTGTGTGAGAAATTTCAGTGACCACATTCATGAAAGCAACATAGGAAAAAAAATCAACATTTCAACGAAAGGACTAGAAAGTACTGAAGAATGGTACTGCAAATTGCCAGCATTTATACCAGCATGCCTCCAAAATTTTGAATAAAAAAGTTCAAACCAATTTCAGGTTGCCAGAAGAATCACAGAACTGTAGGAGTTGGCAGGGATCTCCAGAGATCATGGAGTCCAACCCCTCTGCAAAGCAGGCCCCCTACAGCAGGCTGCACACGTAGGTGTCCAGGTGGGTCTTGAATATCTCCAGAGAAGGAGAACCCACAAACTCCCTGGGTAGCCTGTTCCAGTGCTTTGTCACCCTTACTGTGAAGAAGTTTCTTTGCATATCGGTGCGGAACTTCCTATGCTCCAGTTTATGACCGTTTCCCCTTGTCCTGTCCCTACAGCCTGCAGAAAAGAGGTTCACCATGTCCCTTTGTCTCCCACGCTTAAGATATTTATAAACATTATTCAGATCCCCTCTGAGTCTCTTTTTCTCAAGGCTGAACAGACCTGGTTTGCTCAGCCTTTCCTCATAATAGAGGTGCTCCAGGCCCTTTATCATCTTTGTGGCCTTAAAGCCAGGTTCTTGTCCGTATCAGGGTTCCAAGCTATGTAATTAACCTTGAGAAGTTACCCAACATATATACAGAGGGATCATTTTTACACCAATGTCATTCCTGTTTCACTTTGCCAAAATAGTCTACCACTATTTCAGTAATGTCCATCATTAAACAACAAAAATTTCCCACAGATCTGAACCATCGCACTGCTCTCTCTCCTTATCCCTCAAGAAAGAAAAAAAGAATAAATAGTGCTCATCACTTTAGCAAGACGGATGGAAAAAGCAGAGGCATATTTGATAACAGGCTTCAGATGTACTAGATGTCTGGTCTGTTAAGCCAGTCATAAACTCAGCCTCGCTGGCCTGTTAAGGAGGGATATGGCTGCTTTGCAACACCAAAGCAGTGCAAAATGGATAGAGCACATCAGTGAAAATGGTCCCAGATGTCTTAAATAATAAAATAATATACTAAATGCTTTGCAGTGCTAATGTGCCTTGTGTGCGCAGATCTCAAGGCACCTTACAGACATTAATGAATTAAGCCCAGTAAAGTGGGTAAGTATTATCCATATTATACCCAAGGGTAAGCTGAGAAACAAAGATGTAAGATGATGGTTCAGGAAGTCTGTGACAGACACGAGAACAGAACCCAGGTCTCCTCTTCCATACTCCAGAGCTGGTGCAAAAAAATGTTCTCTACAATAATATGTCAGTTACTTCTTAAAGTAAAATCTATTCCTTATGAAGTTGACAGCCTCAAAGACTGAAGTGCTCTACACAACAACAGAACAGGCCTATCACCAGCAATGGTTGCACACATTTTTCCCATGCTGTCTTAATAATCAGTGTCAAATCAATTTGTATGGAGACTGAGAGTTGCTATTCTTCTCTCCTGTCCATTTAACTCAGATTCTCAGTTGAGATCATCAAATGGCATACCAGCTGATGTTTGTACTAATGTAAACAAGTAACAACAGTTGGTTATAAACAATTTGTGCAATCCAAACTAGGGACTAAGAGTGACTCTCTGTGATTTTTACATTTCTATGCTGTCCAGTCCATATTGAAAAGGGAAACCACATGGCTTCCTAGTGCAACTTTCTCAAAAGCTTGGCTCTTCTCAGAGTTGGAGTTGGAACTTCCTCTGCTTCCATCTAAGCCCATTGGGAGAAGACCCTTTTCACACCATACACATCTTTGAAGAGTTTGGCTCCATTTTCTCCAAAACCACTCCACAGGCACTGGAGGCCCATTAGATGCCCCTGAAGCTGTCTATTATCCAGCCTGAACAAACCCTGATTCATCATGCTCTCCTCACAAGGCAAACGCTATAGCCTCAACAATCTTGGTGGTTCTTCACTGAATTCACCTCAGTTTATCAATGGCTTTCTTATACTGGAGGGCCAAATCTGATTGTAATACTCCAAATGCAGATCAGTGATTGCTGAAAAATCATTGATTTTCCTTGATCTACTGTTGCCACAGCCCAGGATAATACAAGTCACCGTCATGGCCAGGGCATGGCTTTGACTCACGTTCAAGCTCCTTGTTCACTAGCACCCTTAGCATTGGTGTAGCTGTCAATTGCTTTGACAGTTTCAAAACCATAATGTTTCTTCACTATATATTATCCGTATCCTATCCTTACTACCACCTTCTGTTATACTGCCTTTTTGCACGGGAATTCAGTAATGATTTCCAGTTTCAGTCAAGCTTGTCTCCTGATATGTCTGCCATTTTATATGAGTATTGGAGTAGACCATTCCTGAGCTAGCAAGGTGGTTGCCCTAAAAGACCTCCTGGCTTTCCTAAGCTCCTTTTCCCTTTAAAGCTGCCTCCAACAAGATCCCAACCACCACGTTGCTGAGTAAGTTGCAGTCTTGTTGCCTTAAGCCTGGTGTCTCTATATCTTGCCATTTGCCTTCCTTACTCCATTTATGATGTTGAAATTCACTGCTTAACAGTAGCTACAGTCACATTCCAATCAGTTCTTCCTAGTTCACGAGTAACAGACGCATTGCCGCCAGTGCTCTCTGGAAATGTCCTGGGTTGCTTGCTTCCTGCTCATAGCTTTTTACTGGTTAAGTGACTGAGGCTTCTAAAGCAGGATTTTCCTTAGGCATATTATAGACACGATGAAGATGAGGCAACTACTGCTTCAACTTAGCAGCACAGAACAAAGGCAGGAGATGAGTTTGTGATGAGGGAGTCGAACTTATAACCTTTCTTCCCACAACCAATTCCAATTAAAAATAAGGTATTTTTTTTAAATGAAAGTAATTAACTAATGGCATAATTTCTTCAGAAATGTTGCTGACACACTATCACTTAAAAGCTTTACTTTTAAATTCTGGGGGAAAAAAAAAATGTAGAAGCCACTTAGAAAAAACATAAAGCATCTACTATGCAAGGTAGATGTGCTTCTAACTAGAAGATTATATGCAGTATGCTCCAGTCTCAGTACATGGCAGTCCCACTCAACTGACACATTAGCCACAAAGCATTCATAAGAACAACTAGTTGTTGCTGAGCCAGGTTGGATTAAAATCAGTGACCTATAGAGTAGAAAGCCTTGTACATCATTAGTGATTCTCTAGAGCAACTTGGTAAGCACTAACGTTATGCTTTCTAGAATGAATCTTGCTTATTTTGAAAGACAAGCTTATTAATTCAAGATTTTGACCTTTATTGAACACTCAGACAAGGCTGTCCACCCTCTGAACACAAAGGTAATAATATCTTCTGCATATAATGCTCTCAGTCACAAACAAGTTCTACAATAAAATATTTCAACCTCCAGAGGGACCTGGACAGGCTGGAGAAGCGGGCCCATGAAAACCTGATGAGGTTCAATAAGGCCAAGTGGAGGGTGCTGCACTTGGGTCGAGGCAATCCCAGGTATTTATACAAACTGGGGGAAGATCTCCTTGGGACTAGTCCTGTGGAGAAGGACTTGGGGGTCCTGGTAGACGAGAACCTGGACATGAGCCAGCAGTGTGCGCTTGCAGCCCGGAAGGCCAACTGTGTTCTGGGCTGCATTAAAAAAGGGGTGGCCAGCAGGCAGAGGGAGGTGATTGTCCCCCTCTACTCAGCTCTTGTGAGGCCCCATCTGGAGTACTGTGTCCAGGCCTGGGGCCCCCAGTACAGGAAGGACGTGGAGCTCTTGGAGCGGGTCCAGACGGGTCCAGAGGAGGGCCACTAAGATGGTCAGTGGGCTGGAGCACCTCTGCTGTGAGGAAAGGTTGAGGGAACTGGGCTTGTTTAGCTTGGAGAAGAGAAGGCTCCAGGGAGACCTCAGCGCGGCCTTCCAGTACTTGAAGGGAGCATATAAACAGGAGGGGGAACGGCTGTTTATGAGGGTGGATAGGACAAGGGGGAATGGTTTTAAACTGGGACAGCGGAGGTTTAGGTTAGATGTTAGGAGGAAGTTTTTCACTCAGAGGGTGCTGACACACTGGAACAGGTTGCCCAAGGAGGTTGTGGATGCCCCATCCCTGGAGGCATTCAAGGCCAGGCTGGATGTAGCCCTGGGCAGCCTGGTCTGGTGGTTGGCAACCCTGCACATAGTAGGGGGGTTGAAACTAGATGATCATTGTGGTCCTTTTCAACCCAGGACATCCTGTGGTTCTGTGATTCTATGATTAAGTGGTAAACAAGCATTGCAAAATTGATAGCCTAGACTACTTACTAAATGTATCCGGCAAGTTAGAAGTGCAGCTAATTTTGCAGTAGTGTAGATAAGTTTCTGTTTTTTATTGTGTATGCAAGCACACCACAGCATTTTTGTAGTCACCGAAGAGTTTTACATTTTCAGAGATGCTGTAACTTCAGAGAAAGCTAGGAAGGGCCACAGCATTATTCTGCTGTGCTTTCTCAGGAACCATTGCTGCCTAGAAATATTCCCAGGTTCTGAAACATGGTTCTTCCTATTGCTGAATTATTAGAACAGTGTTTTCTGTGGTTTTGGCCAAGGCTGAACAACTTTCTCCCAGCCATTCTCAGGTATAATTTAGAAGTTATTAAGTGCCAAAGACCATGATCAAGTGGAAGCAATTTATATGTGGCTACTTCGTTGGGAGGGTAAGAATCTGAGCAGCATAAAAGCCAGCAATTCTGTGTCAATTAGTCTTGGAGCCAGAAAGCAGTGCTAAAATTATTTTAAAACTACCATTTTAGATCCGGCCTTAGGATGATAAAACACAACTTTATGTTGTAAGGCTGCAAGACTGTCTTGCAAGAAAAGCAGAGTAATGAATATGGATCTTTTTTGGTTGTTGTTTAGGGAAACAAATTGAGGAGTAAGAATTTCCAGATGTTATAGGCAAGCTTGACCTTCTGCAAGGATGAAACCTGAACTTTGGATTTTAAACCATGAATACTCCTGGTGCCCTATAATTTTTCCAGGCACCACTTGAGGTAAAGAATCCACTCTATTAACAAAAAGCTGCGTAGGGAGTATGCACTGCATAAGCACATCATTTGGTTTACTCATTTTGAAATGAATTCCTGCACAGTAAATAGCATTTGGTCTGCTACATTACAAGACACATTCTGTTTATAGGTTTAATTCAGTGACATTGTCAAGCTTTTATTTTTCTTAGTTTGGCAAATCTGTGAGCAATAGCTACCTAGAGAGAGATTTGATAATAAAGATTATGGGGAACATAGAATTGAGTAAAAGAGTTCTTGGCTGGGAGCTCAGTGCAAATCTTAACCTTGGGTGCAAATTAAGGGATAAGAAAGAGGCATTTTCCTCCAGAATCAATTATCACAAATGCTCCCACAGTCATGGCCAAAATCATATTGCTTGCAATAAATTAGCAATATCTGGCAATTCCTTTTAAGTGCCTATAGCTTTAGATGGAGGGGAAAAAACTTAAAGTTCAATACAAGGAAGGAAGATTCCATCTTATGTCCTCTACTGTGTCCTACTCTGTTTTGGCCTCAGTCTCCTGTGTTCATGCTTTGTGTTCTGTAGCACCTTCCGTGTCCATTTTGCTGCCTCTCCACCTTACATGTTTCCTCTCTTCACTCTTCAGTACTCTCAATCTTAGTGTATTCTCTTACTATTTCTATGTTATCTTTTCCTGCTTTCTCCCTAGTCCCATCGTCTCAAATTCAATAATGGATCTTTACCCTCTTCCCTCTTTTACCTTGAAACAGCATGTGCTGGTTTACACAAGCTAACAAACTAGTCTCAGAACTGATGCTGGCTTTTTTTGTATTTTTTTTTTAAACTGTGTATGACATGTGGAATGACATGTATGTATGTGAAATTTCTGGGCCTGTCCTGGTCGAGCTGAGGTGTGGGAAATGACTCTGCTTTTGGACATGAGGATAAGTTCTGATATAGTTAATCACACTGATTGTAGTTTCACAATACGTAGCTGACTCCAGAAGCAAACGTTGAAAAAATAATTCTGTGAATATTGGCAAAGCTGCATATAGCATGAATATACTAATAGACACATTCCTATTATATGTTCATGGAAAGTAAACACGAGTTAACAAGACTAATGCAGGTTTGCCTGTGTTAATGCTAGTGGAAGGAGAGGTTTAAGCTAATATTATGGATGCAAACATCTAAAGCACACAGATTATTCTCTACAGTTATTATGTGTCAGGAACCACAGACTGGTAAATGCAGAATTAGTAAACTGGTAAATGGAATTCATTGATTGCTTTTTCATAATATAATACAACTTAAAAACAAATGATCAGTGTCCCCATAAATCGTTACTAGTGCTTTTCCACAGTGACAATTAAATAATATAGCAGCACCCTTCACTGCTAGGAGCACGCATTCACAAGCAATTGCTTTGCAATGAAAGAACATCACATTTTAATTCTTCACCCAGACACTAATTTTTAGTGGTCTACTTTTTTGTAAGGAGGGCAATTTGTGCAAGATAGTAGTAAGACCAGCAATAGAAAGTTTTCTGAAGCCTTTCGTCTTGCAGGCTTGATGGTGTCCAAAATCCAAGTGGTTTTTTCAAGCCATCCTTTTGTCTCCTTGAAAAAAAAAAACAACAGCAACAACAACAACAACAACAAACCAGTCAATAAAAGGAAGTAATGCCATATCAACTACTTGGCCGGTCAGTGCCTTAAAAGACAATTCTTTTTTAGCTGTAATCTCCACAAAACTCTATTATAACTGACTATGATTTTTCAAATCACCAAGAGTATTAAGCAAGCTGGAAGAAGCTTGTTTGGGGAAACCACAATCTAAATATTGCATGACAAGAAAATCAGTCAATATCCACAACTAAAATAAGTTGCTGAAAAATCATTTGCTTACTCCTAATTAAGACCGTTTCTCTTAGTTCATATGCAACTGGGTAGGTATGGAGTAATATTAATGCATACAGGATTCCTGCTTTCATTAAGAAATTATTCCCGTATTACCTCGCTTTGCTAGAAAGAAAAGATAGCTTCTTTTATTCAGGTCTTGTTATTTCTCTATCACAAGTACACTGAAATAAAGTTGCTTTCACCACAGCACTGAGGCAGAAAGAACAGGAAAATGTAAAGCGACTGTTCTCTGATCTTCGTGTACATCAATTACATGCAATAAATTCCCTGCTATTTGAGCACAGACAGAATCTCAAATGCACATACACTTTGGCTATTAGAAAGTATAAACCAAATAGTGATAAACAGTGACTATTTGCTGGCTTAGATTTATTTTCCGAGTAATATAACTGGGTGAAAAAAACAACCTGGTATCGAAGGATGTATCATTTTTAATCTCAGTGCTTTGGCTACTGCCAACATCAGATAGAGTGTCATATTGCAATAATTCAAAGATCTCTCTATTAGTTTCTCTAAGCCTTTATAGTAAATGAAGCTGTTACAACAGGAAATGTTAGACGCAGTCTCTAGACTTCCTCAGGTCTGGGGCCTTAATTTATTTTAAGGAGGAATTCAAGATAAACTGTGTTTTACTTAAATGAACTACTCTTTCTAACCATTGTTGTTAGATAAACACTCCAGGTATTCCTTCCTTTGAACACCTGTGATAAAAATGCTTGCTTTCACAGTGCAGAGGTATGAGCAGCAGCACGTTAAGGCTGCGAGTTGCTGCCCAATATTACCAACTTGGGGAAGTGATATTCACTAATTAATTATATCAGCACTTAAAGAAATGCCATTCTCAGAAAGGGTTAACCAGCCGGATCAGCTGGAACAACGTTTCCTAAAGAACAATAGAAAAATCATTAGTGTGCTAACTGAAACAATGCTGCACTTTTCTCTCTATTGTTTAACCTTTTGTCCACATTACAAATATCTCAATGTAGTTCTTATCTTTGACCTTGAGGGACTGCAGCTTTATCAGTGCTTCCTTTTAGATCACAGATGACCTTCAGCTGATATCATTGAGCCCTGACCTGCCTCAGTGATCTGCTCGCACAGAATACATATGCTGAACAGTGCTGGTGTGTGCAGTAGGGGTAAGTGAATTATTTACAAAAATTTGAGTTGACACCTTTTATCAAATGTGGAAAGATGAAGACAAAACAGCTGCTATTGCTGTCGTAAGCAATCTGCTGGTGATTGAATAAAAGTGTCAAGAAAATGGCTGCTTGATGGCCTTTTGTTCTCTCTCATCCAGCTTGATGTTAGTTTGAGCTGTCAGTTAGGAATCACGGCACAGTGATTTATCAATAGGCTGAGTGACCTTCCATTTCTGCCAGCGCTAGAATGAGAAGACAGCACCCTCTGCTGAGGGCGAACCGCCTTCCCACCCGCACAGCCATCCTTCCCGGCCGCCTCTCAGCGCTTTCCAGTAGCTAATCTAAAATAATATTCCCATTTTTTTCATTCTTTCTGCCTTTGTTTCATTTTTATCAAGTCTAACTTGCCCGGCTGGGAAGGCTCAAAAATGCAGACTGCAATACAGACTCACAAGGCGGCTAACAAAGGAGAAAATAATAAGTAAATCAATCACTGGTTCTCAGTCAAAACAAACTTGCTGTAATTAGACAATGGGATGTGGAAACACAGCGGCTGCAGGACAAGGCCAATTTGTGGCTCGGGTATGAAACGCAGTGGTTATCTGAAACCAGATAATTCCCACATTATTCCTATTTATTCTACATCCCCCATTTTTTTTTGCAGCTGTACTTTCTCTCACACATTCTCACGCAGTGAGGTACCAGCTCCCATGAAGTCACACTGCTTTGCTGAACTCCTGGGACTAAACCTGTGGGGTGTTCGGTACTCTGTACTCATCCTCTGCTCCTCTCCCTGCTCCAGGGCCGCCAGCGCAGAGCACAGCACCTTGCTCTCCTTTCTGCTCTCTGGGACTCCCCAGGGGCAGATGATCCCACTGAGGTTTTGAATTAGTATCATGTCAGCCTCTGATAAGCCTTCTCCCTCACACAGCCTTTCAGTCACCCCTGCACACTGCATCCTACAGGCAGTACAGCAGGCTTTCATTTTCCTCTCTAATAGTCACACCACTTCATAGAATCACAGAACTGTTCAGGTTGGAAAAGACCTTAAAGATCAAGTCTAACCACAACCAAACCATACTACCCTAACTCTAACAACCCTCCGCTAAATCATGTCCCTGAGCACCACATCACAAACGGTTTTTAAACTCATGCAGGGATGGTGACTCAACCACCTCCCTGGGGAGCCTATTCCAGTGCTTAACAACCCTTTCAGTAAAGAAGTTTTTCCTGATATCCAACCTAAACTTACCTTGGCACAACTTAAGGCCATTTCCCCTCGTCCTGCCACCTGTCACCACTGAGAAGAGACCAACCCACTGTCGCTGTAAACACCTTTCAAATATGGGAAGAGAGCAATAATGTCTCCCCTCAGCCTCCTTTTCCCTAGACTAAACAGCCCCAGTTCCTTCAGTTAGGGGACAGACACTCCTGTATTAATACAGCACAAATATTATCCTCTTTCCTTATGGAGGAGATCTTTAATGGAATTATTAGCTAGGACTGGTTGATAGTTTTAAAGTTGTATTTTTGCTAAGGCAAGAGCACGTTTTTGTTAAGGTAAAAGTGATTTCTGGAGGAGAGCTTGGCTTTTCAGTCACACACGCACACACACAAAACACAAAAATTGCCTTTGTTTTTTCCTCCTAGTGGAGAAAAAAAGGAACCAATGACTCAGAAGGGCCAGCGTTATTTCCTCTGTACATGCAGAGTCTAAAAGTAATTCTGTGAAAGAAGTTTTGTTTTTTTTTTTTAAACTGCTGTGATAAAACAATGATTAAAAAGCCCAGCAGCTGCCACTGCAGAGAAACAAGTTTTTATTTTTTCTCTTTTTTGTTAATTTTGCACAGCGGGACACTTTTTGTGTATTTAATTTACTGTTTCCTTTTAGGTCCCACAAGTTAAACATGTTTATGGCTATGGAGTCTGGCTCCCCACTTAGCTAGTCTGTCTCATCAGGCAGAATAACCCACGTGAGAGCAAGTGTACACCAGGCAGCACAGCTGAAGTGCAAGGAGACGGAGGGCATCCGAAGAGCATCAAAGGTAACCACAGCCAGGGAATAACCCAACTCTGCCACAGCACAGGAGTGCCTGAGTGAGTCTGTGGAGGATTACAGCGAAGTTTCGTGACCTTTGTGCACCTTCATCCAGATCCTGTGGTCAATGAGTGCAATAAGAGGCAGAGCCTCAGGTTCCAGGGCCCGCTCCAAAGAAATGTTGTTTGGTCACAGAGAAGGATCCTCTCAGTGACACTCAGGTGGGAGTAGGATTAGGCCTGACTGAGAGAACCCAGATCAAAAGATATCGGAAATCTGTGTGACACGCTGAACTGGTGGGGTGCTGGAATGACAGTAAGTATTTTCCTTACAAGGGGACATGAATTTCTAGCACTCTGTGATAGGTAGGTGTAGTCAGCAGCTGAATAAGGAGTTGACATTCATGTCTCTTCATCAATTTCGTTCTAAAAACTAAACTTTTTTCTACCTATTTTCATAGCACTTTCCTTCATTATCCGTTCTTGGTATCATGTGCATGATTTGCCACTATCAGTTCAGTGCCAGTGCTCTGAAATGATACTGTTATGCTGATGCAAGTGAAATCAGAATAGTGGCCAACATTTTGCAGGGAGACAAAGAGTTCTGGACGAAGCAATCTTTTTCTCACAACATGGCTACCAGCTCAGTGCCGAGAAGCACCTTGCTGGCTCCCATGAAGGTTACCGAATTGCAAGCTGTGCACAGGTCTTAAAAGCAGAATTCTTCAGGTCATGAGAGTCTGTAATAGGACATAAATGGACATTTCATCTATAAAATGCCTACTCATACGCCATCCTCACACCACAGCTAATGCATCAAAACCTGAAATAGGTTCTGTGTGACAATTTATTTCCCTGGCCACAGAAAATAATGTCTTATATTATCAATACATTTTCTATAGTACTTAGATGTTCTACTAAGATATCTTACAAACTTGTGCTGTGAGCTTTATTACCTGTTCATATTATTTCAATAAAAAACTTACAATATTATGCATCTTCATGTGTTTAAAAGGCTATTTATTAAATTTCTTTAAGCTTTTGCTTTATTATTCTCAAAAAATATAATAGTGGGGGGGAAAGAAGTGCCTTGAATGCTTTAGTAGCAAAGATCAGCAAAAGTAAAGAGGTCACCCATCTTTGCTGTTTGGTGTCATTTTGATAGTGTTAGCATTCATACTTTAAAACAAAGATATTATTTGCATAAAACAAACTTAATATCTTTCGTCAAAGAATCTGAAGTCATTTTCAAGGTACTGATTACAACCAGAACTCCCTTAGGAGATCAGGACTTTTTAGGTGGCATAGAGGTACTATCTGTTAGAAAGGCAACCCAGAACTTCTCCATTCAAGACAGTGTTTTGCCCCTATGATAAAATTAATATTTTAGCCTGAAATGTTTGTGCCAAACATTTTTTGCCCTTACTATGCTTTGTTTTGCCTTCTTTCAGCTTATATCATCCACACTCAGAAATGCGGGGCTATGAGGAAAATTTCCTAATGTATTAAGCATTTGATAAAAAACCTCAGAAATGTATTTCTGTACTGGATAGAAAGACTCAGTGAGGCTTGGAGGGCACTGGGATCTTTCTCACCATGTGCTGCACACTGGGAACATTGTTTGGGACCGTAAGACAGCCTGCAGGGACATGGCCTGACAATTTTGCAGCAGGGTAAAGGGATGACTGTTTCAATCACAATCCCAACTGGACTTTTATGGGGGAATTTACACAGCAATTAAACTCCAGCTTACCTTTGGATCGGGGACTTTCACCTCCAAGAAACCTACCTCAAGTTTGAGAGAATCACAAATCTCTGAAAGTATGCCAAAAGTACTTATAAGAGAGCAGTAAGATTTGACAGATTGATTCCTGAGAGTTTTTATCCATACCAGACACCTCAATAGAAAAGGACTTTCTTTGCAAGTGAAATTGGAATTCAGTCTGTCCACACTGTAGCTCCACTTGTTGAAGAGTGTGGGAAGGAAACAAGGAGACAAATAGGGTAGGGCACACATGAAAAGAAACTGGGAGGAAGTGAGTGGAGCTGGAGACAGGGATGCTGTGGAGGCAGTGTGGGAGAAGTTTGGACAAGAAGCTGGAAGGTGGGAAAATGGGATTCACTCAACCCGTTGTTGAAAAATCTGAGAAGAAGAGAGTCAGTCTGATTTGGTGAGAAAGTGAGGAGGTGGATGTGGGGCTTAAAATTTTCTAGAGGAATGTAGCTTGGAGGAAGAGGGTAATGAAATTCATAGTGGGGATGAAAACAAGCACAGTTTGTATCCAAAAGTACATCTTTCTAGAGAGGGGAAAGAAACCCAATACTCCTAGGTAGGCTGTGAGCCAATATCTATTAAATCTACCCAATTGCCCCCCACAGGACATATATTCATTGTGAAATTATTTTTATTTGTGTGTTCCACTTACCTGTTGATGTGTTCAGCTAAGAGGATGAACCTGCTGAGCTAACAAGACAAACACACAGTAGTCTAGTATTTCTACCCATTAACTCAAGCGGCTAATGTAGCATTTGTGATTGATGTCCACCATCCATTTTCTAGGATGGATTGGGTTTTTGTTTGTTTGTTTGTTTTGTTTTTCTGCTTACTGTCTTATACACAAAATTAACCATGGCAAAAGAAGCTTACAAGTCAGTCACTCGATTATAAAGTGTCAAAGTTAGGGTTACCTCTGAAAACTAATTTGCTGCTGTGCCCATACTCTAGGAAGTCTTCAAATTGGTACCATCACATTCTGTGTTTCCCCTTGCTTCATTCAATGCATGTGAAGGCTGATGCTCAGTTAAAGAACAGATATTCAATATTTTGTTCAGTGTTCAGACTGTACTGCACACCATTTGAATCCTGCCCTGAATACAGAATTATTAGCGTCCCCAAGGGTTGCTTTGTAAAACTTTCTTAAATATTTCCTAGACAGTAGTGAGTTCACTTTCATAACACAATTGGGAGACAAGTGTCATTTTACAGTTGAGAATGATGGCACAAAGAATGTGGGGGCACAAAGTATTCACTAGTTTGGGATGTTTGGTTTAAGAACAACAGGACTGAGTATCTATGAGCACGTTGCATTCTACAGTAAAATTACAATTTACTTCAATTTCAGTTGTGAGTGCTTATTGCTTCTGTAAATCAGACTCCAGACACCCATAACACAAGAAACACGCAATTATTGACCACCTGTTCAGTGACTTACCAAGCATCCCCAAGGAATTTCCTGACAGATGCACAGATAGAATGAATTCCCTGTGGTTGCATTCAGCTCCCTTAACCATGACACCTTCTTTTCTTTTCTTTTCTCTTCTTTTCTTTTCTTTTCTTTTCTTTTCTTTTCTTTTCTTTTCTTTTCTTTTCTTTTCTTTTCTTTTCTTTTCTTTTCTTTTCTTTTCTTTTCTTTTCTTTTCTTTTCTTTTCTTTTCTTTTCTTTTCTTTTCTTTTCTTTTTTCTTTTCTTTTCTTTCTTTCTTTTTTCTTTTTTTTTCTTTTTTTTTTTTAACAGTCTCTTATCTTGGCCACAATGCATGGGATTATTTCATCAAACTTGAACAGTCAAGAGGTTAGCCCTGAGTTGGTTGTCATGTCTCCCTGTTGACGACAGGGAGATTGGATGAATCACTAAACCTCTGTAAAGATAAATAGGATGGTAGAGTAGGTGCCTGTCTTTTCCCACTGATTACTGAGAGATCCCAAGCTAGTGTAGAATAGACACCTAGCATTTATAAGGCTAACTTCTCTTAAAATAAATCCTCCCCAATATAACTTCATTTTCTCTAAGAAAATAAATAATAGCATTCCCCATAATAAAAATCTGGTAAGTGCCCAGTACAGAGTTCACTCTTAACTAAGTACATCAAGAGTTACATACATGAATCACATAAGAAAAATATGATGACTGCTCCAAAAGTAGTGCTTCCCATTTCATTATCTTGGCCCATGACATCAGAATTGGATGGTGGCGGTATGGCAGTAGAGGTTAAACTTCCCACCGGTATTCTGTTACCTATTGTTGCTGTGTGACAGATGGCAGCAGAGGGGCAGTCTGACAGAATGGCGTCTGACATGGAAGTGAGTATGGAGAAAAGATGTGTCACTGAATTCCTCCATGTGAAAAACATGGCACCCACTGACATTCATTGATGGTTGCTGAAAATTTATGGAGACCAAACAGTGGATGTGAGTACAGTGAGGTGGTGGGTGGTACATTTCAGCAGTGGTGACAGTGATGTGAAAGACAAGCCACGTTCCAGACGGCCATGCAGATTTTTACAAGTGCAGCATGCAGACTCTTGTTCATCGCTGGTGAAAATGCATAGCTAATGGTAGTGACTGCTGAAAAAGAGTAGCTGAAAATTTGCTCTATCAAACAGTCTGATTGTGCTCTTTGCACCTGCTGTAGTTTCTGTAGAAATAAATGGAGGCATTACTTCTGGAGCAACCTACATAGTTCCATGATACAGCTGTTTAGCAGGGGTAAATTAAAGTGTAATCCCAGCCTTAGAACAGTGCACAAAGCTTCTAAATGTAATTTAGTCACAATCTTTCAACATAGGTTTTGCAAGTAAAACCCTGTTTAGCTCAGGCAGGGCATGTCCTTGTCTCAGTTCTCCTTGTCATCTCACATGCATATTACTGCCTGTACTGTCACATTTTGTGATAACAATAAAGGAATCCACATTCTTTATTGTAACAGAGAGTGGAATTTTCAATCCACAGAGAATCAGTTCAAATTCAAAGCCCAGATCCCAACTCTTTGTTTAAGACTGTATGGTCAGTAACCCTTTGATACAAACCACAACATGGCCAGATCACTGAGCTTGAATTCAGGATTTGTGGTTCTAGTAAACTAGTCCTATCACAAGTGCCTATGTTCCCTGTCTAGCTAAAGGAGAGAAACAGATGATTTTGAAGAGCTCAAGAAGGCCACTTTGCATCCCTTGGCATTTTACTCCATACTTGGAATATGATCCTTGGAATAACAAAAAAACAGAGTGCTTGATCCAGCCTTATTCAAGTGAAAATTGTGTGCAGCGTATGGTATTGACGCATCATAGAAATCTGTTGATAAATTGTGGTGCTTTGGAAAAAGCAAAAGATGCCATAAATGACAACCAAGACACAAAATCAGTACAGAAGCCAGCACAGTCCTCAGAAGAGATTAAATCTGAATGTTTGGAATAAAAGAGATTTCCAGCTTCAAACAAAACTAAATATGAACTGCTCATTTTCTTTGCCACCCCTCTACATAGACTTTGTAGCTTGGACAAGTTACAGTTCTTGCTCTATCAAGTGTCTTAGCCAATTCCATATGTCACCTTAGTACTTCCACTGGTTCAAAAGAATAGGATGTGCTCTCCAACAGTAAGATCTTAAAGCACTAGTGCAGATGTTACATAAAAGCAAGCACAGCTATTTTGGTCTTGAACACCTGGTGCATCTCCAGATACCCACAACTGACTGCACAGCATCCAGGTGCAAAATATCAGATACCCACCTGAGGTGTATCACATATAGAAAGCATCTATAGACTGCAGCTGCAACTGTCAACTGTGGCAAACAATATATATTCATACCACCAAAATCAGAATAATAGAGCACAGCACAAAAGGTAGGAATGCTGGTGTAGTGTTCATTGTGAGTATGTGTAAACACAGTGCACTGCAAGACTCATCACTTTCTCACTGATGAAATCCCCCAGGCTGAGTCTTCATATATCAGATCAGTGAAAAACTATGTCAAACACAGAAACAGAGACAGGTAGGCCTTGTCAGGATTTACAAAAGACTCAAGAATGCAGCTCATGCCCAATACAGCATTGTTTCTGTATGCTCCATTTATTTTTCCTAAGACTTTGTACAAAAAAAAAGGTTCAGGCAGAGCAATCCTTTTTATGGGTTAAAAAAGTGAATCCTTTCCAACCCACAATATTTTTTATCTCATATTGTCTTCTAATTCAGTATCTTCAGTGTGCAAGGATACTTATCTGTCTTAAATCTCATGCACGTATGCATCATGACTTCTTCATAAAAGGACTGTAGAACGTTGAATAATATGTAAATTTTATGTTATAATGAATTGGGTCCTAAGATCTTTAAAGGTCAGACACCTGATATAATACATCATGTCCTTTAATATCAACTACAAAATAACCGTAATAAATTTTGCCAGTACCATATCCTCACACGCTGTTACACACAAAGAAGCACCAAAGGAAATGTGTCATTTGTCAAAACATGTAGGGAAACTGACATGTGTACAAGTAATATTGAAAGTATTGCTAAGGTTAGGCATAGCTATACAAGATGGAAGGTTAACTTTTGAGGGAAGTAACAGATCACGAAAGAGCCTGTTGCTTAAATTCCCTAGAAGATTCAAAAAGCCACAAGGCTGTTTCTTTTAAAGTCAACACTCACATCTAATGAAGTGCCTGTGAATTAAAACTACCCTAGCAGAAGCTAGACACATGGCAAATTGAGATTACTGCTGTTGATGTGGAGTAAACAAAACAAGAAGCTGTAACTAGAAAAACAGTTCATATAGACACAAATTAAGTAAAGCCTTTAAGAACACACTTCAGGCGCATAAGTTAAAAGAGTTTAAATACTTCACTGAACAGGAAAGTCATTGACATACGTTTCAATTTAAACTCAAAGCCTTCAACGTCTCCCTCAGTATTCTCTTGTAGAAACTGGCAGCCCATGGCTTGGACAGATACACTCTTGGCTGGGTAAGGACCTGGCTGGAGGGCCAGGCCCAGAGAGTGGAGCTCAATGGAACTAAATCCAACTGATGACCAGTCATGAGCGGTGTTCCCCAGGGGTCAGTATCGGGGCCTGTCCTGTTTGGTATCTTTACTGATGACCTAGGTGAGGGCATTGAGTCCACCTTCAGTAAGTTTGCAGATGACACCAAGTTGGTAGGAAGTGACAATCTGCCTGGTGGCAGCAGGGCCCTCCAGAAGTATCTGGGTAGGCTGGATCGCTGAACTGAGGCCAATGGGGTGAGGTTCAACAAGGCCAAGTGCCAGGTTCTCCACTTTGGCCATAACAACCCCAAGCAACGCTACAGGCTTGGGGCAGAGTAGCTGGAAGACTGTGTAGAGGAAACAGACCTGGGGGTATTGGTCAGTGCTCGGCTGAGCTTGAGCCAGCAGTGTGCCCAGGTGGCCAAGAAGGCCAATGGCATCCTGGCTTATATCAGAAATAGTGTTGCCAGCAGGAGCAGGGAAGTAATTGTTCCCCTGTACTCAGCACTGGTGAGGCCACACCTCAAGTACTGTGTGCAGTTTTGGGCCCCTCACTGCAACAAAGGTACAGAGAAGGGCAACAGAGCTGTGAGGGGCTGTGGTGATGTGGGAGTTGACCTCTTTTCCCATGTAACAGTGATAGGACTAGAGGGAATGACCTCAAGTTGCACCAGGGGAGATTCGGGTTGGATATTAGGAAATACTCCTCCAAAAGAGTTGTCAGGCCTACCCAGGAAAGTGGCTGAGTCACCAACCCTGGAGGTGTTCAAGAAACGTTTAGACATTGTACTGAGGGACATGGTTTAGTGGAGAATATATTGGTGATAGGTGGACTGTTGGACTGGATGATCTTGGAGGTTGCCATGGTTTTATGATTTTTGGTTACAGGAGTTAGTTTGTTTCTCCTCAGATCATTGCAGCTGTTTTGTTTTTAGACCCATCTCTCTATCCTTTTTTCCCTTTATTCCCCTTTTCCCTTTCCCAGGGCATGGTTCTGTGGGTCTCCCCAACCCACTAGTCACTGAACCAGGCCAAACCAGCCCATAAACCATTGACAGAGGTCTTTTCCAACCTTGGTGATTCTATGATGACATGCTTGCGTGGTTAATGTAAGAAATGCATGCTGTACTGATGAATTAGATTAAATAGGTCTTTCCTTCGTAGAAATAACTCCTAGCAACATTGATGTTAATCGTAGGAGAGGCAGAAAAAAATGGGAAATATACACCAGAATTCATGTTCTGGGCATGGTACTCTTTGGGCACACTGCAGCACCACCTCTTTTTGTACTCTGCAGCCAAACAAATCCCAAGAAGGATAGGAAAAGCAAAAAGGGATGTGGCAAAATTTGACAAAATTAATGTGTGAGCTAATTTACTTCCTGCTGTCTCACAGATAGACAACAAAGCCAAGGACAAGCAGCACATATACTCACTGCTATCTTCTCTAGACCAATTTGTGCCTACGTTTTCTGTCTTTGAAATGTGAACCAGTTACAAGCTATGTGAGTGGCAAAATCACCGAAGTATACTTTATAGAAATAATAAAAAGTAGGAAGATTCCCTGCCCTTCTTAAAGATAGCAGAAGTGAACTCAGGAGCGGGTGCGATCATGTCAGCACAAGAAAAAGTACATCCAACGATGGGTAGCACCACCAATAAGGTTTTGACACTTAACAAAAGAGGATTTCTTACTAAGACAATAAATGGTGTGCTTTTGTGCTATGATCATGTAGTGCTATCTCACTGGCATATGTTCCTGGCATACTTCTCCCTGTAACCTTTCCTTGCATTAATACGGAGTAGAACTGAGTAGATTTTTCCTCTAGATGCACTCATATTTAGTCACATCCAACATAGATATCAATTTGACAGTGGGGTGTCCAAGTTCAATCACAGTCAACAGAACGATCTTGGGTTCAATTCAGTTGTGTATGAAGCAGATTCTGTAGACAACCTGAGTTGCTCTGGAAAATCTCCCACTGCTGCTTTAGGTCTCACCTGAGATCAAATAGGGCATGATGCCTGGGGGCAGACAATGGGGTCTATGCATGGGGCCTCAGTGAAGCAACTGGGAACTTAAGAACCTAGTTCACACAAGGGTGTCTGCTATTTAGGCATTATATGAGACAACAGAGTCTCAAGATAGCTCTCACACTTACTATTTCTTTGGTAAGACCTAGTTATCCATGACCAAAGTGATCATCACTTGTAAATAACTGCCTCCAAATAAACTGTTCCCTGATGAGAATATGCAGAACTCTACACCTCAGACAAGGATGGTAAATAAACAAGCTCAGTTTCAGTCCTAATTAACAACTACCTCTTCATAACCCACACAAGAAGCCCTGGTGATGGTCTTGAACAGCTAAAGCTAGGATGAATGAATGCAATATTTAATTTCCTGCACTTTATTGTTATCACTCATACAGAGTTGATATAGCTTATGTTACTGATCTGCTCCTGGGGGGTTACAGTTACACACAGTGTCAGACAAACAGACCTAGAAGAGAAAGCCCCTGTGAAGAAAAAGACAAGGGCTGCCCTTCAGCCCTCTTGCAGCACGAGCAGGCCTGAATAGAATCAGCATGGAAAGCAGGGAGAATCAATGAGATTTCACAGTCTGTGTGCTGGGCAGATTACACTTACCTATCTTGCAGGAGTCCTCTGAAAATTATTGCTAAATTCTGTGCAACATTTTGCAGAAGAAAAAATGTGCCAGTTTTTACTTTCCTAAGTCACCGCTCCTTCCTTTGCTACCAGCACATAACCACCGCTTATTAAAGAAGAAATTCTCCATTAGTGTAAAACAGATGTATAATATAGTGTTAGCACTCGAAGAATATAATTTTAATTTTGCCATTTCATTAAAAAGCCTTAATTCATAAATGTTAATGACACCGGGGAGGAACTGTCTTTTCCCTGGAGAGAGATTAGACCTTATATCATGACGTATATTTTCCTGGACGTGGTTTCAACCTGGATTTTATTATCATCTATATTTGATGATTTTTTAAAAAGCTGATTCCATTTCAGTGACGGAAAATATTTTCTTTTCCATGATAATTAGCCATTTTAGTATTCATGACATAAGTATAATTTTTTAACCGCTAACACTTTTGTTATTTTTGTAGTTCGCTGTCAAAGACTGCATGTATACAACCAACGTTTTCACTTGCTGGTGTCGGTTGCCACAACACGTGATGCACGATCTTCTAAAACATTTTTCAACATTTAAAATTAATCCTAATATAGGTTTATCAGTTCCTTGTTATGGTGCAGAGCTTATATTAAATTCTGTGATCCATAAAACCTTTTTTTGAATGACACATAGTTTAGTTTTTCATTTAGAGGCTATAAAAGTGTTCACAAAAGTTATGTCGGAAAAAAAAAATGATTGAAAGTGCTAAAACACTGTACAGAATATAAAATCCTTTCATAGACTTTTTATGACACATGAAACATGAGTCTTAAAGGTTTAATGTTACTGACTTTTATACAAGGCTTTTTAATTCTTGATTCCAGTTATGGTTCTGCAAATGAACTGTGACATTAAAAAGAATCAGGCTGGAACTGCCTCAGCTCTCTCTCTAGATGAGTTTCTCCTGGCCGTGAAGGGTTCACATAATCTGCCCCACCCTGCCCACGTCTGGTTAGCACTAACTTGCTTCAGCAGCAGCGAAGTGTAAATCCTGCACTGCATTAAATCTGCTTAACACATCGCATCCTACTCAAATTCATCATTAAGGTTAGGTGGGCTTATAAATTATTAAGAAGGGTGAAGTGTTACTTAATTTTCTCTTCTCTTAATATTTAATAGTGTGCTACAACAATTGGGCACGTGATTTAATTGACTGAATACAGAACCAGCACTGATATGTACTCCAAATAAAGACTAACTCAGTAGACAGACAAGCCCAGCTATTCTATTATTTACGTAGGGGTAAAGTAGCACCAGCATTTGGGAACGCTGGAAGAACAGATTCACATACCTTACTTAGCTAAAGGAAGCTGTACTTTCAGACATTAACCACTTTTCCAACTCAACAGATTTTCTGGACTGTCCAAAGGAGCAGTAATGCCCGTCTTCTAGTCCTCTCTGGGGGTAGAACCATCTCTACGTGATAACTGTACATAAGATGCTCCCACTCAAATGCAGGTATGACCAATTTGGAGGGATTTCCTCAGTGCACCAAGTGACCTGAAGTGCATGCACTGCATTAGGGGCTAGTAATAGGGAAGATGCTGCTGTCTTGACCTCCTTGAATCTTGGCATAGGTATTTTGGATAATCATATTTTGCCTGAAAAGAAGTTCAGTTCCATTAGCCCAAGGACTTAGGGTGGCACGACAGTGATTGAATCCATGTATCATTTTATATTTTTTGTAGCTGCCTGCTTGAACAGCTGTATCAGTATGATAAACAGAAATAAACAGGGTATGCTTCATGCCATCCTCAAAAAGTCTAACATAGTTGAAGTATGTCTACTGAGCACAAAAGCAGCTATGAGATCAGGCCTGATGTAGATTTACATGCTGGTAATAATAAGAGGACTCTTGCCTCTTGAGTCACTGAGACCTGATGGCATCTGGTTGAGAACCCAGTGCTGTAGTAGACTGTGCCTGTGGAGGAGCTGTATCTTGCAGTTCTTACATTTCTTCTATCAGCAGTCAAGGGAAACATCTGCAACTGCATCCAAAAACTTAGTATATGACAGGACCAATTATTTGGCTCTGTAAGCAAGAGTCATGCCACTTTTTACATCTATACAGGCAAAAACTCTTTGCCTCCATATCGCAATAGCCTTCTCCCTACTTGTTAGAACAGCCCTAGGCTCATGTAGAACTGTACCCAGGTTTCATCTGCTAGGGCTAGCTGGTATGGTTCCTTCTTTTATACCAGCGTACAATATGGGTGATTCTAGACTATGCTTAATCCTAGTACCCAAAAACGTTCCACAGATAGAGTCCAAGGTTGGAGGTGAAGAGGGAAAAGAATGTTCCATATTCTAACTTTCATAATGGATATTTAATTCTACAGTTCCACGATTTCACACAACCCAGAAGACTGATTTAGACCAAATTTTTAAGGACATGTGCATATTTTCACTAGTGTAATTTATTAAATAATGTTGCATACCTAGAAAACAGATCTTCACTAAATTGTTACGATTTCTGTTACTAAAATACCTGTGAACTCCATTCGAAGTCCAGGTTCCTTAGTCTACGAATTGGCTATTTACAAAAAGGAGCAAAAAAGGGATCTTTGCATCCGTTAAAACACTGTTACACAATACAAGATTACGTTCAAAATCCTGTTGTTTCATCACTAAGCCATTGAAAACATAAAAATAATAAAACAAGGTTTTCATTTTCTCATATGCATGTCAGAGGAGTAAACCTAGACTGCTGTTACTCAGTAGGAAACCTGGATTAAAATACTTCCAGCACTTTAACTTAATATTGGAGCCACTACTCTGTCTTAATTTTCTGATGTTTTACAAACCTATTCAAAAAGCAAGAATATGAAAATGTTTCAAATATTTCATTTAAATATTTCTTTCTTTTCTTGGGGTCTAAAATGATTTTTCTCTGTGTGTGCTTATTTCTGCTATCCCTGATTTTACTGTATATCTATATACTGAAATATCTTTCAAAGTCTTCTGCAAGTATCAATGCAAAAATTACCAGCATCTTGCTGGTCCTATGCCTTTAATTTGTTAGTTGAAGCAACTGTAATATTAACAGTAGATGACATGATTGGCTGGGATTCAGTACTAATTTACTTTGGAGCATGATGGGATCAGAATATCCATTGTAGATTCTCATGCTTGCTTTATACCTCATTACAAAATTATTATAGCTGTAACTATGCACATTTAGCCAAATTCAGCGTATGCCATATTATATGTTAGTGGAAGGGAATCTATCCTCTACAGGGTTCAAAAACCTCAATAAAGGTTGCCAGCTTCTTTTTTAATCCAATTACCAAGTGGCAAAAACACATTTACAGCAAAAGTTAATAGTGCATGATTGTGAAACAGCAATCTAGTTCATGAGCGGTGTGTCCAGCAAATGCTTTGGGCAATGTGATTCAGCTGCTGATGAAGAAAAATCCACTGCTGTTACCACAGTACATTGATCTATTCCGAACTAATTTTGTAATTCAGAAGTTTGCATTGGTTGCTCTTGAAGATTTGGCATGCTCATTAAGGGTGGACAGAAACAATTTGTACATTGTATATCAACATCAGCAACTAAACTTTATTTTCATTTTGCTTTCTAAGTTATTTAATTTAGCTTTTGTCTAGGGAATGTGCTTGAGTTGATGCGAGGAAGAAATATTATTTTTACAGTGTGAAGGACTAGAAAAGAAAAATAAAGCTGTAAAGTGTCACGAAAAGCTGTCTGCTACACGGGCAGTATTTCTCTCCTGACAGAAAAGCTCCGTGTTCCTTTTCCAAAACCCCTCACTAAACTCAGAAACATTGATCCAGACATTTCTATTGCTTCCTTGCTGCACAGGTTGATTACAAACTTCATGAAAACTCAGAGCAATTGTAAATTTTCAAAAGAGAAAAAGCATACCACTTATCCACACTGGATGTGCAGTGGAATGGCATTTTAACTTGGCACTAAGCTTTATCACCCACTATTTTCATTCACAATCTCAGGACATAGTAAAATACTAAGTAACGTCAAACTGAAATATAATATAAATACAAAGGAAGAGTAATGCATTGCTCTTAAATGTCTAGAAAAGCAACCTTTTATTTTAGTAGAGCACCCTTTTTCACAAAGTGCCATGAAAACTGACAAAAAAAATAAGCAGAAAGAACCTAGGTCAAAATCTGAATTTGTTGTTGTTGCTTGAATATCAGTTCCCTTGAAAATAAACATCAAACTAGTGTAGACCCTAATATAGCTTTTCCTTCTCATCACTCCCAGCTACTCAGCTACTCAGTTTCAAGTGCAAGTATACTGGGATCGTACTCCTTTCTTCACAAAAGATCATCTCACACCTCACTTTCTCAGACTTTGTCCTTTCTCCAGAATTCTCCCACTTCAACACAACCTTCCAGAGCTTCTTCCTAAACCATTCAATTAGCCAGAACAAATCCCTACTGAACACTGAGCTTAGCTCATATGAGAAATGAATGATATAGTGAGGAAATTATATTTTTGAGGGTTTTTTGAAGGTTAGAAATGGAAGTAGTCAACCATTTTATAAAAGGGGGAATGGATTTTCCGATCCAAAAAATCAAGATATTAGGGTCAAAATAATTGTTGACTACAGCAGTGAAGAATGTATGTGCTCAGAAGCTCATTCCATTTTTCCAGTTAGGCTAGTAATTTTATTATTTATGACTACAAAATCATATAATGAATAAAACAGTGCTATTAATGACATATACTACTTTGTTTATCTGAGCATGAGATGATGCTTTCATATCTCTAATAGTGGACTTAGATACTTCCAGTTCTACTAACAGATGTTTTTTACCAAGTGTTCCTGAACTAAGAAATGACACTAGTTCAGACTTGGATTCAGTAAAAATTGAAAACACATTAATTAAATTAAATGGAAAGAAGAATAAAGTATAATGGTAGCTGAGTATCTTCGTGTTTTTTTTTAAGACAAACTTGAAGAATCTCATGTAAGTTATTGAAGTCAGCTACATTTGGATTCAGGCAGTGGAATCTACAGGAGACTTAGAATTCTCTTTAGTTAAAAATGCAGACATTGTATGCAAAAACACAAAAAGAAAATATCTCCATCTGACAGAAAATAGCAGATATCTTGAAAAGAATTTTAGGAATGAGTAGAAACTGTAAGCCATAGGTAAATGAGATTTTCAAGGAAAGAAGCACAGAACTAAAGTGAATTCCAGAAGCATAGGAACCTGTTTCCAGAAACCAGTACTTATGCCTGGGATAGCAGAAAGCTGGCTTAAGAATTCCTGTCATTCCTTCTAGCTCTCTTTTCCTTACCAGTGCCTTGAAGCCTTCAGCTCAGTCAGCATTGCAATGGAGCAGTCAGACAAACCGTCAACTCTGACTGCTCACTTCACCCCTTTCCTATCCCAAAAGACAGTGCACATCACATTATGCACTGCAGGCTGCTTCTTGAACTTTTTATTTAATAGGAAATTCATATTTCACCACTCCACAGACTGCTATTTTGACTCTGGCTCATAGTGATGATACCACATCTTATCACCAGTAATGATGCAATTCAGGAAACTGACACCTTCAACCTTGTATTGGTTCAACAGATGTTCACAAACTTGCATATCGTGTTCTTCCTGTTCCTTTTTGAGCACTGGTGGACCCACACGGCACAAACTTGGGCACTGTTGCCATCATTTCCAACATATTGCAGCTGATATTCAGCTCCATACACAGTTCTCTGGTCACAGACCACCAATTTGT